>NC_136068.1:198229890-198899881 GCF_964261635.1 Lissotriton helveticus | reverse complement strand
GGGTGGTTTATGTAGCACAGCTGTCACTCCAACGCAGGTACTTAGTCAGGACAAAATATTGTATGAATATTAGTTTTCTTTACCAGTATATTTAGAGAATACATTTATAATGTTTGCAGCCAAACTAGAACACACATATGGAGACTATTCAGTGGATTGGTCACTCTCCACATACATTTCAGGAACATCAAAATCAAGTAGCGAGTATGGAGATTGATTTGACTTAAAAAATTTGAAAATGTATAGTTTCTCCACATTCATAATCATTTATACTAAATATATAAACATGTACACTGATGTAAATGACAAAACTCCTCTTATTTTCTATAAAATATTATTGACTAGACCTGGCGAGATTTCCAAACTATGGTATCAAATGAACACTTTATCTGACAGGCTCAAGCACACATTTTGCTGTTCTGCGTCATTCCTTTCATATTCAGTTAATGCAATGGCACACTTTTCTGCCTGCACCGCCTGCATTATTCTTCCCTGGAGGCTCTGGTTTGAAAGGTCACCCAGGAGCACATCGTTTCTGATCTCATTTCCCATGTTTGCAGGAACCAGGCCTGCATAATCCAATTTAATAAACAGGAAGAGGTGTGAAATGTCATAGTGAATGCTAGCATTTCAGAAATGCACAAGTATTTCTGTAGGTGAAGAGTCAGAGTGGTCAGCCTATTCCTTAATCTCTAAGTAGGAAGTCATCTCTTCTTCATATGCCAACCTACAAAAAAAGGAGAGTGAAGTATTGACAAAAATTGGGAAACACATTTCTGTAAGCAATTGTGTTACATGAATTGCCACATTTTGTGTTACCAGCATTTGTATAGTACTTTCCACCATCATGTTGATATTGTAGCGTATTCTTAACTGGCTCTGTCAGAAATGGGATTATTAATTGGGAAGAGGGGTGATATGTACCAATTTAAAATACACAGCCCTTACTTTGTAAAAAAATAAGTGCCTAGGCTGTCGTCAGGAGGCCACTGCAGCTTGCACCACACATTGCCCTGCTAGGCTGCCAATGATAGTAACAACACAACTACTAACCTTCACACTCCTACAAGTTTGACAGTTCGGACTGTTTCAGGTTTCCAAAGCAATAAGAATGGCTTGGGCTGCAGGTAATTGACATTTTTAATGTATATTGAATTAATAATTACGTGTTTTTATGGTATGTCGAAATTAGCCACACAGCGCCACATTGTGGCAGACTATTTCAAGCGCCGGTGTCCACAATTATGTGCAGGTGCCGAGCACTGGAAACCATTTCCTCAAATTAAGCACATAATATACACAATCTGAAATGTTAAAACACAGTTCTAAGTGAATCATGTCTCAATCCCCGGAGCTATGGAACAACCAGTAGCCAATTCATAGAGTAATTTGTGTTAAGTTCAGGCAGTAACAACAGTTTCAAAGCAAATGACACCGCAAATTAAAACACCCAAACAAATTTAGAAGACTAGAGAACATTTTAATGAGTAAAAAGATACCAAGATCATTAAAATTGGTGATGTGGAAATGGAGACATGATTTTTTAAAGGTTTAAGGAAAAAATGCCATAGGAAAAATGCCATTCAACATAACATTTCGAGGATGACTGGGACCTAGGAGTGATTTCAGACTGACTGATGTAACACATGTTGGATCCACCAAGCAGGGTAAGCTGGCCAAAGATGTTAGCTTTGGACTTAGGCCCTTATTCGGATGTCGGGTGGAAGGCCATCCGACAACTTGTCTGTGGCGGTCCGCCCAACATCTGCTGCTGCGGTTCTAGCACCGCATTACAGTGTGTGCGGTTGGAGGCAGCAGGCGGAGGAACAGTCCGACACTTTCCAACGGGCTTAAACAGCCCGTCGAAACTTCGGACGGACAGTAATCCCTACAATAGGGGTGGTGTCTGCTCAGGCACAGCCGTAGGGATTACAATGTCCCTGTCTGTCTGTCTGTCTATGGTGGTACGACTGCCCAAAAAAGCAGACAGAAAGGGACTTTGGGGGCCCTTAGCAGGGCCCCCGTCCCCCCTGAGCCTCCTCTATGTGCCTAGGGGTCGTGATGCCGGTCGGACGCTCGTCCGACTGGCATCATAGGATGTCCTTAGTTTCCAACTGTTTGAAATGTTGCTCAGAGCGGGCTTCTGGGCACCATGACTCACTCTACAGCAGGTCTCCCGCAGTGACCTGTCCTCTGTGGTCAGCTGGTACCCCTTGGAGTTAAGAGGCTGTCTGCTTTTTGTGCTCCTGAAGAGGTAAATAGGCGGCCAACCACATGATACTTGGAGACCTGTTCAAGTCCGATAGTGACAGCAGGCGCCAGGAGTCCTTGAGAGAATCATTTTCTTACAGCAGGAGTCAGGAGTCATCTTTCTTTTAGCTGGGCCTTTTTTCAGCTGGAATCTTCAAAGGCCCAGGAATGAGATACTGGTGGAGGTGTAAGATTTATCATCAGCACTACCCAGTGATTGGAGAAATTCTGCTACAAAATCTTAACTGTTTTCCTGCAGTTTCCCACCTCCTTTCTCTGCACTTCATCTTTGTCTTACTGTAAACTTACCCAGAATAATGTGTGTCAAATTGGCAGAACCCTTCAGCCACCAGGGCAGAAGTATTTTTAGCTCCTTGTCATCTCCCCTTATTTAGATGTCCTCTCCTCCCATGTAACAGAGTCCAAATTGGTTCTCTCCTTTACTGGAACTGCAGTCAGGCTTTCGAGGAGGGCCCGAATAATAGAAGAAGCCCTTTTGTGGCATCCCCAAATCAAAAGATGTAGTACTAAATCTGACTTTTATTCTGCCAACATTTCTAGTCCTGTCTGCAATTAACACCACACTCCTCTTCCTGAGCTCAGAGGCAGGCCCCTGTCTTCTGACCCAGGATTGTTATTTTCCCAAGCCAAGGTTGTGTATTCTAGCTCTGAAGGTGTGGTAAGTGGCAGAACTTGTTATAAACAAGTTCTGGCAGCCTAAAGAAACATTCTTAAATTTGCTTTCAACTTAAGTTATCAAAACTCTGATTGCTCTATTAAATCCAATTTTGATAATTCAGTAGGAAATAACTGAGACACATTTATTTAGCATTTTCTGAAATAGAGATATGGAATAGGCCTATTCAGGGAAAATCCTAACAATCCCTATACTGTGAAAACAATGTTTTAGTTTTATTTCACTATGAGAACATACTAGCCCCAATATGTAGTGTGTGTTTTCTTGCATTAGCTCAATGCAGTGTGGGTTTACAAGGTATACTTTATGGAACGCTTATGCATATATTAATTAGGCCTTTCCAGCATTGCAATTGCACTTTCCCACCATGTGTCACTATAGTGTATTTAAACTGAAGCCCTTCCAGAGCACATTGATGCTCCTGGCAGAAGTTGCTGTTATAGGTACACACTGCAGACCAGATATGACGTTTAACTTCCTCATCAGAGGTGCAATTTCTGCACTATCTACAATGGTCATACAGGACAGTTAAACAAACTAATTGGGTGGAATCATTTCTACCAATACTGTCCAATACCATTTTATGGCCAGAGCAGACTTACTGAACCTCTCAATAGCTGTGTCACTGTGCACAGAGTCCTATTAGCAGCAAAAACATGGAGTGACCATGCAGGACATTTGCTATAGGCACCCTTTTGTGCAGATCTGTAAAATGCCTTCAGATTATTGTGTCTGTTTTTTAGTGTTTGGTTGTGCAAGTTTAGTGGAGGTTGTTTAGTGTAGTAGTCCTTTATCATGTGTTTCTCTATGTTAATTTGAACGTAAAATGAGTTTGACCTTGGAAGATCTTCATAATGTTTAATTTGCATTGATGAGCGTTACTTTTCCATTTTTTTCTTTGAATTGGATGATCAATTGTCCATTGATTGGTCACATACATATGCATCATGAACTGATTAGTAATTACGATGACGCAATGTTTTCTTGCAAGGATGTACTATAATAATGCTGTTTTTTTTTCCAGTGGTTCAGGGATGTAATGTGCATGTCAATAGTGTTTGTTTCTCCTACATGGCTTTTGTGATGTTTTGCATGGATGATAATGAAGAGTTCTGTCAAATATGTTGTCTGAGGGTGTCCATGTGTAGATGTGTCTAGCACAATGGTGTGTGATGAAATTGTTAAGTGAGTGCTAATGGCAGTGGCATCTCCATATACTTGTATATTGCTAACACATTGGAAATAATGTTGAATATTATAAAGGCATTTGATAATAAATATGCAATGATTGCCATCACCCATGTAGTGGTAATTCTTGCTGTGTATAAGTGGTGTTATCGGTTTACAAAGATTTGGCTAAAAGCAAAGTTGCACTTCAGAACCAAAATGCTCCTGGGTGCAGGCTTAATATATTCATCAAACACTGATGGCACTTAATATATAAATAATTCAAAAAAACACTGTTTCGAGTGATCTGGTCTACTTCTTGCATGCCACTGGGAAAATATGCTTCTCGTGAGAAGGTTCAATTTGCTTCATCCTTGAAACATTTGCTTGTGTGTCACTTCTTTAGAAAAAATTCTTAATGGGGGTGTTTTATCTTGGTATTCCACCACTGAGATATCTAAATTGGGTTAATGTGTAGAAGCTTGAGCTTAGCTGCCATTAGCAATGTATCTGACTTACTATTCAGTTGCTCAGCCATCTGTGACTATGATTAAATGAATGATAGAATAACTTATAATACATTCTTAGAACGAATATTTAGCAAACCTAAGAAAAGGTGTGGAACTTTTCATATTACGCCGATCAGACCTATGATACAGGGCATAACTGTTCACAGTGCACCAATCAGGCCTATAGCTTGTCTCTCTAACCAAACTGAGGCCTACTGTTTTGAACTTAAACTTTCCCACCAGGAAACCATCAGGCACAATCTCATGAAATTACAAAGGTATACAAAATTACAGTTGACTAAGTAAAATACTATCCCCCAGATTCATCATGGTCCCGATTTGCGAGTCCTTAATAGCGATTATTAAGGAATCGCTATTAAGGACTCTCAAATCGGGATTCATGTAGAAATTGCAAAATAAATTGCGATTCCTACAGCCTCCTTATCTGCGATTAGCAAATTGCTAATCGCAAATAAAGAATAACTCCCCATTCATTCCTATGGGCCTAAAGGCCCATAGGAATGAATGGGGAGTCAATCCTTATTTGCGTTTAGCAATTTGCTAATCGCAAATAAGAATGCGATTTCAAGGGTCCCAGGGGTGTCCAAAGGACACCCTGTAGCACCCCTGAAATGGAAATGTAGCCTGATGTTGCGCCCACACATGTCCAAAGGACATGTGTGTGTGTAACATACCACTTTGAAAAATGCACTAAAGACCATTTTTCTAAGTTTTCGCTATTTACCACGAAGTCAGACTTCGCGGTAAATAGCGGCCTGAAATTGCGAATTCGCAAATTTTAAAAGTTTCATGAATTGCATTTAAGGAATCTCAAATAGAGATTCCTTAAATGCTATTCCTCGCTAAAATGCGAATTCTGTAATAGCGATTTTTGCATTTGGGATGATGAATCCCAAATGCAAACATTGCACTCGCAAAGGGCCAGATTCTCAGAATCTGGCCCTTTGCGAGCGCAATTTTCCTTGATGAATCTGGCTGTATCTCTCCTAAACCGGCCAAGCAAGGATTCACACGCAGCAAACCTTGTATAGCCACCGTTTGTAATAGGTGGCAATCAAAAGCCTTGCCCGCTACAGTAATCTGTGAGATTCCATGCAGGCTTTCATACAGAGTAATAACAACCCACTCTTACATTGATTGATGTTAATTTATGCTTTTAACATAAACAGGTCAGTCCTACTGCCTTTTTCATAACATTTTGTAATAAACAGAATAGGCTTATAGCCATGATCATTGACTTGCCACCATAACCAAGTTAGTCTCGCTGAATAGAGTATAAGCTTTGCCTCAGGTCAAAAAGTGCAATACAAGCACTCTTTTTGGAGTCTATGTTTCCTAGACTGCACAACGGTAGTGGTAGCGGTAGCAACCAAAGCTCACTCACTAGAGGTGGTGGGAATGCAGTGAAAGAGGTATCACAATAAATAACGGATAGCTCCAACTCAGCAGCATTACTGTTTTTGCATAGATGGTGAGTGCCATTACTTACAATGGGCAATGTTAATAAATGAGCAAGCTTCATGAAGTTTGCGACTCTAAGAATCTCATTATTAGGAATTGGTCCATCATTCAGTCCCATTATGGTCTAAGTACTGAGTTTTTAAAATAAGATTTAGGCCATGTGGATGCAATTCTGAAAATTTAGGAAGAGTTATTAGACCAGCCTTACGACTATGTTGATTTATATAATGTATGCACATCATATGTGCATTTGACTCTCATGTCAATAAAGTTAAGGAAACCCAAATAACATCTAACCATGCAGCATGCACCGACAAAAAGAAGACTTTACAAGTGCTTATTCAAAGGAGGGTTGACCTCTGACATGAAAGGAACTCCGTTGCAGCGTTGTAATTGGTCTGAGCGCTGTGGTTCGGCGCTCAGACAGGCAGTGGGAGCCTTGGCATGTTCCTCACCAGGCTCTGTGTTCCAGCCTGGTGAGGACATGCAAAGGGCGCATGACTGTTTGGCCAGCCCAAGACGTCCGGCCAAACCTTCATTCGTACTTGGAGTGTGCAAACCACTCCTCCCCCTGTGCCACCAGTACTGCCCCGCCCTAAGCCAGCCCCGAACCTACGAAAAATAAAATGATAATAACAACGTTATTATAATTTTATTTTTCCTGCTCTGAGAGCAGTGGGGCATTGCTCCTCTGCCTTCGTGGAGGAGCCGCCCCTTGGCACATCCAAGCCCCAGTGGGCCAAAACAAACACTGCTTATATTTGTTTTATAGTGTGTAGAAATTGATCTTTCATTTCAAAGCCAGAACATTTGACATATTGCAATGTATTTCAGTACTTACATAAAGGAAGGCAGTCCTTAATTCGAGATGGTGTTTTTTTTCCGCATCAGAGGTTTACCGAGTTCAAGAGAGGGAAAAACACACATTTCGGAAAGACAGGGAAAGAGAAAGAACACAAAACCGTCACAAACAGAGAAAGCCAGAACCTGGACGAGTGAGATAAAAGGGCAGGGAGTGACTGTAGTCGATTAAAGCGATAAAAAGTCAAGGAGCAAACTCACAAACACACCTATCACCTTCCTCATTATCCCCTAAACTGAGCTCTTTCTAATGTATGAACGGCAACAGTTTCAAGTTTGAGTGCTTTTGCTGCTCACTGGAAGTGGATGCAGTGTCTGAGGCTAGTAAACAATTCCATTCTTATCAGTGGTGTGTTTGACTGTTATAAGAAGAGTCAGGCAGAGGGGTGAGAGTAATATAGACAAGCACTAATTCTGAGTTAGTACACAACGTTTCCCCAATCACAAACATGACTCCCAACATGTGGGTAGAGCCAAAGTGCTTCTCTTGGCGATTCTCTCATAATTACCTGGCGACAGCTGCAGCTGTCAAGCCAGACCATAAAGAGGGAATTCTTCCAGTGTAGACAGCGATTGCTGATCCTTCTTTAGCATCTGGCAAGTATTGTCAGTGCCCACTCGGTGGGTTTGAGGCAAAATCTTCATGTTCTCTATGAAAGTATCTCTGCATGCTGCAGAATGACAAGTGTTATGGAAAGCAGCCGGTGATGATGCTACTTAAGAGCTCATTTGCCAGGCAGTGGGCTTACCTGTATGCTCAAGTGTCTCAGTTAGGCACTTGCATTATAGCAGCTACCAAGTAACCAAAGGGTTTTGGTTGGGTCACAAATCAACTAGTGCTGCGGGGCTCCCTTTCAAAGTGGAAGATGAGGGAGTGCAGATAGGTGATACAGCTAACCAAAATTGATATAATCTAATTATAAGCGTCATTTTACAACTACAATGTTATTTTGAAATCTTCGTACGAACGGTTTACCTCTGAACCAGAATGGTTTGTTCACAAAGCATAGCCCTGTGCAAGTTTTAGGTCTTTTTCTCAGGATTACCGACTTTGCCAGAAAACATAACAAAGGCATAGAGACCATAGCGATGTGTCCAGGTGAACACACTGCTGCAAGGGTGTAGGGATTTAAAATATTTTTCCTGATGCCAGTTCCCAATAACTTTCTAGAAAAAACCAACATCCTTAGAAATGTGGGGAGTAGATGGTACGTCTCAGGGGACTAAACAAGCTATAGACTAAAGACTTGTATGTATAAGGGGACAGAGGACATTATGTAGTGAGAAAACCTTATCAGATATAGTCAGGGGTGAAAGGAGAGGGAGCAGAGGAGCTGCCAGAACTAAGCCTGTAAACATCATTCTTCCACGCACTCTTTAGCAGGCACAAGGCAATTCAGAAATGTAGCTGCAAGCTTCAGACCTTTGTTGCTTTGTGTCTCATTTTGTTCTGATGTAGGCAGTGAAAATAAACACAGGGACACCTAGGGAGAGGGGGAAGAGTAACATGGCACTGGCGAGAATGGTGTGGAGGATAGACCATGGAGGTGAGGGGGCAGAAAGGAGCACAGGTTCAGGTGTGGTGTGCCAAAGAGGAGACAGTCATTTAAAGGGGCAGAGATGGAAATGTACACAGACACAGCTAAGAAACATGGTTCAAAAGGAGCAGGAAATGGAATGGGTGGCTGCTGAGAGCCACGAGGCAGCATTCTTTATTCATCATAGACACTCCATATAATCCTTGGATGCAAAGAAAGACGAACAGGGAACAGCTTTTTGTTGTTGGTTTGTCAAAAATAACAAGCCAGCAATCGTATATAAGGTGGACTTTGTCAACGCTGCACCTAAAAGATACTTCATCATACTTCCTTTACAGTAGAAGTACTCAGGTAACAATTTAAGCCTAGTTGATGGATTCAGCTATTTCCTAACATATAGGTAATTTCCTGAAAGCTACTATACCTAGTGGCACTAAGGGGTAACTATCCAGAGACATGAAAAGACTTAGGTCTTATGTAGAATTTAGCGGAGGGGTACTTTGTCAAAACGTGACATATATCCTGTCCGCAATATTATAAGTGCTATAGGCTGTTTGCTGTAGTACAGCGAGTGGGAGATCCACGATGTTTATGACAGAGTATCTCATGTGACAAACTCTAAATGAAGCCCTTAAATTCATCACAGATCATACAGACCATGTCATGCATGGTATTCTTGTAGTATGCAAAAATGGATTAGTAGCAGAAGAGGCATTATAACGGGCAAGCTTATGATAATTAAATGCTACGTGCGATCAAGGCCAGACTGGCCATAGCAGGCACCGGGCATTTACCGGGTGGGCCGAAGAGGTGGGGCCGGTTTTGTACCCATGCGGGCCAGTTTTGTTACTGGGGGCCGGTTTTGCAACAGTGCTGCAATATCAGCTCCTTATAACAAAAGCAGGAGCAGTGCTTCTCACTAGCACCCCCACATCATGTCGTGTAGTTCCTATATATTCCTATACAGAATCTGCGCGTTCAGATAACATAAACTGTGGGTTTGGTGGCAGACTGGTTCCGAGCACCCCCACCGAGAATGTTAGCCTGTTTTCATTAGCTAGCTCACAGTGTTCCTAGAAACTCCTCTTATCGGGGAAAGAATAGTTTCTGGCAACCTCAGAACATGACAACCCTGATCCCTCAGAATTGTGGAAACAATGTACTACTTTTCGCTCAGTCACTCGTGCTCACTTATTCGGACTCAGAGAGTTTACACAGAAGAAACAGTTAGGTGTGTTACAATAAGAATTTATTGCACAGTTGTTCTAGAGGTAAAATAGATGTGCTGCAACAACCGTTAGACAGTAGCAGATATATATATGATCAGCAGTTCAGTGAATATAAAAGGATAGTACAGTTCTACCATCTTACAATAATCATGAATACATCCATGAACATAAAATGCATGATAAAAGAAAGTGCGTACTCCAACGATGCCTGTCTAGATGTACATATGTGTACCTAGCATGTGAGTAGGTGTGAAGCCAAGAATCCCTCTAGATTTTAGTCAAACCCCATTACCTGAAGTGAGAGAGTGTGGGCCCCGTCCTGGTCTCGAGTTGGACACCCCGCGAGGAATGTGTCAGACCACTGTCAGCTGGAGCATCTGCATGCAGGAGCCTCAGCGTCTCTGCTCAGTGTGTCGACCTGGAAGTCTCGGTTCCCTCTAGCTAACACTAGCAAGATGTGCTGTATTCATATAGAAATTATCTAGGGCTCCTTTGTCCCTTGTTTCTTGTATTAGCCATTGTTGGATTTGAGGATGACGTATGGGATGAACCTTGAACATATATATTATCTAGGTGGTGGTGCACCTGCCTGGTTTCCAAGAACCCTTATGACTATTTATTCATACTATGTGAGTGTATTGATGAAGTTATAGAACGCTATTGTTCAGGGAAAACCCTCCTTCTGCACCCAGGACTAGAACTTGGTAAAGGTTCAATTCTAAAAGACTTGTTACTTTTTAATGTTGGGGAGGTAATGTAGGTGAAGGTGTATGATATTACCCGGGCCTATATTAGGTAACCTATATGGAACATAACAGTATGTTTGATTCATTTTACGGTGCCCTGACCAAATCATTTTGCATGAGGAATGTCGGCCTTAAAAAAAGTTTGAAGACCACTCATTATTGTAAATGGAATTGACTATTGATCATAAGGTATTTGGTTGGAGGTTGTATTGTATAAAGTGAGTTTCAAAGAATTCTTTCTTTATTCTATTATTTTATTTTTTTCATCCTCATATGACCTCCGTAGAAGAAGCAACCTCTCATCCTAGTCCTCCCCTGTTGCTCATACCACAGGGGTCCAGTCTCAGCTAATGTTCTTGCGAAGCCCAGCCACACCACACATCAGGAGCTGACCAAGAGGTATAATCATTGGACACTATAAAATAATTTTATCAGAATCTAAACAATCTAACAAATTCCAAAATAACCCAATTTCTGTTCTGTCTTTATATACATTTCCCTTTTGGTCCAAATCTCTAAAGTATCTTACTGCATTCCACGGGCTCTCCATGTTGGAGATACCGCCTGGCGCCATAACTTACAAATCTCCCTCCTTGCCAAAAGGGCCAAGTAAAACACCAATTTATTCTGTAACCCCAAAAAACTCAACATCCCTTCGGCTTCAATACATACCAAAAAGGATCAGAGAAGGGCTTATCTGAATCTCCGTACCCAGGACTTCGGACATGGTCTTACCCACGTTGCCCCAAAATACTTGAATCACGGGGCAGGCCACGAATATGTGTATGTCATCCGCCTTCAGGCACCACATCTCACACACCTTGCCTCTCCATTGCCCTTCATGTTGGAGAGTTTGAGTGGGGACCAATATATCATGTGAAGTGTAAAGAAGTGATTTCTCCTAAGTGAGGCAGATTTTATCACTGGGTATAATAAGTCTAAGGATACTTGCCAAAGATTTTTCAGCTCCCCGCTCGGCAAGCACCTCTCCCAGACCAGGTATGGACGTTCCATCTTCCTGTCCGCTGCAGCAAGAAGATAGTGATACCACTGTCCTACTTCCTTCTTTTTCACAGTCGGATCTTATAATTCATTTTCCATGTAATTGTCTTTAAAAAAAGACCAATGTTGGCTCTTACACCAAGATGAAATTTGGTAGTACTTAAATCTAGATAGAGGTTTGCTAGCAAGTATCCTCCAGAAATCCCAGGAAAAGTATTTTTTACTGTCCAAAATGTCCCTCCAGTGTGTAAAGGTAGAACTAGAATTTAGGAGCGCCAGATATGTACATGAAGCCTACCTCGTCCAGGGCCAACAGCATAGCTTTAAACCTGGTACCGATCAAGGAACTATCTGACCTGAGAAGTAGCATCCTACAATCCTTTAATTGATATGCCCAGCAGTACAACTGAAAATCTGGTAGTCCCATACCCCCGTGTGACAATTTCCGCCTTAGTTTCTTCAGGGACAACCTGATCCCTTTAGCTGCCGAAATAAAGGAGCAGATCTTGCCCTGTATTTTAATTTTTTTTTAAAGTGTTCTTTAAACATGATGTCTTGAATATTTCAGCATTAAAAAGATTATGCTGTAACCAAAGAAGCATTTATTAAGGTATTGAAGCACACTAATCATCAAGATTGCAAACTTGGCTTTATTGCTTATGGTATTTGTTAACTTCTGTGCTGCAAAGTAATTAAATATGCAAAGGTTACAGTTGCTTCTTCAAAATTTCATGTACAGTATAGTTTGCAATATATCCTGAGGATTTACTAATGTAAATATTAAACTTGCTTTTGTTAATATAGATTTTGCCATCTCTCTTTGGGGGATATTAACACATTTTTAATGGGGGTCCTCTGATCAGAACATAGTTTAATATTTGACTGCACAGATTTTTGGTTGTTAATTCGGGTAAGGTTACTTAGACATAGTCTTTGGATGGATTTGTTAAAAGATTATTATGTTAGGAAATCATAATAGCATTTGTTTAAAAGGGGTTGATGACAGTACCAAAAAAATAATCAAGGACTTCAGGTCAATGTGGTTAGAGGAATTTACAATGTTCCTAAACTCAAAGGGTAAACAGGAGGGAGAATGTGGAGGATACATTTTTATGTCTTAATTGAAATGTTACAGGCATTAAATGCAATATGTTTTGTCTTTAATTATAGCAATCATACACCCAAGAGACTAAACTATCCTAAAATCTGGTGAGATACATTTGTATCAAAGTCACACAGTAAGATACAACACTCAGGATGAAAACTATTCACATCAAATATGTTACACAAAGAGAGATCTTTGGTGTAAAAATTCAAAGAAAATTAAAATGCAGTACCAAAATGAGCAAATTGGGCGCAACGGAAAAAGGGGTGCAAGGATTAAGTTTTGAAAGCATTTTCTAAGCGAATAATTGAAAGATGAAGCAATAACTCTAGATCAGAGAAATAATTCATCCTTTAGGTCATTCAAAAAAACAAAGCTGACGGTCGAAGGACTACATATGAGATGCATTATTGTTTATCATTTTCGGTCATAAAATAAATTTTTTAGAATATATGGCAATTTAATAAGTACCATCTTGAAACCCAAAAGCAATTTAATAAGTCTAATTCTATCTTAATTTCCGTATTTGTATTTATTTTTGTTGAAATTCTGTTTATTAGGCATTTGCCTAGAACAAGGGCAATACAAAATAGCACATTAATGATGTGTACAAACATGCATTGCTCACCTGTAAGTAAACAGTAGTAGCTGTAAAATGAACAACATCAAACATAACTTGGTACAGGCTATATGGCAATGTAATGTTATCAATTATACATGACGAGGAAAGCAGTCCCTTACCCCCCACCAGGCTCATCACCAGCCCAGAAGAGTTCCGTAGTGCTGTATTTCTGCTCTGAATGATTAGCCCTTGTGTAACCCTGCCCTATCTAACCACTCGCCCAATCTGTGTAGTTGACAACAAGCTTTTCTCTACCGCTGTCCTGATCACCGTGACTCAAAAGCACATGATAACGATCTCGGACTCCACACATCGTGTCTCTGTGTATCAGGGGACTCAGCTCACTGCGACTGTGTGGTCTGTGTTTTGATCCCACCCTGTTCACCATGCATAATCTCCAGTAGTGTGGCAGAGGTATCCAAGTCCTCTGTAATTTGTCATCCCTGCGGTTAAGTTTCATATGGACCTCCTACGCAACAGCCCATTCCTCTACAAGGTTGCTTTCAAACTGGAAGCAAAAAGATTCCTCATGAATAAGTTCTTACCTTAACATGAGGGGCAATTGTTAGCTCTAATCGCAACGGACATACTATAGTATTGATTATTATTCCTGTATATGATTACTGTATTTGTATTGGTTATTGTTCCTGTATATGATTATTGTTTTTTCTCCCCTTATGTCATTATGCTCCATCATCTAGCCCATTCTTCGTTCACCCAGGTTTATAAATGATCTGTTATGTGTGCACTATTTGATTCAATGCCGATTAGATTCCCCATTTGACTCATGTTTTGATCTGTTACCTTCCTTTCCCTCAAATTGTAAAGCGCTCTGATATCCTTCGGGATCAAGTTTGCACTATATAAAACTTTATAAATAAATAAATAAATACATCTCTATGCCACAGTGTGACGAGGGGGTTCTAGTACCCATCCGCCTGATGGCTATTCTCCTCTTGGCCAGCACCAAGGTCTTTTGTAGGAATTTCCAGTGTATCTTTCCTCGCCTGGGTCTTCTGATAATGCCAAGCAGGCACACTTGGGGCGTCTCCTCTAACACAATAGTCGTCACTTCCCATAGCTTTGCCACCACCCACTGACAGTACTCCTGGACCCTCAGGCAGTCCCATGCCATATGCATGAAATTGGCAGCCTCACTCCCACACCAAGGGTAAGTCCTCCCCCCTCCCCAAGTGTACATCTTGCTAATTTTAATCGCCGTAAGATACGTATTGTGCAGTAAGTTTAAGTGAGTCAGTTTAAATCTGCCATTGCAAGAAACCGTCTTTACTAGTTCACATGTTGTGTTCCAGTCTGAGTCAATCAGCAGCTCTGGTGGTTCCTCCACCCCTGCCCACCATGCCACCGCTTCCGTCTGAGCTCTGTTTGCTTTGAGTGTTTTGCAGAGATGTGTTACTAAATGTCTAGCCATCCAGACAGTCAGTATACACTGCAGTGTGCCCATCACGTGAGGGGTGGTTGGGAATTTGGTCCAAATCTGTTGTGCTGTGTGTGCCAACTTAGCGTAGAGCACAAATTGCCCCCCACCGCAAACACCTCCCGCACGTCTGCAAATATAAGAAACATCTCCCCTGGGTATAAGTCCCCCATTGTTTTGCAGCCCCCTTCTCTCTACCTCATCACGGACAAATCATCTGCGATGCGTTTGAACAGTAGTTATGTCCATATAGTTCTCTTAACTAGACATAAGTGGTTACTTAAATACTCTTGTGACTATGCATTCCCAGATCTCTGCCACCTGTCAGACCAGGTATGGTGTGCCAGGCGGCACACGAGACCCGCGCATAAGCTGTTCCCACAGGGAGTACTCATCATAGGTACTGCAAAGCAGTCTCTTCTCCCAGTAATCGTCTTCAGATGCCCACTGAGTTGCATGTTGTAGTTAGGATGCGTATTAATAAAGCTCCAAATCTGGTAGACCCATTCCAAACCCTAACCTGTTGGGCTTGAGTTGGGGGAGTGCCATACAATTCTTCCCTCCAGCCCACACAAGGGAGATCAGCAAGCTGTCCACTGTCTTAAACAGAGTACATGGGAACATATAGAAGACGTTCTGTATGACAAAGTAGTCCTTGGGGACTAGCACCATTTTCACCACAGCAACTCTTTCCACCATGGAGAGAGGCAAAGTGTTCCCAAAATGGACGGATTTAGACAGTCCATTCACTAAAGGTTCAATGCAACACTGCTGCTGGACAGCCTCAGTGTGGACCACCATGACGCCAAGTTACCAGAAGGTAGCCGTCTCCTAGTGCAGCTCCAACGGTGCCAAGTCTGTGTTCAGGACCCCTCCCAATGTCCCCAGTGGAAACAACAGAGATTTACTCCTATTACTATGGAGTCCCGCTACAATCCCAAACATCTCCAAATGTGCCAGATGCCATGGTACCTCCTCCTGAGGATGCTGCAAGTAGAACAGAACACCGTCCGCATATAACAAGATGAGGTGCATCACATCTCCCACTCATATACTTACATAACTTATATCAGTTCGGAGCAAAGCCGCTAGCAGCTCCATCACCAAGACGAAGAGTAATAGCAAGAGTGGGCATCCCTGCTGTGTGCCCCTTCGCACAGCCCACGTATCATACATCAGACCTCCCCTGCACCCCTGCTCTGGGTTCGGTGTATACCCATAGACGGAAGTGGGGTCCAAAGCCCATCTTTTCGAGTATGGGCTGTAAGTACCCCCACTCCACTGTGTCAAATGCCTTGGTTATATCAACAGACACCAGTGTCATTTTGTTGTTACTACCGCAAGGTAGGTGCAAGACGTGGGCAGGCTTACGCAATTTAAGGGACGTACTGCTTCCCGGTATGAAACTACACTGGTCAGTCCTTCTGCCAGTATTTTACATAACACTTTAACTCAACATGGTGAAGGGCCTATATGAAGACGGGTTCACTGAATCACCCCCTGGTTTGTACATCATGCATACCACCCCTCTCTGAGTGTGGGGGGTAGTAAACCACCCTCTCGCACCTCCTGAAAAACTTTCAGCAGCAGACAAGGCAAGTGCACTGTATATGCGTGGTAAAATTCAACTGGAAAGCCTTCCTCTCTGGGTGACTTCCTGCTATTCATTTGTAGCAACCTCCTGTCTCATCCTGTCTCACTTCCTTTAGGGAGATGTCTGACTCTAGTCGATCCCATAATAGGGGTGATAACAAAGGAAGGTCCACACCCACCTGGTAGTCAGCCACAGTTACATCATCTGCAGCTAGACCCTCAATACTTAATTGACAAAACACTGCATGTTGGCCATGGTCCCAACGCAACAGCAGAATGTCATAATGGGGGGCCTATCCATTTCCCTATTAAATAGCCAGGCCAGCAATCTAACAGGCCTGTCCCCCTCCAGGTGTAACCTCTTTCTGTACTCCTGTAGCGTGAATTTGTCCAGTCTGTGCCGCGTATCCCACAGGCATCTCCTAATAGCAACCAGGGAGGCAGCTACATCTGGGCCCCCATTGTCTGTCGGTTGGGCCTCCATCAACTTGTCTCAAGGTCCCCAAGCTTGCAAAAATTCCCTGCATGAAACATTCTATATGGTAAATTGCTTGCATTTTTAAATACTTACAGAATTATTCAGATTTCAATTTTTAGAGAGGTTCTAGTCACTGAAGAGTGATGGGCAAACTAAAGCTTGAGGTCACTAAGCTCCAGAGGTACATATACCATTATTACAATCTAGAAGCTACATGGCCTCCTGCTCTGGTGTCATCCCAACCCCTATCCGAGACATCAATAATTTCAAAATGAGTTTTGATTCAAGATTGATATTCATCCTTTAAATGAACACTGTAGAAGAGCAACACTTGTTTGCAAAATCCTACCTCTCTTTCAAAGAGAACACTGGACAGAACTTAACAGAACACTGGTAAAAGCCCAGATTGACAGCTGCAATGTGGGCCTGATAAGCCTAAAAATGAAACCAAAGACAAGACACAAAAACTAAAAAATCAATTTTAAATCTTACCCACAATTGGAAGAAATAGGACCTCACCAAGTCAAACCTTAAATCACTCAAAACAATTATGCCAAATGTTTGCACACCATGGACTGTGTTGGAAGGTATCAGGCTATTATGAAAACAGGATCAGGCTTGAGGTGCAGCGCCTAGCACAAAATAATTCTCAGCTACCAGCTATATGGTATAGTGAAACTGTCTTCAAATCAGGGAACTGTTATAAACCTAATTCTGTGGGTCCCAAAACGTTTGTTACCATTGAACAATGTTCGTGGGACAATCAGACTGCTGAGCAACATCAAAATCATTATGGACCATGTCAGCATAGAAATGTTTGCAAAACAATTGAAACCAGTATCACAATTAACATAATATTGAAAATTAATACATATGGATTAGGTGTATTAAAATAATTTGGGGGGACATTTAGAGTTCAGACAAATTGTGCATTACAGAGCCCAGTGTAAGCCACAGACCATTAACCAAAATGTCATCAAATTTAAATACTTGGGTACTATGGGTGGGGACTAGTATAAAGAAAATATTTTTACAAATAAAGAAAAATTAGAATGTTACAAGATATTTAGCCACAAAAACTGGTCAAAATTGGTAGGATTTTTAATTGTATGCTGAGAATGAATTTTCTAAAGATAGAACTGCATGTACCACTTTATAGGAAAACAGCAGGATTAACCAAAGCTTTAACTCTACTTGATCTTTATTATTGATAGAAATTGGACTGACGTACAATTGCAGGACATGTTTGCTTATTTGCTTTTATGTATGTGATTTGTTGGAGAATGTTTTGCATATAGTTTTGAAAATATTTGAAAGATTTAAAAAGCTATCTGAAAGGGATTAGGTGGCTTTCTCCCCTACCAATTGAGAAATTGGTGACAAACAGCGCATGTTTAACAGCATTAAAGATGTGCCATAGATATAAACTTTTCTAAATTGCAATAGAATTTTTGTGGTTCAACAGCAGGGAACTGTAGGTATCTTTAGTGACAATTTATGTTCCATATATATTATACATCAACATTGGCCATGCCTTGATAGAACTCAAAGATCACTTTACATGGTGTTAGTTTATTTTTCTTGGGAACTCCTGTATAGAGGAAATGGTGTGAAGTGCCTGCATACACTCATGGTTGATTAGTGAGCTAAAGAAATTGACATAACATAACATACCATAACATTTGAAATATGTAGCGGCTGATTACGAGTACGTTTGCAGTGGCAGTCCGAACCCAACCACCCTGGTGGTCCGACCGCTGTATTAGGAGTGTGACAATGGAATCACCATGAGAACGCCGCCCCCACCGGGATAAAGGATCCTGCTGCAGCAGCGGTCTGACAACAGCCTGAATATGCTAGTGGTGCCAATGAAAATCACTGAGCATATTCTGATCTGCATATCCACAACCCTTTTCATGGCAGGAACCCCGCCATGAAAAGGGTGGTGGACATGCATGTAAGGGGGCACTAACAGGGACCACAGCCGATTCTGGGTCTGTGGGGATATGCATGTGGGGGGACGCATGTTATGCCCCCATGAAATTGCACCCTCGTTCCTGAATGGTGTAGCATGCATGACATGGTACATTCTACACCGTGCAGGAACGTGTTGCAGTCACTCTCACGGCGGCGGTATGCTGGTTAGACTCTCCTATGAGCCTAACACAGCCGCCGCCATGAGACAGCCGCAGCACTGCCGGTTGACCCTGGATTGCGCTTATAATCCAGCACGTGGGCTCTTCATGGCCTTGGAGGTCTTCCTGGGACTGCTGTGGTGGCGGTCCCATTGGAAGAATGCCATAGTCGTAATAAGACACTTAGGGGCATATTACCAAGCAATAGCGATAATTGTTTTTTTTATTTTTTTTTATTATTTTTGGTTGTTTGTTACACTGATCAGGAGTTGATGTTTGAGCTGTGAACGGAAGGAATGTGATTAACTACATCTCTTTTCGCAGTTCTTTTGCTTTGATTTATTTCTATGTACCTGTCTCCCACAATGTAAATTGATTGTTTCATTATATCAATACAGAATATTTTCAGAATTATAAACTCTCTCCGTGTGTTCGCTTTTGTTATCCTTCCTTGGATTAATTCCAGAGTAAAACTAATTGTGATATTCTATAGTTACACCTGAGTTTGTTACGTATGTACTACTCACAACTGAGATTCTTTGTCCCCAAATAAGTCCCTTGTAGCACACTGTGACTTTAAATATTTAGTGCCCAAGCCTACAAGGGTTGATTGGGTTTCCCCTGCCGACTACCTGGGAGAATCAAGGCACATAACTTTATAAAAAAAGCTAATGGTTGCAGCCTTCTTCCAAAACAGAGGTAACATCTCCAAGCTCCAAAATGGGAAATAAACGGGGGAAAACACTTAACACATGGACCTCCGCACTGGCGCAGTAAATATTTTGAGATTTTTGAATGTTTCTAAATAAGCATATGTTGTAAGTTTCTGTATTTCTCCATCTAGCACTATAGAGTTTTCTGTAACAGTCAGTTAAAACACTTCACTATTATCCAGAATAGCACAGTTATCATCTTGATTTTTTCTTAATTCTCCAATTAATTTTGCAAGTTTCCTCAGTGCCTACAGTGTACATTATCTGCCAAAATCACGATTCATAGTTAGCCCAGTTTTGCATCGAATAATAGATATCTGGCACTTTGAAAGTTTCCATAATTTCCTGGTACATATAGCTAAGCAAATTGTGCTGTTTTCTACGAGACTTTGGTTAGCACAAGAAATAATATTTACTTTATTCTGGCTAGTTTGGCCCGGGATTTACTGGGTTATGGGGCTATCAGTGGCCGCCGGCATAGTTCGCTGGTGGTGGAGTGGGTCAGGGCTTGTGGGGACGGTCACAAATGGGTGTTTGGGGGTGACGGTAAAAAAAAAAATTAATAATAATAGAAGAAACTCTTACCTTGCCATGCCGGTCCCACGTCTCTGCTCCTGCTCTCTGAGGCACAGGAAGCACAGAAAAGGCTGCTCTGACCAATCACAACGCTGCAATGCAGCGTTGTGATTCGTTTTGAGCGTCCTGGTTCAACGCTCAACCAGGGAATGGGGGACTAGGCTTGTTCTTCATGCAGGCCATAATGCAGCCTGCATGGAGAACGGGGAGAGTGCACATGACTGGTTTGGGTGGCCCAAGAGGGCCAACCAGTCATTGCGCACTTAGGAGTGGGCAATCCACTCCTCCCCTGCCCTGCTCGGACAGAGCAGCCCAACAGGAACAGGAAACATAAAATAATATTAACTCAAAGTTATTATCATTTCATGTTTCCTTTGCAGTGCACTTCTTAAAAGCAGTGGTGTGACGCTCTTCTGCCATATCGGTGGAGAAATACATCTATACCCACTCAACTAATGCCCCTCCATCTGCATATTGCTTCAACATACGCCATGATGAGTGCCACTTGTAACGACGTAGCTAATCAGATTGTACTAACATTTAGCCCATTGGATTCTTGAGTATATAACCTCCCTTCTCATAACCTGTATATGTGGTGATATCTAATGGTGTGGTACCCAGTCATTCTGGCACTAGAGACACCAGAAATGTTAGAATAGCTAAGCGATATCCAATTCCCTTTCTCCCAAAGAGGGGATGCTACTCTGTGCGAGTTGCAAAGAGGTTCTTAGTGGAAGATGCATAAGATGGAGGTCTTATTGAGGAATACACATGTTTTTACACACCCCTTTGTGAGGATTAAATATGAATATGTTTTCGTTTTAATTTTTGGGTGTTAGATTGAAATGCAATCTTGGATAAAACATAGAGTCAGTAAATGTCTGTTTCAGTCGAGTCGAGAATAAAGGGAAAGGGGAATACACATTCAAAATCAAGACAAAGAATATGTTTATCAAAAAGTTCCATAATACAAGAAAAGAGAACTATTGATTTCCCCAGTCTAGCAGTAAGGAGATATGCCGACGTACAGTGTTCCTCTGCTAAGTCTGCAGTATTCCTTGGAGTTTGCATCTAGACAGAGCACTGTTATGAAGGTTTCATTCAAAGTTATCAGTGTTTCTATCAACAAACTTTTATAACCATCCCTCTGAAGATGACTGTAGTTAGCTTGTCATTGAAATTGCTTCTAACTTTGCAAGTCAGTATGGATGAGTGAGGAAGGTAGAAGGTAAGCAGCAGCAAAAACCTTGACCTTGAAGCAAAACACAAGCTTGCAGGCCTCTCAAGTTTCCCAGATCAGGCCAAGTGGAAGTCATCAATTTTTTCTTGCAGTGTGGGACTTGTCACCCGAATAGTATAATACAAAAAGCCTAACTACAAGTCCCGGAATGCAAAGAAAAGACCTGGAAATTGGTTAGGTACTCAAGCAAGGACTTGTCAGACTTGGGAGCGCTAAAGGTGTCATTATGTTATCACACTTTTCTTGTCTCATTTACCGGTATTTGCAGTAAGTGTGACATATTCCCATTGCATTTTGCAGATCAAAGGGGGTAATGGAGATCAAAACAACCCACAAGAAATTCAGCAACCCAAACAGATAAGGGAAAAGAAAAAGACATTTACAGAGACCATGCACTCCACACAGGTCGCTGAGGGTTACAATGGGTGTTACAATCTAAAAAGACTTATCAAAATAACCTGAGTAAAATACAAAGATGTGTCGATCTGTCCAGAAAAAACAAAAGAAAATCTTCAAAAGAAGAAAAAACGTGGATGCCAAAATTAGACCTAATGTTACCAGCTGCAATTCAATAGAAAGAGGCGCTGCTCTCCAGTGAAAGGAACAGAGTGGCATACAAGCAATCACTTTATCTGTTTTGAAAACTGTCAATGTAAGAGACTGGGAAAATAAATTGGCCTTGGATTGTGATGTATTCCTATAGGTTCTGTATCGATCCCCCTATTCCTGACCCTGTTCTGGTTAATAATTAACTAGCAGCCATCCCACGGTACAAAAACCGTTATCTGATTAAGCCACACCACGGCACAGGAACGCGTTATCTGATTAGGTCATAACGCTTGCCATCTAATTAGGCAAGCACTATTCCTCCAGCCCCTGATAAGGCATACGGAGTTCTCAAAACAAATCAAACCTATGACAACCTGGGAAAATCCCTGCGGCCATTGTTTTCATTTCACCGAGAACTTCAGCAAAAGAATGTGCGAACGAGCCCGTTCGTATGACATCCTTATTGACGTATCTATGTCCATCCTTACGTCAATCTCGGCACCTTACAGGTATAAATATTACCGACATTGCCTTAAGCAAACACACGCGGTGGTGACGAGATCGGAGCAGCGAGACTTGCCGAAGAGGCCAGCACAGAGCGGACCCCGCTGGCGCTGCCCCGCCTTCCTGACGCGCTGAGAACGAGACGCTGCTTTTCTCCTGCCGAGAAATCCAGCTCCGGCGCTTCCAAGCGGCCCTCGCAGGCAGCTGGAATATCAAGACCAGAGACGAGAGATACCAGCCCTCAACCATTCTAGATCCCAGGTACAGAACTGAATAACCCCTTGCAGAGAATTCTTGAGTCAGTCACTTGGCAAAACAAACTTAACTTAAACTGCTACTTATCTACTCCCGCCCACGTATTAGGCTTAGGTCAGGTACACTGGGGTAGGCGTGGTTAGAAGCACCAGTTGAGTACGATTAGTCAAATGTATATATGTATGTATCTATTTTATCAGTTTTAAATATCATATGGCTTAGAAACCATATCAATGCTTCTGCAGTATTATTTTATACTCCTGCTTTTATTGTATGCACTTTACTTAACCATAAGTATCGCAATAATATCGATTCATTTCTCTTGTACGAGAAAAGAGACTGATCAATAAATAACATCTTTTATTGAACACGCCCGTCTCTTCCTTTTCTCTACAATCTGGTGAAACTAAGAATGCACTGAACTGACTGAGTAAAATAAGTTGTCTTTTGTTTTCACACGACTCTAGAGATACACTCTTGATTAGGGGAGAGCAAAGTTGTCATGTTCTATGGTTGTCAGAAACTAAATCCCTTCTTGTCTATCCAGGGAGGTTAAACTCCTCCTTGCCTATTCGAGAAAGTTTCTAGTGAACTCTGAGCTAGCTGGCAAAACCAAAAACTTTAAGTCTAATATCGTCAGTAGAAGACCTAGTTAACCTCCGTCCTAGGTCTATACTATTGAAGGTATTATTCCAATGCGCAGAGCCTATTGGGACAATAGGAACTACACTACATGGCGCCCAAACGTTTGGATAGGCGATAAAACTAACGCAAGACATTAGAGTAACTCAGTCGTGCTTTTTCACACAGAACCCCTTTTTTCCCATAATACTCCAAAGATGTCTGGAGTGGGTGAAAGGTCATATCCGCCAAACCTCGCAGGAGGAGACTCCTATATATGGTTCTTGGTTTAGTCAACGTTGAAGGATACACTGTTCCAAAATATTGTGCATCTAATCTTTGTTCCCATAAGAGACCTGATCTGCAAACAAACAGAATAACCTTCCTGTCGGTAAAATGACAGACAGTGATGAAGAAAGAGAGACAGCTAGACTAGCAGCTGAACTAATAGCAGCTGATAATACACTGCTACAAAATGACCGGGATATTAATACTCATCCCGGTCAACATAAGGAAATCTATAACCTTAAAACTTATAGAAAATGGACTGACATCGAGAGGTGGTACAGTCATATTCGTAATTGAGGCACACGAATATCGGCAGACAGAGGTATTCTATTCATGGATAAACTTCCCAGCAGCAAACGCTGTAACAAAAGAGTTCCACTATTATAAAATAGAGGAACCACCGGATACCTACACCCCTTTCGAGGAGGTGGAAGTACCACTCAAATTCCAAGAGCACCTGCTCTTGTTTAAAGGCGCCCTAAAACATAATAATCACATCACCAGGCTCGGTCCACTAGGTAGACCAGGAGCAACGTGGCCGGTCGTAGCCGGATACACACCACACCCAGACACTGAAGAAATGCCTGCAGCAGAGCTTTTAATACAGCTAAAACAACTAATCAAAATACATAGACAATTAGTCCAATATGTAATGCAGACTTCAACAGTCCAACCAGCAAGTAAAATTCCACAGCTGACCCCTCATCAGGGTAACACAAATAAAATTACACCACAGAACATACAGTCCTGTCTGGGTAAAGTACCCGCAAAACGGGAACAAATACCTTTCTGGCTAGCACAAAAAATCACTCAAATAGAGGCGGTGTTTCCAGACACCACCCCGGTAGAAAAACACAGGATTCTGACTATCTGTCTTCCAATGGGAATCGCACTACATGTGGAGGACTGTGACACTTGGGGTACAGTCTTTGCTTCCATATACACAAAAACACATGGTGTACCATCCATGTCAGTAATACCAGATGTGCTAAAACAAATTCAAGATGAATATGGTCCAGAACCCGCCTTAACTCTTGGTATGAAATTACTGAAAGACTTCAAGCAGGTCTCGGCTATATTATTAGCCAACATAAAGGGAGAAGCAGCAAACGTGGCGATCCGCCAAAGGTTAAAAGAGACAGATATAGCAGACCAACCAACTGAAATTGCCAGAATCATAGAGAAATCCTATGAAGAACTAGGAAGAGATAGTCTGGGTGGAATACCGGTAAAACCTCAACTGATTGAAAGTCCTGAAAAGGTATTTATTAAAAATAATTTAAACACTCAAAAAAGAGCTGGGATGGAAACAAACAATCCAATCCTAAAGAAAAAAGATTCCAGTCCAGAGGAAGGTCTCCTCGGCGGAGAGAAAGATCTCCGAACCAAGGACGCAGGTCTCCCCAAAGTGAGCCCTCTGGGAAAAAATACAACCTTAGAAATAGGGATAATATAAAGAAACCTGATAGATATCAAGATAATGATACACGTCCCTCTCAATCTTTTCAGACTTCCTCGCAGAAATCGGAAAGAAGAGGACGATCAGAACACAGGGAAGAGCACGTCAAGTCCAAAGACAAGGAACCTGCTCATCCAAATAAAAAGTTACAATTTCCAAAAAAGAAGGTAGCCAGTATTAAAGTAATCAACAATGCCGAGAATACTGAGGACACAGCTGAAAAACGGAGAATGGGCTCAGACAATGCTAGACAGCGCAGCAGAAGTGAGCATAGCTCGCAAAGTCCTTATGAATCATCTGGAGACAGTGGACACGAATGAATACATTCAGGTGGAAACTGCAGATACCAGAGTTAGCAAACCTCATAAAATATATGAAATTACATTGCGTATAGAGGGGGATAAGACTAGAAAAATAAGGGGACTATTTTGGGATGATCTGTCCAAGGGCTATGACATCCTTCTAGCTGAACGAGACTGGCCTCCAGAGTTTGTCAGGGAGTGTCCTCATGGCGAAGAAATAATTATGCCTGCCTTCTCAAATCATATTCCAATTCATAAAAAATATACACTTGCTAGAAAGTGGGCAGTAGCTCAAGCTCCTGCTTTATATAAAAATCATGTAGGATGGGATGAGGACTCTCCTCCTCACAAAATCCAGTTAAAATCACAACCTACTGCACAGAGGCAGTACCCAATTAAGCAAGAAGCTAAAAAACAGGTAAAAGAGATCCTAGATCAACTTGAATACCAGGGGGTGATTGAAACTTGTACCTCACAAATGAACAATCCTTTGTTTCCTGTCTCCAAACCAGACAACTCATATCGTCTAGTTTTGGATTACAGACACCTTAACTCATGTTGCAAAACCTTTGCAGTGCAAAACTCGCATAGTGCTGCACTAATGAATAACATAGTGCTCAAAAAATACAAAACAACATTAGACATCTCTAATGGATTCTTTTGTCAAAATATAGCACCAGAGAGCAGATATTTGACTGCGTTCTCGGTAAATGGCTCGCAAAAAAGTTTCTGCCGCTTACCCCAGGGGCACAAGAATAGCCCAGGATTATTCTCAAAGAGAGTAACAGAATTACTACAAACATACGATGACGAGGCATTATCATATGTCGACGACATTTACCTAACAGATGATGACTTGGATACTCACTTGAAGAGAGTGAACACCATAATACTTGGGTTCGCAGCAGAGGGTTATAAATTCAACTTTAAAAAATCAAGAATTGCCCATCTAACAGTCCTGTTTTTAGGATATGAATTATCAAGTGAAGGCAAAAGCCTGGCTGACAATTTCCTAGAGAAATGTGCGGTACTCCAAGCTCCTAGAACACTAAAAAACTTACAATCAATTCTAGGCTTCCTAAATTTCGGAAGAACATACATTGCAAATTACGCAGAAAGGGTCAAACCCCTTTATGATCTAATAAAACCAGATTTTAAAAGAATCAATTGGACTCAAAAACACACAGAAATTTTGAGATCTTTACAAACAGACATGTTAATTAAAACAAAATTAGAAACACGTGACAACACACGCAATCTTGTGATTCGAGTCATCCCAGGAAGATGCGGATTCACATACCTGACCTCTAATGAGGGAGAAAAGGTACCAATTGCATACAAATCACACTTGTACACAGAAGCTGAAAAGAAGTTCAGTATTAAAGACAACATTGTTCATGCAGTTCAAACGGCTATAGCAAGAGAAAAAGACAACGCTGACGGTAGACGTATCACAGTCAGAACAGCGGAGTCAGCCTTTGAGGCATTAACAACCCCTTGTAATTTACCAACAACAGCGTTGAATCCAGAATGGATACAATGGGTGAATTCAATTACAACGGACAGAGTAAAATACTACTTTGATCCAGAATTAAAGGAATTAAAATATCTAGAATATGAAATGACATACCCTCTGCCAATCGACATTCTGCCTGTACGACAGTACGCCTGTGTACTACATACAGACGGGCATGCTCAACCCTCAGTTTGGGGAGAGCTGGCTTACAAGGCCACATGCGAAATTGTAAAAGAAGTGTGGCGCGCAGGTAAATTAAGACCTCTACTTACAAAAACACACTCAGTGGAAAATAATTCAGAACGACAAACGGAAATAATAGCGTTAAAAATGGCGCTAGATAATGCCGATCGCGAATTCCCGACACTTATTGTGTGCGATTCGTATTACTGCGTCAAATCATACAATAACGATTTACAGAAATGGATTCAAAACGGTTACAAAGATGACACAGGTGCAACAATAAAGCAAAAAGTGCTTTGGGAACAAGTAGTTCTTTTACAGAAAGAACTACCAAAAACTCACGTGATACACTCACTGAGTCATCAGCGTGATGGCGTTCACGTTGCAGGGAATTCATTGGCTGAGAAAGCCCCAACGGCAGCAACTGAATCGGCTTCCGTAGTCAAGAAAAAGCATACAGTAAATCACATTGACGGTGAAACTGTGCTGGCGGTGAAAACGTCATCAAAAGGCGACTGCTCGGCGCTACCGATCAATTATCCACTCAATTATACATACATAATCGATGCAAACTCAGTCCCTTTTGCTCGAATCCCTGGAGTGGGGGATAGAGTGATTCCAAACACGGACAGGAGAGGCTTGTTAATAGCAGACGCACATATGGGTGAGGGTCTCAGACACCTTAAACAAAAAGATTCTCTGGAAGAATTACAATCAGTGTACTGGTGGCCAGGCATTAGCCTGCATCATCACATTTTTGTAAAAAACTGCCCAGACTGCAATAGAGATCGCAGTGGCGAGCGAGGAGGACTATTACCATGGCACTTCGCTCCAGAAAAACAACAACAATAAGAAAGTACCCATCACGAAAAAGCGTTATATTAACATAAAAAGACTAATTTTCACTTATGAAGTAAGACCCCAGCACTCGGCTGACGTCTGGACTGTTATAAAAAGATTTGCGAGTCTATAATGGCATATACGCTAGAAGCATGCTACGTTTGGCTGAATGTTTTTTCTTCTTGCCCAAAAGCGTATGAAAAAACATGGCCAAATGAGCATAGCATAGCGGGACTCTTCTCACTTCCTACCTGAGGGAACGGGATGGTGTAAAGAAAAAACCAAAGGCATAAAGCAATCTATAACAGCGAAGGTATTAGGTTCGGGAGCTGGGTGGGTCAAACATCTAATAAGTGTCCAACGTAGTCTAAATAACCTGCCAAGAAATTCTCTGAGGGGATTCAGTCCGTACGAATTATTGTTTGGAACTAGAATGATGGTGTTAGATCTTGACAGTCAGACTTCAGTGGTTAAAGAAAAAAGGTTTGATATCAAAGATCGTTTGGCTATTTTGCAGGACTTAAACGAAACAAGGAAAGACCTGAGCAACATAAAGTTGAAACAACAGCCAACGACCACTGAAGAAAAACCACCTGTCCCAGCAAGAACTGTCTGGATTCCAAAAGTCGGGGATCTAGTCAGAGAAAAGATCGCGGTAAAGAAGGAATTTGGGCCTTCTTACAGAAAAGCAGTTCCTGTCTTGTCTATCAACGGGACAAGATCAGTAGTACTACCGCCCCTTGCTGGTAAAAAGGAGAACAGAACAGAGTTGTATCAATCGACCTGATAAAACCACAATCATGTGGCCGATAACGAACAGTAGGCCAAGTGGACTCCCGATAAGTAGCAGAACACCAAGGTTTGCTACAAACACAGAGGTTCAATCTAAGAGGCTACTCACATTTGAAATGCCAACAGAACAACAACAAGGACTATGCAACAATGCTATGGAACTTAAACCTCTAAAAACCCAAATTAAAACATTTAGCAGAGACACACCAATCTACAATGAAGTAACAAATGACTATGCTGCTGCAACAAAACACAATAATAAAGCAAACAGCAATCCTGAAACAATAGGAACAATAGACAGAACGGCATCCGGTTACTTCATCAACTTCAATGATTCATCTGAAAACCTGAGTGAATCAAAGGAACAAACATCAACAAAAACCTTTAAAGATAAAGCTAAGGAACTTTTTCAACATCTGAAAGAAACCTATCTGATTTCTCCATGGATTGAATTCTGGGTGGCCTTAGGTGCACTTATCCTCATACTTTGGCTCATCATGGTACTATGTTTGGGACACTTCATTGAGGGAAAATATGCTAAAATGGACACAGCAAGCCAATCAAATCAACTTGGTCCTCAAACCACACACGTCTTCACACGTCGAAAAAAGAGAACTTTCTTCAGTCAACTTCACAGCCAATCCTATACCCGGTGGGGTAGCATGGGACAATACTGATTATGAAATCTATGGTCCGGTTGAAATCCTGAAGTATCCACATCAAATCAAGATCTCATTGAGTGACTTTGTAAAACCAAGCTCAGTTGCTGATGATTGGGACGTTGAAAGCATTAATAATATGATGTCTGACCTAGTGATGTCTGCTAAATTTACAAAACATGATTATTTGCAGGGTTGGTCTAATTATGATAAAATGTTCTGCTATAATCACTATAGTAATCATTATCTGCATGAATCTGCACAACCTAGAAATGTTTTGAATTATAATCAATGGGAACACTGTGCAACCCCTCCAAAAGGTAGCTCAAGAACTTTTTATGACAAATATTCATATTTTTCAGGGTTCAACACAAGTAATGCAGAAACATTTTATTTCAAATTATCAAATAAGACAGGTACAAAGACCATGCTTACAAACACTAAATTGATATATTCAGACTCGTTTTTGAGCAAATGAGTACATTTGGTTTTGATACTGGGACAAAAATGTTGAAGTAAAAAGTGTTTGGGTTACAAAGGAATGGCAAGTACAAGGTATAGAATCATTGTTTAGAGCCTGCATGATCCCAGAACAAATTATATTTTTGAATGACACTGTTCAACAAACTACCTGTCTTGGCCTAGCCAAAATCAAAGACTTAAACAAACCGTCTATTCCAAAGCCATCATTGAACGGTAATATATCTTTAGATGAGGAGATAGACGTAAACCATATATTAAGCCAAAACAGAACACATCCTGATTGGAAACAGTGGTTGATCTGGCCCACAGATACTAATAACTGTCAAGACAGATTCCTGAACAAAATCCAGGGGTTCGAATTGACAAGGCCAGACCCTAGATATTCCCAAAGACAACACCCAGGGATAATTACCACGTACAGTGTGGGCAAGCTCTGCCTTCAATGGCTACAAACATCCACACTGACAAAAATTAAGCAACACCTGACTTTACTTACTGATGGTGCTGACTTGCGTGATTTCATTATGGGACCGCGCAAACAGCGTCAAAAACGCTTCATAGCAGCCTCTGTATATGCAGCTTTTAACGAAGCCTGGAAAATAACTCAAATTGAAACGTCAGAGAGAATACGGGAAATTGACCGTATTAATTTGGAAAAATCACTTTCTGTAGTGGACAATGGGTTAATGACTCTGTCCTCCAGAATATACTCTTTGGACAGCATTGTGTCTTCAGCAATCAACATAATATCGCAAGACTTACTGTTGTTACAACACGGTCAGTCCCAATTGCGTTCTATTGTACAACTTGGCTGGACGTTACAAAATCTGCGTTCAGGCTATGTGCCTTGGCGTTTAATCAACACAACGTCACTATTCAATATCTTTAACCTCACTGATAAACAAATCAGTATGGCACAGAAGGGTGCTGATTATACAATCCTGAGCATTGAGAAACTCGAGAGATTACCATTGACAATGTCAGAACGACCTGTCAGTGAATGGATAATACATGGAATAATTAATATTCCAATATCTACTTTCAGGTTTCAATACTGCCAAAAATATATACAGGCTGGCATGTACGAAAAATTGGGTAAAGGGTACATTAAGTCAACATGGAACTTGCCCTATTCACATGCTTGTGTGTTGTGCGTTTTGTACTTCGCCCTGCATATAGCGCTACGTGCTGGAAAGCTGTTGCTATTTTAAACCCCCGTTTTGTCGCTTCTGTTAACTTGATTTTCGCTCGTATTTACCCTGATTTTAAAAATAGATTAGAAGTGTTTAAATAATTGTAGGTGTCTCACCTGTGCCCTTAGACACGGATCGCACTGCTGCACTGTAAAAATCTTGCTGCACTCACTGCCATTTGGGCGGCCCGACCCCCGCGCTTTGTTTTTCTGGGAAGCCATCTTGGGTGGGTCAGAAGCACTCATCAGCCATTCGCTGAAGCAGTCACGTGGACCCGCTAGAACCCTACATATCGTCTAGGTATGGCGCGCAGCGTGAACGCGCAGCGTGAACGCGCAGCGTGGACGCCACAGTGACGCCGGAGTCACGCCAGAGTCCAGCCCGTCTGTGCCCGTCCGTGCTGAGGACGCGCTGGGCGGCTGGACTCTGGATGTAAGTAGGGGCATTCCATTCCCTTACAGTTATTCCCACCAGGAGATGCTAAGCCTGAAACCACGTAGATTGGGATGCTCACACTCCTATGAGCCAGACGAACTAATGGCCCCATTACAATGTGGTTGCTACCTTTCACGTAGTAACTCTATCTCTATCCCCCGCTACCCATTACCCGACCAACCCGATGCTGTCAGTACTAAGACAGTGGTAGTTGAGGGCATCTTGGTCAATGCGCGTTCCCTTGTTAAAAATAAGTTAATGTTTAGGGAAATGGTCCTTGACACAATGCCTGCCTTTGTGTTTGTCACTGAAACCTGGGCTAAAGACTCGTCGGGTCCTGATCTAATCGAGGCCGTCCCGGAAGGGTACTGCTTGACTAGACTGGACAGACAGGGACGAGTGGGAGGGGGTATAGCGATCCTTTATAGAGACCACCTGCAGTGCCACATTGTACCTATACCAGATTTTCCGGATTGCTTCCAAGCGCTATATTTCACAATAAAGGAAGAGCAATGTCTTCTTTTGAATGGTATTTTATTATATCGACCTCCTGGCCCGAGACCCGACTTTGCGCACAATCTTCTTCAGTCCCTAGAACCCTATTTTGGCCAAGAGAATTTCTCCATTCTAGGTGATTTCAACTACCATTTAGAACGCCATGATTTGTTTGATACATCCTGTCTCACTGAGGCTCTCATGTCCTGTGGGCTTACACAGCGAGTTAGTGGGTGCACTCACCGTGCAGGCCACACTCTCGATGGCATTTTCTCGAATGATTGCCGCCTGACCATCAAGGATCCGGTACACTTATCCTGGTCCGACCATCTGGCGGTTCCATTCTTTCTGGAACATCAGAGGGTGGATAGAATGAAAAAAGGGAGGCACATTTTGGAAACTGCCAGGAACTTCAGGAATATTAACAGTGACTCCTTTGCGCCCTGGGCGGCTAGCCTTTGTACAGACTGCGGTTGGCCATTTTGAACAGGTCACTACTGAGGCCCTGAATGAACTGGCCCCAGTACGGACCCGCCGCCGAGCCACACAGAGACCATCTGCCCCATGGTTCTCAGACTCCCTCAGACTCCTCAGGCAGGAAGTGAGGAGGAAGGAGAGGCTATGGCACTCTAGCTGGGACCTTAAGAACAAAGAAGCCCATAAACTCCTTGTCAGGAAATATAAGGCTGATATCGTGCAGGCCAAACAAGATCATTTTGTGTCTTTGACAACATCGCTCTCCTCGCCAAAGGAACTTTTTAAAATCATTGATTCCTTAGTCAACTTACAAGCCCCTGATCCTGTAGTACCATCGCAAGACTTATGTGATAGGATTGCCACCTTTTTTCACACTAAAATACAGGACATTCACATGGCTCTCGAGGAGCAAAAAGCACGTATCATTAGGCCTCCTGCTTGGATTGAGATGAATATGACTACTATTGACATCTCTCCATCCTGTACTTTGGACTTCTTTCCTCCGCTAGTCTTGCAGGATTTGGAGTCTCTGCTTAGCAAGATTAAGTCAGGCTCCCCTATGGATATCTGTCCTTTGAAAATCATTAAGCAATGTAGGGAGACCCTCTTACCTCCGCTGCTAGAAATAATGAATCTAGCTATTAAAAAGGGTATTTTTCCCTTGCAGTGGAAGAGCGCTGTAGTGAAACCTCTGTTAAAGAAGGCCTCCCTTGATCCGGAGGTTTTAAAAAACTTCCGTCCGATCTCGCTGCTTCCAGCTCCAGCAAAGATGCTTGAGGTACACCTTAACAAGCACCTCGCTGCCTTTGTGGAAAGCTCGGGCTGCCTGGACTCCTCCCAGCATGGATTCAGGAGGGAACATAGCACCGAGTCGGCCCTCACCACTGTGCTTGATAAGATCCGCACAACTGTGGATGGGGGCCAGACTTCCCTCCTGGTCCTATTAGATCTAACTGCGGCCTTTGATACCCTCTCACCCTCAGTTCTTACTTCTCGTCTGAGGGATGTGGGGGTGAAGGACACAGCTCTGGATCTGCTGACTTCCTTCCTTGATGGGAGAGTACAAACAGTCAAGCTAGGGGAGTTTCTATCTCCATCCCGAACAGTGCTGTGTGGGGTCCCACAAGGGTCGGCTCTGAGTCCGACCCTATTCAACATCTACGTGACCCCACTAGCCAGACTTATAAGATCTTTCGGGATGGAGGTAGTTTCCTACGCAGACGACACCCAAATCCTCGTCTCTCTCTCTCATTCAGATGTACGAACTGCCTCCAATTTTAGATCTTGTATGGAGGCGGTTGGTTACTGGATGATCCAGAATTCTCTCAAACTGAATGGGGAGAAGACTGAGGTAATGGTGTTCGGAGGGAAAGAGAATATCTGGTCAGCCAACTGGTGGCCTGACTCGCTGGGAGAGTGTCCTTCCCCCACAACATCGGCTAAAAACCTTGGGGTGATGATAGACCCTGCCCTGGATATGGGCAAGCAGGTGAGTAGAACCATCTCCACCTGTTGGGGATTGATTCACACCCTGCGAAGGATTAGGAAATACCTCTCCCCTCAATCTAGAAAGCAAATAGCGGTCGCACTTATTGGCTCACGTCTGGACTACTGCAATGCGCTGTATGTAGGGCTAAGCAGGAGCCTGCTACAGCGCTTGCAGGTGGTCCAGAACGCTATAGCCAGATTTGTCTTGGATGCTCCCAGACGCTCATCGGCCACGTTGGCCAGGAAAACACTGCACTGGCTACCGGTAGAATACCGAGTACGGTTCAAGGCTTTATGTATGACCTATAGAGCCATCACAAAAATCAGTGATTCGGGAGTTGGTTCCATCATCTCCCTCTATATTCCCGGAAGGAGCCTACGTTCCTCAGGGAAATCGCTCTTGACAGTTCCCCGCACACGAAAGGCCAAATGGGGCGGCAGGGCCTTTTCTACCCTAGTTCCCAAATGGTGGAATGATCTTCCCCTTGACCTTAGATCCCTGCCTTCCCTACAGAAATTTCGAAGTGCTCTTAAAACTCGCTTTTTTCTGCAAGCCTATATGTAAGGATGTATGTTTCAACTTTCTGATGGTATTGTTAGGCGCCTTGATACCTTCGGGTTATTGTCTTGCGCATTATAAATTTGATCAAATCACACTTATTGGCTCACGTCTGGACTACTGCAATGCGCTGTATGTAGGGCTAAGCAGGAGCCTGCTACAGCGCTTGCAGGTGGTCCAGAACGCTATAGCCAGATTTGTCTTGGATGCTCCCAGACGCTCATCGGCCACGTTGGCCAGGAAAACACTGCACTGGCTACCGGTAGAATACCGAGTACGGTTCAAGGCTTTATGTATGACCTATAGAGCCATCACAAAAATCTGTGATTCGGGAGTTGGTTCCATCATCTCCCTCTATATTCCCGGAAGGAGCCTACGTTCCTCAGGGAAATCGCTCTTGACAGTTCCCCGCACACGAAAGGCCAAATGGGGCGGCAGGGCCTTTTCTACCCTAGTTCCCAAATGGTGGAATAATCTTCCCCTTGACCTTAGATCCCTGCAGAAATTTCGAAGTGCTCTTAAAACTCGCTTTTTTCTGCAAGCCTATATGTAAGGATGTATGTTTCAACTTTCTGATGGTATTGTTAGGCGCCTTGATACCTTCGGATTATTGTCTTGCGCATTATAAATTTGATCAAATCAAATCAAATCAGTAATAAAGGCCGGAAAGTGTTTCTTAGTGGCAATAATTGTGCGATGTCACTAAGCGGTACACTTCTGTGTTATGGTATTAGTTTACACGGAGCCTGTGAAGGGTCCTCAAATAACCTTTCATGTCACCAGCTAGGCACACCTGCGACACAAATAGAACCATTCTTTAGGAGACTATCGAACGGGAGTTACATTATAATTGTAGACCGCAGATGTTGTAGCTTGGTGCCCGGAATACCTTATCTCATAACTACGACTGCGAAGGTCATGTGCTGTGAACGAGTATTGTTCCCCAGCGCAATGCCAGACAGGGAGGCAAGGTTATGGCCGAATTTGAAAATTGCTTCCATTCGAGTTGATACTTTAAGCAGAATGAAAACAGTGCTCCTTCAGACGCCGACCAGGCTCATGTCATCAAAAGAAACGTATGATCTCCAAGTTGCAAGGACAACGGCAGAGATTCATTCATTGTTATCAACTAATTCCCCCATACATTTCGCAGAAATCCTGAACGAAATCTTAAATATTTCTGATACCAGTGGAGTCTCAAATGTATTTAAGACAGTGTTTTCGGGGGCTTTAACACCATTTAAAACCATTCTGGGTATTTTTCTGGACTTTGTCCATTCCATCTTTGGTGGACTTCCTCTCCTTTTGGGACTAGTGGCAGGAATCCTATTTTTGATTCTGTTATTTCGCTATGGCAAACCGTGTCACAGACAAGACACCTGCGACAAGGGAAGAAACAATCCTAGCCATTGGATACCGGGACCGGATATCTAAAATCCTTGGACTGTCCCGGCTTAGAGACCTGAACATGACTTGGTTTCTTTCATTTAGACCAATGTGTCAAAGCTGTGTTTTACCTGTATTAAGGTGCTTGCTATGCGGAGAAGAATGCGTGTTGGACACCTGCCTGACGCTACAATCGGATGCGCCAATGGATGCAGAAACTTTGTTGGGTCCGGTCACGGCTCATGCATTGTGCTGTCCCCAGCGGCTACCAATCCTGATGACGGCATTCGTGGAGACTTCACCACTACGATTGAGGGGTAGTGAGGTTCAAGATGAAAGCAGCATCGATCAGGTACGACCTTCTGTCAGCTATGCTGATCGAAACATCAATGAAGGCAATCATGCTCATGAATGCATGGTAACATCTTTTTCCGAGTTAATGGAACTTTCACAGGAAGCTGTTGACAGCTTTTTCGAGAGTCTAAATGATATGATGTTCTCACCAGAGCAGAAATAATGGCTTTTGAGCAAGCTAGCACACGGCGTTCCCAACACCCTGAATTTGGCCTTCAACTTTGATAATTAGGTATTATGAACAATTTTTCTCCAGTTTACGGACAGCGGAACATAATTTTTTCAGCGGCCCCAAAATATGTTGCAATTTTTCGGGACACTTATCTTCTGCTTAAAGTAGAAACTATTCTTAGAGAACTAAATTTCTATTTTAGGAACTTTAGAGACATTAGCTGCCCTCTGGCATGTTCATATATATTTTATTTTGTGATGAAATGGTCTCGCATTTTTTTCTTCTGTCTTAAGAGCCATTTCATGTGTTATTTTCATATTTTATTAATAATGATGTATGAATATGCGTAATTGATTTAGCATTATTATACTGCTTGAGTGCATATAATGCATATATTTATCTTTTCGTATATTTCATGATTTCAAAATGCATATGGATGTATTTTGGGGTGGTACGGTATACACGTGCTCTACTAGTATATTTACTATGCCTAGATTTGTAAATATGGACATAGTCTGCGTGGAGTGGGTGTGCTGTATTCCTATAGGTTCTGTATCGATCCCCCTATTCCTGACCCTGTTCTGGTTAATAATTAACTAGCAGCCATCCCACGGAACAAAAACCGTTATCTGATTAAGCCACACCACGGCACAGGAACGCGTTATCTGATTAGGTCATAACGCTTGCCATCTAATTAGGCAAGCACTATTCCTCCAGCCCCTGATAAGGCATACGGAGTTCTCAAAACAAATCAAACCTATGACAACCTGGGAAAATCCCTGCGGCCATTGTTTTGATTTCACCGAGAACTTCAGCAAAAGAATGTGCGAACGAGCCCGTTCGTATGACATCCTTATTGGCGTATCTATGTCCATCCTTACGTCAATCTCGGCACCTTACAGGTATAAATATTACCGACATTGCCTTAAGCAAACACACGCGGTGGTGACGAGATCGGAGCAGCGAGACTTGCCGAAGAGGCCAGCACAGAGTGGACCCCGCTGGCGCTGCCCCGCCTTCCTGACGCGCTGAGAACGAGACGCTGCTTTTCTCCTGCCGAGAAATCCAGCTCCGGCGCTTCCAAGCGGCCCTCGCAGGCAGCTGGAATATCAAGACCAGAGACGAGAGATACCAGCCCTCAACCATTCTAGATCCCAGGTACAGAACTGAATAACCCCTTGCAGAGAATTCTTGAGTCAGTCACTTGGCAAAACAAACTTAACTTAAACTGCTACTTATCTACTCCCGCCCACGTATTAGGCTTAGGTCAGGTACACTGGGGTAGGCGTGGTTAGAAGCACCAGTTGAGTACGATTAGTCAAATGTATATATGTATGTATCTATTTTATCAGTTTTAAATATCATATGGCTTAGAAACCATATCAATGCTTCTGCAGTATTATTTTATACTCCTGCTTTTATTGTATGCACTTTACTTAACCATAAGTATCGCAATAATATCGATTCATTTCTCTTGTACGAGAAAAGAGACTGATCAATAAATAACATCTTTTATTGAACACGCCCGTCTCTTCCTTTTCTCTACAATCTGGTGAAACTAAGAATGCACTGAACTGACTGAGTAAAATAAGTTGTCTTTTGTTTTCACACGACTCTAGAGATACACTCTTGATTAGGGGAGAGCAAAGTTGTCATGTTCTATGGTTGTCAGAAACTAAATCCCTTCTTGTCTATCCAGGGAGGTTAAACTCCTCCTTGCCTATTCGAGAAAGTTTCTAGTGAACTCTGAGCTAGCTGGCAAAACCAAAAACTTTAAGTCTAATATCGTCAGTAGAAGACCTAGTTAACCTCCGTCCTAGGTCTATACTATTGAAGGTATTATTCCAGTGCGCAGAGCCTATTGGGATAATAGGAACTACACTACAGGATAAGCATCATCTCCTGCTGGAACAGCTTGTTTTTCAAAATGTCCACATTTTAGGTGATAATGGCCCAAGCAAGTTTCTGTAGTTGTTCATCTGCTGCTTCAGTTTATATTTACAACATGAAACTTAATGTGTATCATATAACACACTAACAGAAAAACAACAGAACCGTCCTAAAAGTAGTAAAATGTGAATACCACTAAACGAGGTAGTACATGAAATCACCAATACAGATTAGTATATTTATAGATGTGACAAGTATTGGCAATGGTATAAGAGGTGGCAGTTCAAATGTAATACTCATACAGCAAACTAAACAGTGACAGCCACCCCAATAACACAACTAGTGTTCAAGATGCTGCTGCTCCAGAGATGAGAAGGAACCACAATCTCTTTGCAGTTCTTCCAATCTTTTTCCAATGTTATGTACATTCACCCTACCTTCCATAGTGGAAAGGGGCACCATTAGGAAAAATGCAGCTCTTACTTTCTGAAAATGATGATCCACTATGGAGCACACTAATTAAGAACCAGTTTCACATATGGTATGAGTAGGATTAAAAGAGCATGCAGATACTCATAAATTCGTTTATACAGGTAAAGAACTTGAAAATGTAACATTGGCCTATGTGACAGATTATTTGAACCGGAATATACTGGAGCCAAGCATAGACTGCAACACTGGGCTTGCATTTAAAACAAATCCCAAATGGCTGCACATTTCAAACACCATCCAAATATAATATGTGTATGTACTGAATTAGCATGATTTTTCAATATGTATATTTTTATTTAGGTTGTAGGAAGTGTAAATGTAGTGCCTTTTTTAGAGAAAAGGCTAGTAAGCAATCAGGCCTTTTATGGCAGAGCTTCACAAACATGGGGTTAGTGTATATTCCTCTTTGGGAAATGGAGTGGCCTCCAATTCAGCTCCTTTTTCAAGCAGGAAACTGATTGTAGTAGAAAACGTCAAAAATCTATGTTTGTAACTCCATACAGTTCTTCAGTACAGGATGATACAAAATGGAACGGTGCAGTACTGAAACTGGAAATCATGTAAACAGTATGAGCCAGTGGCATCTGTTAAAAACCTCAATTCCTGCAATGAGCGGTCATAGCAAAACTCCAAGCGACAGAGAAATATCAGAATTATATGTTCACAATCCCAGTGAGAGATGAAAGAGACAGTCCATGGAGAGTTTTTTGTTGATGTTTCGATCCCTAAAGATTTCTTGGATGGGACCATCATGAGGCCAAACATGTTTAAAGAGTAGCAGCCTTCTGTGGTAGAAAAATAAAAAATCAATTTTTGCAACTTGGGAGAAAATCCCTAGTTTTGGATGATCACTCCTATATTTATTTTTTTTGCTGGCTGGTTTACTGTCTGCATTCAGTTCCTTATCATCCAACTTCCCACTGAGCAATTTTTCCTGCACTTCATTGAGATTCAGCTTAGAAGCAACTGATCTCACAATATTTCCCTACAGCTTCTACGGTGACTGGGCCACTCGTTGCAGAGCTACATCTACATGTTGTGGTGCCTCTGGGTCAAGGGTTGGCGAGTTATGGCTCATCTGCTTTCCTGTACACTCTGTGATCACTACATAAAAGGCTGTAAAATGATGAGCCTTGAAAGTCCCGCCACACACCAACCACTTGAGTTGTTGCATTAGCTTAGCAGTGACTAATGTGCATTAGCAATTGTCAAGTACATATGGCATCCTGAGTGGGGCAAACCAGCTATTTTTGGCTTCATGTGCATGTAGTCTAAGCTGTGCTTGTCCCCACTTCATGATACGCCTAAGAACAGGCAAGGACGAACGCATCCTATTGAAGCTGTACCTACTTCTTCCTTAACCACAGTACTGCTGCCTGTTGACAGTGATGTAACACAAAATGTTGGACCTCCCTGCAGAATGTGATGAGAGGCCAGAGTTTTCATATGTCACAGATATGTATTGCTCTTGGGCTGACTGGGGCCCCCAATGGGTGGTTGGGTGCTGCATGGAGGGTTGGGGTTCCCATGTGCCACATGGGCTGGAGGGGCCTATGTTACGCTCTTGCCTGTTGGACTCTCCATGTTGAGTGAAGTACAGCATCTATTGAGCTGAAGCATCTGTCCATGGCATCAGTGCTGGGTGAAACTGAAGCTCGCACAAGCAAGATGTCAGAGTCTACATAAACTTGATACAGAGTAAAGGAGGCCCCAAAACACCTACCTTAATCCATACTCAGATGACTTCCTCTCTCTATGAGAAGAAAGTCAAGAATGTTTTTTATGGCCTTGAAAGGGATTTAGATAATCTAACAAAAGGAGAGGTCTATCGAAAAATAGAGCTATCTGTATATTTTCTATTTCTCTGTTAATCGTATGTAGATATTCAAGTAGTCTTGTTAGATGGACTCCTCTTATACATTAAGAACAGTGACCGTTGAGAGAAACAAGCAGTAATATTGTCCAAACATATACTATATGGTCACTTCCCTCATTTCCCAACATTTTAATTCGAGCACCATGCTTATGAAATAATTTGACACCTTATCAAACATTTGCAGATGTTATTTCAAACTACAGCACAATATGTCAGCAGAGCTGAAACAATTGTTTACAAACAGTAATTAATTATTGATTAGCATAGTTGGGAATAATTAGCTAACGACTGCTGAATCAATTGCTCTGATCAATAGCAGCAGTCACCACCTTACTGATGACAGCCACAGATATGACTATGAATGGAACAAAACTCGACTGAATTGAACCATAGAATTCGGCTATTACCGCTTTAAGAAAAAATGTTTCTTATGCACTCTTTCACCGTAACATCATTCTTTTAAATGTTTTATATTGAAGTGTTCATTGTGTATCTCTATTCTGAAAGGAAAACACACAGGAAACACTCGTTAGTAAAATAAAATAATTAAAAAATAACGTTTGTCCATTAAAAATAACTTAAAATAGCATAAATAGGGCAAGTCATCCATGCAGTCTTTTTTCATTTTTAATGGTCTACTTTAACATGAACATGACAATAAGAAAGACTTAGGCCACGACTGTAGTTGCCCCTATTAATTGCGGCCCGTGATGAAGTCCTATCACCACTATCCCGGCGCACCCCAAATACATTTCACCAAGTAACATCTGCCGAAATTCACAGGTGGAAAAACAGCTGATAAATAACGGGACATTCAGATTTTGCTGCAGTAAGCAAGAAATTCAACATTATATGCCCCATTTCCAGGGCAGTAATCGTAACTTGGTGCAATTTATCCTACTCGATAAATATTGCACCTTTTCCGGTCAGACTGTAATCTGGGCCACGGAGGGAAGATGGACAGGTGACACATATGTAGTATAAAAGGCGAAAGATGATTTTCCTTTTTAAGAGAGTGAGTTACAACACATATGTAGTATAAAATGGATTAAACCCTGTTGTGCTATATCATGAAGACGGTGAGAATCTGTGTCACTGTGTGCTGATAAGCACCAATTTTGAACCAACGTTAGTTTCGACCAATTAGTGAAAACATCACATTTGCTCCAACTGGGGTCTATCTACCAAAACACGTTTTCACTAGTTGCTTGGTATGAATGTTGGCTGAAACCTTACTTAATCTGCTCATTTCACTGGGGTTGTGTATAATATATATGCCGGCCCCTCACAAAGGGAGGGGGAGAGGCACAAAGGCATTCTGTTAAGCTTGATATATTGTTTTATTTATTAATGATCCAGTCACTTGATGGCACCAGAACGTGTAGCGTCCATATTTTCTCTTTCGCTGGACGACATTTTTGTATACCTTGAACTATATGCTGCCGCCATCTCGCATTTGTGGGACCCACGTGTCGTTTTTGAACTGTGCCCAGCAAAATGTTCTGCCAAGGCTGGTAACATATCAAGTAATCAACAAGCAAACATATTTACCTACCACACCTTTGAGAGAACTCAAAACACGACCAGTTCAGCTAAAGGTTAACAAAAGTAAAGGATAAAGCAAACGGCAGACCAAGGTCCTGCACATCCAGTCCACATGTAGAATGAATTTGAAAGTGGTGCAATCACTTCCCACACCTGCCGTCTGTGTGCCAGTTTTAAAGATTAATTCAAATAAAAAGGAGCAATTTTGGAACAGTCTTTGATTTGTGCGTTTTGACTTCACAACGAGTGCACCTTGCGTATTTTCTCGGAAAGTAAAAGATAACAAAAAACACTCAAAGTACATGCCACCAAACAGAAGACAAAGAGAGAAGAGTTCACTGCTGAATGATCTTCCTTACAAAGCGGGATAGTTTGTCCATTATATGAAGGCATCAGAGTGATAAATCAGACTTGTGCTTACATTTATTCAGCAGCCGCGGCCGGTACCAAATGCGATGCAGTGCACGCAACGAAATTCGTTTTATTTATTTATATGTTTACTTACCTGCTAAGGTCCGCAATCCATACATTACTACCCCCCACCCTGCCCCTCCCCCTCCCCACGTCACCGCCCGGCCGGGACTCCCACTACCGGCCGCGGCTGTTATACAGCGGTTATTGTACACCCCACCCCCTTGCAAGTAAGCAGTTGACTCAATACTCAAGCTCAGTTGTTATTGCCCAGGCAAGCATTTGGTCCTAGAATTCTCAAGTTGCAGGCAGATGCTCTGAAGTAGGAACCAGATTATATTCATTGTACTAATTACCCAGGTCAAACATAATTACTTTAGAAGTCATCCCAGAGTCATCTGATCACCATCCAACTACCTTAGAAGTAATTTCCTCATCATCTGGCATCATCAAGCTCTTGAAATCATCAGCAAAGGTTAGCAACTTGTGTCTGATGACCTGAGGATGACTTGAAATTGAGTACCTCAAGACTTCACAAAAATGAGATATTACTTGATGATTCGAGAATAGGTATCTGTTGGCATGACAAGGTGAGGCTGTTCCTGATGGCTGCAGGATGATTTGCAGGACTGGCAGAGCTACACTTACATTGACTAAAATGAATTTTTGCATCAGTTGATTGATGAAAATGCGGCGGGAAAATGGCCCAGTCATCAGTACAAAATTTCTCAATTGCATCTGGTCCGGATGTTGAGCTGGTAGAATTTCTCCTACCGATTCAATTGATGCTAAATGAGGTGGGATGCTTTTTTTGTAAAAAAAAAGTCCTTTTTGAACCTGTGCAAGGCATAAGTACTTTGCACATGATAGTTTTCTAAATTCAGTAGCACTTTAACTGGTACACTTATTTAGATTAATGTGGGCCACCACTATCTGAGGAAATCATGATTACTGGTTTGGAACAGAAGAGTAACCCGGTCCCAAAACTTATCATAACATGCAGAAATAATTTAGCACACTTTTTTGAACTGGTGTCATTTTTTGGGGTGAAACAATTGTAAAGATAGTTTCTAAAAATGTTTAACCGTGTTTATACTTGCATAAACTGCCAATCAGCTAGCACAAGGCTTCATCATCGTTAAAATAATTAACAGCCGCAGCAGGCGTCATAGGGCTGTACCTTCTATAAAGCAAAGACATAAAACGTAGGGGGGTTCCAGGCCATTAATGAATTGACAGTTTTAATGCCCCTAGCTCACATACACAGTCAAGAGACCAATTACGAAAACGTATTGTAAGTTATTCACCGTTTACTTTCAACCCATTGATAATACTCAAGACAGCATTACATATTTTTATTGTCTGGCTAGAGACAGTTTTAGCAGTTAACGTGATCAATACAAAGAGGAGCAAAAGGTCACTCCATCAGCCATTGTGTCATGAACCCACATTCTTCAGTCATTGGCTGATTGCACTGTCACTCTTGTCTTTACTGACATATTGCAGCAGTCAGCCTATGAAGGGAGAGCAATTTTTATCTTTAATGGTTAACACTTGTTCAGAATTCTCCTGCACAGTCCTCAACTGAGACTTAAATCTGTTGCCCATTATGCTCCATTTTGATCTGAATTTTTGTACTTTTCAGTGAGAAAAGGAAAGCAACTGAAGTAATTTTGGCGTTTAGATTTCACTTGATTTTTTCTTCACAAACAGATTCTATCTCACCCAAATTAAACTAGACTTGATAGAGCCTTTCCTAACGAGGATTATAAGGTCATTGCAAAAGACGGCCGTCATGATTAATTGAACTGATAAATTCTGACTGTGTTTTGCAAACAAATCACAATATTCACTGTAAACTCCAGCATTTGGAGCAAAAGAGTACAAAAAATCTTTTTAAGAGTGTGTTGGGGCCCACGGATGCACTTTAAACTTGCCCTTTATTTTGCGTTTGCAAATGAGCGTTTATAATTTTAATTGACATGCACATTTCACAACTGCCAGTCGTGACTTTGAATCAAAATGGTGGAAATATTCTCTCCCAGTAGATACATTTCACTGCAAGGCCAGTCGTTGCATAAACAGCCCCCGCTATGCCAGTTTAGGCAGGGAGTGCCTGGGACAGATTATATTGTTATATGGCCAATCTTAACTTTCATCTCTGGCTTGCAGGCCATTGCAAGGTAGAAGGAAAGTCCTATATATTACAGTGGTACAACTGTGGCATGGGGAAGGGGCGGAAGAGATAAAAAAAAGCTTACAATGGGGACAGAATGGACGAGTAACAATTTGAATAGAAAAGAAGAAACAGGTTAGAGGTAAACACAATGAAATAACCTGAAGGAATATAAGAAAATACATATAACAGAAAGAAGAAAAGATAAAAGGAAGTTGAATGGAACATAGGCACACACGAAGAATGGAAAAAAGAGAGAAGGACAGAAAGGGAAAAAGAATGGGAGAGGAAGAAAAGAATGAAACATGGAAAAGGGGATGGCGGGAACAAACAAAGAAATAAAAATGGGAGGAGGGAATAAAGGAAAACTGAAAATAGAATGAAATATTGGAAAGAAGAATTGAGAGATGGGTAGAAGGTCGGTGGAAGGAAAAAGAAAGAATTAGCAAATGAAAGGAATTCAAAACGAAATAGAGATAAGTGAAGGGGCAAAGGAAATTCAGGAGATGATAAAAATAAAGGAAGGAACAAGAATGTGAGAATGGGACTATGGAACAGAAAGATAGAAAGCGGGAAGAAAAAATAAACCTGAATATAAAGAAGGACACAGAGCTCAAAAGACACCTGAAAGAAGATTAGCTAGAACAAAATAAAAATGGAGGAAATAAATAAATAGCAAGTAGTAAATAAAGATGGAGAGAAAAAAGGAAAGAATAAAGCAAAGAAAGAAAAGAAAAAAAAAGTAAATGCTGGTAAATGTCCAGGTCTGTCAATCAGTGGCCACTGCCTCCCATTTCCCCCTTTGCATTTTGTGCAAATATTTATCACAATCATTCACTAGAAATCTGCTGTTATTACATCCTTCTCCCATTCAGACAGACAGTATGGTATCCTACAAAATTTTTGCTATTATCACTCGGTAGAGAAGCCAAGGACTTGAAGTGCATGCAGTATGCAAGATTTTATGACTTTCTAACAGACATGGTGAGAAACTCATACTGCCTTCAGCATCAACTTTATAGCTCTCAATTGTGTGCCATCATAAACCCCCACCTGCAACCTAAAGCCAGGCAGTTGGAGGCAACTCAGTTCAAAGTGTGTGCTATACAAGAGTCATATGTTGCATGACGCTTGAGAGATGCACTGGGCGATGAAGGAGTGAAGCGATGTACATTAACATTTTTGATAAAGCCCTCTTTCTATCTGCTTTGGAAGCATTCGAAATCCCCAGAACAAATTAGGATCCAGCACGTGAAGCCTCCGTGGTCCACTTCAAAACAGAGATGTCACTTAAAGCAAAACAGCATTTACAGTTGTACGTGAGGAGCGCAGGCATTTTGGTGTGTTGGACATAAAACGAATGGTGTGAACTGACATGCACATTCCAGCACCACCTAGAAAAGTTATGTTTCTAGTTTGGGGATAAGTGTTGTCTGTAAAGTGCTTTGGGGTATCGAAGATGTGTTTTTGTGTTCTTGTGCACTTCAAATATTTATCACGTAAATCAGTAGCAAACCAAGGTCCATACAATATTAAGAGGCAATATCACAGCTCTCCTCTTTTCCAAAGAACATTTGCATAAACGATGTGCCTGATCACGGAATGGCACATCGGCATTAAGGAATTAGCTAACCAAGCAGCTTCAACATCCATGAGAGAACTTGTCTGCACTCACCGTGTTACCATAAAAGTAGTCCCAAAATGAGTATCTATAATGGCCGCTGTGTATGGAGATAAGTAATTGGCCTGTGCTCTCAGGAGGGTCCAACGTAGGAAGAGACATGACGTATGCATGCCATGGACGAATGGAGTTTAAGAATTGAAGAGTGACTAGGGTTTCAGGCAATGGGAAGCCTGTCAGCAGGCAGAAGCCCATGTATTAGATACAGCATGCGCGCCATCTAGAGCCGAGACGTAAAAATGGAAGCCCCCTCAGGAATATGAGAGCCAGTCCATACACACCGCCAGCCAAGCACCAGTCCTCAAACACCACTAGCCAAGTGCCAGTCTACACACACTGGCAGCCAAGCACCAGCCCACATACACCGCCAGCCAAACACCAGTCCACACACACCGCCAGCCAAGCGTCAGTCTACACACACCATCAGTCCACACACATCACCATCCAAACACCAGTCCACACACTTCTCCAAGCAAGTGCCAGTCTACACACACCACCAGCCAAGCGCCAGCCAACACACACCACCAGCCAAGTGCCTATTCACACACACTGCCAGCCAAATGCCAGTACACACATAGCCAGCCAAATGTCAGATCATGTAGATCGTCAGCCAAACTCCAGTTCACATACACAAATACAAACTTTCCCTTGTGTCTAGTGGCTTTCTGCCCCCCTTTGGGACAGATGGGCCTAAAAAGAAATGGACAATCTTCCCCTGGGGGGCTGAAAATAGCCAATATATGTGCAAAATAAAAGGAGAGGGACCCTGGTCAACGGGCAGCTCCTGCGACATGCAGATAAATGTATCCCTGGTGTCTAGTGGGGATGGCCAATCTGACCCAAGGTGCACAGAAATGGCCAACATATGTGCCCAACAGGGAGAGGCCTTTGCCAAAGGGGTTGCTCCTCAAGTTTGCAAGCAATTATCCCTGGTCTCTAATGGGTTTCTGCTCCTCTTAGAAGCAGCTCAGTCTAAAAATATGGGCGATCTGCTCCAAGGCGGGGAGAAATGGCCCAAATATGTATCCAAATAAAAGGGGAGCTCTCTTGTCAAAGGGGCTTGCTCCCTGAAATGTGCACCCAATTATCCTGGGTATCTAGGGGTTCCGCCCCCCCCCCCCACACCAGAATGTACCCCTAAGGGCTCACCTCCTATCATTACTCAAATAAATAATCCCTGGTGTCCAGTGGGTTTTAGCCCCCCGGGGTCTATCGGCCCAATAAAAAGCCATACTAGCCCCCCGGGGGGCTAAAACAAGGACTGCATATGACCCCAGGGGAGCAACCATTGCCTAAGGGGTCTCCCCTCCAAAATACAGAAGCACATCCCTGGTGGCCTAGTGTATGGGATTCCTGCTCCACAATCACGGGGGCCCCAACCTTTATTTTCCCCCTGTGTCTGGTTTTTTAACACCACCTCCCCCACAGTAGAAGGACTCACCTTAGGGAGTTCCTTTCTACATATGGGGTGGAAGCAAATAGCTTCCAGCACATCCCCTGCAGCCTTTGATGACGTTGGCATGCTGTGTGCACCAGACATCATCCGATCACTGAGGGGAAGGTGGCTAATATGAGAAGTCCAGAAAACCAACAACTCTGGAGTTTAGAAACCTCCATGCTCAAGGTTCAGCACCCGCAACAGAAGCAGATGAAAATGATTTACCAAAAACTGGTAGCCCTAGAAAAAACATCACAACTGGGTTTGAAAGTGTGTCAAGTACCCTAGCTGCCAATCAGATGGAAATGTATGGTAATTTCTCAAATCTCACTGATACAATCAAGACCTTAAGTCAGAAACTGCACCATGAAAATATCCAGCAAAAGAGTAGGGTGCGCCATACATCACCCTTTATTGATAGGCCAACTCTTGCCCTCAATCGCCTGGCACAATCCACAACTACCTTACCTCACTGCACTATCAGTGTACAGGTGGAAATGGGGCACTACAGTGCGGATATTGCAAGAGATCTACTACAGGTGACCAATGCAGTGGAGACAATGCAAACAACTAGCATTGCAAGTGGCACACAGGTTGGAGTGGGAGAAAGTGAGAACCAATCAAGTGTCAGCAGCATCTCAGCTATAGACAGTTTAAATTCTCAGCGCAGCAGGAGTCGCAGTGATGCTGCGGAAATTGTTGGAGCAAAAACAACAGTTCGCAGGAAACACAAGGGCAAACTGTTACATTCTAACATTGCATTTAAATTGCAGATCATTATGTTTCTGGAAAGAGAAGCATCTTTTCAGATATAAATTTTGTTACAAGAAAAGAAAGTTATTTTAAGTTGTACAACCTAAAATTATACCTTCTATTTCTTTAGTTAAGATTCAATGCATTTACATAATGACTGTGAAAAATAATGATTGGTTATATTGGCACTTCTCAAATGTCCCTTCTGCCGCACAGGTTTCTTTGTGTGTGGACAGTGCTGGGATTGGCTCTTCTTCCTCATGTGAGTCAGGTTCCTACACTGTTACAGTTAGTCATTTCTTTGTTTCAATATTGTGTAGAATAGCACATGTTGCTACAATTTTGCAACTGGTCTCTGGAGAGTATTGTAGGGCACCACCGCTCTTATGTATACACCTAAAACAACTTTTTTGGAATTCCAGAGGTACGTTTAATGACGCATCTGGTTTTACAGTGTGCTCATGGTAACAACGTTCATTGGGAACAGTGGCATACAGATATGGTGTCATTATCCATTGCCGTAAGGCATACGCACTATCACCTACAAACAGACAAAACCTATTTAGCTATGGAATTACATTAACATTTAAGCTCTGTTTTATATAATTCTTTGTGCATTTACCCAACAAACATCCATCATAGAAATTTCCTCTTTGTAGCTTTTGGTAAATTCCACTATGTCGGAATATGATGATTTCATGGAAATTGAGCAATTATATATGTTATTACATTTTTACTTCACACATCACTTGAATGTTTAGGGAATGAGTATTTTTGTGATTCCTGACTAAATACTCAGTGGCAGATGGTGGGTATATTGGCACATGTGTACCCCCTATATATCCAATGACGTGAAAAGTTGACAATGCTGTCAAATTCTATTTTGTTAGTGTGCATTTCCTTTGCATATATGGGGAAATATATATAGGTCTGAAAGTACATTAACATTGCATCTGGAAATGCATGAAAAAAAAGAAAGGGCACTCTGTGACACACCACAAGCTGCCACAATCACACCTTAGTAGCTACTAGAGCCTATGAGATGCAACCTATATAACACCTGCACAAAGGTGGGGATGGACTTACTACACAAGGTGTGTCTCTCAAGCTCTCAAGCTAAGGCTTTAAATCAGCTATGAGCTCTAGGATAACATTGCAACCCAGCCTGTAATTTACCTAGACCTCTTCCTCAGTTTTGTCAAAAAGTGTAATCCTCAGTCAACGATTCTCTCCTGTCTTCTACTTCTCCTCTGCACACCATCTAGAATACATTTTCCCTTTGCCATCACATACAGACCAGCTTTTATAGTTTGCACATATTTACCACCTGGTTTGAGTTGGTGATAAATTGCATGTCTTAGATGTTTTTGCGACTAGTGCTATTTGCGAAGGCATTGAACATAAGAATAGTGATTTGCCCATACAAACGAAATTAAGAGCCCTCTAATTGCCATATATGTTGCTGTTCCCAGCAAAAATAAAAGTCCTATATTAGGCGAGGTCCTTCTTTCTGTCCCGAAGGGGACCTGGACATGGCCTGAGGAAGGGCCCCATTTTCCAACACGAACAGATGCAGGACCCAGGCAATAGACCTCCCGAGACACAGGTACCAGGTCCAAGGATAGTCAACAGAGGCAATTTGGCAGGGGGACCCCATACTCAACAAAGAGACCAGGATGCTGCAGGAGCCTCTCTTCAGATACGGAGGGAGAGGGAACCACACGCAAACCCCCAAAAAGCCCAGGGGACAAAGACCTCTCCCTTGGGGTCAGGAGAGGAGGACCTATCCTCTGACTTAGAAAGCTTGCATCCTTTGGTAGTGGAAATAGCAACCCTTGAAAAAGATGTAAATGGCCCGAGACAGCCATCTCAACTCCAGGCCCTGGACTCAGAGGTCTCGTAGCGCTGTATTCATACCGCTGTGGAACCCATCCTGGCTTTCCTGTGAAATGTCCACTCCTGGGCACCCCCAAGGTGAAGCCAGGCATTCAAGCGCTGCTGGGGCCATTGTGGAGATTAAGCAAGCTATTGCCCAGAGTCACAGAGTGGGACCCATGATTAGACTAGGCACCGAGGCTAGAATTATCAGGTCCGGGGAAATTGAGTCCAAGAACTGCCGAGGCGGGAATTGAACCCTGGTCCCGGGCCAGACCTCTGCATCAGGGTCTGCCGCTCTAACCATTGAGCCACGCTTCTCCACGACAGCAATGGCTTGCGATAACCCCTGGGAGAACATAGCTAAGCTTTGAATCAGTTCACTTATCCTTTTTCTGTAGCTTATTTTTCTCTCTCTCGTCTTCCTCTCTAACTTCTTTTCTGCTTATTTGTTCTTCTCATTGTTATTTTAACGATATAGGGTCAGATTTATAAGCCACTTTCAACACTTTGGTGACGCAGCAGCGGCACAAACAATGCAGCCAATTTACAACGCGATGCATCTAGGGAGATGCGTCACGTTGTAAAGCCCTGCATCACATTAAACCTGTGTCAGGTATAATGTATGCAGGGTGGGCGTTCCCACGCAGGAAAGTCTCATAAAAGTGACGCTGTGAAATCTAAAAGATTTCACTGTGCCACTTCTAGGATGCCACTGCATCGAAACATTACGCCTGCAGGCATAAGGAATGACGTAATGCAATACGTATAGGCCTCAACATGCATTGATGGAGTTGCGTCGTGCTTGCGACATGACTACAGCAATGCGTGACTTTTGGGCCAACAGATGTGTCAGAATATCTGATGCATCTCTCAATCCTTGTGCAATGGTGCGCCGTATTGTAAATACGGCGCATGCATGGTGGCGCAAGTTTCTTGTAAATATGCACCATAGTGTTTGAGGGGCATATTATCAAGGGGGTTTATCTCCGCTTTTTTGACTTTAAAAGCCAAGAAAGCGGAGATAAAATTATCTCCCTATTACCTAGCTGTCGCTAACACCAGTTAGCGACGGCTAGTAGGAGATAGCGGCTAAGCACGAATATCTCCAAAAGCTAACACCTGCCCTGAGCAGGTCTTAGCCATGTTATCCAATGGGAGGTGGATAACATGGCTAAGAGCATTAGCTCAGTAATGCCTGAATATCGCTGACTTTTCAGCGATATTCATGTATTGCAGCCGATTTTTCTCGCATTTGCGATAAACCTTGGTCATACCAAGGTTTATCTGCAATAAAAATCGCCGCAGGTCGGCGATAAATTTTTGGCTCTAACCAAGCAATAGCGATAATTATCGCTATTGCTTGGTAATATGCCCCTGAGTTTTAAGGGGTTGGAGTGTCGGGTCGACAGACCTCTCGTTATCTTCTTGCACATATTTGTTTTAAGTTGTAGTGGTTCCGTGTTGCAATGAGACTGTGGGGCTTTGATACAGTGGGAATGTTTCCCTATCTGGGTTTTTTCTTTTGAGTTTATTGTGTTTGCTTTTGGAGGCCATTTGGAGGCCACATACACATGCAGCAAGACCTAAGCACTGTGGAGCAACTAAGCACTGACAGGCACAATCTTTTGTAATCCACCATGGCCGGGACTACCACCCTAGTAAAGTCAGGGTTCTCAGTATTAACATGGAGCAACAATGGGTTGGAAGATATGATCAAGCACGGATTGGTGACGCAGTATTAAAAGCGCATCCTGCCCGACATAGTTTTGCTACATGAGACACACTTACAAGGCACTCAGTGCTGCTTTTTAGGATGGGGAGTATGCACGACTTGGCCCATGCAAACTACACCTCAGGGTCTAGGGGAGTGGCAATATTGATCAAAAGCTTGCCCCCCGTTATGGTAGCCCACAGATTGCACGACCCCCAGGGTAGATATGTGGGTGTCTGGGACACATGGGGATGACAGGCGGTTATTTTGATATGTATATATTGCTCCTCCATGACTCCATGTCCATACACTGGTCTATCATGGTAGAAATCCTTTTAGAGGCACCCTCCTCCCTACATATCCTGGGAGGAGACTTCAATGACATTGTACGCACACCACTGGATCGCTCCGGGACACATAAGATACCCCCATAGACCACAACAATGGCCCGATTCATGGATACACTTTGGCTGTAGGACCTGGGGTGCCATAAACACCCAGACGACCAACAGTATTCCAATTTTTCATTGGCACAAAAAGTATATTCCTGACTGGACTATGTATTGGTACCCGATGGCGAGGTGAGCTGGGCTGACTATCTAACACGGGGCCTATCCAATCGTTAAATTGGGATCAAAGGCTAGGCCTTTGACCAAGGGGTGGAAACTAACTCCTTGAGACCTGCGGGACCAGGATGTGGATAGAGTTCTTAGGGCAGACACTCAAATCTTTTTTGCAGAAAACACTGCCTCAGTTACCTCTAGGGTTACACTGTCAGAAGCCTATAAAACCGTTTTGAGAGATAGAGCTCAAAACCTGATCTCCCAGAAGAAGAAAGGGGACATAGCGGAAATAGAATGCCTAGAACGACAAATCCTCCACCTATAGACTCAATCTGTTGCCACACCGGACCCCCTGATTCTTAGACATCTTGAGGCACTTCACACAGAGTACCGCACAAGACACAATTGGACAACAGAAGTTGGCAATGCTTTATTAATTATACGAAGTGGGAGACAAGGCCGAGAAACTCCTTGCTTGGATTAGTAAAAAAGACATAGAACCCAGATGGGTACACAGTATTAGAGATAGCGAGGGGACCACCCACAACACAGACACCCAAGTCATTAAGGCCTTCGCTGATTAATAAGTAAGTCTACAAAGCCCTTCCCTGAGGGATCCCACTGCAATTATTCAATATTTGGCCAGCATTCAGCCCCAGTCCTAGGGCTGGAAGTGGTTGAAGCTTTGGAAGAGGACTTTATGCTTGAATAGATACAATCAGTGATCTCTGAAGTAAAGACGGGGAAAAGCTCGAGGCCCAACAGCCTCCCTGCTGCATTCTATAAATGCTACTTAGAAATCCTGTGTCCCTACTTGTTAAACCTTTTTCAAGAAGTAGAGGAGATGGGCACACTCTTCCCAGATCTCCGGACGGCCACCATCATGGTTATACCCAAGGAAGGCAAACGAGAGAACGGTGCACATCATACCGCTTGATCTCTCTCTTCAATACAGAAGTCAAAATCCTGGCCACAATCCTGGCAACATGTCTGTTACAGGTCATCACACCGTTCATCCAAAACAATCAGTTCGGTTTCATGCCGGGACATACCACCTGGCTGAATTTAAACCAGATCCATCATTAGATGGCAGAAGTTAAAGGACGAACATCTCCTCACATTTTTTGTCTTTAGACAAGGAGAACGTGTTTGACACGGTACATTGGCCATTCTTAGATTGTACATTAGATTCGGATTTAGGCCCAAATTTAGGAATTGGATATCAATACTTTACTGTGCACCAATAGCAGCAGCTAAAGTCAATGGGTTGCTGTCCCCAAAATTCCCTATCAGGTGAGGGACTTGACAGGGGTGTCCCCTCAACCCCCTCCTCCTTTTTGCCCTTACTGTGGAACCCCTGGCATGTCATATCTGGATGCACCCTGACATTCGAGGCTTTAGGATGGTTCCCAACAACGACATAGAGGAGAAGATTTCTCTATACTCTGACGACATCTTTTTACACATCACTGAGCCCTTGTCAACTACTCCCACCTTATCTCATACACTGGAAGACTATGGGTGTATTCAGGTTACAAAATTAATTGGCACAAATCCACCATATATTCCCCAATACATATACAGGAATGGCCTTCCTTGCCTGGAAACCTGATGGTCACCCCTGAGGGTTTTAAATGCCATGGAATTTTCATGCACCCCATAGAGAAGTGTGTCATCTCCACAACCTCGGTGGGGGGGGTAAGTTTCTAACCTAAGAGCTTCTCCTATCATTAATAGTGCGGGCAGCTCTATTACTGAATGCCCTCCAAAACACATACTTTCCATTTCCAAGGGCTACATTAACAGGCATTAATGGAGATGTGAGATCTCTCCTATGGCAGAGTCGACATCACAGGATCGCTCTTCAGACCCTACAACAAATGTCCTACATTGGTGGGATAACCCTTCCCGATATAGAGGTATATTATTGGCCTGCTCATTTAATGCCCATAAATGACCGGAGATATGCACAGCAAGGCTACCTCACATACAGGTTGGAAGGGGGATGTTGGACCCACATTCCCACCTACATTATCTTTACGGTGGTACGGGTGTCCAGGGGCTTCTCCCAGCAACGCAGGTGACTTTGGGGTTACGGGAGTGGGCGACGAGAACTCTTGGATGAGCCGGTAAAATCACCAAGGCAACACCACTGTGGAATGGGATCTGATTGTGCGAGTAGGCAAATTTCAGGGCTTTGGGGTCTGGGACTTGATTGGCCTCTCCACTATTGGAGATGTCCTGGAGAGGGGGTAGTTTAAACCCTTGGCAACTCATTGTCTCAAATATAATCTGCACAAGTCCCAGTTCTTCAAGTATGCACAATTGTGACTTGCGTGGCAGGCGGAGGTGCTGCCAGGTGCCTAGATTCCAGACTTTGCACCTCTAGAAGGGAGACTGATACAGGAAAAACTCACTAGGGGCCTGGTGTCGCTCACCTAAAATACACTGAACAATAATATGCTTGATAATCTGGGAGCGTTGGAAACAAAACATAGGAGAACTGGAGGAAATGTACTAGGAGGAGGTTTTTATGCACTCTACATGGTGGCTATTAGGTCCCGGCTGCGCCTCATTCAGAGTAAAATCCTAAATAGGGATTACTATGACAGGGATAAACTCCACACAATGGGCAGAGCAGCGACTTCAACGTGCCTTAGATGTCCGTACGCCAAGGGTGATTTCATGCATACACTATGGGGTGTAGTGGACTGAGAATTTAGAGGAACGTAGTGTCATCCTGGAGGTCCCGCTTCCGATAGGGCCAATTATGCAATACTGGGCACCCAACCGATGTAGATGCTCTGATGTCCTGGTTTCTCTTTAGAGCTTTGGGCCTCATGGTTGCAGGATTTGGCAAGGCAATGGGGGGGGGGAGGGAGGGGGGCAGTGGAAATCCCCACTATTCAAAATTGGAGGAGAGGGATAGACCTCTATATAGTGGTGGAAAAGGTCACATACATTAACAGGGTCTTCCCCCGAAAATTACCTAAGGTGTTGGATAGCGGGATAAGCTACTATGGATTGCACTTGGTGGACAATGCTGCAGATCTCTCAATAACATCTACCCTCGACACGAACCATGACATGTCTCAGGGCCTGGTGGTCAACAAATAGGAATTTACTAGATTTTAGAAGTGGTGATGACGATGGGCTTTTGTGTATTTTGTACAACAAAGTGTTCATCTCCTATGTATAGCCCTCTACACATGGACTTGCTGCTGTCTAACTAACTATATATCATGTACTTGATAATTTGCTACTCCTATTACGAAATCGCTAATTTTTTTACTTTAATGCATTGCATTTAAGGAATCTTAATTTGGGATTCCTTAAATGCAATCGCAATTGAAGGACTCGCAATAAAGAGATTCCTTAAATTGCGATTTTTGCATTTGGGATGATGCATCTCAAATGCAAAAATAAAGGTCGCATAGGGGCAGATTCTGAGAATCTGCCCGTTGCGACTGTTTTTTCCTTTGATGCATGTGCCTGATAGCTCCAAGTTTAAGGCTTTTCCTCGGTCGCTATTTCGGTTTATCTCTCTTTCTTTTTCCCTGTTTATGTCCATTTCTCTTTCCACATCTCTCTGTCGATCTGTCTCTCTCTCTCATTCTCTCCTCCCTGTCTCTTGCTCTCTACTGGGTTCTCTCTCCCTCCCTCTTTCTCTGTCTTTTTCACAAACTCCTGCACCCTTCCCTCCTGTGATGTAATGCTGGGGATGGTGTATTTTCTCTCTCCCGTACCCGCCCTGAAAACCAGCTGTCCACCTGTTTCATTTCAGCTGGCTGGACGCCCATTTCAATTTCATTGTATTCTCGAAACAGCTGTGTGCTGTATCGATTACCTATCAAGGAAGTTAAAATGCAACCCCACAGGGATCTGCGTCACGGGAAAGACGAATGGTCCGTTTCTGTGAAGAAAAACAGGGCCTTTCAATCACACGTGCATGTAAACACTGCTCACTCCTTGCAGAAGATAACAAAGTTAGTGTTGACACAAAAGCTTTGTCAGATTTTGGAATCCGGCCCTATAGGTTTCTGTATTAAGCCAATGTCCGAGAAAGGCTACATTTAAAATGTGTTGTTCCTACATTGCGCTGCAAATACCGATTTAATTTCACAGGGGTCTGGGGTGCACATGCATTTCTGGGAACCAGAAAGTTATTAACATTAATGGACCAGAGAGAGAAATCAGTGGCACGTGTAGCACAGAAAATGTCAGAAGATTTATTGTGGAATACATTGTAATCTAAAAGCAGCGGTGTACACTGAGTTTAATTAAACTGACTGCACTTCAAATAAATGCATGCACAAAACTAATGGGTATTTATAAATTGATAACCTGCGTGCACTTACTCAGTCCTGCACAGTTAAGGGGTGAGACATCTGCCTTAATTTCCTATCAGAAGCTGCAGCTTGTCAGCAGAATGTACCGCAATGCACTGCATAGTCTGTTGTGAAGCCCCTTCTCCTGCCCTCTTTTGTCTGTACTGGACATGCCTGACCTTACCCAGATACCTGAAGGGGGTTTCATTCAGTTCAGCAGCCTTACCTAGTGAGCAGAGGGGTTGCCACAGTGAAATGATGATACTGCAGTCTTTGTGTTGCTGTAAAGTCCGACGAATGCCCCTTTTGTAAATGAAGCTTCTTGCCTGCCTATGCATTGGCATACATTGGCACAGCCTCCATCAGTGACCGCCGTGCCCTTTACTGCACCCTCCAATTCCATGGCATCACGTGACAACTCAAAACCTTCAACTGCCCTGTCCTCGAATAATGTTTATTTTAGAATCTTTTCATTAAGGTTTAGCATATTAACAAAAACGAGTTAACAACAACCTGAGAGACAAGATCAAACTCTTTATTTTATTTTGAAGGTTTTATATAGCGCAAACAAGACCCTTGCGGGTATCAGAGCGCTTTACATGAGTAGAGAGTAAAAAACAAAAGGACACCAGTAGTTGGTGTAGCACTATAGCACCGAAGACACCACCCGCACGATGAAAACCATCCACTCCGGATCACCTACCGACCCTTGCCCCCACCACGTCTTCAACAAGGCCGACTCCATCATCGCACCCCATCTACGGGACATCATCAACACCTCCTTCCACACCGCCACCTTCCCGGAGAGCTGGAAGCATGCCGAGCTCAGCGCCCTCCTGAAGAAACCAACAGCGGACCCCACCGACCTCAAGAACTTCCGCCCCATCACGCTCCTCCCTTTTCCTGCCAAAGTCATCGAGAAGACCGTCAACAGACAGCTCGCCGCCTTCCTTGAGACGAATGGATCCCTCAACCCCTCGCAGTCCGGTTTCCGAGCCAACCACAGCACCGAGACCGCCCTGATCGCAGCCACCGATGACATCAGATCCCTGCTCGACAACGGGGAAACAGCAGCCCTCATCCTCCTGGACCTCTCCACAGCGTTCGATACTGTCTGCCATCACACCCTAGTACAGCGCCTCAGCAACATCGGAATCCAAGAGAAGGCACTGGAGTGGATCATCTCGTTCCTCGCCGGAAGAACCCAGAGAGTCCGCCTCCCCCCGTTCAGATCCGAGGCCACCGAAGTCATCTGCGGCGTACCACAAGGATCCTCACTCAGCCCCACCCTCTTCAACATCTACATGAGCCCTCTCGCTGCCATTGCACGCCAACACAACCTTAACATCATCTCCTATGCCGACGACACCCAGCTGATCCTCTCCCTCACCAACGACCCCGCCACCGCAAAAGGCAGCCTCCAGGAAGGAATGAAAGACGTCGCGGAAAGGATGAAGATCAGCCGTCTGAAACTGAACTCAGACAAGACGGAGGTCCTGATCCTGGGATCATCGCCCGCCGCCTGGGACGACTCCTGGTGGCCCCCTGCCCTGGGCTCCGCACCCAAGCCAACGGACCACGCACGCAACCTGGGCTTCATCCTGGAATCCTCCCTCTCGATGACCAGACAAGTCAACGCCGTCTCCTCGTCGTGCTTCAGCACCCTGCGCATGCTCCATAAGATCTTCCGCTGGATCCCCACCGAGACCAGGAATACGGTCACCCAGACACTCGTCACCAGCCGACTGGACTACGGGATCACCCTCTACGCCAGAACCACAGCCAAACTGCAGAAAAGACTCCAACGCATCCAGAACGCCTCAGCACGACTCATCCTTGACATCCCCCGACACAGCCACATCTCCGGCCACCTGAGAGACCTGCACTGGCTCCCCGTCAGCAAGAGGATCACGTTCAGGCTCCTCACCCACGCACACAATGCTCTCCACGACCTGGGCCCCAAGTACCTCAACGACTGCCTGACCTTCTATACGCCCACCCGCGCGCTACGATCGACCAGCCTCGCCTTTGCCGCCGTACAACGCATCCGCAGACCCACCACCGGAGGAAGATCCTTCTCCTACCTGGCAGCCAAGACTTGGAACTCCCTCCCCATCCACCTTCGGCTGACCCAGGACCATCTTTCCATCAGGAAGCAACTCAAGACCTGGCTGTTCGGGCAGTAACGTATCTCCCCCCCCTCCCTCCAGCGCCTTGAGACCCTTCCGGGTGAGTAGCGCGCTATACAAAGGTCATGATTGATTGATTAAAAAAAATGTAAACACAGTTATATCACTCAGTTTTGGCTTCTACAAGCAACATCTGCCCCTTAAAGCCAAGTCCTGTAGACCAGTCAACACCACCCCAACCCTTCTTTAACATAACTGTAGTGCCCACAAGTCAGTTTCGTCTGAGGAACACTATGACAAGCCTGCACCCAGAGGCCTTCCAAACCTTTAAGCTTCTAATCGTCTAATGTGACACACATCGTAAGTCATATCGGTTGTGGACACATTAGTCTTTCACAGACAGTACAGCATTGTCATCCTACAGGGGTCTCTGGTCCATCTGCGGTCTACATTTGTTTACATTATACATAGAGAGGAATAGACCATAGTGCAGTACCGACCCCGCACTCCCTAGCATTACACCACCACTTGCTGTAACCTGTATTAGGCAAATAAGTCAAAGAAGTTAACTTTTCCCTCATATCTGTTATGAAATAAAGCTGTCGTCAGGGAATAGCCGTCTCTACTTCACAAGGCCCATTACAGAGTCACTTGCACTGTCAGTAGTTGTGGGAAATGCTGGAATATTAGCTATGCCAGTTACTAAGCGGTGTTCGATCCGGTTCCAGAATAGGGTGCTGGATCCAGTATTATGTATTTGTGTGTATGTGTGTATATGTGTATATATGTATATATATATATATATATAAATTACCTACTGGCGGTTGCCAGTAGGTAGTTATAGTTAGGATCTACTTTCCATAGGAAATCCGCAACATTCTATTGGGAATAACTTTGGCGCCGGTGGACGAATCTTCGCGAATTTCTCAAAGAAGATGGCCCGCTCCTTCCCTGAAAGTTTGGGGGGGATTCGTTAAGCGGGGGCAGAGATAAAAGGGGGTCCCAAAACGTGTTTTCCCCATGATAATTTCCATAGGGCGGTTGGACTCACTTTTAGCCCGAATGGCTGAATGGATTTCAACCAAACTTGGCAAAATTGTAGGGACTGGTAGCCCGATGTGCCTTTGCTATGTCTCAAGATATGCGGTCCAGTGGATTTTGAGTAATTTAGGGTAAAAAAATATATATATATCTATAAGCGCGCCCCGGTACGCGCACCGGGGCGCTTACCAGCGCGCTACGCGAGTTCGCGCGCGGAAAGCTGATGGGCTCTCGGGTGTCTGTAAACATTCCAAACAGTCCGGAGCGGCCGCCATCTTGTGTCTCGGTAGGATCGAGACACAAGAGGTGGAAAAAACAAAGGGGTAAATGACCATAAGGAGGCAGAGTAGACTCCCCCTGACCCCCTAGGTTGATGTGGGGGCCATAAAAGGGCCCCGCGGGAAAAAAAAATTTTACTTTTTTTTCCGATTTTCGCGGGGGAGCGCCCGGTACGCGCACCGGGGAGCGTACCGGGGAGCGTACCATGGGGAATAAAGAATGACTTTTTTAAAAATGTAGCATTTTTATATAAATTGGAGGTAGTTCTGAAAAGAACTGGTTTTTTATTCTTTTTTTTGTTTTATATTTTTGTATTGTTTTTTTGAACATTTGTTACTTTTTTGGCTTTTCTTAACAATTTTATATTTTTTTGTAGTTTTTCTAGGGGTCAAGCAAAACACAGGGAATTGCAAACAGCTCAACTGGAGCAAAAAAAAATATAGAAAAAAATTAAGGTCGCTTGCTGCAGTGATGGTTGTCTGCAGCTCGATTGAGTAAAGTGATGCTTTGTTCACCATTTGAAATTGTTTTGTTGCAATATTTGCAAACAAATTTAAAATCTCCAAACCTGGTTTGGACATTAGGGACTATCTCCCTAGCCTCTGCATCCAATAGAGTGGGTTGATTGGAGGTGCTTGAAGAAGAAGGATGGGAAGGGTTCTTGGTCAGTTCCCTGACCTCTGCTGCCGAATAATTGTTCGGGTGCTTCCTCTGCATATGTCGAATCATCGTGTGGTTCCCAAAAGAATACTTCTTCTTTGGGTTCCCTCTTGACAGTTCTTGGCCACAGATGAGGCAAGTCACCTTAGCTGCATTCACCTTTTTTGCACCCCTTGGCATCTTGTAAAAGTTCCAAATAAAATGTTCCTTGGGTCTGTATGGGGGATTGTCCTCAGGCAGAAAGTCCCTCTCCACCTCCTCCTCTTCGTCCTCCTCTTCTTGTTCACCACCAATGTGGTCTTGTGGTGGTCCTTGTGGTGGTGGTGCAGATGCACCTGCAGCTGCTACTAGTGAAGCCATTTCTCACAGAATGAATGCAGGTCTTCTTCACTCAAACCACAAAGTGAAAATGAGGAGAAAAGGTGGGGTCTTTCATCATTTAGAAAACAAAACTGTTGTGAACCAATCAAAAGTGTTATTTTCAGGTCTCATGACCTGGGCCTTCTCATCATTCGGAAACCAAAAGTGTTCTGAACCAATGAAAAGTTTTATTTTCAGGTCACATGACCCGACGCGCTTACGCTACGCGCCCCAGGGCGCGCCCATAGTCGCGCCCCGGGGCACGCCCGGCTGTGCTTACGTTGCGCGATCGTATGCGGTCGGGTGCTTCCGGGTGCGCTTACGTAGTGCGTCATATGAGGCATCACGCGGCTACGCGATACGTCACGATGTTTTCGTTCGCGGGAATAGCGCTAACGGGACGCTCACCGGTACGCGCCCCGGGGCGCGCCGTAACACTGCGCTTACTGGTAAGCGCATCGGTACGCGCCCCGGGAGCGCTCCGGGGCAAAAAAAAAAATACTATTACATAATTATACAATATAAAATTTGTTAAAAAAATATTACTTTTCATACCTATAGAGATTTACTATTAAAAAACCATTGAAATTCACTAAAAAAAACATAGGTTTCACACCAGTTATAGTTAGGAATTAGCATTTAAAAAACCTATTAAATTCACTGAAAAAACCATAGGTTTCACACCAGTTATAGTTAGCTGGAAATTTTATTGGCATAAAACCAATGAAATTCCCACGTTATAGTTAGTTGGACTCACTATAACTTGCGCGTGCAATGCACTGCTGATGACGTCACATATTACAATCACTCATGACATGGTCAGTGACATCACTCATGACATCACAGCTGTCTTAGTTTTTTGTCCCTATTTCCTCCTCTATATATATATATTTCTTATTTAAGTTTTAATGGCAGAGGTACTGGAGTTTGTGGAATAAACCAGCTTTGCACTAAACTAGCGTTCTGAATTTTTCGTCCTTTCAACTGGTGGCGTGGCGGAAATTGTTTGGAAATATATATATATATATATATATATATATATATATATATATATATATATATATATATATATATATATATTTATAATTTACGTTTTATGTAGCGCACAATTGACCCTAGAGGGTATCAGAGCACTTTACATTTAGGATTGTTGCTTACAAAGTTACATCAGTTACAAGAGCATATACATATATATATATTTATTTTTTTATTCAGTTATATCTATAGGAATAACTATATGCTTTGATATGTGTTATTTGCTGATAATTGACATAAATAGAATAACAGATTCCTTTATTAAGTGGTTAATTGATTATTCTTTTATCAAGAACCTAAGGGAGTTGGTCAATAGATTAAGGGAATGGCGATGAGTGTAAGTGAAGCAAAGCAATTATATATGTATAAACCTAGAGTAAAGATATAGTATTTTAATATGTTTGATGAATTTATGGTTGTCGGGAATCATAAGCTATGTGCATTTCGAGGGAATACTGGAATGACAGATCGGCATAGTTAGCCAGCGACAGAAGTGGCCTATGCATACATTTAAGTGTTTCTATATATTTACCTGACCATAGAATCACCAAAATAGTTTCCAGCAAACCTATCTACATCTGATCCCTTTTGTTCTTTTTTTAGTTTTTTTTTGTGTTCAAAATATTTTATTGAAGAATTATTTAACATATATGACACACAATACAGAATATTTAAGAGAAAGTGCAATTGCATTACCAACATTGTAAAACAGTATAAGCATAATATAAATAAGAAAACAAACATAAAAGGGCTATTTTAATCAAAGATAAATTATAAAAAAAATGGAAATAAGTAGCCTAAATTGTAGAACATGTACTAATGTATGAATCCAAACTAGACCACATACGAGATTTAGAAGGAGAAGAGTCCTTATGAGAATGTGGATAAAAGCATTGCCCACGTCTCAAAAAAATAATCCACTCCCACCATGCATTAACCGAAAGTGAGGAGGCATCCTTCAAATTACAAGTGATAGATTTGAGTGCAGTGGAAATAAGGAAATCGAATAATTTATAATCCATAGAGGATAAAATAGATTTAAAAAGTGAGGATTTGAGAATTAAAACCTGAAATGATAAAGCTGTTTGGATTTTAAGAATCTGTGTAATAAGATGCCATATTTGTAATAAAAACTGATGTATGAAAAATAAATGTTGTAGATCACCATCTGATCCCCTTTGAGTGATAGATGTAGCACTGTACATTTAAAGTTTGCCAAATAGATAGTGCTATGTTACTACACTGCTAAAAAGTATCTCTTCAGGATCTTGCCCAGCCAATCCACCTGATTGAGAGAGTCCTTCTCTGCTTAATTGTGGTGTTTTACCACCCCATATAAGTCTGGTGAGTAGGGTCGTAGTTTGGGAAAAATTGCTTACTAGGAGGAATAAGAATGTTAGCAAACAGACATAGAATGTTAGAAATTGGTTTACTGTTTGAGGGGGGAGAATCCCTTCTGAAGTAGAAACCACAATCTTTGTCAGGGGAAGTCAAAAGTCTTCATTTGCTGTCCCCTTTCCTCACTGGACTTTTTGAGGTCAACCACAGTGTAACTTCCGAGGTTGGCCAGCTCAAAGTCCATTACTGCAGGTGTGGTCACAGACAGTCAGGTACCAATCTGAGTAGATTTGAATAAACAAAAGTAGCCAATCAAGGAGAATTTTAAACTTGACATGGTCTTAAATTATGGGATGGTAGTTTAACAAAAAAGTACTTCATGACACTGTACAAACACAAGTCCAAATCCTCACCGGTGATCACCAGTGTAAGAAATTGGGTTACTGGTTGAGGGGGGTTAAACCATACTCATGCAGAAGCCACAATCCTTGTCAGAGTGGAGTCACAAGCAAACCCCAAATTAACCTGTGTTCAAACCTCTGGATGCTTGACAGAGAGTATTCAGGCTTAACTTAGAGGCAACATGTTAAGTGTTATGCAGCACTTCAAACAGTAATAAAGTCAAAACAAAACACAGGAAACATTCCATACCAATGTCCAAAATAGACTTGAGTTTAATAAATTAAACAAGAACAAAATGAAAAAAATATAATCAATAGAAATAGATATATACAATTTTAAAGATTTCAGTGAAAATAGCGCCAAATAGAAGAAAAGTGACAACTGTAGTTAACTGGTTACACAGCAACGGGACAAAGTTACAAGTTTAGGCTAACTGTGATGGAGCACAGGCCAGATACAGGGACCAAGTTAGGCCCACTGAACAAGAGTTCCTTAAATCCTAGTTGCAGAGCGATGCAAGGTCCCTCATCGAGCGTGTGTTGCGCAGTTGAGGTCCTGGTTGGAGATTCATCACAGACTGTCGGTTCCGAGAAGCTGCGAGGCTGTGAAGCGAGGTCATGCACCATTGTTGAGGAGGTCATCAACGTGTTGTCGACCAGGATGCCATTGAGGAGGGGCTTGTGATGTGTGGGCCACCATTGAGGATGCGTTGTGCAGCAGCAGTTCCAATGAGGCTGTGGGCAGCGGGCTGCGATGGCAATGCAAAGTCCTTGGACCGGGAAAGTCCACACAGCAGAGGCAGCAATGCATCACTTCTGCTCTGGGTTGTGCCTCCCAGCTGGGTCAATAGATGAACTGGCAGAGTGCCTTCAGCCACACTTCCAAGGGTACAGGACTAGGGTGGCACCAATTGGCAAGGTAGGACAGTTGCAGAATCCAGTTGCTGGTTACAAGAGACTATTCCTTGGAGTCACTCCGGCAGTCAGGCAGCAGGTTAACAAAGCAGGACAGCCGTCCTTTGGGCAGCAGTCCAACAGAGTTGCAGTCCTTCCAGCAGCACAGCAGTCCTTCTTCCTGGCAGAGTCTGCCACAGGTTCAGAAGTGTACTAGAGAGTTGGTGTCTGAGGACTAATATTTATACATGGTGCCTTCTTTGAAGTGGGAGAACCTTCTCGAGCATTCCCTTTGAAGTGCTCAGGTCTCCAGCCTCCTCTGCCCTGGCTCCAGACTAACTACAGCTGGGTTTGCAATCCTTTGTGTGAAGGCAGGACACAACATATTCAGGTGTAAGTTGTTCTGTGCACAGTTCTGCCCCACCATCATGCCAGTGATGGCCCATCCAGGCACACCTAAGCTCTGTATTGTGTGTCGCTACTCGCTACCTGGGAGGAATTCACACAGTTCAACTACACCCAGTGTAACCTAAGTGCAGGCACTAAATGGCTATTGGAAGAAAATGAAAACTTTCTAAAAGTGGCATTTTCATATTTGTAATTTAAAATCAGAGGTTAGCATAAAAGAGGATTTTTCATTACAATTCCAAAGACACTTAACCAATTACCTGTTCCTAGGGGAGAGGTAGGCCTTGCAATAATGAAAACCAAATTTAAGAGTTTTTCACTTTAAGGACATGTAAAACTTAAGAGCACACGTCCTACTTTTTGCAAACATCGCACACTGTGTCATGGCTGTGTAGGGCCTACCCTGGGGTGATTTATATATAATAAAAGGGAAGGTTTAGGTCCGGCAAAAGTTTGATTTTGTCAGCTCGAAATGGCAGTTTGAAACCGATAGCACAGGCTGCAATGGTAGGCTTGACACAGATTTGCAAGGCTACTTAAGTAGGTGGCACAACAAGTGCTACAGGCCCACCAGTGGCTTTTAATTGACAGACACTGGGCACATGTAGTACTACTTTACTAGAGACTTTATAAGTAAATGAAATATGCAAATTGGTGAGAAGCCAATGTTATTATGCTTTAAGGAGTGACACCACATACTTTAGCACTCATTAGCAGTGATAAAGTGCACAAAATCCTAGGGCCAACAACACAGGATCAGGAAAATATAGTGAAGTAAGGGAAAATATGGAAAATATGGAGAAGTAAGGCAAAAGGTTTGGGAGCAGACCATCCTAAGGCTGACAGATTTAACATGTGCCCCCTCCAGCTGAAAGTGTGGAGAACTACCTAGCCTCACTAAGGCAGGAGAACCTGGATAGACCATCAGCATTGGTGGTGTCTGACCTAGGTCAACATTCCACTGTAAAGTCCATTCTCTGTAGGGAGATGGACTAACTCAACAGTTTGAGATTTTCAAGACTCATTTGCATGAGCCATCCGAGGGGCCTGTGGTCTGTCTGAACCCGGAACTTAGTCCCAAACTTGTATTGTCTCAGCTTCATTAGTTCCTAGACGACAGTAAAAGGCTACTCCAATCCACCTCTGTTCCCCAGAAGTAACCTCCTACTAATTAATTGCTGTGGGTTGGTCTCGGCCCATCTCATAATATGCTAAGACAGCCTCTTTGCCATGCTCTGATGTGTTTGTCTTCACAATACATTTCCTAGAGAAGTCAGGGGCCCTGAATACAGGTGCTGCACACTTGTTTTCCTTGAAGGTGTCAAAGGCTTTCTCGCAGGCCTCTGTCCAGGTCACCTTTCTGGGCTGCGTCTTAGAAGTCAGCTCAGTTAAGGGAGCAAGAATGGTGCCATCACTCTTAACAAACCTCCTATAGTATCCTGTGATGGCTCATCCAGCTACACCTAAGCTTTATATTGTGTGTGTACCTAGTCACGTGACTCAGGAGAGGCTGCAGGTACTAAATGGCTAAGGCAGACAAATGTTCACTTTTCAAGAAGGGGCATTTTCAAAATTGTAATTGAAAATCCGACTTAATCATAAAAGAGGATTACAATTCCTAAGACACCGGACATGAACCAATTACCTGTAATAAGGTAACCCCAATATAAACCTATAGGAATGGTAGGCTTTACAATAGAGAACAACAAATGTAAGAGTTTTTCACTATCAGGACATGTAAAACTCAAAAGAACATGCCTTACTTTTCAAAACCATTGCACCCTGCCCTGTGGCTACATAGGGCGTATCCTAGGGTTGAGGTATATGTATTAAAAAGTAAGGATCTAGGCCTTGTAAAAGGAGGATTATGTCAGGCAGTTTAACACAACAGGCTGCAATTGGAGGCCTGAGACAGGTTTGCAAGGCTACTTAACAGTTGACACAAGTCCCTTACAGGCCCTGGGTACACGTAGTACCACTTTAATAGGTGTTACAAGCAAATTTAATATGGCAATTGTGAATAAGCCAACGTTATAATGTTTTAAGGAATGAGCACCATCACTTTAGCACTTGTTAGCAGTGTTAAAGTGCACAAAGTCCTAAGGCCAAGAAAAACGAGATCAGGAAAATAAGGAGGAGTAAGGCAGAAAGTTTGGGGGAAGACCACCATAAGGCTGACAGATCTAACGTAGAAGTTTAGGGAGGATGAGCATCTTTATTAGGCCCATACTCCCTGCCAAGGATTGAGGAAGTAGAATCCAAAGCTCAGTGTGCCATCAGCTTGTCTAATTCTGAATCACAATTATCTTTTAGGATGGATTCATGATCTCGGCTGCCACGAATACTCAGCCCTTTGAATGTTCTTTATGAGAGGGAACACCTCAGAAATTTCCCAGTTAACAGGAAGGCAGGAGTATGACCCAAATCGAATAATGTCTTAGATAATATGAGTGAGATTTTCACTAGGGCTTTTAACTAAAAACCGTATATTGTATCCTCACTGAATCATAGACAGTGATACCACATGACTTTTGCCTGCCTTAACCTCATTGCATCATTGAAGTCCTCCGCATGTTAATGAACAGTGATTGATACTAAACTAAATGTATTCTTAAGTTTAGTAATAAGATTTGTTAATCTAAAAAGGTTGGAAGACTGTCCAAAATGGTTATAAACAGAAATCTAAGGGACAATTGATAAGTCTACTGTAGTAACGAAGTCCAGATGTGTAGAGGATGTTCAGATGTTTATTTGTAGTTAGTTACAGGACATGTAGTTAAGTCCAATACAGATCCCACCACGAGCAGCCAGCAAGCTGCTAAGCCCTTCTCAACTGTGACTTCTGACTCTCAACATTCTGCATAACATACATTTTAAAGTAAGTCGGCATACCAGCGGAAGCATTGGACAAAATGGAGGGAAGAGAAGGGGCTTTAAACACAGTGGAACATTACATGTAGTAACATTGAGTGCAGCTATTCAGTTGTGGGTGGTTATCAAATAGTGTCTGATGAAGCACTAAAATAGATGGCTAAAAAAGGGTGGTCGAAAGAGGGGGAGCAAAAGTGAAGTCATACATTGTGTATACAGTTTAGAGATAAACGGTGAATCATGTTAGGCCTATGTTAAATAAACAGATAGATCTAGAAATTATCATTGCTACAGAAGATGACCTAGGAGCCACGTGCTGGAGGGTAGTTGTCATCAGCCTCAGAGTGGCTTCTGGATTACTATAGAGTTCCTTCTTTTCAAAATAAAGGGGGCACCTTGTTCAGGAAGCCTAATGTTGGTGATCATATTAGCTTTAAAGGAGTTTGTGATGTGTTCTTATTTGCAAGCTTACCTATACTTCTGTGCATTCTGCAGATGCATTTATGAGAGGGAGCTGGTGTGTTGGTGACTCTCCAGTTCACAGGGATTTGTTTGTAGAGCAAAGAGCAATTAGTGGTAACAAATTGAGTAATTCAATTACATGTTTTATCCAGTCATGGAACTGGATTAAGAGATAAAAGAAAACAAGTTCCTTCAGAAAGAGGGTGTGTACAGGTGAGACAAAATTGATACCAACACTTAAGACCTTGTTCCTGTGTTACTGAATTTTTGGACTGAGAGGCAAAATGTGTTCAATAGTGGAGTTGCCCACCTGGCAGTGTCAACATGAGTGGTCACCTTTGTGAAGATAATTTGGGGGCTATAACGTCCTGTGTAATATAAATCAATGGTTTGATCAATTCTGCTGGAGAGCATCTGCTAGCCCTCTCCCCAACAGGGATACTTGCTGTGCTACTTTGCTGTGATGTATTCCTATAGGTTCTGTATCGATCCCCCTATTCCTGACCCTGTTCTGGTTAACAAGTTAACTAGCAGCCATCCCATGATGCAGAAACCGTTATTGATTAAGCCACACTACGGCACAGGAACGTGTTATCTGATTAGGTCATAACGCTTGCCATCTAATTAGACAAGCGATATTCCTCCAGCCCCTGATAAGGCATACGGAGTTCTCAAAACAAATCAAACCTATGACAACCTGGGAAAAACCCTGCGGCCATTGTTTTGATTTCGCCGAGAACTTCAGCAAAAGAATGTGCTAACGACCAGCTCGTATGACATCCTTATTGACGTATCTATGTCCATCCTTACGTCAATCTCGGCACCTTACAGGTATAAATATTACCGCTATTGCCTTAAGCAAACACACGCGGTGGTGACGAGATCGGAGCAGCCAGACTTGCCGAAGCCCAGAGCAGAGCAGACCCCGCTGGCGCAGCCCCGCCTTCCTGACGCGCTGAGAACGAGACGCTGCTTTCTCCTGCCGAGAAATCCAGCTCCGGCGCTTCCGGGTAGCCCTCGCAGGCAGCCTGGAATATCGAGACCAGAGACGAGAGATACCATCCCTCATTCATCCTAAATTCCAGGTACAGAACTGAATAACCCCTCGCAGAGAATTCTTGAGTCAGTCACTTGGCAAAACAAACTTAACTTAAACTGCTACTTTCCATCCCCGCCCACGTATTAGGCTTAGGTCAGGTACACTGGGGTAGGCGTAGTTAGAAACACCAGTTGAGTACGTTTAGTCAAATGTATATGTGTATATATCTATTTTATCCATTTTAAACCTTCATATGGCTTAGAAACCATATAAATGTTTTTACAGTATTATTTTATACTTCTGCTTTTATTGTATGCACTTTACTTAACCATAAGTATTGCGATAATATCGATCCATTTCTCTTGTATGAGAAAAGAGACTGATCAATAAATACCATGTTTTATTGAACACGCCCGTCTCTTCCTTTTCTCTACAATCTGGTGAGACTAAGAATGCACGTACTGACTGAGTAAAATAAGTTGTCTTTTGTTTTCACACGACTCTAGAGATACACTCTTGATTAGGGGAGAGCAAAGTTGTCATGTTCTATGGTTGTCAGAAACTAAATCCCTTCTTGTCTATCCAGGGAGGTTCAACTCCTCCTTGCCTATTCGAGAAAGTTTCTAGTGAACTCTGAGCTAGCTGGCAAACCCAAAACTTTAAGTCTAATATCGACAATAGAAGACCTAGTTAACGTCTGGTCTAGGCCTATACTATTGAAGGTATTATTCCAATGCGCAGAGCCTATTGGGATAATAGGAACTACACTACATGGCGCCCAACGCGTTTGGCAAAGGCGATAAAACTAACGCAAGACATTAGAGTAACTCAGTCGTGCTTTTTCACTCAGACCCCTTTTTTCCCATAATACTCCAAAGACGTCTGGAGTGGGTGAAAGGTCATATCCGCCAAACCTCGCAGGAGGAAACTCCTATGTACGGTTCTTGGTTTAGTCAACGTTGAAGGATACACTGTTCCAAAAATATTGTGCATCTAATCTTTGTTTCCATAAGAAAACCTGATCTGCAAACAAACAAAATAACCTTCTGGACAGTACAATGTCAGACAGTGAAGGAGAAAGAGAGGCAGCTAGAATAGCAGCTGAACTCGTAGCAGCTGATAATGCACTGCAAGAAGCAGACCCGGGTATAATAATCATCCCGGTCAACACAAGAAAATCTATAACTTTAAAACTTATAGAAAATGGACTGACACCTAGAGGTGGCACAGTCATATTCGTAATAGAGGCACACGAATATCGGCAAACAGAGGTATTCTATTCATGGATAAACTTTCCAGCAGCGAACGCTGTAACAAAGGTCTTCCACTATTACAAAACAGAGGAACCTCCTGAAGAGTACACTCCTTTCGAGGAGGTGGAAGTACCACTTAAATTTCAAGAGCACCTGCTCTTATTTAATGGCGCCCTAAAACACAATAATCACATCACCAGGCTCGGTCCTTTAGGTAGACCAGGAGCAACGTGGCCGGTCCTAGCCGGATACACACCACATCCAGACTTCGAAAGAATGTCTGCAGTAGATCTTTTAGTACAACTAAAACAATTAATAAAAATACATAGACAATTAGTCCAATATGTAATGCGGACTTCAACAATCCAACCAGCAATTAAAATTCCACAGCTGACCCCTCATCAGGGGAACACAAATAAAATTACACCACAGAACATACAGTCCTGCCTAGGTAAAGTACCAGCTAAACGGGAACAAATACCATTCTGGTTAGCACAAAAAATCACCCAAATAGAGGCGGTGTTTCCAGACACCACCCCGTTAGAAAAACACAGGATTCTGACTATCTGTCTTCCAATGGGAATCGCACCACACGTGGAGGACTGTGACACTTGGGGTACAGTCTTTGCTTCCATTTACACAAAAACGCATGGCGTTCCATCCATCTCGGTAATACCAGATGTGCTAAAACAAATTCAAGATGAATACGGTCCAGAACCCGCTTTAACTCTTGGTATGAAATTACTGAAAGACTTCAAGCAGGTCTCGGCTATACTATTAGCCAACATAAAGGGAGAAGCAGCAAACATGGCGATCCGCCAGAGGTTAAAAGAAATAGATATAGCAGAACAACCAGCTGAAATTGCCAGAATCATAGAAAAATCCTATGAGGAGCTAGGTAGAGATAGTTTAGGTGGAATACCAGTAAAACCACAACTGATTGAAAGTCCTGAAAAAGTATTTTTTTATAATAATTTAACATCACAAAAAAAGAGCTGGGATGGAAACAAACAATCCAATCCTAAAGAAAAGAAATTCCAGTCCAGAGGAAGGTCTCCTCGGCGGAGAGAAAGATCTCCAAACCAAGGACACAGGTCTCCCCAAAGTGATCCCTCTGGGAAAAGATATAACCTTAGAAATAGGGATAATATAAAGAAGCCTGATAGATATCAAGATTTTGATACACGCCCCTCTCAATCTTTTCAGACTTCCTCGCAGAAATCGGAAAGAAAAGGACGATCAGAACAAAGAGAAGAGCACGTCAAGTCCAAAGACAAGGAACCTGCTCATCTAAAAAAGAAATTACAATTTCCAAAAAAGAGGGTAGCCAGTATTAAGGTAGTTAACAATGCCGAGAATACTGAGGACACAACTGAAAAACGGAGAATGGGCTCAGACAATGCTAGATAGCGCAGCAGAAGTGAGCATAGCTCGCAAAGTCCTTATGAATCATCTGGAGACAGTGGACACGAATGAATACCTTCAAGTGGAAACTGCAGACACCAGAGTTAGCAAACCTCACAAAATATATGAAATAACATTACGTATAGAGGGGGATAAGACTAGAAAAATAAGGGGACTATTTTGGGATAATCTCTCCAAGGGCTATGACATCCTTCTAGCTGAAAAAGACTGTCCACCAGAGTTTGTCAGGGACTGCCCTCATGGCGAAAAAATAATTATGCCTGCCTTCTCAAATCATATCCCAATTCATAAAAAATACACACTGGCTAGAAAGTGGGCAGTAGCTCAAGCTCCTGCTTTATATAAAAATCATGTAGGATGGGATGAGGACTCTCCTCCTCACAAAATCCAGTTAAAATCACAACCTACTGCACAAAGACAGTACCCAATTAAGCAAGAAGCTAAAAAACAGGTAAAAGAAATCCTAGATCAACTAGAATACCAGGGGGTGATTGAAACTTGCACCTCACAAATGAACAACCCTTTTTTTCCGGTCTCCAAACCAGACAATTCATATCGTCTAGTTTTGGATTACAGACACCTTAACTCATGTTGCTAAACTTTTGCAGTGCAAAACTCGCATAGTGCTGCACTAATGAATAACATAGTGCGCAAAAAATACAAAACAACATTAGACATCTCTAATGGATTCTTTTGTCAAAATATAGCACCAGAGAGCAGATATTTGTCCGCGTTCTCAATAAATGGCACTCAAAAACAATTCTGTCGGTTAGCCCAGGGGTACAAGAACAGCCCAGGAGTATTCTCAGCGAGAGTAACAGAATTACTACAAACATATGATGACGAAGCATTATCTTATGTCGACGACATATACTTAACAGATGATGACTTGGATACTCACTTGAAGAGAGTGAACACCATAATACTTGGGTTCGCAGCAGAGGGTTACAAATTCAACTTTAAAAAATCTAAAATTGCCCATCTAACAGTCCTATTCTTAGGATATGAATTATCAAGTGAAGGCAAAAGCCTGGCTGACAATTTCCTAGAGAAATGTGCCGTACTCCAAGCACCTAGAACACTAAAAAACCTACAGTCAATTCTAGGCTTCCTAAATTTCGGAAGAACATATATTGCAAATTAGGCAGAAAGGGTCAAACCCCTTTATGATCTAATAAAACCAGATTTTAAAAGAACCAATTGGACTCAAATACACACAGAAATTCTGAGATCCTTACAAACAGACATGTTAATTAAAACAAAATTAGAAACACGTGATAACACACGCAATCTTGTGATTCGAGTCATCCCAGGAAGATGCGTATTCACATACCTGACCTCTAATGAGGGAGAAAAGGTACCAATTGCATTCAAATCACACTTGTACACTAAAGCTGAAATTAAATTTAGCCCAACGGAAAAAATTCTTACTGCAACACAGACAGCTATAGCAAAAGAACGAGCCCTGGCACAAGGTAAACGAATAATAATCGTGACACCGATACCAGCCCTAGAGGCGGTAACAAAGGCAAGCATTCCAAATGCTAAAGCACTACATCCAAGGTGGATACAGTGGGCTAATTCTCTTGCTGCAACAGACGTGGTATACGAATTTGATCCCAACTTAAAAACACAAGAATTTCTCCAATACGAATTCGAATGTCCTCCGCCGACCGAAATTCTGCCTCTAGAACATTACGGCTGTATAATATATACAGACGGATCAGCACAACCCGCAGTAGAGGGTAAACAAGCTTACAGTGCTGCGTGCGCGATTGTTAAAGGTCGCTGGCACGAAGGGAAATTTAAACCAGCTATCACTAAAACACAATCTCTAGGAGATTGTACAGCTCAGTGAGCTGAACTACTGGCGTTCAAGATGGCGCTTGAAAATACCGATCGAGAATTCCCCACACTCATAGTGTGCGATTCGTATTATTGCGTTCAGTCTTACAATGAATACTTGCAGATCTGGCTTCAGAATGGTTTTAAGGATGCAAAAGGAGGCACAATCAAGCATAAAATGCTCTGGGAACAAGTAGTTCTATTACAAAAAGAACTACCAAAGACTCACGTGATACATACACTGAGTCATCAACGTGATGGCGTTCACGTTGCAGGGAATTCATTGGCTGATGAGGCAGCGAAGGCAGCTGTGCAAACGGCTTCCGTAGCTGCCATCACACGGTCAAAAACAAAAATAGACAGTGAGATATTACAGGCTGTCAGCGCTACCGAAAAGGATTTGATAGAAACACTCCCGAAAGGCTTTCCAGTAAAATACTCATACATAACTGATGCAAACAATGTTCCTTTTGCTCGAATCCCTGGAGTGGGGGATAGGGCAATTCCAAACATGGAACATAGGTTAGGACTAATAATAGCGGCACACGAAGGGCTCGCTTCTATACATGCTGGCGTCTCAGCCACAGTATCATTGTTAAAACAGAGATACTGGTGGCCACAAATGAGAAGACAAACAAGGAACTATGTTTTAGAATGTGAAATATGTCAAAGAATGAAAGTATCAACGGTGAGACGACCAGCGCAGACGCCCCTTCTAATCTCAGATAAACCATTAGCCTGTGTTTATCTGGACCACTGTGGTCCCTTACAAAGGGATGGTAACTATAAATATATCCTGGTCGCAGTGGATTCATGCACGAGATTTATATGGATGTGGCCCCAGCGATCGGCTGACGCCAGAACTGTTATAAAAGATTTGCGAGTCTTTATCGGCACATACGCAATTGGCATGCTGCATTCTGACCAGGGTCCTGCTTTTAGCTCTCGAGCTTATAAGGAAGCCATGACCAGCATGGGCATTGCATTGCGGTATTCTTGTCCATTTCACCCTGAGGGGAACGGAATTGTTGAAAGAAAAAACCGTGACATAAAGCAATCTATAACAGCAAAGGTATTAGGTTCGGGAGCTGGGTGGGTCAAACATCTAATAAGTGTCCAACGTAGTCTAAATAACCTGCCAAGAAATTCTCTGAAGGGATTCAGTCCGTACGAATTATTGTTTGGAACTAGGATGTTAGTCTTAGATCTCGACAGTCAGACTTCAGTGGTGAAAGAAAAAAGCTTTGATATCAAAGATCGTTTGGCTATTTTGCAGGACTTAAACATAACAAGAAAAGACCTGAGCAACATAAAGTTGAAACAGCAGCCAACAACCACTGAAGAACCACCACCTGTCCCAGCAAGACCTGTCTGGATTCCAAAAGTCGGGGATCTAGTCAGAGAAAAGATAGCGGTAAAGAGGAAATTTGGGCCTTCTTACAGAAAAGCAGTTCCTGTCTTGTCTATCAACGGGACAAGATCAGTTGTACTACCGCCGCTTGCTGGTAAAAAGGAGAACCGAGTTGTATCCATCGACCTGGTAAAACCACAATCATGTGGCCGATAACAAATAGTAGGCCAAGTGGACTCCCGATAAGTAGTAGAACACCAAGGTTTGCTACCAATACAGAGGTCCTAACTAAGAGGCTAATCACATTCGAAACGCCTACAGAAGAACAACAAGGACTATGCAACAAAGCAATGGAACTTAAACCTCTGAAAACCCAAATAAAAACATTTAGCAGAAACACACCAACCTACAATGAAGTAACAAACGAATATGCAAGAAACAGTAATCCTGAAGCAATTGGAACAATTGACAGAACTGCATCCGGCTACTTCATAAACTTCGATGATTCCTCTGAATACCTCAGTGAATCAAAAACACAGCCATCAACAAAAACCTTTAAAGATAAAGCTAAAGAACTTTTGAAACAACTGAAAGAAACATATCTGATTTCTCCATGGATTGAATTTTGGGTGGGCTTTGGTGCATTTATCCTCATACTTTGGCTCATCATGGTACTAACTTTGGGACGCTTCATTGAGGGAAAATATGCTAAAATGGACACAGCAAGTCAGAAAATCAACTTGATCCTCAAACCACACACATCTTCACACGTCGAGAAAAGAGAACTTTCTTCAGTCAACTTCACAGCCAATCCTATACCGGGTGGGGTAGCATGGGACAATACTGACTATGAAATTTATGGTCCGGTCGAAATCCTGAAATATCCACACCAAATCAAGATCTCGTTGAGTGACTTTGTAAAACCAAGCTCATTAGCTGATGATTGGGACTTTTAAAGCGTTAATAATATGATGTCTGACTTAGTGATGTCTTTTAAATTTACCAAACATGATTATTTGCAGGGTTCGACTAATTATGATAGTATGTACTGTTACAACCATTATGGTAACCATTTTCTACATAAATCTGCACAACCTAGAAATGTTTTAAATTATAATCAATGGGAACATTGTGCAACCCCTCCAAAAGGAAGCTCAAGAGCCTTTTATGACAAATATTCATACTTTTCAGGTTTCAACACAAGTAATGCTGAAACATTTTATTTCAAATTGTCAAATAAGACAGGGACAAAGACCATGCTAACAAACACGAAATTGATATATTCAGACTCATTTTTTGAACAAATGAATACATTTGGTTTTGATTATTGGGACAAAAATGTTGAAGTAAAAAGTGTTTGGGGTACAAAAGAATGGCAAGTACAAGGTATAGAATCATTGTTTAGAGCCTGCATGATCCCAGAACAAATTATATTTTTTAATGACACTGTTCAACAAACTACCTGTCTTGGCCTAGCCAAAATCAAAGACTTAAATAAACCGTCTATTCCAAAGCCAACAATGAACAGCAATAGCTCTACAGATGAAGAGATAGACGTAAACTATGTATTAAACCAAAACAGAACACATCCTGATTGGAAACAGTGGTTGATCTGGCCCACAGATACTAATAACTGTCAAGATAGATTCCTGAACAAAACACAGGGGTTCAAATTGACCAGGCCAGACCCTAGATATTCCCAAAGACAAAACCCAGGGATAATAACCACCTACAGTGTGGGCAAATTATGCCTTCAATGGCTACAAACTTCCACACTGACAGAAATTAAGCAACACCTAACTTTACTTACTGATGGTGCTGACTTGCGTGATTTCATTATGGGACCGCGCAAACAGCGTCAAAAACGTTTCATAGCAGCCTCTGTATATGCAGCTTACAACGAGGCCTGGAAGGTGACTCAAATTGAGACAGCAGAAAGTATACGGGAAATTGACCGTATTAATTTGGAAAAATCACTTTCTGTAGTGGACAATGGGTTAATGACTCTGTCCTCCAGAATTTTTTCATTGGACAGCATTGTGTCTTCAGCAATCGACATAATATCGCAAGACTTACTGTTGTTACAACACGGTCAGTCTCAATTGCGTTCTATTGTACAGCTTGGCTGGACGTTACAAAATCTGCGTTCAGGCTATGTGCCTTGGCGTTTAATCAACACAACGTCACTATTCAATATCTTTAACCTTACTGATAAACAAATCAGTATGGCACAGAAGGGTGCTGATTATACAATCCTGAGCATTGAGAAACTCGAGAGATTACCAGTGACAATGTCAGAACGACCTGTCAGTGAATGGATAATACATGGGATAATTAATATTCCAATATCTACCTTCAGGTTTCAATACTGCCAAAAATATATACAGGCTGGCATGTACGAAAAATTGGGAAAAGGGTACATTAAGACAACATGGAACTTGCCCTATTCACATGCATGTGTCAGTAATAAAGGACAGAAAGTGTTTCTTAGTGGCAATAAGTGTGCGATGTCACTAAGCGGTACACTTCTGTGTAATGGAATTAGTTTGCATGGAGCCTGTGAAGGGAACTCAAATAACCTTTCATGTCACCAGCTAGGCGCACCTGCAACAGAGATGGAACCATTCTTTCAAAGACTCTATAATGGGAGTTACATTCTAATTGTGGATCGCAGATGTTGTAGTCTTATGCCCGGGACTCCTTATCTCGTAACTACGACTGCGAAGGTCAAGTGCTGTGGACGCTTATTGTTCCCCAGCTCCTTTCCAGACAGGGAGGCAAGGGCATGGCCTAACTTGAAAATTACTTCTATTCGAATAGATACTTTAAGCAGAATGAAAACAGTGCTTCTTCAGACGCCGACCAGACTCACGTCATCAAAAGAAACGTATGATCTTCTAGTCGCAAGGACGACTGCAGAGATTCACTCATTGTTATCAACTAATTCCCCCATACATTTCGCAGAAATCCTGAATGAAATCTTAAATATTTCTGATACCAGTGGAGTCTCAAAGGTATTTAAGACAGCATTTTCGATGGCATTAACACCATTCAAAGCCATACTGGGTATTTTTCCAGATTTCGTCCATTCGATTTTTGGCGGACTTCCCCTCATTTTGGGACTAATTGCAGGAATCCTATTCTTGGTCCTAATATTTCGTTATGGCAAACCGTGTCACAGACAAAACACCTGCGACAAGGGAAGAAACAATCCGAGCCATTGGATACCGGGGCCGGATATAAAAAATCCTGGGACTATCCCGGCTTAGAGACCTGAACATGACTTGGTTTCTTTCATTTCGACCAATGTGGCATCGATGTGTTTTACCTGTATTAAGGTGCTTGCTATGCGGAGAAGAATGCGTGTTGGACACCTGTCTGACGCTACAATCGGATGCGCCAATGGATGCAGAAACATTGTTGAGTCCAATAAAGGCTCATGCTTTGTCCTGCCCTCAACGGCTACCAATCCTGATGACGGCATTCGTGGAAACTTCACCACTACGATTAAGGGGTAGTGAAGTTCAAGATGAAAGCAGCATCGATCAGGTACGACCTTCTGTCAGCAAGACTAATCAAAACGTCAATGGAGACAATCATGCGCACGAATGCATGGTTACACCTTTTTCCGAGTTAGTGGAACTCTCCCAGGAAGCTGTTGACAGCTTTTTCGACAGTCTAAATGATATGATGTTCTCACCAGAGCAGAAATAGAGACTTTTGAGCAAGCTAGCACACGGCGTTCCCTGAATTTGGCCTTCAACTTTAATAATAAAGTAGCATGAACAATTTCCCCTCCAGTTCACGGACAGCGATTTTTTCAGCAGCCCCAAAATATTTTTACGATTTTTTCGGGACACTTATCTTCTGCTTAAAGTAAGAACTATTCTTAGAGAACTAAAATTTCTATTTTTAGATACTTTATAGACATTAGCTGCCCGCTGGTATGTTCATAATTATTTTATTCTGTGATGAAATGGTCTCGAACCTTTTTTCTGTATTAAGAGCCATTTCATGTGTAAATTCTCATATACCTATTAGCAATAATGTATACATATGCGTGATTACTTTAGCATTATTCTACAGCTTGAGTGCATATAATACATGTGACTGTTTTTTCCGTATATTTGATAATTTCAAAATGCATTTTATGTATTTTGGGGTGGTAAGGTATACACGATACTCTACAGTATGTTTTACTATGCCTAGATTCGTAAACATGGCCATAGTTAGCGTGGAGTGGGTGTGATGTATTCCTATAGGTTCTGTATCGATCCCCCTATTCCTGACCCTGTTCTGGTTAACAAGTTAACTAGCAGCCATCCCATGATGCAGAAACCGTTATCTGATTAAGCCACACTACGGCACAGGAACGTGTTATCTGATTAGGTCATAACGCTTGCCATCTAATTAGACAAGCGATATTCCTCCAGCCCCTGATAAGGCATACGGAGTTCTCAAAACAAATCAAACCTATGACAACCTGGGAAAAACCCTGCGGCCATTGTTTTGATTTCGCCGAGAACTTCAGCAAAAGAATGTGCTAACGACCAGCTCGTATGACATCCTTATTGACGTATCTATGTCCATCCTTACGTCAATCTCGGCACCTTACAGGTATAAATATTACCGGTATTGCCTTAAGCAAACACACGCGGTGGTGACGAGATCGGAGCAGCCAGACTTGCCGAAGCCCAGAGCAGAGCAGACCCCGCTGGCGCAGCCCCGCCTTCCTGACGCGCTGAGAACGAGACGCTGCTTTCTCCTGCCGAGAAATCCAGCTCCGGCGCTTCCGGGTAGCCCTCGCAGGCAGCCTGGAATATCGAGACCAGAGACGAGAGATACCATCCCTCATTCATCCTAAATTCCAGGTACAGAACTGAATAACCCCTCGCAGAGAATTCTTGAGTCAGTCACTTGGCAAAACAAACTTAACTTAAACTGCTACTTTCCATCCCCGCCCACGTATTAGGCTTAGGTCAGGTACACTGGGGTAGGCGTAGTTAGAAACACCAGTTGAGTACGTTTAGTCAAATGTATATGTGTATATATCTATTTTATCCATTTTAAACCTTCATATGGCTTAGAAACCATATAAATGTTTTTACAGTATTATTTTATACTTCTGCTTTTATTGTATGCACTTTATTTAACCATAAGTATTGCGATAATATCGATCCATTTCTCTTGTATGAGAAAAGAGACTGATCAATAAATACCATCTTTTATTGAACACGCCCGTCTCTTCCTTTTCTCTACAATCTGGTGAGACTAAGAATGCACGTACTGACTGAGTAAAATAAGTTGTCTTTTGTTTTCACACGACTCTAGAGATACACTCTTGCTTAGGGGAGAGCAAAGTTGTCATGTTCTATGGTTGTCAGAAACTAAATCCCTTCTTGTCTATCCAGGGAGGTTCAACTCCTCCTTGCCTATTCGAGAAAGTTTCTAGTGAACTCTGAGCTAGCTGGCAAACCCAAAACTTTAAGTCTAATATCGACAATAGAAGACCTAGTTAACGTCTGGTCTAGGCCTATACTATTGAAGGTATTATTCCAATGCGCAGAGCCTATTGGGATAATAGGAACTACACTACATTGCTTCTGATGTATTTATAGTTAGCTGTAGATCTGGGTGCAGTTTGGGAGGAGGTTGGTTGATTTGTGCAAGATTGTGTAGTTAATTATTCCTGAATGTGAGTGAGTCCATTAACATATGAAGGTTTTTGATACAGTTACAAAATATAGTTTTCCTTGTTGCTTTATGCAAAACATTTTTGGTATTCACGACTTTGTAATAATCATGTCAACTTACTAGGTTGTTAAGTGGAAGATATGCTTATCTTTATTTATGTCTACCAGAAAACGTGGGGACATGGTTGTTTTGAGTTTATTGCTAAGATATGTTGATTTAATATTTAGCTCCTTTTTGGTAGAGCTTAAAGAGATAGTGAGATTGAAGTCAGGTTTCTTGTTTTATGCGGTAGAGTATATTGTGAGTTGCAGTGGATCAGTAAAAAGACCTCCAGCTGACCCATGGTGGTGTTTGTTCCTTTGGGGTGCTGCATAAAACACATCTACTAAAAGGTTTTAATACCTGAAGATTGAAGGGGTTGAGGGAGAAGGAACATGGGCATGGTCTATGAGGTGTGGTTTTCATCTTAAAAGTGTCCAACCTTTCCTAGTAGGAAAGTTTGAAGGGAATAGTAATGACGCTTTGATGCTACAAAAAATCTCCTATCTGGATTACAGTGTAGCAGGAGGTGCTGTATCTTGAAACTAGGCTACCAAAGTAAAATATGTAAGTACAGTTCCATTTGAAATTGTAGTCAGCAAGATGGTGCAATAAGCATAGCAAATATGATCAACAGGACACATGTTTTTTTTACTAAGTTTAATCCTGAAACAGAAATGTACAGGTCGTGTTCATGCAGAGGTTATATGACTGAGTGGTGAAAGTTGCTAATGAGCAAAATTATGTAATCAGCTAAAGCCTACAAGATCATATTCATGGACGATAAATTTGATGTCTTCAACTTCTTGGATGACCCTTACAGGGGCTGATTCAGAAAGAGAATAAAGAAGAGGAGAACACTTTTAATACTCAGGTTAAACTACCTCTGGTACATCAGCCTTCTCAGTCTCCTCCCATGAAACAGAAATATCATGGAAAGTAACATACTTGATTTCCCATTTATATAGTTAGAGCAGCAAAGAAAGAATTATTCGCTGCTGATACCTAAAGTAGCCAATAGCAATCATACAAAACTGTAACACATTGTTATTTTCATCTCATTCACTCCTCAGACACCCCCCGCCAGTATTATTGAAGGAAAAGTGCAGTCAGGAGGATATCAGAGGAAAAAGGATTGCTTCTTTTCACCACATAGGTAGCTTTCACTACAATAGACCTTCTCCTCCATGTAGAGACTAATTAATGCCGGAAATGGACACTGGTGGAGGTGAAGAAGAAGGGCTACGAGTTGGATATCATACACCAGTGACACTGGAGTAATTTTGTTGCTAATTTTTCTGTAAATATATCTGCCAACTTTGAAATTAGAAAGTTGCTCTATCTTTTTCCAAATTATTTATTAGGAACAGCTGTGCACAAAGCCCACACCATATGCAGTGTGATAGTATTACCATAAAGTATAATTTTTTCAAATATATTTTTGCTGGTCACCAATATGGCAGTGATGAAATTTGCAAAATGGAGTGTTAAATTCTTATCTTTTTATTGACTCTGATAAGTTTGGTGGATATGATACTCAGTCACAAACATGGCGGATGTCCCGTCCTCTGTAATACAGATGCTTTATGGCTTAGGCCTTTCTAGGTATGAATCAATTTGTTATTTGGCACTCTTAGTTTGCTGAATGGCATTCAATTCCATTCCTATTTCTGCCTTGAATAATTAAGGCAATATGGATAATGCTAATAACAAATGAAGGAAGTCTAAAGGCAGCTAACAAATATGCACATATTTTAATCACTTTTCAATACTTGTGTCCATCACTTGTGAAGAACAGACACATCCCTGGAAACAATTCCGAACTCTGATGAAGAATATGTGAATGAGCTAGCAAGGAGAGTCATTAAAGTCTCCTTCAAAAGCACATCAGAATGTATATTTTTATTGAGGATAAGTAGGAAAATGTATACAATTTAGTTATAAAATAGAGCAAAGAGCAATAGCACAAAATAGGAGTAGTTGACAATTATAAGTTATCACACTCGAGTATCATATAAAGAAGCCTTTCTGTGCAGGCAACATAGAAGTGTATTAGTGAAACTATATTATATGGTGTTGAATGTCTGCAGCCCTTATATCTGCTGAAGAATGAAAATCTGCATGTTGCCCCCTTTTCCCTGTGATTAGCAAAAATAACAATATGTACTTTGTAAGTCACAGCAATATTTTTGAGTCACAATATTATTTTAATACATTTTGGTTTGGTTTGTTACTTTTGTAAAGCTTGTCAGTTTATGCAGCGCAGTCTTTCTTAAGGGTGAATCAGGCCCTTGTTTTTTTAGTATATAGTCTTTAAGATTTGACAGTATATGTAGTTTACATAAATGTTTTTGTTTTCTGCAAGTTGCAAATTCCTCTGCAAAACTGCAACCATTATATCATTATATGCAGTGTGAGTATTTATACTGTGTAAATCTAGTTGTGAGAAATTGAACTTTGAATGTTCAGACATCAGGGAGCAAGGACTGCATCACAAATATTTTAATTTATAGAAAGCCATTTCATTAGTGAGATGGGGTGTAATGCACTTTTACCAGTACTGAAGAGCTCTTGTTTGTTCTTACCATAGGGTGAAACAATTATTGATAGCGGCTCCTAATGTTTAACTAAAGACTCAAGAGTATTGTGTTTTCGGCTTAGTGACATTTACTCTGCTTTTGCATTACAGTTGTGTTTTTTCACTTTGGTACTCATTGTATTATGCACTTAAAAACTGAAAAAAGTGTTTACCTGGAATGTACTTTCCTTTTGTTTGTGGATTTCTTGTACTTTTTTAACACAAAGTGATTTGGAGTTTCTGATAACAAAGTACAACCCACTTCAATTGTATGAGCGAGAGAATGAGGAATTAAATAAAATTAACTAAGCAAAGATAAAAAAGGGATCCTAAGCGGACATGTAAACTTGGGAATTTAAAAATTGGGCTAGTGAGGGAAATGCTTTCCAAATGTGTTGAATGTAACAGAAGGTAAAGTAATATATGACGTTTGTGAAGGATGCTGTAGCAGAAAAATAATCAAAATGATAGTGAAAAGAAAGTAAATACTGAATGTATAATTTACCTGTTGAGTTGATGGGCAAGTGACTGTGATGGAAGAAGGTTGTCGTAATAAGGGAACTAAACAAGTGTCTCTTTTATAAAAAGATTTGGGAACCCACACTAGATTTCTACTTCAAAAAGACAAGTGTTATTTGAGCCTAATAGATTAACAAGAAACAAAACAATAGATTTGTAAATCATAAATACAGAAATTAAGGAGAAAAATTAAGAAACAATAATATAGACATTAAGTCTAAATGTAGGATCATCAAAGAAAGAGCCCAGGATGGGGAAATATAGAAAGAAATCTGGGATTTTCATGAAACTGATCGAAAGTGTAAACCTTTGGAGGTGAAGACAACCAATCAAGTTGATGTACATATTGAGCAAGGGGTGTAAATTAGTTCAAATTTTAGGATGGTCAATAGTATGACTAGAAAAATAAAAAAGATCAAAAATAGGCAAATATTCATCAGACTGCAAAGACCATAGCACCAGATGCATCATTCATGTGATGTGCAATTTGTACAACTGGTTTGGAAATGAGACTGTAATTTACACTGCAACCTATTGACGGTTATGTTGCAATGCAAATGTTACATTCTCGGGTGCTGCAAAACAACCTGCTTAAGAAATATTAGACAGGTGGAAATTTGCGATCCACTGCATTTCCTTTCCAAAGTGAGGAACAATTATTTAGAGCAAACAGCTTGTGTCTATTAAAAGCATAAGTGCTTCTTTAAAAAGTGTTCGGGGACAAATTAGGGGAGGAGCAGGCAGTGATTCTCTGTTGTTGACATGATTCACAATGGCCGTCGACATGATCTGCAAATCTGTTACCCCAACTAGGAGGTCTGTAGATCACCACCCCAACTCTGGGGTCAGTAGCTCATCAAGGTTTCAAAAGCAATTGTGGTCACAAACATTGATAACTTCTCTTCTGAATCAGATGTAGGAGGAGGGCACCACTTTCATTCTACTCCTATTTGCAATTAAAAAAGGACAAGTCAGGAAGTGTTTTCTGACTTATAAAATGGCTTTTGTACTGTAAGAAAACCTTTTGTAGTGACAAACAGTAGCGGCTGCTATCGGGGAGTAGTGGCAGGGGGGGGTTAAAAAAAGAATGAAGTAAGAAGCACCCAGGCTCCCAGACTACCCTGACGAATCACGTCGCTGCCTTACTGCAGCGTTGTGATTGGTCTGAGCTCCGTGGTTTGGCGCTCAGACGGGACCGAGAGGCTGGGAATGTTCTCTACCCAGGCTGTGTATAACAGCGGGTGGAGAATATGCCAAATGTGCATAACTGTTTGGCTGGCCCGAGACGGCTGGCCAAACCGTAATGCGTACTTGGAAAGTGCCTATCACTCCTTCCCTGCTCTGCGGGCAGCACAGCCCCAACCGCACCTTTAAAGAGCCAATATTAAAAAATAAAATGTTGATAACATTGTTTTATCATTTTATTTTTTCTGTGGGGCGACCCCAGCAGAGGAGCCGCCACTGGGATTTTGGGAACCGCAGGGCTTACGACCACAAAAGGCCTGTGTACATCTGGCCTAGCATAGAAAACGGAAGATTCAGTAAATGGTGTGAACGGAAAACTCACTTAGAATGGAAGTGTGGGGAGTGTGAGTAAAGACAGAAATTGAGCTGAAAGCAAACTTTAAAACTCTATTCTTTGACATAGGAAACTTCTTATCAGAGTGCTAAAAAACAGAGTCTGTATTTTTTGGTAGCATGAGCTCAGGGAGAGGAGCATAGATCGAATGTGAGTAGCTTGCAAACACATGTAGCAACAATAACGTTAACAACCTGTGGTGCTCTGGTTCATAATCGTCTTCTGATTCATGATGCAAAAATGAGATGAGCCAAGAAGCTATCCAAAGCCAAGCTATACTGATGACTTCATAAACATCCATGAGAGCAGTTATTGTGGTGCATGTTATTTTTAAGTGTTATGTGCATGTCAGATCACCATAACGAGTACGGAGCTAAAGCATATATATGTTGATGTATATGCAGGGTTTCTAGCATAGGATGCAGTTTGTTAGGGTGAAGGGAGAATGGGAACTAAACTTACCGACTCCAGCACTGCAATGGAAGGCAAGGCTTCTAGCAGCTTTAACCTTTTATTCTGTTACTGTCTACTGATAATAAAATGGTAGCATGCAAGGTGTTGTTTCAAGATCTTGCTATGAACTGTTGAAACATACATTGGGTGTGCTTGTTGGAGTTTGGTTAACCATATCACTGTTTTTACGAGTCGCAAATGGAAAATCTGGCCTTTTGCGACCGCTAAAAACGATTCTAGCATGTACAAACCCTATTTTGCAAGTCGGTAAACTATTAACGACTTGCAAAATAGGTTTTGCGAGTCTTTATTCCGAAGGGGTGTGCCAAGGCCATCCCTTCCTAATAGTGAGTCGAATTGGTATGTACCATTGTATTGCGGCCGCAAATGCGGTCCCAAAACTATAGCAGTTACCACCTGCTTGAAGTAGGTCGTAAGCCAGTCGCAAACAGGAAGGGGTCGCCAGGGGACCCCTTCCACGTTTGTGACTGCATGCGGAAACATTTTGAGAGCAGGCAGTAGTCCCATGGACCACTGCCTGTCCTTAAAAAAATGAAAAGAAAACGTTTAATATGTTTCTTTCAAATGCATCCGTTTTCCTTTAAGGGAAACTAGCTGCATTTGAAAAAAAATAAAAGTTGCTTTATTTTAAAAGCCAAACACAGACATGGTGGTCTGCTGTCCTCAGCAGGCCACCATCTCAGTAATTGTAACATATTCCCAAAGGGTCGCAAATTGCATTCTGCCTCTTGGAAATTGATGAGGCACGTCATTTGCGACCCCATTGGAATCGTTAAATGTGTCTGAGGCACATTAATACATTCCGTTTTGCGAGTTGCAAATCGCGAGCCGCAAAAAAATCGCAATTTGCGACCCCCAAATTGGAAGGGCCGTACATCTGGCCCCTAGTTCTTTGTGCCCTGATTCAGCGTAAATACATTTTACAGAAGATGCATAAAGGATAGCAATGGTGGTAGAAATCTTAGATTTTAATTTCTACTGAATGTTTTTTGTGGCATTTTTTTTTGCTCGCAAGTTGAGCCAGTTTTGTGACTAGCAAAGAAAATACAAAAACGAAATTAGAGATCCCGCTTCCTGTGGTTTGATAAAGGTAGGTGGTAAAGTTGACCGCGGCCGAGGTTTCAGTTACTGGTTGTGAGTCTTGCTCAGCATTTCCGTGTAGTCTGCAATTCTGGAAACGGCTGAGATGGAACATTAAAAATACTAAATTGTGCTATTCCAGTCCCTCGCTATCGTCTCTCGGCTGTGATTGATACAATGTTCCTGAATGCCAAGGTTAAGTAGTTCTCACCTTCATGAGTAATGAGCATAATTAAAAGTTGGAGAACACAGCCTTTAAAAAAGGTGTGAGGATTTATATCAATTGAGCAATGTGAGTGCAATTTTTGCACAAAAATTTTCAGATTGCATAGACTGCACTAATGCCAGTGCTATTTTGCATATACGTTGGCATTGACTGACCTGTGCAAAAATGGAATATCATTTTTTGGTCAGATTACAGACTGTTCTTGCTGTCCACCAGAGATCACGTCACTGGGTAACATTAAATCCGACGCCATATATCAGGTCTGCTTATAATGAAACATTATGACAATGCCACTGGTCTAGCTTACTAATTGTGAAAAGCATTTGTTAAAGCCAGAAAGCGTTCAAGAGTTGAGTGTTACCACTTAGTATTACAGGCTATTAACAGGCATTTTGTTACATGAAATCTCACAGATTGCTGTAGTAGTTAAGGGTTTGGGCGTTGGCCACCCACTCAGACAAACCCTGGTGGTTTCACTGTGATGATTATTGTTAGGCTCTGTTGAGAGAAGTTGTATGGGTATTTTGCAAGCTGTATTTTTCTACATATTTTTAATTCTATTACTATATGCATGTTGGTTGACAGTTTATTTAGTATTGAGTAAGGTGTAAAGCCAGTGGTGCATAGTATAGGCTTCATTGGTTCAGTGGGTAAAGTCGTGCAAGATTTCATAGGTGTGATTTGTTTATTAGGAAATATTAAGTGAGACAAAGCCAACTTATTAGGAAAAGCATGAGTTAAAGACAATAGGCTTTAAGGATGTGTTGTTATTACACTGTGCAAAAGCTGTAAGCAGTTATTGTGGTACATGGAATCTAACAGACTACAGTAGTGGACACAGGTTTTGGTGTTTGTGACTCACCCAATCAAATTGTGAGAATGGAAGATATTCACTGCAATTATTTACTATGAACATTTATGATAAAGGCAGTAGTCCTGGCATATTGATTGTGAATAACATATGTTAAAAGCCAGTAGCCATTTAAGGGAGAATTGGTATTACTCCAAATTAAAGCCTACATATAGGTTTTTGTGACATACAATCTCACAGATTATTTTAGTAAGTAAGATTCTGGTATTGGTTACCAACTCTGACAAACTGGGTATAGAAGATTTGCATAGTGAGACTCCTTCTTAAGCCCTGTTTGCTATGCCATTTATAACATTGTTTACATTTGCAATTTTATGACTGTGTGACTGATGGTTGCCTTGCGGGGAAGCTTACACTCAGCCCAGTAGGCCTGAGATGGTTTTGGTGACATGTTAATGAAAACTGCTGTAAGCTTGGTTGGTGTGCAGGTAAACGTTATGTCAGATGTCAAAGGTCTGGTCTATTTATTCAAAAAGGTATTACAAAGGCAGGAGGTCAAGTTAAGACTTTTTATGGTCTTGCACTCACTTCAGTGTGGTCCTGTTTCTATTAACCCTGAAGTCATAAACTATTGCTCTTCAACATCCTTGTCTGCACCCATTGCAAGGAGAGTAACCTAGGAAGGGCGCTCTTTTGTGGTCTATTTTCTCTCTCCGTTCAGTTGTAAAGGTTCATCACTACTGTTGCCACTGGTGCACAGCACCAAAAGGTCTTCTCTTGCACCCCGTTTCACACAGCCAATAGCTGATCAATTTGTTAGTCTACTTTTCATTAACATCGAATGGCTGGCTGGCTCGTATTCTAGTGTGTAATAGGGCTCTAAAAAAGTTCTTAGCACTGGTCTATATAGTGGTTAATGGTCAATCCTACAGACTACCTCCCTGCTCTCCCTACACAATATATCACCACCCACAATGTAAAATCCATCATTCAGTACTTCCTATCTCTGCCCAAAACAATCCACATGACATCCAAATTTACACATGGGTGGCTGCATTCTTTGACCTTTTACGTGGAAATCACTTCCAATAGCCATCCCATCTTGTGCCTCTCCCTGGAATATTGTGGTGATCTCTGCAGCCAAACATCCCATTCAATTGGTGTGAAGTGAGCATTCCAAGGAATTGTTTGCCTTGGAAGCTTGGGAATGCCCATAAACTAGTATATTTGAGAGCGTTTCCAAACTCTGGAAATGGTTAAAAAGGTATTCCAGGAAAAGGGTCACACCCAGATTTGCTAGAGGAGGTGGAAACATATGTTACCTGCTGGCCCAAACAAAAATGCATTTGCACAGGAAACCCTATTTCCAGTCTGTGCAGACTTTTGAGCTATGGAGAACAGTGCACAGTGGATATAGGATCCCTCTGGAATTGTCACATGACCTTCCCAGGTTTACCTCGGCAGCCTGTGCCTGATGCAGTTTTCCAGATGTATTCTTGGGAGTGTGTGTGAATTTCACCAATCATGAAAAATATATCGTCCGGAGGTGATCTCTGCACATACTTTTCCGATTGTTTTTTTGTGAATTGGATCTGTAGTTTTCATTGGCTATGATGGGCAGTGGGTGTGTTTATACATCCCACCTCCTTTAATTAAAAATTTAAAAAAATCTATTTTCTCTTTAGGATTTTATTTTCATTCAGAGAACCGACTGCCGTTTTGTATGAGAAGTTAGTGACAATAACGTGAAAAGCATATACATTCCATTTTGAATCGGCTTGTAATTGGTATATGGAGCTTAATAAATCACAAATTAATCTTTCTACAGTGATTATTACATTTAATAACATCACCTGGTCGCAACTGAAAATGTGCGCTATTGATTCTAGACCCCTGCGCTAACCGCAGAAATCATTGCTTTCCTGTGACCTCTGCTTCATCGGATCTAAAAGGTCACTTGCGGGTCTCACAGGCACGTGACGCTCTGTACCAATCACTGGATTCAGCTTTGTTTCCCTGCTGGTGGAGCAACGGCCCTTTAAGAGAATCTCAAGAGGATACTCAAGGGCAATTGATTAGCCATCACTTTTCTGACACCTGAACCTCTTTTGAAACGAATTCTTCTGCTCAGAGGAAACAAGCAGTCACACATCTAGGGGTTCTATACACTACGTATAATGATGGGCTGTTTCTTTAATTATTATTAGGGCTTCCTGTTTTCAATTTTTACAGATAATTACAGACAGAAAATCATTTATTTTCCTGTCTGCATTTATTTTTAAATGTGGATAAAATGGACATTGGATTGTTTTTTTGAGCAATTCTAAATGCTGTCAATCATGACTACCGGGCCAATAGCTCTGTTGATCGAACGGTAAGGGGGTTAAAAAAAAATATAGGAATTTTAGTAAAGAGCCTCAAACAGCAAGAGATATGCACAACCTTGATATTAAAATGCGCATTTTTTTAATAAGAGCATATTTTATCATCTGAGTGTGAATCCCTTTATATGCATGAGTGCATAGTTATCAGTCAAATAAATGTAGAAATATGCTCATTTCAGATTCATTTTTTCACAAAACCCAAAATAAATATGGATAAATACAGATAAAAGTAGCAAAAAATAAAAATGGATAAATACAGACAGAAATGCCCCAAAAATAAATACCATAAAACCGGGAGCCCTAGTTATTATGCCTTTTTATGGGCAACACTCAATTTGCTGCCTTATTTTATGTTATACGCTACCTGAAATAGATTACCCTATGATTACAGCAGCCATTTACTAATGATTACTGCTTTTGTGATGTTTTCTGAATACTTATCTAATTTACAAATTAATGGATATTTTTTATTTATTTAGCTAACAGACATGTGTATCTTATTTTAGTAACAAGTCATTAGAAACTCAGCTTTCCTATCAAAGTTATTCTGCAAGGAAGGTTTGCCAGTTTGGATTAGCAGGAATGTTTTTCTATTTCATATGTTTTTTGTTTTATGGGGTGGGATTTAGATAACATCGTGAAAGGGGCTATTGGATAACCATCAATAGAGAAAGAAAACCGTGTAGCATCTCAGAAGTTAATTCATGGCACAAAACCCATGGACAATTGATGGTGTTGCTTAGCAACATTCACAATAGATTCTGCAAATGGCAGAAAACGCACCAGTGGAAATATTCCCTTGTTCTTGACCCCGTCTATCACCCGAAGATTTTGTTGAAGAGATATGTGTGATGTGCTTGGGATCATTGCCTTGAGATGGCTGCAATGATGTTTTTTTATCTGCAGCCTTTTTATTTTAATATAGTATCCAGCCAAACCAATGCCATCAGTCAGTCTAAATAATATTTCATTGTAGCTAACAGGTGCGAGCAGTGGTTTTGAGACCATTAATAATCAAAATATCGATCCCTGTACGAGCATGTGAGTCGGTTGTGACCTCCTGTAATGTTATGTTATGTTATGTTATGTTATGTTATGTTATGTTAATTTAATTTATAGAGTGCACGCTTACCCATCGGGTTTCCCAGCTCGAGACATAGGCACAGGTGCTGCTGAGTCATTAGAATTAGAATAGCCATGTTTTTAAAAGTTTAAGGAACAGCAGTAGAGAGGTGCAGTGTCTTAGGAATTGTGGTATGGCGTTCCAAAGCTCAGGACCCAGGTATGCAAATGAACATCCTCTGGAATGAGCCCAGTGGATTGTAGGCACACAATAAAAGCCCTGCCTTACTGATCTCAGTTTCCGGCAGGGTTGATAGAAGGAAACCAGCTCCTGTACATATCTCCGACTGCATCCAGCCCTGGCTTCAAACGTGAAACAAAGGGCTTTAAATTGCACTCTTTTTCCAATTGGCAGCCACTGAAGCTCGTGCAGGATAACAGGGGCGAGGCATGTCTCGGGAGCCGGGCAAAAAGTCCAGCAGCGGAATTCTGCACGACCTGAAGACAACATATGCAGGCCTTGTCGGCTCCCAAATAGAGAATGCTACTATAGTCCATTCTTAAAAGAATCAGGCCCTGAATCAGGTTTCTCTGTGCCGATTGGAGAATAATCCAGAACATTTTCCAAACCCACTTCATTATGGCCTTACAGGTGGAAGTCCAAGAATGAAAGGGAGGTCTCCTTATAGTTCCAGTTTAGGGACAAGGAGAATTAGCAAAGCAAGAAGGGAGTCCCTATGTTCCACGAATGTGGGAGTATTTATGTCAGTACCACTCTTTTAGAAGCACACAGAACCCACATATGTATCATCAACAGTTACTTCAAAAATGCAAATACACCGTTATATAAAATTAAACCTGTTTGTACAGTTTATTAAAAATATCATATTTTCTTTAGCACATTAGTGCTCACAGTATTAAAAAATTGAAACAAAAAAGAACACATTTGATAGAAGAGCAAAAATAATAATATTACAATTACTAACAACAATTGTTGGTTTACACCAATTAGAAAAACAGCAATAATTATTGCACATAGGTCAAATTAAAAAACAACAGTAGTTGTTGCACACAAGTCACATGGGTCAGTTAAAAAGCAGCAATAGTTGTTGCACACAAGTCGACGCAGCGTTTCGGTTTTAGTTTTACACCTTCATCAGGACAGTTTTCTAATCAGAAAGAGAAACATACAGTTAGGAATCGTACTGATCACATTCTATTTTTTATACATTGTTGTTAAGTTATGTTCATTATACTATAGGACCGTTGGTTCTTTTTGGTGCTCTTATATAGGGGACATGTGGTACTAAAAGAGGGTACTCTTTATGTGGGAATGAAATCACTAAAGGTGCAGGTTCAATGCATGCATTTCAAAGAAGAATGTTACAGTGTAGCTCTACCTTGTGATTATCAAGAAAGAGAATAGCCAGGAGTCCTCTTCACTCAATTAGAGGTAGTCAGTTGTCTCGGGCCATTCAAATTTTACACTTGTATCAATTCAAAGTGTAAGGAGATCTATGAAATAGTTAATAAGGGTTTTATTAATTCTGGAACACAGCGTGAAATAGTAGTGCTCGGCTCATAAGGATTGTTCTAATTACCTTTGTTTTATTATATACAATCCTAACATCTGAGGGTCGAGGGAGCCACCGTTTTATTTTCTTCGGAGTTTCTTTGAGAGATGGAGGTTCTAATTCACATCGGGCAAAGGAAGAGCGGACAAGAAATGACCATGAGAACTTATACTTCACTTAAAAGATTCTCACCCTACCCCTTTTCTCACAGATAGATTAAATTCTGTGGGACTTACCATTTAGGAGTAGAAGAACATAAGAATGGATGCTCTTGACAACAGCTTTATCAATTGCAGTGTTCGTCACTGAACAGTCGTCCGTTTAAAAATACTTTTACATCCGTGTTTCATCCGGATCTATAATTTAAAACAATTTTCATTTCATGAATTTATCGTTGTGTAAAGCAGTGTCTCATCTAAGATCTATGGTGTGTATTGGGTTAATATAGATTTTGGAATGGTTGACTGATTGTACCATTTCGTGCTTGCCAAGCACCGAGGTCTGTCTTTACATAATTATCGTCTTGGCTTTTGCCTAATGGGCAACTTTCTCTTATGGAGTATTTTTTCAAAGAATTGTAATTTCGCCCGTTAGTTTATGGCTAGTCGTGTCAACCTTTTCGGATGTTGAAGGGTGGCACTTTCGCTCATCTTACGTTCCCCGTTATATCTTTGGGAGTCTAGAGCATTGCGGCTAAGTTCTGGGAATACGATAAATTATGTGCCTTCCCGTCTTTGCCGTTCCTAGTTCGAGGCAAAAAAAATTTTCGGTGCCTTACAGGTTTATCTTGAAATATTTAAATGCGGCAGATTGTCTAGTTCTCTTACGAAAAAAATATATTTTAACTCATATATCCCTTGGTCATGCATTTAAAATACAGGACTAACGTTTCGGAATCAACAACTAAGGGTCAAGTGTAAAGCCCATTAACTAAAGGGAGTCAAGACGGTGGGACCTCTATTTATACTAAGGCGAGTCTCGCAGCTTTTCTAAAATTACCAGTATCCCTTTGTTCGTATCTTACCTTCTGTGTACAGGTCGGCCTCCCTGCTCCTCTCGACACCCTCGTAAACCGGAATTCCTTAACGCCCGGGGACTCTCTGTTTATAAGTCCGCAAGTGTATCCGGTCAATCACCTATTTCCCGCTAAATTTTAATTGGATATCCTGTCTGGGGCGGGCGCCTAAACTACATCTGTAGTTTTTTGTTCCTGTCCCGCTGTGTCTGCGCAGTCAGGTTTCAATTCTAGGACTACTCGGGTAGTTTTTGTTATTACTTCCGCATTGTCTTTTTGTTCAACGCGCGTGATTTGCCCTTGTACTGCATTGATATCGCCATGAGTATTTATTAGGCGGGACTGATCGAGTTTTATGAGCCGCCGTACATATGCGGGTCATTTCTAATTTCAAAGATTATATTCTAGGTTATATTGTACCCATCTTAGAATTTTTTTTAAAAACAATTTTTTAAACGAGGCAAACATCCATCTCTGTTGGTCAGTATTGTAATCTCAGCCTCTGGGTTAGTTTAATTTTTCTCTACATGCTATTATCATCCCTCCTGGTGGGGAATTTCCATTTAGTTATCGCTCATTCAGGGAATAGTTGTGACGCCTATCCTAAAACTAGGGAATATTTATTCTTGTTACCTTAAATTTGATTTAATGGCACACTCAGAGTTTAGGAATATAATGAGCATTAACCTATGTAGGAAATACATGGGGACCTCGACTATAAAATGCGTTCCCAGTCTTCTTTGGAGTTAAGGCCCTGTTTGACACTGTTGAAACGGGACATGAAATATTGCTCTCGTTTCTTCCTTTTTATTTCCATATTGCCCCCCCGAGCATTCATATATACAGTTTCCAACCCACACCATGTGAGCTCCTGCACTGTATGTTTTGCTGCTTGCCAATGTTCAGTTAATGGGGCTCCTTTCTTTTTTGTCCGGATAGAGGATTTATGTTCGTTAATCCGTAGTCTAATTTCTCTAGAGGTTTCACCTATATAGACTAAATTGCAGGGGCACTTAATCATGTATATAATGTTCTTTGACCTACAATTAATAAAAGATTTGATACTATGTTTTATGTTGTTATGTTCAGCATACTCTCCTTTGTTAATTATTGTGCAGTTTGAACAACTTCCACACGGAAAAGTGCCCGTTGGTAATGGGGCCTTGTTCATAGTTGTTTGTATGAGTGTAGGCTCTTCCCTATAGGTGTGCACTAATTTGTTTCTAAGAGTTTGATTGCGTCTGAAGGCTATCATAGGTCTTTTCTTTATTTTTGTTGGTTATCAAATGCCAATTCCTATTTATGATGTTTTTGATTTTGTTACTGATGGCACTGTAGTTAGTCACAAAAATCAGAGGTTTCTTCTGATCATTTTTTATTTCCTTGTGAAATAGATTGTCTCTATTAAAATACTTTGCCCTTTTATACGCATTTTTCACAAGGCGTTTGGGATATCCCCTTTCAGTGAATTTTGTCATGAGTACCTTGGAGTGTTTCTCGAAATCTCTGTTGTTTGTACAGTTGCGTTTAAGTCTCAAAAATTGACCAAACGGAATATTATCACGTTGGCAAGGAGGGTGGTGGCTAGTGTAATGTAACATAGTGTTACGGTCTGTTTTTTTAGTAAAAAGTTCAACTGCTAGTACACCATCCTCGTGTTTAATTACAATATCCAAGAACTCGCAGCTGCTGTTGCTAAAACTGGAGGTGAATTTTAAATTGCTATCTCCCAGGTTTAGCCATGAGATGAATTCAGTCAATAATTCAACTGGTCCAGTCCACACAAAAAAAACGTCATCGATATATCGAGACCAGTGTGATATATTTTCAAAAAACGGTGCCATCGGGTTAAAAATGTGTATATTCTCGAATTCAGCCACATACAAGCATGCCAGACTGGGAGCACAGGTAGCTCCCATGCTGGTGCCCTTAATTTGTTTAAAATATTCATTATTAAAGATAAAAATGTTGTTTTTCAAAACAACCTTAACACAATCAATAATGAACACTTCCTGTGGGTTCAGATCCCTACTCTCTGTGCTCAGAAGGCTCTCTATCATTGTGATTGTACTATTTTGAGGAATATTGGTATATAGGGCCTCTATATCAAGTGTTACCAATAATTGCGTATTATTATTAAAAACTAGACCCTCTACTTTTTGTATTATTGCTGCTGTGTCTTTAATGTATGCCTTTTGGGCTACAACATATGGCTGTAGGAAAATATCCGCGTATTTGCTTAACGGTTCAGTAAGTGAGCCAATGCTCGATACTATGGGTCTGAGGGGTGGGTTTTCTAGACTTTTATGCACTTTCGGTAATCCGTAGAGTGCAGGAACTGTAGGATTCTCATTGTATAGGAAATTAAATTCATCAGTGCAGATCGCCTCATCTTCCTTTGCTAAATCTAACATTCGTTTGATTGTCTTTTTTAATTCTTGCCAATCCCTTCTGTCAACTTTCTGATAGTGTTCCTCATTGTTCAACATAGAGGCAATTTTTTCATTATAGTTCTCTGTGGCCATAATAACAATACTACCGCCTTTGTCTGCAGGCTTGATTGTGAGCATATGGCAGTTCTGGAGTTTATTAAGTGCCTCCTTTTCCTCTACCTTTAGATTATAGTTTAGCCATTGTTTATGGTCTAAGAGGTCTGTAACGCTCTTCTCTACAGATCTCTCGAATGCCTCTATGTCTTTGTTAACCTGCCCTAGCTGTGGGGTCCATTTAGATTTAGGTTTCAACCCTGATTTGTTCGCTGATGGGATCTTATCTTTATCTTCAAAGAAGGATTGTAATCTAATTTTACGAAAAAAAGTTTGTAAATCACGCTCTAAGTTAAATCTATCTATTGGCGAGACTATTGCAAAACCTAATCCTTTTGCTAAAAGTTTGTTGTCTATATCTGTGAGGGGAAAGTTAGAAAGATTTATTATCGGGGCTTTGTATGTTAATCCCAGTTCTTTTGGCTCCTGGTGTTCGGTCTGCGATTGAACTGAGGTTGAGGGTTGAATTTGGCCCTCCCCCTGTTCCTCCCTCTCTGTTGTCCAAATTGTTGGCGCTGTTCTAAAAAAGAGAGGGATTCTCTCTCTGATCTTTGGATGGTATCTTTGTCCTTCTGATTATGATGTTCACTGGACATTTCTGGTTCAGAATCTGAACTCGTGTATGAGGTATCAAAGAAACGAACCTTCTTTTTTTGAAAATGTTTAGGCTGGTTTTGCCATGGTTTATAGTTTTGGGTGTTCTCACGGGGACGTTCATAATAATCTTTTTGGAGATACGGATAGACATGCTCTGGATTAAATTTAGCGATATCTTTCTTCAATTTGGTGCTTTTTTTACCTATTAGATAATCTCTATAGCCATTAACATCATTTTTAATATCCTCTAATTTTCTTTTGGCATCTTCTAGGGCAGTACTTTCTTCTAATTTTGATTCCATCTCATTTATTTCCTGTCGTTCAATAATGAGGATGGCTGTAGCCGTTTCTATTATCAAGAGCATCCAGTCCCGGCTGCATCTATTGGCTATAAATGTCCAATTCTCTATGAACTCTCGATTATTAATAAAGATACCCGGTTCATTTGTGATTTGGAGTCCTTTAGGTATTATTCCTTTTTTACAGTAGTCAATGAGGAAATCTGAGTGAAGTTCTGTTCTCACTAGCTTTTTCTTGGCGTTCCATAACTTCCGCCATTCCTCTTCATCACAATTATCTATTTGGATTGTTGTGACGTTTTTAGTGGTACCATTCATATATATATATATATGAGTTAAAATATATTTTTTTCGTAAGAGAACTAGACAATCTGCCGCATTTAAATATTTCAAGATAAACCTGTAAGGCACCGAAAAAATTTTTTGCCTCGAACTAGGAACGGCAAAGACGGGAAGGCACATAATTTATCGTATTCCCAGAACTTAGCCGCAATGCTCTAGACTCCCAAAGATATAACGGGGAACGTAAGATGAGCGAAAGTGCCACCCTTCAACATCCGAAAAGGTTGACACGACTAGCCATAAACTAACGGGCGAAATTACAATTCTTTGAAAAAATACTCCATAAGAGAAAGTTGCCCATTAGGCAAAAGCCAAGACGATAATTATGTAAGACAGACCTCGGTGCTTGGCAAGCACGAAATGGTGCAAAATGGTACAATCAGTCAACCATTCCAAAATCTATATTAACCCAATACACACCATAGATCTTAGATGAGACACTGCTTTACACAACGATAAATTCATGAAATGAAAATTGTTTTAAATTATAGATCCGGATGAAACACGGATGTAAAAGTATTTTTAAACGGACGACTGTTCAGTGACGAACACTGCAATTGATAAAGCTGTTGTCAAGAGCATCCATTCTTATGTTCTTCTACTCCTAAATGGTAAGTCCCACAGAATTTAATCTATCTGTGAGAAAAGGGGTAGGGTGAGAATCTTTTAAGTGAAGTATAAGTTCTCATGGTCATTTCTTGTCCGCTCTTCCTTTGCCCGATGTGAATTAGAACCTCCATCTCTCAAAGAAACTCCGAAGAAAATAAAACGGTGGCTCCCTCGACCCTCAGATGTTAGGATTGTATATAATAAAACAAAGGTAATTAGAACAATCCTTATGAGCCGAGCACTACTATTTCACGCTGTGTTCCAGAATTAATAAAACCCTTATTAACTATTTCATAGATCTCCTTACACTTTGAATTGATACAAGTGTAAAATTTGAATGGCCCGAGACAACTGACTACCTCTAATTGAGTGAAGAGGACTCCTGGCTATTCTCTTTCTTGATAATCACAAGGTAGAGCTACACTGTAACATTCTTCTTTGAAATGCATGCATTGAACCTGCACCTTTAGTGATTTCATTCCCACATAAAGAGTACCCTCTTTTAGTACCACATGTCCCCTATATAAGAGCACCAAAAAGAACCAACGGTCCTATAGTATAATGAACATAACTTAACAACAATGTATAAAAAATAGAATGTGATCAGTACGATTCCTAACTGTATGTTTCTCTTTCTGATTAGAAAACTGTCCTGATGAAGGTGTAAAACTAAAACCGAAACGCTGCGTCGACTTGTGTGCAACAACTATTGCTGCTTTTTAACTGACCCATGTGACTTGTGTGCAACAACTACTGTTGTTTTTTAATTTGACCTATGTGCAATAATTATTGCTGTTTTTCTAATTGGTGTAAACCAACAATTGTTGTTAGTAATTGTAATATTATTATTTTTGCTCTTCTATCAAATGTGTTCTTTTTTGTTTCAATTTTTTAATACTGTGAGCACTAATGTGCTAAAGAAAATATGATATTTTTAATAAACTGTACAAACAGGTTTAATTTTATATAACGGTGTATTTGCATTTTTGAAGTAACTGTTGATGATACATATGTGGGTTCTGTGTGCTTCTAAAAGAGTGGTACTGACATAAATACTCCCACATTCGTGGAACATAGGGACTCCCTTCTTGCTTTGCTAATTCTCCTTGTCCCTAAACTGGAACTATAAGGAGACCTCCCTTTCATTCTTGGACTTGTTATTTACGGTTGTTTAACCGGGGAGGTGGTTATACCTCTGAGTAATCTTCATGCTCTGACCATAATGGATAGCTTGAAAACACGTAGCTATAGTGAAGACCAATTCAATAGAATAGTGAATGGTACCACTAAAAACGTCACAACAATCCAAATAGATAATTGTGATGAAGAGGAATGGCGGAAGTTATGGAACGCCAAGAAAAAGCTAGTGAGAACAGAACTTCACTCAGATTTCCTCATTGACTACTGTAAAAAAGGAATAATACCTAAAGGACTCCAAATCACAAATGAACCGGGTATCTTTATTAATAATCGAGAGTTCATAGAGAATTGGACATTTATAGCCAATAGATGCACCCGGGACTGGATGCTCTTGATAATAGAAACGGCTACAGCCATCCTCATTATTGAACGACAGGAAATAAATGAGATGGAATCAAAATTAGAAGAAAGTACTGCCCTAGAAGATGCCAAAAGAAAATTAGAGGATATTAAAAATGATGTTAATGGCTATAGAGATTATCTAATAGGTAAAAAAAGCACCAAATTGAAGAAAGATATCGCTAAATTTAATCCAGAGCATGTCTATCCGTATCTCCAAAAAGATTATTATGAACGTCCCCGTGAGAACACCCAAAACTATAAACCATGGCAAAACCAGCCTAAACATTTTCAAAAAAAGAAGGTTCGTTTCTTTGATACCTCATACACGAGTTCAGATTCTGAACCAGAAATGTCCAGTGAACATCATAATCAGAAGGACAAAGATACCATCCAAAGATCAGAGAGAGAATCCCTCTCTTTTTTAGAACAGCGCCAACAATTTGGACAACAGAGAGGGAGGAACAGGGGGAGGGCCAAATTCAACCCTCAACCTCAGTTCAATCGCAGACCGAACACCAGGAGCCAAAAGAACTGGGATTAACATACAAAGCCCCGATAATAAATCTTTCTAACTTTCCCCTCACAGATATAGACAACAAACTTTTAGCAAAAGGATTAGGTTTTGCAATAGTCTCGCCAATAGATAGATTTAACTTAGAGCGTGATTTACAAACTTTTTTTCGTAAAATTAGATTACAATCCTTCTTTGAAGATAAAGATAAGATCCCATCAGCGAACAAATCAGGGTTGAAACCTAAATCTAAATGGACCCCACAGCTAGGGCAGGTTAACAAAGACATAGAGGCATTCGAGAGATCTGTAGAGAAGAGCGTTACAGACCTCTTAGACCATAAACAATGGCTAAACTATAATCTAAAGGTAGAGGAAAAGGAGGCACTTAATAAACTCCAGAACTGCCATATGCTCACAATCAAGCCTGCAGACAAAGGCGGTAGTATTGTTATTATGGCCACAGAGAACTATAATGAAAAAATTGCCTCTATGTTGAACAATGAGGAACACTATCAGAAAGTTGACAGAAGGGATTGGCAAGAATTAAAAAAGACAATCAAACGAATGTTAGATTTAGCAAAGGAAGATGAGGCGATCTGCACTGATGAATTTAATTTCCTATACAATGAGAATCCTACAGTTCCTGCACTCTACGGATTACCGAAAGTGCATAAAAGTCTAGAAAACCCACCCCTCAGACCCATAGTATCGAGCATTGGCTCACTTACTGAACCGTTAAGCAAATACGCGGATATTTTCCTACAGCCATATGTTGTAGCCCAAAAGGCATACATTAAAGACACAGCAGCAATAATACAAAAAGTAGAGGGTCTAGTTTTTAATAATAATACGCAATTATTGGTAACACTTGATATAGAGGCCCTATATACCAATATTCCTCAAAATAGTACAATCACAATGATAGAGAGCCTTCTGAGCACAGAGAGTAGGGATCTGAACCCACAGGAAGTGTTCATTATTGATTGTGTTAAGGTTGTTTTGAAAAACAACATTTTTATCTTTAATAATGAATATTTTAAACAAATTAAGGGCACCAGCATGGGAGCTACCTGTGCTCCCAGTCTGGCATGCTTGTATGTGGCTGAATTCGAGAATATACACATTTTTAACCCGATGGCACCGTTTTTTGAAAATATATCACACTGGTCTCGATATATCGATGACGTTTTTTTTGTGTGGACTGGACCAGTTGAATTATTGACTGAATTCATCTCATGGCTAAACCTGGGAGATAGCAATTTAAAATTCACCTCCAGTTTTAGCAACAGCAGCTGCGAGTTCTTGGATATTGTAATTAAACACGAGGATGGTGTACTAGCAGTTGAACTTTTTACTAAAAAAACAGACCGTAACACTATGTTACATTACACTAGCCACCACCCTCCTTGCCAACGTGATAATATTCCGTTTGGTCAATTTTTGAGACTTAAACGCAACTGTACAAACAACAGAGATTTCGAGAAACACTCCAAGGTACTCATGACAAAATTCACTGAAAGGGGATATCCCAAACGCCTTGTGAAAAATGCGTATAAAAGGGCAAAGTATTTTAATAGAGACAATCTATTTCACAAGGAAATAAAAAATGATCAGAAGAAACCTCTGATTTTTGTGACTAACTACAGTGCCATCAGTAACAAAATCAAAAACATCATAAATAGGAATTGGCATTTGATAACCAACAAAAATAAAGAAAAGATTCCCAGACCTATGATAGCCTTCAGACGCAATCAAACTCTTAGAAACAAATTAGTGCACACCTATAGGGAAGAGCCTACACTCATACAAACAACTATGAACAAGGCCCCATTACCAACGGGCACTTTTCCGTGTGGAAGTTGTTCAAACTGCACAATAATTAACAAAGGAGAGTATGCTGAACATAACAACATAAAACATAGTATCAAATCTTTTATTAATTGTAGGTCAAAGAACATTATATACATGATTAAGTGCCCCTGCAATTTAGTCTATATAGGTGAAACCTCTAGAGAAATTAGACTACGGATTAACGAACATAAATCCTCTATCCGGACAAAAAAGAAAGGAGCCCCATTAACTGAACATTGGCAAGCAGCAAAACATACAGTGCAGGAGCTCACATGGTGTGGGTTGGAAACTGTATATATGAATGCTCGGGGGGGCAATATGGAAATAAAAAGGAAGAAACGAGAGCAATATTTCATGTCCCGTTTCAACAGTGTCAAACAGGGCCTTAACTCCAAAGAAGACTGGGAACGCATTTTATAGTCGAGGTCCCCATGTATTTCCTACATAGGTTAATGCTCATTATATTCCTAAACTCTGAGTGTGCCATTAAATCAAATTTAAGGTAACAAGAATAAATATTCCCTAGTTTTAGGATAGGCGTCACAACTATTCCCTGAATGAGCGATAACTAAATGGAAATTCCCCACCAGGAGGGATGATAATAGCATGTAGAGAAAAATTAAACTAACCCAGAGGCTGAGATTACAATACTGACCAACAGAGATGGATGTTTGCCTCGTTTAAAAAATTGTTTTTAAAAAAATTTCTAAGATGGGTACAATATAACCTAGAATATAATCTTTGAAATTAGAAATGACCCGCATATGTACGGCGGCTCATAAAACTCGATCAGTCCCGCCTAATAAATACTCATGGCGATATCAATGCAGTACAAGGGCAAATCACGCGCGTTGAACAAAAAGACAATGCGGAAGTAATAACAAAAACTACCCGAGTAGTCCTAGAATTGAAACCTGACTGCGCAGACACAGCGGGACAGGAACAAAAAACTACAGATGTAGTTTAGGCGCCCGCCCCAGACAGGATATCCAATTAAAATTTAGCGGGAAATAGGTGATTGACCGGATACACTTGCGGACTTATAAACAGAGAGTCCCCGGGCGTTAAGGAATTCCGGTTTACGAGGGTGTCGAGAGGAGCAGGGAGGCCGACCTGTACACAGAAGGTAAGATACGAACAAAGGGATACTGGTAATTTTAGAAAGCTGCGAGACTCGCCTTAGTATAAATAGAGGTCCCACCGTCTTGACTCCCTTTAGTTAATGGGCTTTACACTTGACCCTTAGTTGTTGATTCCGAAACGTTAGTCCTGTATTTTAAATGCATGACCAAGGGATATATGAGTTAAAATATATTTTTTTCGTAAGAGAACTAGACAATCTGCCGCATTTAAATATTTCAAGATAAACCTGTAAGGCACCGAAAAATTTTTTTGCCTCGAACTAGGAACGGCAAAGACGGGAAGGCACATAATTTATCGTATTCCCAGAACTTAGCCGCAATGCTCTAGACTCCCAAAGATATAACGGGGAACGTAAGATGAGCGAAAGTGCCACCCTTCAACATCCGAAAAGGTTGACACGACTAGCCATAAACTAACGGGCGAAATTACAATTCTTTGAAAAAATACTCCATAAGAGAAAGTTGCCCATTAGGCAAAAGCCAAGACGATAATTATGTAAGACAGACCTCGGTGCTTGGCAAGCACGAAATGGTGCAAAATGGTACAATCAGTCAACCATTCCAAAATCTATATTAACCCAATACACACCATAGATCTTAGATGAGACACTGCTTTACACAACGATAAATTCATGAAATGAAAATTGTTTTAAATTATAGATCCGGATGAAACACGGATGTAAAAGTATTTTTAAACGGACGACTGTTCAGTGACGAACACTGCAATTGATAAAGCTGTTGTCAAGAGCATCCATTCTTATGTTCTTCTACTCCTAAATGGTAAGTCCCACAGAATTTAATCTATCTGTGAGAAAAGGGGTAGGGTGAGAATCTTTTAAGTGAAGTATAAGTTCTCATGGTCATTTCTTGTCCGCTCTTCCTTTGCCCGATGTGAATTAGAACCTCCATCTCTCAAAGAAACTCCGAAGAAAATAAAACGGTGGCTCCCTCGACCCTCAGATGTTAGGATTGTATATAATAAAACAAAGGTAATTAGAACAATCCTTATGAGCCGAGCACTACTATTTCACGCTGTGTTCCAGAATTAATAAAACCCTTATTAACTATTTCATAGATCTCCTTACACTTTGAATTGATACAAGTGTAAAATTTGAATGGCCCGAGACAACTGACTACCTCTAATTGAGTGAAGAGGACTCCTGGCTATTCTCTTTCTTGATAATCACAAGGTAGAGCTACACTGTAACATTCTTCTTTGAAATGCATGCATTGAACCTGCACCTTTAGTGATTTCATTCCCACATAAAGAGTACCCTCTTTTAGTACCACATGTCCCCTATATAAGAGCACCAAAAAGAACCAACGGTCCTATAGTATAATGAACATAACTTAACAACAATGTATAAAAAATAGAATGTGATCAGTACGATTCCTAACTGTATGTTTCTCTTTCTGATTAGAAAACTGTCCTGATGAAGGTGTAAAACTAAAACCGAAACGCTGCGTCGACTTGTGTGCAACAACTATTGCTGCTTTTTAACTGACCCATGTGACTTGTGTGCAACAACTACTGTTGTTTTTTAATTTGACCTATGTGCAATAATTATTGCTGTTTTTCTAATTGGTGTAAACCAACAATTGTTGTTAGTAATTGTAATATTATTATTTTTGCTCTTCTATCAAATGTGTTCTTTTTTGTTTCAATTTTTTAATACTGTGAGCACTAATGTGCTAAAGAAAATATGATATTTTTAATAAACTGTACAAACAGGTTTAATTTTATATAACGGTGTATTTGCATTTTTGAAGTAACTGTTGATGATACATATGTGGGTTCTGTGTGCTTCTAAAAGAGTGGTACTGACATAAATACTCCCACATTCGTGGAACATAGGGACTCCCTTCTTGCCTTACAGGTGGAAGCACCTTTAGCAGCTTGTGGATGCATAGACAGAGTTTCATCTAACCAGAAACTAAACTTTTAACTTTGGAAGGGTCCGCAAGGAGTCAGGCCAGTGAGCTCAGGGCCCCACAGCTGTCGGTTTCTGCCCAGAACCATAACCTCGATTTTATCATCACCGTTAAGTTTGAGCGAATTGTCTTCCATCTTCGACTGAGGTTGAGAGACTCTGTGTTATGCCCCTAAGGATGCAACAGAGAGAAACATTTTGAGTGTTGTCAGCATAGGAAAATAGTGTCAGACCTCAGCTCTCCACCAAGGCTGCAAGAGGGCACGCGTAAAGATTAAACAACAAAGGGCTCAGCGCTGAGCCTTGGCGTACACCTGAGTTCATGGCGTGAGTTTAAGTAAATAACCCAGCATTTGTAAAGCGCAAACTAATCACACATAAGGGTCTCAAGGTGCTGTCAGGGAGATTAAGTGAGCTATTGCCCAGAGTCACATGTGCTGATCTGCTGATCACATGTGCTGATCTGCACTGGGAACCGAACAGTGAGCCTCACGCTCCAGAGTCAGCTGCCATGGCCGCTGCGACACATCTCTGCCTCTTCTTCTCTGAGTTTCAGAACTGGTATCAGGGGAGAAGACTTGAAATGATCTGTCTTTCAAGAAAGAGGTCAGCCGTACTAGGGCTGTTCCCTCAAGGCCAGCTGACCTCAGTCTGTCCACAAGGATTGAATGGGACACAGTATTTAAGGTCAAGCTGAGATCCAACAGAATCAGAGTGGCTGTACTGCCCTCATCCAAGAGGGGTTTTAGGTGTTCTGGTGCTCCCGGGAGGATGGCCTTCATACTGTGTCCCGATCTAAACCCAGATTGAGTGGGGTGGAGAAGTAGCTTGGCTTCCACAAAAGTGGTGAAGCATACATTTATATGCTTCTCTAAAGTGTTGGTAAAGAGGCGCAATAAGAAGATGGTTCTAAAGTTAGTCCAGTTAGTAGGGTCAAGATTGGGTTTCTTTAAAAGAGGGAGGACCATGGCATGTTTCCTAGGCCATGGAACGTAAACGTCATGAAGTGAGCAGTTGAGCAAATCTGCAACTACTTGTAACAAATCAGGATCAGGATGCCCTAGCTTAGCTAGGAGAATTGGGTATAGAGGAGACCCTGATTTAATAGACCATAGAATGGACAGAAACCTAGCAGAGCTGAGCTGAGGCCATCTTTTCATTTTTTTGAACCAAGCGTTGAATGTGATGAACGGGATGCAAGTTTGGTGGAGGAGACAGCTGGATTGAGCTATCCGAGTCCTACCCTGGTAAACCTGTCCTAGTATTAGCTGCTAATTGCTATTGGATTGTTGCTACCTTGTTCACGAAGAACAGCGCAAGTTCTGTACATTGCGACTGAGATGAAAGGGGTGTAGGGAACAACTTACTAGGATCAGACAACTCCTTGACTACCTTGAAAAGTGTCTTAGGACAGTTCTGAGCTTTAGAAATTTTATCTGAGTAGTAGGATGCACTTTCTGCTCTACAAAGAGCATGTCATTTATTAATAGCAGTTTTGTATTTGGTTTTGGCCTCCGGCTCATGCGTTCTCCTCCAAAGTCTTTCGAGGAACTTACAACTTTTTTTTTTCTAGGTGAAGCAAATAATTAAACCAAGTGGCCGGCAGATACAACTTCACAGTGGCCTTAGCTTTTAAAGGGAAAGTTGACTACAGGGCCTTTCCAATTCAGCTGTCTATTAGAGGCTGATCAACTTCAACCTTCTGTATTAGATCTGGTTTGGAACTACGAAGTAATGTGCTCAGAGCTGGGACATCTAATTTGCACCAGTTTCTGAACCTAGTCATAGATTTAAGGGGGCCTGCAGAAGGTTAGGGTGGTATTCTGATTAGAAAAGGAAAAGCTGAATGGTCAGACCGAGAAAGCGGAATAAGTTCTGCTGTCAAGAGAGAGCACCTATATTAGAAACGATGGGGTCCAAAAGATATCCTGCCTCGTGAGGGGGCGTTGAATTGCAGATGGCCAAGTTTAGTACGCACATATTTACAATGAGTATGGTGCTCTGGCGAAAAGCCAGGTCTTCTAAGTGGCCCGGCAGGGTAAATTTGGCACACCTAAGGACTAGAGGAGAGAGATGATCAGAAATAGTGGTACACCAGGTACCAGCATGTCCTTAGGAGCGGTAGATCGCAGCTCCTAAAACTGTGAAATTGTGTGAAAAACATAGCAAAAAAAGGCTGTGCAATCCGCAATAGGGAGATCTTCAATTTTACATTTACATTCATCCTTAAAGATAATAGCAATTCCTCCTCCTATTTTGTGTTGTCTATCTCTTCTTACCATCAGGTACCTTGAGGGAAGGGCAGGAATTATATCAGGTGCGGAGGACGCATTTAGCCACAGCTCTGTTAGAAATAGAGCATCCGGAGACTTCTCTTCCAGGAAATCAAACAGATGTAGATGTCTAGGTAGAGAACAGCAATTTGATGCTCTAGTGGCGGAAAACATTACTGCTACAGTCTCTAATAGTAGTACCTGTGTAACTTGAATCAGTATAATCTTGGGTTTCTATCAGATTGAAGTCTACTAGTTTAGATGAGAAGGAGCAATTGGAGCAACAAAAGGGGATAGCAGAGGATCAAGGCCCGTTTGGCATCCTGTGTTTCGTATCCAAGGATTATGACATGTGAAACTGCTGAGAATGGTTGGGAATGTTATATTCTTTGAAATTGGTCCCGGAGCGGCCCCAAGACAAGTTGTCTCCCGATACCAATATGAACGAAAATGGAACTTCTGAAAATAGTGGGACCACGCCTTTGTTCCAGATTAGGCACCTCCTATGCAGGTACTGCCCGGCCATTTTACCAGGCTTGGAAAACACAGTAAAAACAAATGTGCTCAGTAACAAACCCAGAATCTGGTTCTTCAAGCAAGACTGAGTGAACTAATTCTAGGTACAGAATGTTATTCTCTTTTCCAAGCCCAGTACTCAAGAATGAAGGGTAATTGGAGTAGAGATGCTGTCTAGAATCAGTATCTCATGCACCAGTAAGTCAACATCCAATTGCTAGTCAACTCAAAATGAGGCCCTTTTATAATGGCAAATATGGTAGTATTGCATGAGGTATCAAAACACGCACAATTTCTAGCTGCAAATTAACTTGATACCACAGCATACTAGAACAGATGTGTACAATAGCAGGAGGCCCAATCATTTCCTGGTCACTCCCCCTGTTCGTAGAAATCTGTTCTAGCAGAAGACCGTTGCCCTGCTTGTATCCGAACTGAGAATTCAGAGCCAATATATAATGCTGGAACCTCATCTTCCAGGAATAAGATTTCAGCCATTTAATATCTAGCACAAGAGTACAGCGGAAAACTGAACAAAGCATGTTCTATGGTTTCCACCCGATCCAAGCATATAGTACACAGTTTTTTTATCGAGCTTGCATTGTTCCATTTGGAGGTGTAACTGTTCAATGCTAAAGTGCAAACCCTAAATTTGATAGAAAGTGTTTTGGCCCACCTTGGAGTGACCTCATCAAGATAAAGTTCAAAATGTAGAGTGGGTTTTAAAGTCAAAAACCTGCCAACGAGGCTGTCTCCATCACAGTTCAGCATGTATTCTGTTTTTATGTGCCTAAAAATGATTTCTTCAAAAGCACCTTCGATGAAGAGTTAATGACAAAGGATTTAATCCACAAGACTTCGAGGGCCAAATTATAAATTCCATTTTATAATATGGTATAGCCAAGGAATAGTCAGAAACCTATCCAGCAGGACAAGTTTGCAAAGGCCTTGTCTAAATAATTCCAGTTATGGGGTAGACCAAATCTTAACCCAAAAGACTAAGGATCTCAAAGCTGCCAGGACACCAATGTGATATGAAGTTAACTAAAAGAAATACTGGGATGAGTGGTGTAGATTGAGGAAGAGAAAATGATGATCTTATAAAATATTTTTCTTTAGCTATAAGAGAATCTAAAGAAGCCATGTCCCCAAACCTCGGCCCCATATAGTGCAGCTGACCAGGCAGCAGCCTTGTATACTTCAAGTGCTAGAGAAACTGCTCTCTGGGTAGTGGCCTTGTGCATCCTTCCAATGAGAGCTAATTTGTGCAATATAGTAGCCTTGCATTCCTCAATGTGGGCAGACCATGACAGGGAACTGCTAATTCTGATACCCACATAATCAAAATGGTTGATTTCCTCAAGTACTGTAGCCCCGAGTGTCAGATTTCTGTGAAATTATCTATGCAGCCTTAAAGTCATACATTTAGTTTTCTTGACATTAATCTCTAACCCCCTAAGATTGCAGGAATTAGGGAATTTATTTAATAGATTATGGATTTCAACAGGGGCTCTTGAGATTAGCAGTGTGTTGTTAGCAAACAACAGCCTGGATATAGAGGCACCACCAAGGTTAGAGGCATTGCACATACAGTTGTGTAGGTGGTAGAACGTGCCTTTATAATACAGGAGAGGGGGCATGGCTAGTGGCCGACGCAGATGGCCGCACACTAGGGCCGCTCCGGAGCCCTTGCCCGTGATCCAACATTAATCCTGCCACATATCCATCATAGCAACCGGTCTATTGTTAGACCCCAGCCTCTGTAGCACCAGGCATTATTAAATCGTTAAATTAGTCACCTGGAGGTGCGGCGAGGCGATGAAAGAGCTGAGGGCACGGGCGGCCGCAAGAAGAACTAAGATGGCGGGGATAAAGCTGAAGTGATCGATGGAAAATTGCGCCGGGAGACAGGAGTATTGCGCACTGACTCTTTCCGCCCATGAGTGAGAGTGGGGATGCTGGGGGGCCCGAGGCACAACAGCGGCTGGAAGTATTAATTGCTGCAGGGGAAAGACCCAGCGGAAACTCCAGTGGGTTATTGCGGCGGTGAGTGACGGGTGATGCTGGGGGACCCCAGGCGGAGCCACTGGCACAAAATTTACATGCGGGCTGCCAGAACAGATATGTAAGGCCGGAGAGGAGCGGCTGTCTCAGGCTCTGTGAATTACGGCAATTACCATTGGAGGGAGCCAACCTGCCTGTTGCTCCCATGAGTGGCGGGGGTGGACTATGCATATGCCCTCATTCTGTGTGGAGAGTAGCTTACTCACCGGCCTGATACCCACATCTGAGGCTGAGATTTGGCATACGTGTGGAGATATATGACCCCCTCCTGGCTGTGTAGCACCACTCACATAATGAAGACAGATCAAGGCACGGGAAGCTGCACCCTGTGAGTCCACACAAAACACAGGGAGTGAGAGTGCATGAAAAACTGTGGTGGAGAAGAGACCTCTGTCGCGCCACACCAGCTAGAGAACATTGCCCCTCCTGTACACAAAGGAAAGAGGCGTTGGGGGAGCAAATGTGGAACTGATTTAAGGCATGTATGGATAACTACTGCAGTTAAGCCCCCACCTGCAATCTATCTCCTACTATATCGAGTCACCTGGTTGTACTCACTGCGGAAAACCAGACAGCCTGCTGGAGACGAAGGTCACCTAGGCAGGCAGCTGGGACTACTGTGTCAGATCTTCACTAACCCATATATCATCTAGCAGGTGACGTTTAGAGAATGGCAGGTGGGAAAGGTGCCAAGACAACGTTGCAAACCAAATTGGACAAATATGCATGGAATAAAAATGGAGATGACCATGAAGTTGCCCAATCGATGTTCCAGGAGAAGACACAGTCCCCCCCCCAGCTCTACAGGACTTAATGCTCCAAGATATTATGGCTGCTATCACTGGAGTGTGCACTTCCCTGGAGTCCCAGTTGGATACTGTGAATATTAAAGTCTCACTTATACGAGTGGATCTCCGAAAGATGGACACCCGAGTTAAGTAAGTGGAAGATGTTACTACAAAGCTCACCAAGGATACCTCCCAACTTAAAAAACGAGTTCACCAACTATGGGAAACCAAGGTCAAAATGGAAGCGCAGCTGGATGACTACTAAGGCAGGGCGCAGCAAAACAACGTGCGCATCCTGGGGGTCCCAGAACGTGCGGCTATGGACCTCTTTGTCGAAGATCTAGTTACGAAACATTTGCAACTAAAGAGACTCTCCAACTATTTTTCCATCAAACAGGCTCATCGAGTCCCTTGGGGGTGGCCAAAGTCAGGAGCCCCCGACCAATAATTGCCAGAGTCTTTAACTTTCGAGACCGGAATGCAATACTTCAAGCTGCACGTAACAACCCACCAGTCAAAATGGAGAACAGCGAGATAACCTTCTTCCCAGATTTCACCAGGAAAGTCCAAAATCAGAGGCGCAGTTCCCTTGAGGTCAAAAGAGCTCTGAAAGAAAAAGACATAAAAGACATAAAATACACAATGATTTTTCCAGCTAAATTATGCTTCAAAGCGGATGGTAAAACATGGTTCTTCCCCAGAGCAAGTATGGGACTGGCTGGAGGGATGGCGTAGAGTGAGGAAACCCAACAGAGAGAGACATGCAGGGCTAAGAGGTAGTAGAACAGAGCATTCCAATGGGACACGTGGTGATTCAGCTGGTGGAGGAGTAGACCAAGTTTCAAGGAGCTAAAACAAAGAGACACAGAATTCAGCCTGAAGACGTAGAGCACAAACTACAGAGAAGTTGGTCTGGTTGCAATGAGTAGTGACTATAGTGGAATGAACAGGGGGTCTCCACCTGGAGGGCCTCACGAAATCGACTCATAAGCGCAATATTAATGTTTCAGGGTTCATCTCTGGCACGGTCTTATCAGATCATACAGTTTATCTATCGAAATAGTCACATTTGGGCAGGGGAATGGGAGGCTGCTGGCCAGGCACCTTCCAAAAAGGAGGGGGGGACAACAGGCACTCTACCTTGTTGGGGAGTGGGTAGTTCAAAATCCACCGACAGGAGGGCAGGCGGTTGAAGGGATGGGGGTCTTGTTATGTTTTTTGCGTTCAGGTCACTCTATATGACTCATAGGAATCAGCCACATGCTATATCTTCACTCACAACCATGAAGGTCCCTATCTTCCTTTATGCTATGTGTCTATAAGCCCCACCTACTGTCTTGTATAGTAAGAGAAGGGCCGGCCCCCGTAACTCATGCCCTGGACTATGTGCTCCGGAACTCATACATATCCCCTGCACAGGTAACATTGCAAAGAACCTTCTAAAGACATCACTGTCTGTTCTTACTTGGAATGTTAATGGGATGGGGGATTTAATAAAAAGGGGGATAGTGCTGCAATACTGCAAACGACAGGCTCCCAATTTAGCCCTGTTGCAGGAAACGCACCTGGTGGGGAACAAATGCAAAGCTTTAACCCAAAGGGGATATAAACTTCTTGTCCATGCTGGATTCACCTCAGGATCCAGAGGCACGGGTATCTTAGTGAGAAGGAACCTTGCCCTGACTCCACGACATACATGGTCGGACCCCCAGGGAAGATTCACAGTTTTAGAGGCAAGCTTAGAGGGAAAGCCACTTAACATTATCTCACTATATATCCGACCAGCACTGGCTGATTTAGGTAAGATTCAGCTGGACCTTCCAAGGGGTATGCTAGTCATTGGAGAGGTGTTAGAAATGGGGGTCTCTAGTTGGCAAGGGCTTGCACTTTAGTCCAAGTAGGGACCCTTCTTCCTAGTCAGGATAAGGGCGTTACACTCCTAAAATAATCCCTGCTCACCCCCTTAGTAGCTTGGCACGAGCAGGCAGGCTTATGTTAGAGGCAGTGTGTAAAGCATTTGCACATACCCAACAGTAATACGGTGTAAGCACTACAAAAGGACACCACACCAGTTTAGAAAAATATCCAACTTTTTTATATACTTAAGACAAGACCAAAAACGAAAAAAATCCACCATACAGTATTCAGAAATCTTCAGTTATCAAAATAACCTTGAAAAACAGTTCCTTGATGTCGATAGCTCCATCTGGGTCTATCACGGCGTCATGAGCAAAAAATCCAAACAGTTCTGGCTGACCGCAACATTGCGGTCCAGCTACAGTGTCGGGAAGACCCGCAAAACAGTTCTTTCAGAAATGCAGGGTGCCGGTGGCCTCTTGTTGAGCTCCCAAAGGTTCTGGAGGTCAGTGCAGGAGTCATCAGGCCCTTGAAGTCACACGCATTGCAGATCGAACTCCTTGCGGTTGAAGTCAGGAGCGCTGGCATCAAGTGCTGCGGTGCAAAGTGCAGCGGTGTGGCGTGTGGTGCGGCATGTGGTGACCCCAGGTCACAGTGCAAGCAACAGCTCAGTAGCGGCATAGGTGAGACCAGCGGCGCGTTGCGAAGTGAATGCATTGCATGTCGTAGTGCTGGCGGGTCACGGTGCAAGCAGCGGCATCGTTGTTGCTGAAGCGCTGTCATCAGCTCACAAATTGAAGTCAATGGCATTGGCGCGGTAGGCCAAGGCTGCAGTACGGGATGAGGGCGGTGCATTGTGTAACCTTACGAGCGGTGCCCTCGGACCACGGTGCAAGCAGCGGTGCCGATTTCGGTGAGGTGCAGTGTTGCGGCAGAGCCCTCTGTGGTGCCTTCAGGATACGGAGTCAGCAGCTGCATTGTAGACGGCGTCAGTTTGCTTTTTTACAGCAGAAAACACAGTTCCCAGTGCTGATGGCAGAAGAGCTTGAAGTCTTTGCTGTTCCTGAGACTTCTTGCACAGGGGACAAGCACTACCTCAAGCCCTTGGAGAAACTCACAATAGTAGTTTGCAGAAAGTTCAGTCCGGTCCTTTCACTGCCCAAGACAGAAGCAGCCACTGCAGGCCAGCACAGCAAAGCACACAGCAAAGTGGTAGTTTCTCCTCACAGCTTCTCCAGCTCTTCTTCTTGGCAGTCTTCTTGGTACAAAAGAGTTCTAAAGTTCAAGGGTTTGGGCCCCAATATTTGTTCCACAAAATCCTTTGTCCTCTCAGGCAGAGAGTGTCTGTGCCCAGCCAGAACCAGTTCTGCCCTCCCTGGTGTGGCTTCCTGGCAGGAGGTGGAGACGGCATTGTCAGAGGCAGATAAGGCCCATTCAGGTGCAAGGAAATCTCCTCCTACTACTCTAAATGCAGCACAGGTCTATTCAGTCCTTTCCTGACCCACTTAGATTATCTGGAGCCTCTGCTGCTCCCCAGCCATTGTCATCCAAAACCCAGACAGTCAAGCCACAAACCCAGCAGAATGTAAAAATCACCTTCACTAAATTCTGAGTTCAGGCATACTAAACTGTATTTTCCCACCTACTTTCCAGGGAAAGTTATGGTTATAAGATGCTATAAAGACACTCCCCATTCTGTCCTATGGGGAACAAGTAGACTTGCAATAGTGAAAAACGAAATTGGCAGTAATTCAATATCAGAACATGCCACACACACCAGGGCATGTCCTACCTTTCACATACACTGCACCCTGCCCACACGGGTACCTTGGGCCTAGCTTAGGGGTTCCTGCCATGTAAGAAAAGGGAAGGTTAGGGCCTGGCAAGTGGTGCACTTGCCAAGTCAACATGGGAGTACCAGACTGCACACAGGCATTTTATTTACAGGCCCTGGCACACTCAGTGCACTTTACTAGGGACTGACACATAAGTCAAATAGGCCAATAATGGAAACACCAATCCATAACACATTTTACAACAGGAGCACTTGCACTTTACCACTGATCAGCAGTGAGAAAAGTGCACAGGAACACTAAGCCAGCACAGAGTCAAAACTGTGAGGTCAGAAAGAAAAACTCAATGGATTCACCCCAAAAGATGCGAAGTCTAATAGGCTGACTTTAACATGACTCTAAATGACCAAATAGATAGGCAGCCAGCACACTCTCAGACACGTCCCAGCACACACATGTCAGAGGTTATTACCGCTATGGGCATCATAGATGTATGGCGTCATTTTCATCCAGATCTGACTCATTTAACCTTTTACTCAAATGCTTCTCTCATATAGATCACTGCATTCTGCAAGTATCGGTGCCTTTCGGGGACCTCGCTGCCTGCCGCATGGCATTTCGGATCACTCCCCAGTGTGGGTGGAACTCATGCACCGCAATCAGAGCCAGCGAAATGGGATCGTAATTAACCCCTGGCTGCTCAAGTTCCCGGACATAAAAGAGAGTTTAATATAATATTCTGAAAACTATTTTAAAGAAAATATTTGGTCTGTGGAATCGGCCCAGATAATATGGGAGGCCTTTAAAATGTTGGTCGATGGACAAGCACTGGCACTTAAGGTGGGATGTATTAAAAAGCAGCAAAATCAGGTAGAACAAAGCGAACTTCAACAGCTTAAATCGGAGTACACCAGATTACCTAGCGAGAAAGCTAGGCATCAATTGACCATTAAGCAACTTGAATGAAGATCCTTGACCCAAGAGCAGGCTAGGGCCAGGCTCATGGCCTCGAGTCACAGGCTCTATGAGCTGGGAGATAGAGCGGGAAAACTGCTTGCATGGCTGGAAAGGAGGGAACAAGCAGAACGCAGGGTCCCCAGACTGAAAGTAAATAGCACACAGATTCTCTCTGCTCCACAAGCAATTGCGGATTCTTTCACAGATCACCTGGAATGGATCTATACACCCTTGGTCACCACCACAGCAGAAGATTTTCGCTTACTGCTGGCAGATATGCCCTTGCCTACTTTGTCCTCAGGGGACAGGGACACAATGGAGGAAGACATCACAGATGATGAAATTCGCATAGCAATCGGGGAAGGCAATGGGGCCCAACGGGGCTCCCATTTAATTCCTTAAAATCTACTGTCTCACAAGTCATGCCCTAGTTGAGGGAAATGTACGTTGAAAGCTTTGAGAGAGGGATCCTACCAGAGGACCAAAGATTGTCTTTAATTGTCGTTATCCGCAAACCAGCGAATCCCAATGACAGTTGCCGATCCCACAGATCGATTTCATTAATTAAACGCAGAGGCTAAAATCCGCGCAAAAATCTTAGCTTCTCACCTGGTTCCTATTATTGCCTTGATGGTACACATGGATCAGTCTGAATGTGTGCCTGGCCGAAACACGGTTGTCAATATCCACCGGCTCCATAATGTTTTAGGCCGTAAACAATTTATAGAAGAAGATGCTGTAGTGCTATCTCTAGACACCAGAATGGCATTTGATTCAATAGAATCGCTCTACCTCTTCGAGGTGCTTCGCGCTTAGGGTTTGGCCCACAATTTTGGGGATGGGTCAAGCTTCTTTATACAGATCTTAAAGGCCAGGTCAGAGTTAACAATCATTTGTACAGGGTGTTTTCTTTAAGAAGAGGCACTAGACAGGCATGCCCCCTGTCCCCATTGATTTTCTCGCTGATGCTAGAGCCATTGGTGATGTGGGTCAGGGGAGATCAGCTACTGAGTGTGCTGAAATGGGCGGAAGGCCAGGAAGACAGGATAGCCCTTTATGATGATGATATCCTGCTGTATCTGGCGTCGCCCCACAATTTGGTGCATCTTTGCTATCCAGGGACTGATCCCAAGATTCCCAGTGGAATGTGAAGTGGAGATGGCTATGGATGGATTCAGATATCTTGGCATTTTTATAACTCCCAACCCTAATGTCTTCTATACTCAAAATCTGGTGGTGCCTCTGGGTAGGCTACGAAATGATGTCAAATATTGGAGGATTCTGCCCCTCTCCCTACTGGGCAGAGAAGCCCTTTTTAAGATGCTGGCACAGCCCCTATTTTTATATATCCTTCAAAGCTGTTCGAACAAAGTCCCAGAGTCTTACTTTAGGAATACTGAGAGTGAAGTCAGGACTCTCCTATGGGACGGAAAGGCGCCCCTTATCGCTCTGCATAAGTTAACCAGAGGGTTGCATGATGGAGGTATTTCACTCCCAGATATGTGTCTATATTACTGGGCTTCACAGCTTTTAGTGGTGAACCAATGTATATACCACTCCCCGTTAGACCCTGCTTATCTTCTGGATGAAGATAGGCTCACACTCTGGACATCTGGGGTCAGGCAAATAGGAGACTCGGCTGGCTAGATGTCCTGACTTGAGCCACTCCATTGTGGTCAGCTCAAAAACTGGAAACACTGTGTAATCAACCTGGATTTGATAGCTGGGACAACAAAGGTAACTCTACAGTTGGCCATTTATGGAAAAAGGGGGAAATACTAACATTTGCAGAATTAAGAAAAGAATATGATCTGGCTCAGGGAGAGGTCTTCCGATATTTTCTGTTCCGTCATGCCCTTAAATCCCGGCCAATGAGGATATACCGGAGTCATCCTTCCTGGAGGACAGGATACTTTCTGAACCCTTGATGAACAAGCATTTGCAATGCAATGGGTCTCGCATTAGGAAAGTTTGAGCTATTGGTATTGTAAATGGCAAAGTTTTTATTTATGTTTTTTTTTTTTAAATAGCTAAATTAATAGCTTTGTCATTTACAATGCCAATAGTTATAACTTTCGCAAATGTGATACCTATAGCATTTGTAATGCAATATGTTTTGTATTTACATGACTTAGATGGCATCCCAGAAGCGCAACGGAAGCATCTAAAAAAGGAAACATTTGAAAAATAAAACGTAAACATGCTGAGCATGCCTACTAGGTGGGACGTCAGAAAAGAGCATCAGGTCACTGGGTACCTCAGACTGTAATGTGGCAAGAAACGTATTTCACATATTTAACAAGTATTTTTAAGGCACTTGCGTTTCTAAAGTTCTTCCTAACGGACAGTATTAAAACTGGCGAGCGAGGGCCTGGCAGTTAGAGAAGTTCTGTTCTACGAGGTGAAAAGCGCATTTATTGTTTCAACTGGATGCATACTTTATTTGCATGTTTTGCTGCTGTTAGTGACTGTGCCAACAACAAGTCCACGCAACGCCGCCGGCCTGCGACCAGGAAGTCAGGCAGGCCGGGCGGGACAACCGGAAACAGGAAGTAGGAGGGCGGGAGCCTACCCCGCCTCCCACGGAAGAGCCGCGATTGTTCTGAGCACCGGAGCAGGCAGGAGCCTTCCCTGCGCCCCGGTGCCGAAGAAGGGAGGAAGAGTCCTGCTGCCGGTGAGTGGGGCTTCGCCTTCTTGCTGGGCTGCGAGGGCAGGGGACATGTGTGTGTGCGCGCGCGCGTGGGGCGGCGGGCTGTGTCTGTGTGTGAGCGTGCGTGCGTGCGTGTGTGTATGTGTCTTGGAGTCTGTGTGTATGCGTGTGTGTGTGTGACTGTGGGGGGGGGTTGCCTGTCTGGGTGCCTGCGTGTCTGTGTGTCTGTGTAAGTGCGTGTGCGTGCGTGTGTGTGTCTGTGTGCATGCATGCGCGTTAGGCTGGGAGTATGGGAGGGAAGTGCATGGCGCGGCGGCGCAGGACGGAACGTGCGTGTTCGCGCACACGAATCCAGGAAAAAAAGCTTGTACACCCTCTTGTCCTCCTTCCCCCCAGACCAACAACTATACGTCACCAGCTGGACACATGCATCCTTTGGATGCATTACCAGCGAGACCCAAAAAGGCCATATCACTAATATATCAGAAATTATGCAATAACCTGTCCGATCCATTCCAAACCCTCTGAGAAAAGTGGCAAAATGATCTCTGACCAATAGAGGATGATGATTTCAAACAGCATTGATGTCCCCAAGGGAGGCGGCCATCCCTCTTAAACTTTCCCTTATCCAACATAAAGTGCCACACAGAAGCTATTTTATAAGGGTCACTCTAGCAAAGATAAGGCACAGAGAAGATGCTCTGTGCCTCCGCCAATGTCTTGATGAGGCAACCTTCTATCATATTATATGGGAGTGGCCCCTGTATACGGGCCTAATGGAAAAGAGCCACCAAATACATGCAAAGAGCCATGGGTAGCGAGATCAAATTGACACTGCAATTGGGGCTCCTTAACATATGGGAGACAACAGACCTTACGGGGGTGGAACAGCAATGGGTCACATTGGGCTATATTTGGTGAAACCCACAATAGCAATGCATTGGGGTGCGGCTGGGGTGCATTCCTCGGGAAGCTGGGCAAGAGAACTAGATAAATGCATGATTGCAGAAAAAGAGGTATTTAAATCCAGGGGATGTCCCAAGAAATAGAATAAAAAATTGGGCAAGTAGAACATATATCGGGGTGAACTGTGGACCTCGCCTACTAGTGAGATGGAGATGAAAAAGAGACGATGGAATTAGTAATTATAGATGGCTGAATAGAAATGAAACGTTTGTTGTACAAGTACAGCAATGTGTTAATTGTGATATAATGTCTTAAATGCTGCTGTGTCTGTGACTGTTACGTTTTACAAAATAAGAAATACATTAGAAAAAAAATACAGGGAAAACAGCATTTGCGAATGGACGCAACCCTGAAATATCCCAAGTGTAACACTAAATCTCTCGGTTAGCGTGAACAAAATCCTTTTGCACACCAATTTACAGTATAGAGAGATGTCTCAATGGACATTAATAAGAACAAATAACAGTGATTGAAGTAAAGGGAAAACGATGGTAGTGCGATTCCTCTTTTATTGCATGGCAGGCCAGCCGACACGTGTTTCGTCGTCAAGCAGCAACAGTGCTTGCACGACTCCTCAGGGCTGGGGAGGATACAAAGTACAAGATGGAATAAAATGTCCACACGACATTTCGCGTACACATGTGTTATAATTGTTTTGGTGTCTATTATTCTAGTGCACATGTGGGTGCAGGTGGAGGTCGTGAAAAAAGTGTTCATTGCACACTACATGGTGGAAGCACACAGTGCCAAACGTGAAGACGGTCAAAACATACGTATATCGGCCGCAGGAGGTGTCTAGATGGTGGTGCGTGAAGGAGTGCTGATGATGTGGAGACCGTTCGCCACGTATGAGTGATGGTCGATAAAACAGGGGGATGATGGTGAGATATCCCATAACTGGAATGTGGATGGTATTGCAAGCATGGTGGTATAAAAAAAACATTTTTGATTAAAAAGATCTCTATTTGTGGTGAGTAAAAGTCAAATGTAGACCAAGGTGAGTCAGAGACTGAATATAGTGAATATATAAATAGTCTACTAAGGAGGTGGGGCGGGTTTGTTTAGCGCTTCCTACCTGTAGCGCGGAGGTAATGGACCACAGGTCTATAGCGTGAACAAGGAGAAGGGAAAAAGGGCAAAGAAACGTATCATGACCCATGTTAACATAAAGAAAAGCACTGTACATTGATCATAGATCGTATGAGCGAGTACTGATACTTGCAAATAAACACGGTGGACACACAGGATTAGGACTCACCGCTTGGCCGGTGATACTTCCGACCCGGCCCCTGCCCGAGACCAGGTTGTAGGTTGTTTGCGGGTATATAGTATGGCTCCGGACCCAGTGGGTTCATGCAGAGAAGTGCTGAAAGGGCGCAAAATAAGAGTGCCGCATTTGTAATGCCCCAAACATTTGTCATAATTAAATAAAAAGCCACACAAGTTCGGGGGGGGGGGGGAAAACGGGGGGAGAGCGGGTCCTATGGAGAGGAAAAGGTTGCTAAAAAAAGGGGTCACTGTATTTATGAAAATGTGAAGTGTCTCACCTTATTTTCAAGTGAACAGTGCTCCAAGCGCCTAAAGTACATTACTGTCACCAAATGGTGGCGAGCATCCACTTCGTGGTATTACTTTATTTCAATGGTCCGTTCTGTATTATGAAACCAGATTCATGTCATCGCTAGAGTCGGCGAGAATTCTGAAAGAAGAGAGAAGGAAAAGCGAGCGTAAGTAAGCTCGTTCCTGAAATCGGAATGTGCGGTCTAAAGAGAAATGCTGTCAGGATCGGACCATAGTTACTGAGGTTAGGGTAAAGGGAAAAAGGAGCAAGCGCTTACCCGATGTCAGGGCGAAAGACGGCGGGACGAGTGCTCCCACACAGCAGTTCCGGGTGCGGACACGTGGTTCCGACCCGGAAGTAGTTTTATACTGGAAAGCAAGAAGCCCGTATGTGAAACACTAGAGTGAAAACTAACCCCGGTCAGCGGGTGTGTCTACGGGGAACGTTAGTCACACAGCGGGACGCCCGTAGATGCGGGCGGAATGTAAAAGAATTAAAAGTCGTTGCCTGGTTGATGGAAATGATGTAAGGGTATCCAAGATTTGTTGTGAATATTAATCGGAAAGAAAAGGAGTAATGAAAAATAAAAAGGATATAAAAAGCATGCAGAGAGTGGTCATGCATCCAATCCATAACATGCATTAGTGTTCGTGATGCATTTGAGTAGACAATCACAACGTATTTTCGTCCCATTGTTCTTGTCAGATAAAACAAACATACACAGTCGGGCAAGGGAACAAGTTATTAACATATTCCGTCACATCACTTCTGCCAGGAATTGCCAAATACACGGTTAAGCATGGAAATAGGTAATAAACATGGTGTCCTAGCAAGTCGTTGTGACAGTCAAATAGTGATAAGACACTCCTGGTATGACATGAAAAAACATAACGTAGTGAATGCGGTACCATTTGTTTCGTGAAATCATAACTCATATGTTGTGAAAGTGCATAGAGGAACAGATATGTCACAACCAATAGTACCCCCATGTAGACCTCATTGGGAGTTACCGTCCGCAAGGGTGGTATCAGAGGACATGATGATGAGGTCTGGTACAGTGTTCACCACAGAAAATGACAAGATTTTAGCATGTGTCATAGCTGAGTCTGCAGGAAATAGATACAGGGGTTCAGTCTCCTAGAAAAAATTGCATCTCTTGGTCATAATTGAGCCCCTGGGACACGGTACGCAGGCGGAGGATCCATGTCGCCTCCAAGCGTTGTAATTTAAGTTCTCTATTACCGCCTCGTACACCAATAGGGACAGTGTCAATCCCATAGAACGAGACTTGTTTGTCCAGAGATTGTTCACCACACGCAGCCGCGTGTAGAGCAACCGGATATCTAGGATCCTGTTTGTGTATGGCTCTTATGTGTTCTGCTATCCTTTCTTTCAGGGGACGGATGGTGCTCCCCACGTAGATTTTTCTACATTTGCATTCGATGATGTATACTACATAGCGTGTAGTACAGTTGATGTTCGTCCTGATGGTGTAGGATTCTCCCTTGGTGTCGTGAAATTCAGTTGTTTTGTGTTTGGCCCACCGGCACATGGAACAGAACCCACATTTGTAGAAACCAATGTTACGTTTGGTTAACCAGTTGTCATCCGTATTGCTTCGAGGAATAGTAGGGCTCAGTCTGTTTCTCAAAGTTCTGCCCCTTCTGTAGGTGATCTGAGGATATTCTCCTACATAGTTCGAAATGTTCTTATCCTTCTTGAGGATATTCCAGTGTTTGCTGAAGGTTCTGCGTAGTGCTTGGTGGTGGTTGCTGAAGTCAGTAATCATGCGGATGGTCCCAAGATCATCTGTCTTTTTGTTGAGCTTGTCCTTCAGGGTGTCTTTCCTTTTGATTTTCATGATCCTAGAAGTTGCTGTTTTAAGTAAGTCATCTGAGTAGCCTCTTCTCCTGAAACGTTCCTGCATACTTCTCAATGTTGTTTCGAAATCTTGATCGTTACTGCAGTTTCTGCGAGCTCTAAGGAATTCTCCAAAAGGTATGCTGCTGATCTGGTGGGATGGGTGCGCGCTGTTGGCGTGCAGAATCGCATTACAGGCAGTGTTCTTCCTGAAAAGTTTGCTGTTCAGTTTATCGTCCAGGATGTATATCTCCAAGTCTAGGAACTCAATTTTGTCCAGGCTTGCCACCATGGTAAACCTCATGTCCCACGTATTGTGGTTAAGATGTCTATAGAATTCCATCAGGTGTTCATGTGTGCCAGACCAAATTAGGAAGCAGTCGTCTATGTATCTCCCCCAGAAAACTATTGAGTCTATAAAATTAGCTCCTTTTGCGCCCCAAATCAAGTCATTTTCAAGTGCGCCCATGAATAAATTAGCGAACGAGGGGGAGAATTTCGAGCCCATGGCGACTCCTTTTGTTTGCCTGTACCATGCGTTGTTGAACATGAATGAATTGTTATTTAAGATGAGTTCCATCATGGAGATAAGCATGTTCGTATGTTGCCACAAGGTGGCAGGGCGTTTCTGTAGAATTTTAGTTACCACTTCAAGTCCAAGGTCAGGTTTGATGCTGGTGTACAGGGCTACCACATCCATAGTGACCAGAAAGTTGCCTGGTTGCCATTGAAGATCAGAAAGAATACTCAGTATGTGTTTAGTGTCCTGGATGAAGGATGGTAGGTTGCGTACCAGGGGCCCTAAGAACAGGTCAACGTATTCCGCTATTCTTTCAGTGGGACCCCCAATCCCAGAAATGATGGGACGCCCGGGAGGAAAGGGGTGATTTTTGTGTACCTTGGGAAGGGTGTACAACCAAGGGTATGAGGGTTTAATCACTTTCATGTACAGATACTCATCTTCATTAATTAAACCACTGTCTTTCCAGGTAATGAGAGATCGATTGATGTTGGTAGTGAGTGCGGCTGTGGGATTATGGTCAAGGTATTGGTAGCACGTGTTATCTTGTAACTGACTGAGAATTTCCTCATCATAGTCCTTCTTATTCATGATAACTACATTCCCTCCCTTGTCCGCTTCTCTTATGATGATCTCATGGTCTTTAATGAGGCTGTTCATGGCTGCTCGTTCTCCTGTTGTTAAGTTGTCCTTGTATCTGAGGGTGCGTTTAGTGTCTTTCAGTTCCAGTCTGTCAATGTCCTCCAAAACTCTTTTGTGGAAGTTGTCTATGGAATTGCCTCCTGGTAGTGTCGGAATCCATTTTGATTTGGATTTAGGCCCACTGACAATGCTGAAATCTGATTCAATATTAAGTTCCTCTAGTAGGGTGTCCATGTCTTGAGGAGTTCGTTCCAAGTCCGTAAGAGAGAGTAGGAGATGTGTAGCTTGAATGTCATTAATAGTTAAAACATTAGGTTCAAACTCAGTGGGGATGTTTGTAGAACTTTTATTAGGCATGATTTTGTTAGAGAAATGTTTTTTCAGTTTCAATTTGCGTGTGAACTTGAACAAATCAATCTTAAGTCTACATACATCAGTGTTGGAGAAAGGGTTAAAGTTAAGGCCCTTGCTAAGAAGGGAGATCATGTTGGGAGTTAGGGTTTTGGATGAAAGATTAATAACCTGTACCTCCCCCTCTTGTGTGTCGCTTATTGTTGGAGGTTCCCGGATCTGAGTTTCTTCCGGTAATCTTCTACACCTCCCCTTCCTGCCCCTACGGGTTTTGGTTCTAATGTGCGGATGCCTCTTCTTATCCGCTGGATTTCGCATAAAAAAGGAGTTGTCTCGCTATCAGTTCTGTTGGACTCATCTTCACTGACACTGATGGTGCTCAGTGAAGTGCTGCTAGACGAGATAGAGCTTGCGTCAGTCAGATTCGCTCTGTCTCTACTTTTAGATGATGGTTTATTAATCATGTAATCATATTTCCTATCATATGTAAAGATTCTGCCGTCAGTATAGTCAGCCTCATCTCTCTTTAATTGTCTAGCTTTACGACTTTTTATCTCATTCTGGTGTTTGAGAAGAATCTCATCAAGTATTGTGTAATTTTTTACAGTGGATTCAGGACGATTCAGGTCTTTGATCTCCTGCTCCAAAATGGCAATCTCGGCTTGAAATTTGGCGACCTTGCGGTCAGAGCTCTCAATGAGAATATCCATGAGGATATTGGAGTTGTTAGTCAAAGCATCTTCCCATTTGCTCAAGAGGTCGGTGTCTAGGTTATCGTAGGTAGGGAAGATCTGTGCTCTCAGACCTCTTGGTATGCGTTTCAGTCTGGCATATTGCTTCAAAGTGATGCCATCCCACCACTTTGAATTCTCTAATTTTTTCAGTTTCTCAAGTCTCACAAATTTGTCCCTCAGACCTTCTTCCTTGGTGCTGCTAGAGGCGTTGCTAGAGGTAGCTCTATGTGTGGACATGCCTTTGGCAAGATTGTCAAAAAGCTCTTCAGCAGCTTTGTCTCTGTTCATGGTGAACGTCCATCCCCCCTCTGTACTTAGGCATAATTACTCTCATGAAGACTCATTAGAATCCCTACCAGGGAAGAAGGAGCCCCGATGGACCGGAGAGAATCCAAGACACAAGCTCTTTGAACCAGTTAGAATGCAGGTCTCTGGTCAATAAAGGCTACATATAGATGATCCGTTTTTATCCATCTGGATTACAGAGTATCAACATTAATCTAAAAATTGGATCCACTGTTCCCACTGTAGATCTAAACCTGTCCTGCAAGGGAAAAGGAACATCTTTGTCAATGGCCCACCCCTGAAGATTAGCTAAGACCAGACGACAAAGCACCTTCTGAAGTAAGTCGATAAGACTAATGGGCCTATAATTACTAGGATCGAATCTGAGTCCCCTTCTTAAAGAATTGGTGAATTCACAGCTCCTCTCCAAGAATCAAGGCAAGGAGCACCTGATATGATGGAATTAGACAGAATATTTATATACATGGCCCATATCTCAATCTTGGAGTGGAATAGGATCAAGTCTGGGAGTTTTCCCGGACTTCAGAGACAGAATCACTTCTTTAGCATCTTCTAAAGAGATAAAATCAGGACCAGGCACAATAAGATATCTATTAACGTGGAAACATAGATCTGTACTAGAAGGCAACTGGTCTGGGTGGGGGATAGAGTAAAGATTGGCAAAATGTTGGACCCATACCTGCTGTTGGATATGATGGACAGTTGAACTACTGACATCAAGCTGCTGTGGGCAGTTCTAAGCCAAAAGGGAGAAGCATCTTTCCTTTTGGAAGCCTCTAACAAATCTTGCAAATTTTGCTCATCCTGGCTCTTTTTATTAGCCTCTAGCACCTCTGTATGATGATGTGTGGCCTCACAAATTTGCAGAGGGCTTAAGGATCTAATAGCTGTTAACAGACGAGCTTTAGCCCATCTACAACTCTTAGTAAACCAAGAAGCTGACTCAGTGGTGACTCCTTTTGGCTCGGAAGTGCTCACCTCGACCTCCATGGTTAAAGAACTGTGCTGAAGAGATTGTAAATTGAGCAAGCAGCATAGGGCAAGAAGACATTCTTAACCACTTGAGGACCTTCCTAGAGTTCCCAACATTTACATCCTCGGGCAGTCTAATCTGGTCAGAAAAATCAACAGCCCCTGTTTAAGGGTTAGATGCAGTGGGTTATAGTAACTCTATTCTATAGGTATCACATAAATCACCCAGCCAGTTCCTTAGGTTGAGGGATAACAATATGTAAACAATTCTGCTCTACGATGAATATCTACAAAATGTACAAGCCCTACCCACATCAGAGTCTGATCTACCATTACATGCCTGTACCCTATGAGCAATAGTAAACAGAGCTAGTTGTGTGGCACAGCAGAATAGGATTTTAGGGAGGGGCATTTAATACTGGAATAGTCAGGGCTGTATCTTCTGGTTCAGTGACCAGCATAATATTGTCCAATGGCTCATAGGTGGTATTGAAGTTTCAACCAAGAATGAGCTTGGGATTATAAAGCAGGGAGTCCAAATGATTATCTAAGGAGCTTAGTGTTGGTGAAGCACTATTGTAGGGTACATTATGGGTGCAGATGTTTAAATGTTGATAATGAACTCATTGTTGGCCCTTTCAGTTAGCCCTAAGACATTCAGCGACTCAAAGGTCTATTGCTCAGTTACTTGATTGAGAGAGATTTTGGCCTATATCAGGAGGTCCCCAGAAGGACACCCAGACACTGAAAAAGTGACAAAACCTGATTTATTTAGCGGCTCTAAGGCCCAGGTTTCCTGAAAGAGGTAAAGATGAAAAGAGTCAACATAATCACCCCATAATGGGCCAGCCGACTTGCTGAGTAACACAGCAAGATTCCAGGAGAGGATCTGCAGTTGTCCAACAGTTTTGGGATGCTCCAACACATCACCCAACAGGTGATCCTAAAACCCTAGAGCAGCATCTACCTCTACTTCTAACTGGGGTATTTGAGCTTCAAAGTCAACTTCATTAGACGCAGGCATAGAGGTATCATAAGTGGCTGTAGATCGCAGTCAATCGACGCCACTCAGAGGCCGCTCCCTCCTAGAGTCAGCCCCCAGTCTTGGGTAACCACAGTGCCCTTTGCTATTCGAAAAAGGCAAGTTGAAGCCCTGTACCTGTGGTACCAATATCGCATGCTTCTTTTGCCAGTAGACAATCTAGGATTTCCCTGGAAGCCACTGAAACTTCAATGATGTCGCATGGCTCAAGCTCAGGAGAGTTTCTGTAGACCCTCAAGATTGCTTGCCGAATGATCGACTTACAATTGTAGTTGCCCATTAGGCAATGTACTACATTGTTAGGTAAGGGCTCCCTGCTCTCAAAACATTTGTTTTTCAGTTTGGGAATGCTAATCAATTTGAAGCTATATTAGCCCTTGCTAGGACTTGTTTAAATGTGGCTTTGGTTATAGGTAAAACCACAAATATCCCTTACCAGTGGCCGAGCTATACCCACTGAAAGACTTTTCACAGAATCCATGAGCAATAGTTCTGCTAGGACACACTGCACTGTATGAATCAGGCACATTGGGTTCACATCTGTAATCCTGCCCAGTGCCTAAACCCCATTGCCTGCCCAGGTACCTAGTAGTTTGAGATAAATATCCTACCAATGCCCAGAGTTTCTTTTGGACTAGGCTGCTGAGGGATTTCATGGAATGGGGGGCAAGGAACAAGGATGGAAAAGATCTGGCTATGCTACTCTGTGACTTGATAGCCTGTGCTATCATTTGAGTGGCAGTGTTCAATTTCCATTCCAATGATTTGACCAAGCAGAGCTAGTACAATTTCATACAAATTGGTTGTTGCATCATGGTATTGGGTGGTGAAATTAACCTTCTTGCCCCCACAAACATGCAGTAGTGATCCTCCCATAACATTTTTCATCAATGGGGTAAACCTAGTGGAGCAAACCACTTCAGGTTCAAGTGGAAAGGGGTAATGCACCAAGGGAGCGTCTTGAAGATTGCCCCTGTCTTTGGCTGCGATTAAGGCAGTCGCTGAACTTGCAGGAGGCTTGCTTTTGCTTGTCCATGTCTTGTCAGGCTTCTCCCTAAAAATATCAGGTAATGTCGTTTTTGCGCTCTTTTCAGGACCCTGGGTCAGGATTGGTGTGGGCGGGTGGATATCATTTCGGCTTTACCTCCACAATCAAATCATTAATTTAGTTAAGGGTGCTTTCCTGGTAAACTTATTGGGTTTGTTGAGTATGGGGACAACATCAGCAGCCTTCTGCTTGTCCATAGCCGACAGTTAAATAAAAATAAGTGCAATAACAATCCTGCCAATGCCTAAAGAGAACCCAAAGGGTACCATAATCTCCTGTAGACCCCAGCTAATCGCTGCAACCCCCACAATTTCTGATACAGAAGTATACCCCCCACAAGTTAGCAAGTTAAAAAAACACAGGAAAAGTAAAAGAAACCAGTAGCAATTAATCACTTGCAGTTTTAGGAGACACCTTCCTAGTAAATCTAGAATTAAAGGTCCAGGGGTTCCAGGTCTATATCTTACTTCCTGAAGGGTTCAGTCAACGGGGGAAACTCTGCTCAAAGCTCTGGACCATAGGAGCTTCAAAGAAGACATTTTGGTTTGGGTATGAGCATACGTTCCTTTGAAGAATTAGTATTTTAGTATAGCACGGGTAAATCCTTTTTATTTTAATGACAAATTCAGTTGTTGCATATTACATTCATTCATCTTCTTAAAGAATCCATTCTCGTTATAGATTTTCATAACTTTATTGCACAAAGAAGAGAAAAGGCCGACACGTGTTTCCCCCTGTATGGCGAATAACGCCAGGGCTTTCTCAAGGCTAGACAATTTTTATTACGTCATTTTCAGATTTTTCCAACATTCAAAATCACAGAAGGGTTAATATGCATAAAAATGTATTGGCAGTGGTCTCGTGCTAGACTAAGGTACTAATTCTTCAAAGGAACGTATGCTCATACCCAAACCAGACCTTCCTAGTAAAAGTAAAGTCATTAGGTCATGATACTTACAACAGGCAGCTTAGATTAGGAGTAAGGGGAGTCCTGGCCGTAGTTCTGTCCTTGAATGTCTTTCATGTCATCCTCCAGAAAAAAACAATACAATACGAAAGATCCTTTAGGTAAAATAACTTGAGGGCAATAATGCTTAAAATTGTAGCAATAGATATTACCTAGTGGGTGACAACTGAATTTCCAGAAGAAACTATTAAGGCGACAGTACCTCAGTTAGCTGAGAATGACAGCCAAAAGCCCTTCCCAAATCACAGGGCAGCTAGAGGGACAGAGCACCACTGTTATGAACCCCAATGTACCCCGATATAGGCCTAGGTAGTTACACAACCTTTTACCTACATCTGTCCTACTATTGTTCTACATAAGAGGTCTGACACTGACCTTTTACCTAGTTAGGTTTTCTCCAAAATCTAGCCTTGTATATTATGTATTGGGATTCTCCATATCACAGCAGAATTAAGATCTTCTGCATAATACCTCTGTATAAGGGCCACCTACATTGTTATCCATGCCCGGCATGCCCACAGGTCCCTTCTAGGTAGAACCCCTAATGGTACCTTCCGGGTATATAAGCACTACATCTTTGCTAGGCAAACCAAAGGAGAAAAAGACTTCCATGCTGACACACTGTCATGAGACGCTGAGGTTCCTGCACGCAAACACGCCAGCATGCAGTGGTCTGACATCCCTTGGGGGGTGTCCATCTTGTGGCCAAGACAGGGTCCTTCGTTCTCTCACATCAGGTAATGGGGTTGTCTTTATCCTAAGGGGATTCTGGGTTCTACACCTACATACATGCTAGGTACATCTAGGTACATCTAGTTAGGGTTTGCATCATAGGAGTATGCATTATTCCTGTCATGTATCTAAATGCTCAATATGTTCATTGTTTTAGCACTATGGTAGAATTCTACCTTTTCTTTACTCTATTTATGCTTATAACCATATCTATCTGTTTCTGTCTTATGGTTGTTGCAGCATTCGTATTTTACACTAGAATGACACTAGTTCAAAAAATGCTTATTGAAAAACATCCCCACTGTTTATCCTTTGTATCTCTCTGAGACAAAAGTACTGCACTGTTTCCAAGATCCCTGAGGGGTCAGGGTTGCCATGTTCGATATTTGCCAGAAGCTATTCGCTCCTTGGTAAGAGGGGCTCATAGTGGCACTGTGAGCTAGCTGGACTAACCGGCTAACATATTCTTTGGGGGTGTCTGAAATCAGTATGGACACCAATCCCTTAATTTATGCTTTCTAAACGCGCAGATCCTATATAGATTTATAGGAACTATACGCCACTGTGACGCCAACATTGGTTTGATTCTTATTTAATGATCAAATCTGAATAGTTCAGTTGTGCTTTCACACAGACCCCTAGTCACATATACCCAGAGACTTCTGGGGAGGGAAGGTAACATCTGCTGCAGCTAAGTAGGCATACCCTATGTATTGGCTATAGGTTTATTCAATCTTGAAGGATTATAAATGTCCTATTGTGCATAAAACCTAATCTCAGTTTCCTTGAAACAACAATGTCGGTTGAAGGAAACGCAACACTACATACGAATGCAGCAGGGCAGGGGTAGCAGGAAGGTGCAATAAACATTTCAGAACATGTCAGAAATGCACTTAATTTAAAACTAGCAGAGTTTGGAGTCATTAGGTGGGACTGTAACATTTGTTATTAAGCCACACAAGTCATTAAGAACGGAGGTATTCTATTCATGGATTCAATTCCCACCTCCAGATGCATGAACAAACACATTTGATTGTTACACTCCGGATGAAACACCAGAGGAATATTGTCCAAATAAGGACATTAAAGTTCTGCTTAGTTACCAGGAGCACATTAGCTGGTTTAAAGGCACCCTCCCACACACCACAGATAAAGTAAGACTTGGTCCGCTGAGCAGAAACGGAGCGACTTGGCCCGTCCTAGCGTCTTACACACTGCATCCAGAAACTGACCCATTGCGAATTGCCGACTTATGTCCACTTCACAAAGAAATAATAATACTTTACAGAATCTTGATACGGTTTGTTATGAGAACACTCATACCTCAACCAACTAAAATTACACCAGCAGGTCAACTTCAAGGAACTGTAACTAAATTCTCCCCAAAAATGTTGAACACGGTTATGGGATCAATGCCCACTAAGCGTGAGCAAAGGCCCTTCTGGATAGCACAAAAATAGCACAGTTAGAGGCAGTGTTTCCACACACAGGCCCACAAGAAAAACACAGAATACTGACAATATGCTTGTGAATGGGGATAGCTCCTCTGATAGAAGATTGTACCACTTGGGGTACAGTTTATGCTGCCATATATATATATATATATATATATATATATATATATATATATATAGATATACCAGAACTCAGGGTATCCCTCCAATAGCAGTGATACCTGACTTATTGAGACAGATACAGAATGAGTATAGAGCAGAACCTGCTCCCAACTTGGGGATGAAATTATTAGGCAATTTTTCCCTGGTATCAACAATTATGTTAGCAAACATAAAAGGGGAGGCAGCAGCAGTGGCTATACGCCAAAGCCTGAGGGAAGGCACTCCTGTACAATGGGAACAAGAATGACCATGAATCATCGAAGACACATACACTAAATTAGGTAGAGATAATTTGGAAGCCAGTGCTATAAAACCACAAGCGGTGGGTAGCCCTGAAAAGGATAACATCAAGCAAACAGCTGATTCTTCCAAAAAGAAATGGGATAATAAAAAAACAAAAAATAGAGAGAATAGATCACAATCATGGGGTGGGCCCCCTCGACGGGAGCCCTTCGAAAGGAGGTATAACCTTAGGAATCGTGATAACATTAAAAAACCTGATGGGTATCAGGATACTGATGCACATTCCTCTAGTTCCTTTCAGAGTTCATCAAAAAAACTAAGGAGAGGGAAGGAAAGTCAGAACATAGATCAGAAGAGCGAACAAAGTCAAGAGGCACGCATCGGAGTTCAGACCTTAATATCAAAAAATAAGATAAACCAAAATGAAAGCCTCAATTTATAGAGAAGGAGGTAGCAGGCTGTAAAATAAGAAATTACTAGACTTCTGAAGAAGGCTCAGCTTCCGAAGGGGGAATGGGCTCCAACGATGCTAGACAGCGCAGCAGAAATAACAATACCTCGCCAGAACTTGATGGAATTTTTTGTGACAGTGGTGTTGAATGAATATATGGTGGAAACACCTAATACTAGGGTAAGTGTCCCACACAACTTATATGAAATAACACTCCAGATGGAGGGAGACAAACCCAGGAAAGTAAAATGTCTCTTTTGGGAGAACCTGTCCTTTGGATTCGTTATTCATTGGCAGACAAAGATTGGCCATCAGAATTTGTTATGGACTGCCCGAAAGGAGAAACGGTAATTTTACTAGCCTTCTCGGACCCATTCCAGAATCACTAAAATTCTCATACGTTCAGTAGTAGGTGGTAGCATTAGCTCCTGCATTATACCACAATCAAGAAGCCAAGAAACCTAATGGTGTTAGCCGCGCTTTATAAATTAATTTAACATAACATAACATAACATGTAGGGTGGGATGCCGAGTCACCTCACCATGAAATCCCAGTAAAAAATACTCCAATTCCACAAAGACAATACCCGATAAAACCTGAGGCGAAAAAACAAGTCAGGGAGATTTTGGATCAACTTGAATGCCAAGGTACAATAGAGAATGCACCTCCCCAATGAAAAATAATTTGTTTCCTTTATCAAAACCCGACAATTCATATAGTCTAGTTTTAGACTACAGGCATTTAAACAAATGCACAAAAACATTTACAGTACAGAGTGCACATAGTGCCACATTAATGAATAACATTGTGCGGAAAAAGTACAACACATCTCTGGATATCTCAAATGGATTCTTCTGCCATAATATGGCACCTGAAAGCAGATATTTGACAGCATTCTCAACCCCGGCTCTCAGCATCAATTCTGTTGACTGCCCCAAGGTATAAGAATAGCACAGGGCTGTTCTCATCAAAGGTAAAGTTGCTTCAAAACTTTGATGAGGAGCATTGTCCTATGGGATTATATCTACCTAACGGACGATGAATTGTTGGATCATTTGACCAGAATGAACAACATAATTCTGGGGTTCACCTCTGAGGGTTACAAATGTAACTTTAAAAAATCATAAATTGCCCATCTCAATGTCCTCTTTTTAGGATATGAGCTTTCAAGTAAGGGAAAATGCGTTGCGGCTAATTTTTTAGAAAAATGTGTGCTGCTCCAACATCCGAGACTCTGGAAAACTTACAATCCATTTTAGGATTCCTAAATGCTGGCAGAACTTACATTTTAGATTACGCAGAAAGAGTAAAACCATTCTACAATTTAATTAGACCTGACTTCTAAGTTCAATATTGGATACAGGAGCATACATGCTAAGCAGTGAAGGCATGACGTCTAGTTAACCTTGGTTTTCCCATCAGGATGAGCCCAGCAAAACCCTTAGCGTCACACGAGACCTCGGTTTACAGAGAGGTGGCCAAGCCCAACAACCTCTGGGCGAAGACAGGCCGGCTCTGGGCCAGATTTTCTCCTTATGAACAGTCAGTTGGTGGCAAACATGTTCCCCAAACTCCTGCAGGGAAAAAGTAACCCTGGGACTTGAAGTCCTGCTCCTAATTGCCTCCTTAATAGAATAATTCCAGAGGTGGCCAGAAAACTTTGAACCAGGAACCAGTGCCTAATTTGAGCCAGTTGTTTTCCGTGCTCGGCTCTGGCACATAATTGACAACACCGGTACGTATGACAGCTGCAACATGGTGGGGCTGTTGTTGCAGTTAAAAGATGAGCAGAAAAACTGTTGTTTATTAATTAAATCTACATTAAAAACAACTAACAGTCTGAAATGTCACACTTGTAGTAGTGTGATGGTTAGTATTTGTGCTGGTACTGTCATTGGTAAGCGCGCTCTGACTTCGAGAGCTGCACTTTACCCTAATCTCCTGAGGCGGAAAGCCGGGAGCGACGCTTAGCTCTGAAATTGAAATCTTATTTTAAAATTGTGTGTAACTTGTGTTTTTTAACCTACTTTGCGCCCTCCCCCCAGCACTGACCTCTATCACCTAAACAGCTGATCTGAACGCTGTCTGGCACAGGAATCACTCGCAAGCCGCCATCACCGGCCGCGAGGAGACAAGGACACGCCCCCTCCGGGTGGCCACGACCACTTCCCGCCAACACCCCTTTGTTCGCCCATAAATCATGTATCAGTCCAGGGAGCGCAGCGGACGGGCGCAGCGGGCGCGCCGTCAGCGCGCCGAAGGCGCGCCAAAGGCAAGCCCGTCTGGGCCCGTCCGGGCCCAGCCGGCCCTAGGCCCTACTACTATGCCCATCTTACCCAGGAACAACCTGATATACTCCCGGGATAAGCTTCCAGCTTTAAAAACCCAGAAACACCCTTCCTGCGCGCGCACTCTGACGGACGGGAACCCCTTCATTAGATGCAATCTCTGTAACCCTGCCGGCCCGGACCCGGCTCCAGCCCCTAGTGGACTGCAACTTGGCCTACTCAACTGCAGGTCGCTCGTGAAGCACGTGCACGAAATCAACCTCCTAATCGCCAACCACGCCACAGATATCTTGTTTCTAACTGAAACCTGGCTTACGTCCAGCAATGGCCCCGACATAGTCCTTGCACTCCCTCCCGGGTACCTTATGTGCTCGCTGAACAGATCAGAGGGGAGAGGAGGTGGACTAGCCATAATCTACAAGGACGTTTTTACCTGCAGAACTTCGGACGGCAACATCAAGGGATGTGAAAGCTGCAACTTTGCCATACAAATCTCCCCAGTTACCTCACTGTCTGGAACGCTGGTATATCGCCCTCCAGGCCATTTGGCCGAATTTCCTAGTAAAATCATCGATAAGATCTCCATTGAGTGCACCTCCTCCTCCAACTACTTACTTTTGGGGGACCTTAATGTCCACTTCCTGGACCCGGCCGACAAGCAGGCGATAGAACTGCTACAGGACATCACCTCCACCGGCCTTGACCTTAAAAATCGACAGGCCACTCATGAAAGAGGGCAATTGCTCGACCCCATATTTACAAACATCCCAGACTTGAAAACCCTTGATCACGTCCCCTTCCCTTGGACAGACCACTTCCTGGTCCCCTTCGTTTGGGCGATTAACACTCTGCCCCCTTTACCTCCCAAAATAAGAACCCGGACAAGACGATGGCACAAACTGGACCCAGATGAATGGGCAGCCAAACTAAGGGAAAACGTTCCCCTTCCCTCTCAAGACACCATAGCTGCGGACAAAGAATTCAACACTTGGGTTACCCAATCCCTTGACACCATCCTGCCAAAAACCAGCTCCTTGAAACGCACCAAGAGAGTCAATCCGTCCCCCTGGTATACCCCTGAACTCAACTTCTTGCGGAAGGCGTGCAAGAGGAACGAACGCGTTTGGAGGAAGGACAAAACGGCAGAGAAAAAAGATATATTTCGTACCTCCATAAATGTCTACAAAAAGGAGCTACGTAACACCAAAATTGTTTTCTACGAGAGTAGAATCACAAATGCCGCATGTTCGGCCCACGAAACCTTCGCCGTTCTAAAATAACTCCTCCATGCCCCTGACCCTCCTCTCAAGCCACTCGATCCCAAAGAAGCGGAAAGCAAATGTACTAATCTTGCTACCTTCTTTGATGAGAAAATAAAAAAAATTCTTCTAGCCATTCCCCCCCCCGAACCGGGGCATACGGATAGGGATCTCACTAATTCTACTACCCATCCCCCCCATCCACTCGACAGTCCCTCACCCCCCCCTGGACTCCTTTGGTCCAGTTACCACGGAAGAGGTTGAGGCAACACTGGCCTCAATCAAAAGTGGGTCCCCACTCGCCCCGCACCCCTCCGCTTCCTGAAAAAAGTGACTAGCACCATTACACCCCCCCTCACGGCATTGATCAACTCCTCCTTCTTGCAGGGCACAGTACCCCCCAGCTGGAAAGCGGCTGCGGTCAAAGGCCTATTAAAAAAACCCTCGTTAGACCCACAGGACCTCTCCAACTATAGACCCATCTCCCTTCTCCCAGGTAATAGTAAGATCGCGGAGAAGTTAGTGAACAAACAACTGTCACTATTCCTGGAGAGCAACAACCTACTAGGGGTCTCCCAGACAGGGTTTCGCCCAGGACAGGGCACTGACATCGCCCTCCTGGCAGCAGTGGAGAAGGCCAGAAGCATTCTGGACACGGGAGGATCAGTGGCAGTGATCCTCCTGGACCTCAGTGCGGCCTTCGACACTGTGGACCATCCCACCCTCATCCAACGACTGGGAAAAATCGGAGTAAGGGGTACGGCCCTGAAGTGGCTAAAATCCTTTCTAACAGGCCGTTCCTTCCAAGTTTGGGAGAACGACAGCCACTCACCCGTTATTCCCCTCCGCTGTGGAGTACCGCAGGGCTCATCCCTGAGCCCTACGTTATTCAACGTTTACATGGCCCCACTTGAGAAACTGGTCAGTCCGTTCGGCGTATCAATAATTAACTACGCTGACGATACCCAGCTGGTGGTTACCCTCTCACACCCCCACCACTCCCCCTCCGACCTCCACAGTTGTCTCACTGAAGTCCACCGCTGGATGAACATCTCCTCACTAAAATTAAACGGTTCTAAGACCGAGATACTGATGCTTGGCCACAAAGGACCCTCCCTGCCGCCTCACCTCTGGCCCGATTGCATGGGCGACCCCCCACCCCTAAGGAAGAGGTCAAAAGCCTAGGCGTTTGGATTGATAACGACCTAAGCTTTAGAACTCAGGCAAACAAAACTGCAGGAATATGCTTCGGACTCCTGAGAGCCTGCAGAAAGGTCCTCCCTTTGCTCCCAGCGAACGCCAAGAAACTTCTCATTCAGGGCCTCATTCTGGCGAGACTGGACTACTGCAACGCAATATACCTGGGAGCCCCCGAAGCCACGCTCAACACCTTGCAGAAAGTCCAAAATGCCGCCGCGCGCCTTCTGTCCGGTACACCAGCAAGATCATCTGCTAAACCAGCCCTCAAGTCTCTCCACTGGCTCCCAGTCAGGGAAAGAGTGGCCTTCAAGGCTCTCTGTCTGGCCCACAAAACCCTTAACAACAACGGCCCTCCCCTCCTCAAGGAATTCATTATCCCTTACAAAGCGGAAAGGGCCCTCCGGTCCAGCGGAGAAAATCTCATCACAGTCCCCAGAGTCAAAAAAGCTAGGGCCGGTGGGCGCCGCTTCTCGGTCCACACGGCCAAACACTGGAACAACCTCCCAAGACGCCTGAGATTAGAACCCAATCTCCTTCAGTTTAGGAAATCACTGAAGACCCTCCTTTTTCCTCACCCATAAACTCCCTCCATCGCTGAGACCCTCGGAGATTCAGGTTTAGCGCTGGGATACTCTAGGGTTACTACGCGCTCTATAAAACCTTAAATAATAAATAATAATAAATAATAAATAATTGGTATCGCTGGCATGGGCGATGGGAGGTGCAAGCTGTGGTGGCCTCCTGACGACGGCCCTGGCACTGGCGAGACTGTATGTAAATACCCAAGGGAAGCAAACTTACCTAGCTTACCCCTAACCTCCCCACCCTCATTGGTGTGGTTTTGAAACACCATAGCATTTTGAAAACATGCTGCCAAATGATGTAATTTTTAGTATTACCGTAATAATGTGTCTAGAGAACAAAACAGATTTTCAGCCAGAACAAAATCCTCTATTTTCCAGTTTTCTTATTGGGATTTTGTAAATGAAAAATAACATCTTGGAAAATTTACTTTAAATCTTGACTTCCAAAGTCCGATTTACAAAGAAATTAACCAAAAAGTCATATGTTTTATAAGCAGTTCACATAATCTTGGAATGTGATTTGACAGGGCCTTTTTTCAAAAAGTGCAAGGTTTAAGTACAAAACATCATTGCTTGCACAGCTCTCTGTTATTTCAAGCTGTTTTCACTATAAATGACAATAAATGTATGTATGGGATAATGTCCCCCTTGCCATATATGATAAGGATTTTGCAAGTCATCAATGACATCTCTGATCATATACACAAACAAGATTGAAGGCTGAGTTCCTATAAGGGTTCTTGGAACTTCAAGGTGATTAAAACAAATCCTTTTAATTAATGGCAGATGGTATTTTATTCCATATAATTGATGGACGCACCAACACACATCTCTAAACTGCTTAAATCATTGGCATCATGCTCCTTTGAATAAAGTTATGGTTGCAGAAATGGAAGATTAGATCCTGAACCTGTAGTGGGAAACTAAACATTCCAAAAAGCAATTTGTGATCTATTTTAAAAACTAATATTAGAATCAGTGTAAACTACATCACAATAAGAAATATTGTAGCTCAGAATGAGTAGTTTATGCAGAGAGATTCGATATTTTTCTTAATGACCAACAGCTAGCAAAAATGAAACATGTTGACAAAAATGTTTCCTTTTTGGTGATCATTCTTCATTTTATATTAACAAATCATAAGATCAAAAATGGTTAACCCACAGCAGTAACGATTCCTGTGACCTGCGTTTTCACCTTTGAAGCTGGCTCTGGCTGCAGGTATTATGACTTCACAACTCACCAGAAATAAGTTATGTAATAGAATATGCCGTTTTTCTATTACAGGTGGTAGAGATATCACAACTTCACTGTAATATTAAAGTTAGAGACAGCTTTTATAATGGGATTACTGATCCACATGTATTATAAATACATACATGGTGTTTCCGCCCAAACGACCTTGCATTTTATATTTTTCTGCAAATTATCTGCTGTTCAGATTACAATATGAATATGAATGTATCCGATGCAGAGTAGCACTTTGATTTTTGCAATTGTTACCTAACCAGAATGTTTGCTATAGAGTAGAACATTTTCTTAAATGAGCTATTTACTATCAGAAGCATATGCCTTTTTAGCTATTTTTATTGAAATACTGTTTTTGTGTATTTTATCTTTAACATTCAGATAAAATTGATTAACTGAATTGAAACACATTCATCTTGCTTCATTCCTACCTGCCACTTAATTTATTTTACTCAACATGCTCAGTAAAAGCAATTTATGCAGCGGATTACCAGTTATGTAGTATGACTGGTGTTAAGGTTGCTTGTTCTAAATACAGGTTTCCATTTGAAGACATATGTACAGAAATTGTTACTGGTTATAACAAGTGCACAGACTTGGTTGCGAAGCGCACTGTTCACAATCAAAATTGAAATTGAAACAAGCTTTTGTGCTTATGTCATAAAAATATTTGCTTTTTGTGCTACATTTGTATAATACTTTTTATTTAATTAGTGTTTTGAAACTTTCTGGTCATGATTTGACATCAATGCCACATATCAATTTAAAAAACAATAACTAAATGTAATCAATTTTTTGAATGCAAGATTTAACATAAAAGAAACACAAAACATTACATAGTACACCATGTAATAATCATATTTAATTTCATACCCGAAGCATTTCGGGACATCAGTGTCCCTTCCTCAGGGGCACTGAAAACCCAAAAGAAATTGACAAAATAAAACATGAAAATGCCCAATCAACCCAACTTGTAGTATTGGTCCGCTAGGACCCCTAGTTTATCATACCAATCTATGATGCACGCTTTTTGTGGTTTCTTTTTGATCTGTAATAGTGTAGTGATATTCAATGTATACATGCTGTGTCTTAATCATGCACTGATAATTTATGTGCAACTTCACTGTTTAAATGCACCCAGTGCTTTTAAGACTCTAATATAACACTCATCATATGTCCTACCTCTGTAGATCTCACTCAATTTTGAGACATATATTTTTGTGAAAAAAACTTTATCAGTCTACTGTGTCTGTGATACCCTTCACCAGGAGATTATTATGCTGTGTGCTGTTAAGAGATTAAGAGGTCGTAACGATGTGGTGACCCATAGGATCCTGTAACATGTAAGCTAATATTGAAAAAACAATAACTGCCAATGTATAGATTATGGACATGTACTGAATGGTAATTAGACTCATTGGCTTATATAAAACAGCTCATGTCAATCCTGCCGCTGAGACCTTTTGGTAACAATGTATCCAATACCCTAATCCAGTAGATCTCTTGTGTAACAATCTCCTGCTATTATCAATTCCAGGTACTGCCACTATCATTTCAATAATTTGGTATCTCAGTTGAGATATGGAATGATTAGGTTCTTGCCAGTCAACAGATAAACTGGATGTTTTGTTTTTTGTCCTAATGGTACTATTATGCTCAGTGAGTCTTACTTTAATTTTCTGATCTGTTTTCCCCACATACGCGTTGCCGCATGGGCATTTAATGCAGTAAATGACATTGCGTGAGTTGCAGTCAGTTGTGTGTCCAAGTTGTATACTTCTTCCTGAAATAGGATGAGTCAAGATATTGCCTGTAATGACATTATTACAATGTATACAATTAAAACATGTGTTGGTCCCTTTCTTTTCTTCCTGATTTAGTTTCTTGTTTGCTGTTGCCAATAGTTTAGGTAAAGTCTTGCCTCTCGTATAGGCATGTAATGGTTTATTTGTAAATAAGCCATTAAAATCTGGTTCGTTCTCCAAGAGTTCCCATCTGGTGTTAATCATTTTTTAAATTGCTCGAGAACATATGGTGAATTTAGATACAAACACTGTTGTGCTGTCCTTAGGTTTGTTGGTTTTTATGAATAACTCAGGGTACCCTCTTTCAACATATCTTTGCTTGTATTCTGCAATCGTTAGGGTGCATATAGCTTGGTCTGAGCATATCCTTTTGATTCTAGTTAACTTTGAGTATGGTTAATTATTAATCAAAGTCCTTGGACGAAAACTCGAAAAAGCAAATGCACTGTTGCGATCAGTAGGTTTTGTGTATATTTGTGTGTCAAACCCTTGGCCCATGGGTTTGTTTGTGATCATTATGTCCGGAAAATTGATTTGTGTCTCATCAATAGTATGAGTCAATTTTATCCTGGGGTTAAACATGTTCAATGATTGTATCATCTCTTCCAGTTTGTTCTTTGTATCAGTCCAAATGACGAAGATGTTGTCTATAAACCTGCAGTACAAGGCTATTTTAGTGCGCCAGCTGGAGTTGCTCATAATGTATTGATCTTCATATTGGGCCATAAAAATGTTGGCATATGCAGGTGAAAAAACCATAGATGTTCCTGTGAGTTGTGCATAGTAGTTCCCTTGCCATGAGAAATACCTACGGTGCAAGCAAAAGTGTAGTAACTCCATTAAAAATAAATGTTCTGCCTCAAATTCCTGTGATCGTAATAATGCCACCTCTTCTGCTTCCATTCATGCCTCGTGGGGTATTGATGTGTAAAGTGATATTATGTCAATCGAGCATAACAGCCAGTGCTCCTGTATATCAGATTGCATATTGTGGAGTTCCTGTAGAAAATCAGTAGTGTCCTTTAAGTAGGAGTGCCGATTTTGCACAAATTGTTGAAAATAGTGGTCCAGGTACCTGTCGAGAGGGTTGAATAATGATCCGCATCCTGATATGATAGGTCTAAATGAAGGGTTACTGATGTCTTTGTGTATTTTAGGTATTTTAGGTATCATATACAATCTAGGTCTACGTAGAATATTATTTTTTTAAATATTGTCTAGTGCTTTCATCTATCCATCCCAGGTCTTCTGTTTCTTTGTAGAATGTTGTTGAGGATCCCCATCAGCTGTGTGGTTGGGTCACTGTCCAGTGCCATGTATGTGTTGTCATCCATCACATGCTGATTGACAATAGGTTCATAATAGGTTGTATCCATCACTACTAAAGCACCTCCTTTGTCTGCTGGTTGCAGTGTGATTATAGGATTGTTGTCTTTTGCTCTTTTACCTCTCTTGTCATGTTGGGTAAGGTTCTGTCATCTGTTACTTTTGAAATTCAGTTTTTTCATTTTTTTTAATCATAATTTCAAACTTGTCTAGCATCTTGTGAGAAACTGGTTCATCTCCAGTTTGATTGTTGCCTGTAATGTTTGTAAAGAAATGGCGTAATTGTAAGGTCTGCATGAATATAAAAAATGTTGCCTCAATTTCCAGCTCATTGGTGAAATTGGTGGGCACAAAAGACATGCCCCTACTTAATACATTGTTATATATATATTTTCTTTTTTGCAGACTTTTATATAGCGCGAACTAGACCCTAACCGAATCGGGTATCAGAGCGCTTTACATAGCACCAGTTACATTACATGAGGACACACATTCATTGTAGGCACGGGGAGATTAAGTGATTTGCCCAGAATCACAGGAGGTTTTGGGGTCGTTACCGAGACTCGAACCCAGATGTTTTTGCCGCTGTGCAATGTTTTGCTTCCTTTTTCCTTGTCCTCTGCGGGATTTGTGGTTGTTCCTGTTGCCCCTCGTCCGCTCTGAACTGGTGGTTGTCATTGATCCAGAACCTTGTGACAAAAAAGATACTGATGTCATAGATTGAACCGATTCCCCAGATTCAGTTGTTGGTCCAAATCGATCCGATTCAGTGGTACCTGTTCGTATTGGTACCCTATTTACCTTTTAATCTACTCAGAGCCAAGGGGGAAAGGAAAAGGAAAGGCTGCCCCCACTCATAGCATTATAAACAACACGTGCCTCACCTAATAGACACTTATTCCATCAAAAAACGGCAAAGCCAGGGTTTCAATATTCTTCTCAATTCCCTCGAGTGTGTGCAATCCAACTACTCTTGTTTGTCACAGTGTCTCACTAAAAACAACAATGTTTACTACCATCCATACTCCCCACCTTACATCCAATGAAAAAATGTGGGAGGAGAGAGTACCTCACGGTAGAACCGCCAACGGGTTTGCTGACTAATAATCGCCAGTTTACCCACTTCTCATCATCGGTAACTCTCTCTCTTCAGTGAAAGAAGTAAAGCAAAGAAAGGAAAAAACAGTTCTTGTTCTCCTTTTCGAAAACCACAAAAAATCGTGGTAACACACGTGATAGTAAGACAAAATGAACCGTGCTTACTATTGTGTATATGTGCCCAACGAACCCAAGTGAGAAGTAATACACGTGATTCTCACCATTAATGGTAATGGTAAGGTTTGCTGGCCAACCAACTTTTATTCCAAGCTGCAAGCCCTCCAAATAAAAAAAATGGTTCCTATCAAACCATAGCTAATTCTCTATCGCCAACATGTTTCGTTGCTGTATTCTCTCGCAACTTCATCAGGGCTAATGGGGTTACACCTTCTCAATCTTTCACTTCATATTTACATAGAAACCTGTGATGGTAGATAACAACATATAAAATTGAGCCAGTTGTCCAGTTGTAAAAATCCACATGCCTCCTATACGGGCAGCGTGAATGTCTAAAAAACTGTAGTGACACACAGTTTGTTTAGAGCATTATTACCTGGAGGTTGCGAAGTTGCAGCATGCCTACAACCCTCCTCAAACGTGTCGGTCGATCACGTGTCCCTAAGAAGACCATCCACAATCTGGCCCTCTTGATACTGCCACAAACAAGATGCCACCTCTGCATTTTGCTTTTAAAAGAGCCCCCAATCTTAAGGATAAGCTGGACAAGGGGTCAGCTGGAGAGGAATGTGATGAGGTCAGTGGAACGGAATGGGAGGTTCTATGGGCTCTGGCTGACGGTTGATGGATGTGTCCTTTGTATTGCGTTGAACTACACTACAGACTGAACCTTCTCAAGTTTCCAACTGTCTACCTACTCGTTATTACTGAGCATCTTACACTGGCGACAAAGATGAGAGCCGAACTCATGCGTGTATAGCACAATGGATCAAAGATAAAACGACAACCATTCTGTTTATCTCTCAGGGATTTAGAAGGACGTAAATTATTTATTACATCATAGAAAAGGAAGCCCTGGCTGTATTCTGGGCAGCAAGCAAGCTTATAATGTTTTTATCAATCAATCAATCAATCAATCACAGGCATTTATATAGCGCACTACTTACCCGGAGGGTCTCAAGGTGCTAGGGGGGGGGGGGGGTGCTGCTACTGCTCGAATAGCCAGGTCTTGAGCTTCTTCCTGAAGGAGAGGTGGTCTTGGGTCAGGCGCAGGTCGGTCGGTAGGGAGTTCCAGGTCTTGGCGGCCAGGTAGGAGAAGGACCTCCCTCCCGTTGTCGTTCTTCGGATGCGGGGGACGGCGGCGAGGGCGTGGTTGGCTGATCGGAGGTGTCGTTTGGGAGCGTAGAAGTTGATGCGGTTGTTGAGGTAGCTGGGGCCTTGATCATGTAGGGCTTTGTGTGCGTGGGTGAGGAGGCGGAAGGTGATTCTTTTGTTGACGGGGAGCCAATGCAGGTCTCTCAGATGTCCGGAGATGTGGCTGTGTCGTGGGATGTCAAGGATGAGTCTGGCTGAGGCGTTCTGGATCCGCTGGAGTCTCTTCTGGAGCTTGGCGGTGGTTCCGGCATAGAGGGCGTTGCCGTAGTCCAGTCGGCTGGTGACGAGGGCCTGGGTGACCGTCTTCCTGGTCTCGGTGGGGATCCACCAGAAGATCTTCCGTAGCATGCGCAGGATGTTGAAGCATGATGAGGAGACGGCGTTGACTTGTCTGGTCATGGTGAGGGAGGAGTCCAAGATGAAGCCCAGGTTGCGTGCGTGGTCTGTCGGTTTGGGTGCGCTGCCCAGGGCAGGGGGCCACCAGGAGTTGTCCCAGGCAGAGGGTGATGATCCAAGGATGAGGACTTCCATCTTGTCAGAGTTCAGTTTCAGGCGGCTGCTCGACATCCACTCGGCTACGTCTTTCATCCCTTCGGGAAGGTTGGCTCTGGCGGCGGCGGGGTCGTTGGGCAGGGAGAGGATCAGCTGGGTGTCGTCAGCGTAGGAGATGATGTTGAGGTTGTGCTGGCGTGCGATGGCCGCAAGGGGGCTCATGTAGACGTTGAAGAGTGTTGGGCTGAGCGAGGAGCCTTGAGGGACGCCGCAGATGACTTCGGTGGCCTCTGACTTGTACGGTGGTAGACGGACTCTCTGTGTTCTTCCGTTGAGGAATGAGATGATCCAATCCAGTGCCTTCTCCAGGATTCCGATGTTGCTGAGGCGCTGCACTAGGGTGCGGTGGCAGACAGTGTCGAATGCCGCGGAGAGGTCCAGGAGGATGAGGGCCGCTGTTTCTCCGTTGTCCATCAGGGCTCGACTGTCATCGGTGGCGGTGATGAGGGCGGTCTCGGTGCTGTGGTTGGCTTGGAAGCCCGACTGAGAGGGGTCGAGGGATCCATTCGTCTTGAGGAAGGCGGCCAGCTGCTTGTTGACGGTCTTCTCGATGACTTTGGCTGGGAACGGGAGGAGCGAGATGGGGCGGTAATTCTTGAGTTCGGTGGGGTCCGCTGTAGGTTTCTTGAGTAGGGCGCTGAGTTCGGCGTGCTTCCAGCTCTCCGGGAAGGTGGCGGTGTCGAAGGAGGTGTTGATGATGTCCCGCAGGTGGGGTGCGATGATTGCGTCGGCCCTGTTGAAGACGTGGTGAGGGCAGGGGTCGGTCGGAGATCCGGAATGGATGGAGTTCATCAAGCGGATGGTGCCTTCGGTGCTGATCGGAGTCCAGGCGCGGAGGGTGGTGGTGGGGGGCGGTGGTTCGGTTGTGACGTGCATCGGTTGAGTGCTGAAGCTGTTGTATATGTCCGCGATCTTGTTGTGGAAGTAGGAGGCGAGGGAGTTGCAGAGGTCTTGCGACGGGGAGATGTCGTTGTTTCCGGCGTTGGGGTTGGAGAGCTCTTTGACGATGTTGAAGAGTTCCTTGCAGTTGTGTGCGTTGTTGTCCAGCCGGTCCTTGAATGCGGTTTTCTTAGTGGCGCGGATCAGTTGGTGGTGCTTCCGGGTGGCAAGCTTGAGGGCGGTCATGTTGTCCGGTGTTGGTTCTCTTCTCCAGGCTTTCTCGAGGGCTCAGCAGTTCTTCTTGGAGCTCTTGAGTTCGTCGGTGAACCATGGGGCCTTCTTGCTGCTGGGTCTGCTAGGCAGGGTCCTCAGTGGGGCGAGTTCGTCCGCGCAGTAGTTGATCCACTTCGTGAGGTTGTCGGCGGCCTGGCTGGGGTTCGTTGAGCTGGCGGGGGGGTGCTGGCTTAGGGAAGCGGCGAGCTGGTCAGCTGTGATCTTGTTCCAGTTCCTTCGAGCAACGGGTTGCTGGTGGTGGTGGATCGTCGTTTTTGTGAAGGTGAAGTGGATGCAGCTGTGGCCTGTCCAATGGAGTCCGGTGGCGTGGCTGAAGGCGATGTCTTTGCTGGATGAGAAGACGGCGTCGAGTGTGTGTCCTGCGAGGTGGGTGGGGGTGGATACCAGCTGCTTGAGTCCGAGGTTGGCGAGGCTGTCGAGCAGGGTGGTGGTGTTGCGGTCGTTGTTGTTCTCCAGGTGGAAGTTGAGGTCCCCCAGGAGGATGTAGTCAGCGGAGGGGAGGGCATGCGGGCAGACGAAGTCGACGATGTCCTCGCTGAATTGTGTGCGTGGTCCCGGGGGTCGGTAGATCAGGGTGCCTCTGAGGGTGGTCTTCGGGTCGGTGCGGATCTGGAAGTGTAGGTGTTTGGCTGTTTTCAGGGTGTCGTCGGTGTTGGTCGTGATGTGGATTGTGTCCCTGTGGATGATGGCGATGCCTCCTCCAGTCTGGTTGACGCGATCTCTCCGGGTGATCTTGTATCCCTCTGGGATGGCGATGGCGATGTCGGGCGCTGAGGAGTCGTTCATCCAGGTTTCCGTGAGAAAGGCGACGTCAGGAGCTGTGGTGTCGAGGAGGTTCCAGAGTTCGATGGCGTGTCTGTGGACGGAGCGGGTGTTGAGCAGGATGCACTTGAGGTGGTTGCTGCTGGTGTTCGGCTTGGCGGGTGCTGGAGCGGGGCAGGTCCGGATGCAGGTGAACTTGCAGGCATGGCAGCTGAAGGGTCCGTGGGTGCGCTTCGGGGTGGCTCGGTAGCATCCAGGGGTTCCGACGGTGTTGAGTGCGAGGAGTTCGGTGGCGTTGTAGGACAGTCGGGTCGTCTTCCGTCGGTGGGGGCCAGGGGTCCTGGCCCTGGGCGCGGTCCAGGCGCGGACGGGCGCAGACGGGCTTACCTTTGGCGCGCCTTCGGCGCACAATCGGCGTGCCCGCTGCGCGTGACCACTGCGCGTTCGCACGGTCGCCATATATGGCGAAGTGCGAGGGAGGGCGGAGCAGCTGGGAGGCGGGAGCGGGGAGGGTACAGAAAAAAGGGGCATGGTTAGCGGGGTGGCGGGAAGCGGGGAGCGGGGAGGGAGGAGACCGAGAACAGGGGACAGGCGAAAATACAGGCACAATACAAACGTACAAAAAAGAATAGAAATTGAACACAATATTACTCAGCAGTCAGGGGGGCACACAGCAGGAAAACGGGGTACAGGAGCACAGTGCTATCACGCAGGAGACCACGCTGCTCGGAGGCAGGGGGCGTGGTCACACGGCGGCAGCAGGGGCAGCGAGGAGGCACACGCAGCAGCTGGTGGCCGTGCGGCGCGGGGGTGTCCTAGATTAGGTCACCTACTTTATGGGGACATGAGTTCGAAATTAAAATTGATCACAAATCTTTAAGGAAGTTTTCATGAAGAAAGACACTGACTGTTTATCTGGCTGGAATCACAAGTGGGTTGCTGCACTACAGGAATTTGCATTTGTGTTTTCATATGGTCCAGGTGTGAGCAGCTCTGAAACTGATTGCTTTTCTAGATTGTGCCAAACCCAATCTGATAATGATAGAAGCTGTGAGGAGTTTTAGGGAGGTGAGGTGTATAATGAGGAGGTCAATGTATGCTCTATCACGGAGGGCATTATTCAGGAGGACGAATAGAGGAAAGACTTAGAGGTAGATCGAATTCTGCAGAAAATGATGTTAGAAGGTTGGCCTAATAAGGGTCAATTGGTGTCCCTGTGTAGCTTGAGAGAGAGATTGATAAGCAGTGCTCATGAAATGATATGGGTATTTCAAAGACCAAAGAAAGGGTGCGAGAGGGGTACTGGTAGCCAGGGATGAACTTGTAAGTTGAGAGGATGGTGAGGAATTGTGTGGAATATACCAGTAGTGATAAAGTGTTGAAATGAAGGGTGCACCCCCAGGTGGGACAAAAACCAGGCACCGGACCTTGGGTTGGTATTGCCATGGATATTTTGTGTCCCAATAGAATTACATCCCAGGACCAATAGGTGCTCATCTACAGGGACATGTATTCTCTATGGACAGTATTGAAGATTGTGAACTTAATAGACACCAACAAAGTAATTAATTTTCTGGAAGAAATGTTTGAAATGGAGAGTTTTCCATCTTCTTTGCTGACCAACAGTGGCGTACAACTTACATCTAGAAGCATGGAAGAGTTTTTGGATGCGAGAGGCATAAGACATAGGAAAATGGCATTGTACCATCCAGAAGTGAATGGAATGATTGAGCGCTTTAATAGAGTGCTGAATCAGACAATTGAGGAAGAAAGTGAGAGAATATAAGCTCACTCCACATTCCACCACTGGCGTCACTCCATCTTTGTTGTTAGTCAACTTTTGAAAATCATAAAGGTTTTCAGGAATGCATTATGAACAGATGATCATAGATTTTGGAATTTGGGAAGGGTAGGCAGGTGTCATTCAGTGCATTTGAAATCTGACAATCTGGCACCTAATTATCATGACTTCAATAAGAGCAAGAGCAAATGTGTGAGGAGAAGGCCTTCTTATTTAAGTGATTATGTTTAGAACGTTTTATTCTCATATTAGATGTGTACTGGTTTATCTTGGACAAAGGTTCTTTCTGTTTAGCAACCCTGTTCAAATGTTTTCTTTACTGCAATGTTATTATTGTATTCACTCTGTGTAAATATTGTATGTCGTATGGGGAGGTGTGAGGTATTCTAGAATGTTAGGAGTTAGCTGGAGGCGAATTTGATGCTGATGAGGTCAGGGGAATGGAGTGGGAGGTTCTGTCAGGCTGAGCTCTGGCAGACAGATAATGGGTGGGGTCCTTAGTATTGCATTGAACTAAAGAATAAACATTCTCAAGTTTCCACCTGTATACCTACTCGTTTTTACTGATGATCTTACATGATGTCCTGTAATCAAGGAAATAATGCCATAACACAGCAACAGGTGGCACAAATCACCAAACAGCATTAATGGGGTGTCAGGGTTATATTTTGTGCTCCTTTTGCAAAATAGCAACTTGTCTCTTTTGTTTATTGATTTATTATATGTATTGTTTTCATGAAGTTTGTATATTCTTCTTCTTTCTTCTTTTTTTTAAGAATTGTATGAGGCATCAGTGCTCATATATATTGAATAAAGTATGTGATTTTTGCTACTAGATTGTGAAGTTGTGTTTATAATTATATGCTGGGTTCTCTTAAATACACACCTATGAGAGTGATTTATATTACGCATGGGTGAATGTGGTTTATTAGATGGTAGTTGATTCCAAGGGAATAATTTCTTGTAATATTGTTACCATATTTGGCACCCTGTTACTTGGATAGTAGGGCCACTCCCTTTCTTTTACAATCGTCTGTACAACTTTCGGCCTGAGGAGGATAGATTTTTGGTTTACACCTATTTTTGAGGTCATATATACCTCTGTCAGTTTAAGAGTTGGATACGACCTACTGACATCATGGACTAAATCAAAACGTTTGGGTTTAGTGAGGAACAATTTAATAAAATCATGAATATGTATACAAAAAAATGGAAACAAAAAACTATGCTCTCAGAAAACAACGATAAATGGGGTAAAATCCTAAGCCTAAAGAAAAAATTGATTTGGACCGAAATGCACGCAGAATTTCTAATTGAATACATCAAATCTGGTTTTATTCCAATCAGCCTACAAGTCAAGAATGAACGTGGCTTGTTTATCGAAAACAAAAAGTTCTGAGAGATCTGGACCCAGATCTCCAATAGATGCAGTAGGGACTGGATCCTACTCATTATCGAGACTGCCCAGGAGATTATTATATTAGAAAGGGAAGAAATAGAGCAACTTGAATAAGGAATTAAAAATAACACGCCTAGACAAAGCTAAAAAAAAAGCTAGACGAACTCATTGTGGAAGTAGATGGATATAAGAACTATTTGTTAAATAAAAAGACCAAAAAATTATTGAAGGTTGTTGGTAAATACAGTATAGAGCTGAATGATCCCTATTTAGGGAAAGGCTAGTATCAGCAGAAGAGGGAACAGAATTGGGACAGACCTCCTTTCCATAAACCTGTTTTTTCAAGAGGTGGGAGACAACTCATTACGTTTTCACAGACGTCGGGGTTCTAGTAGTGAAGACGAAGGTACAACCAGACCGGATCAAGGTGGCAACCGTCAAAATCAGGAGTAGGGTCCTGGTACCTCCACTTCCTCTTTTTTAGATCAAAGCCCCAGGAGGGCCACAAGAACAAACAGGAACTACGGAAGAGGACAATATGTCAGAAATCCTCCCCAAGAGGAATACCTCCAGACCAGGAACCAGAGATACTGGCGGTAAAGAAATTCCCTATTCTTAATCTTTCCGAAAGAGTATTCAATAAAAGGGAATTAGAAGTCCTAGAAAAGGGTTTTAGTTTTGCACCCACAACTTATGTCAACAAATTCATGCTACAAAAAGGATCTAAAATCATCGATTCTTTGAGAATAGAGAATGCACCTATGATAACAGTATCTCAGGCTTGAGACCAAAATCTACCTTTACTCCAAATATCAGTATGGTAGTAAGAATATTGAGCTTTTTGAACAAATAGTAGAGTCCAACATAAGCAGTATTTGGGATAATCATCCACCTATAAATAGTAACATGAGTAAACTACATTGGTAGGTCATCACATCTCTTAAAAACGACATACATATCACGATCAAACCTGCAGACAAGGGGCAAGGAGTTGTCATTTTTGACACCCTTGATTATGAGGGTTCTGAATCTTCTCAATATAGAAGAACATTACTATAAGGTCCCTATGACACATTGGATAACATTAATGGAAAAAGTGACCAATCTCCTTTCCTCAGCGAAGGACAATGAGTTAATTATGGAGAGTGAATACACATTTTTAACCCAGAACAATGACATGATACCAGCAAAATATGGTCTTCCCAAGATCCATAAAAGTGAGAACAATCCCCCCTTAAGACCTATCGTAAGATATATCAGTTCACCTCTTGAACCACTTAGTAAATACATAGACAGCTTTCTGAGACCTGTAGTACAAGCCAGGTAGTCATATCAAAGACTCAGCTCACATGATAAACATCATTGAGGGATTTACTTTTGATAATCAATCTCAGATATTGGTCATCCTCTACATTGAAGCCCTCTACACCATCATTCCCCAGAACGATACTATAGCTGTTGTTGGGCATATCCTGGGGGATATTGCGGTGGGTAGAGGGGCAAGTGCAGAATTTATTATTAAATGCATGAAACTAGTGCTCAAGGAAAATATGTTCCTATTTCAGGACTGTTTAAGGCCGATTTATATCTTCAATGTAATGGGACCAGCATGGGGACCTCCTGTGCCCCTAGTCTGGCCTGCTTATACGTTGGCCAGTTTGAAGAGAGACATGTTTTCAATGAGGCTGCCCCTTTTTTTGAGAATGTGACTAATTGGCACAGGTTCATCGATGATATTCTGTTTATTTGGAATGGATCTGAGGATCTTTTAAAATAATTTTTGACATGGCCCAATCTGGGTGATGTTAATTTAAAATTCAAGGCCCAATATAGTAGGAGTTCGGTTAGCTTTTTGGATTTGAAGATCAAGGATGTAGGTGGGAACTTAGAGGTGGAACTTTTTACAAAACTCACCAATAAAAATACATTATTGCATTATACCAGCCACCACCTCAGAGCTCAAAAAGACAACATACCTTTTGGACAGTTCCTTCATTTCCGAAGGAACTGTTCCTCACTGACAGACTTCTACAAAAATTCAGAAAATTTGTAATTAAAACTGAAGTACAGAGGCTACCCAAAGAGACTAATAAATCACTTGTCTAAATGTGCCAGGTTCTATGACCGGGACAGCATGCTAACTAACTCCCAAAAAAAAAACTAAACAATGATATGATTCAGAAAATAGTATTTGTGAGTCAATTTTCAAACATAAGCAACAAGATAAGGAATATTATCTATTCAAATTGGGGTATTTTAAATGATAATGAACAAATTACCCTAGATTGTCCCATATTTGCTTTTAAAAGTAAAAACAAACAAGGAAGGAATTGGGGCACACAAAAAGGGAAATAAGTGAAACATGACAACGTACCATTGAGGGCACTAGAGCAATAGGCAACCATAAATGCTGTGGCTGCATAATCTGCGACCAATGTATAGAAGGGAAAAACGTAGTATATATTAAACACAATTTATGGGCAAAGGACCTCAACATTTGTAAGAGTAGGAATGTAGTCTATCTTCTCATCTGTCCTTGTAATATGGGCTATGTGGGCGAGACAGGACGTGAACTAAGGATATGAAAACATAAATCAGCAATAGGAAATCATAAAGAAAATGCTTCACTAGTTGACCACTTTTTGAAAATAGGCCATGCATGTACAGATTTCAAGTGTTTTTTTATTGAGAGGATTAAAGGTAATAAAAAAGGTGGTGATGTCACTGTCAAACTTAAAAATCAAGAACAGTGGTACATAATTATTTTCGATACTGTAAGGACTGGATTGAACTCTAAAGAAGATTGGTTGAAATGAATAGGCTAGGATTTATCAACCTTTATTTTTTTCAACATATTGGTCTTTTAATATGGGATGTTTTGGATTAAAAGAATATTATTTAAACAATGCACCTTTTTAGGCATCTGCGGACACTTTATAACAATAGGAAATCTTTAGAAAAGAAGGTGGGTACTCAAACCGGACTGGACACGCAGGTGTCGTCCCGGCCAACACATTGAGTGATCATTGCGATAAAGGCTTCCCTCATTTTCTAAGAGGACTTCATGTCCCATAGCTTCCCGCTCGGGTCAAGTGGATATCTGCATTTAATGCGATATAGAGAAGTTCCATTTTTAAGAAGTTAATTTTTCATAAATTCAGATGTAAAAAAAATCTTTTTGCAAAGAAGTTTTTTTTTTTTTAAAACCAAAATGAAAAATAATAGTTTCTGTATATATATTGAGGAATTAAACTTAGTACAAACTCTGATTGATTATTTGCAGTATTTTCTTTATTTTTATATACGACTGCAAACATGCTGTGAGCCGATTGGCCAGGCACCTTCGCACTCTCTGATGACATTAGATGTGAGGCTTAGTGCTCTAAAGGTGTTGCACGTTTGTAATGGATGGCGTGGTATTTAAACGCCGCCAAATAGAGAGAGTAGAACTTCCTGACTGCAGAACGACGTTGGACCTCTATCACGATGACAGTTCACTTCACTCCGAGGTAAGCCATGGGGTATTCAAATGCAGCTCTGTGCTGTAATACACTGCGGTCCCCACAGCTCGTAATTCAAGGGAGACCTAGGGAGAGTGTGAAGGTAGTGTAATTATGTGCTCTTACTATGTAAATATTATCGACATAGTTTCCAAATAGGATATGTGTTACCTTAAGATCTTCAAGACAAGAACCATTGAGACCACGCATGATTGGAAAGCGGAGGACATTAAAAACCATGAGGACAAAGATGCCATCTTAACAGATAATTAGCATGCTAAGGTATGCAGAAAAGTTGACAATGCCACTAGAATTGCATTGAATTAGAAGATTAAAACACCATGACATGTGGTTATCTGGGTCCACAAATGGTCTTAAATCTCTCTCTTTAGGGGCCAAGTGCATTTTAACGAACACAAGAGCTATAATTCATTTGATTTTATATCCCGACAACATATCAACGTTGTTTGTAACAAACAGACACATTAAGGTATGCTCATTTAATGGAGTAATGCTACCATTGCTTGGGACCGATTTGAACTTAAAAGGTCACATGATCTAGAAAGTTGATTATGAGGGTTCCCTTTCCTTATGTGTTGTCTTTATCTTTCTTAGGGGCCTAATGCACTTAACTAAGTTGATGAAAGGTTCCGATTTTGTTTAGCACAGACTTCTTCCACCACGAGCTGTGAGGTTGCTGTAAGCACGTATTCTAACTGAACCAGGTGGGATATTATAGCCATATGAGTATATGTTAAACAGAAGTCACTATACATAATGTGCTGTGATTGGTTCAATTAGGTTGTTGTTCTTATTTAGATAACACAACTCCCATCCTGAGGACTCTAGAGTGGATATCATGCGGACACTGAGCTTTGTCTACTGCGCTTATCTTTAGTGAGGTATTTGGATATATAATTTGTTCATTAAACTTATCCTTAGAATTATTATGAATAGAAAAACGCTTAAATGCAATTAAACCGAGAGGTCTTAAATGAATAGTAGTGATGACAATAATACATCAGATACTATCAGACCCGGGGTATAGGAGAAGGATAATTTAACCTCTCCTTAAAATAGTTGATAATTTCTGGTTGATTGCCCTTTGTTGAGTAGTATTATTATATTTGTGTCTCTTTTGGAGAACCCGACAATAATTATTAAAAGTAGCTAATGAGGTTATTGATTTTTAGAAATCTTAGCATTGTTTTAGTACAATGGAAATAAAACTAGTTTGTTTTTAAATGTTTTAACTGTTTTTTAAAATATAATTGTTCAGTGGATATAGAGGTATATTGTTCATATGATGTTTGATATATACATTTTGTTCCAATACAGGCACATATGACTTTGTGCTATTTCCCATAAAGAACAATTATCATGAAAGGTCCTGATGAAGGTGGTGCATAATCTGTTAGCACACCAAAACGCGCTGTTGCTCCTGTTGTGTTAAATTTGAGGAACTATTGAGTCACAAATCGTTTATAGTGATATGACTCTGATAATATAGATTCAATTGAATTAATGTATTGCTGATGATTTTTAATATGTCACTTATCTCTTTTGTTTATTGATTTATTATATGTATTGTTTTTATGAAATTTGTATATTCGACGGCTTTCTTTTTTTAAGAATTGTATCAGTCATCAGTGCTCATATATATTGAATAAATTTATGTGATTTTTGATACTAGATTGTGAAGTTGTGTTTATAGTTAAATGCTGGGTTCTCTTAAATACACACCCATGAGAGTGATTTATGTTACGTATGGGTGAATGTGGTTTATTAGATGGTAGTTGATTCCAAGGGAATAATTTCTTGTAATATTATTACCATATCTGGCACCCTGTCCCTTGGATAGAAGGGCCACTCCCTTTCTTTTACAAGTGTGTAATAGGATAGCCCATGACATGGATATGAGATGCTTATGGATACCCTTAAGCTTTTATGAACAAAGTGCTTCCTCTTCTGCAGCACCCCATTTGCTGACTCCCCCCCAACCCCCTCCCACCCGCCAGGCCGCTATCGGGGGTCCCCCTGGCGCCCTCCAGTGCCATGCTATGCACCGTTTGGCTAGAAGAAATGCCAGGGACGCAAAATGCATCTCTACTTTTAGCAACTTACGGCACTGTGAATGTATTGTAGGTATACTTGTATAGCGCGGTCCTGTCGCCCGAAGGGCATCCTGGCGCTTGAGATCCGGTCAACAACACTTCCACTGCTCAAACATTCCTAGGGAAAAGATGCGTTTTTAGGGCTTTCCTAAACGGGAAGTAGTCCCTTTGACTTCTCAAAGGGAGTGGCAGGGAGTTCCAGAGTTTGGCCGCTGCGACACTAAACGAGCGGCCACCCATCCTTACTCTCTGGAACCTCGGAACCACAAGCAATTGTGCCAAAGAAGAGCGAAGGGGCCGCGAGGCAGAGTACCAAGCGAACATATTCTGCAGTGGCACTGGGCCCTGTCGATGTACCGCCTTAAACACTAGGCACGCCGCTTTATACAATACACGCAAGTGCACCAGCAGCCAGTGTAGGTCCCTTAAGGCTAAGGTGGAGGAGCTAAGGTTAGGGCGAGAGAGAGCCAGCTTAGCGGCCATGTTCTGCACCCGTTGTAACTTCCCCAGCAGGTTTTTTGGGGCCTCCAGAAGCAGCGCGTTGCAGTAGTATAAACGACTCAGTATGGTCCCGCGCACTACCTCCGGCCTGGCCTGTACAGGGAGAAGGGGCAAGACATTACGCAGGATGCGTAACAGCATCATGCACGAGGAGATGGTCTTATTAACATGCATGTCCAGCTGTAAATTTGGGCCGAAAATCACCCCCAAGTTACGAGCTGACTCCGCGGCCGACACTGTCTCGGGGAAAGTAGAAGGCCAGAAGTTCTCCGGAAGTACCCGCGGAATCCGGTCCATGGAGCAATGGAGCACCTCGGTCTTTGTGCTGTTAAATTGCAAGGAATTGGCCCGAAGCCAGTCCGCTGTAGCTGCCATGCAGCGATGGAATGTCTCCAGCGGGACCGCATTATTTCCTTCCAGGGAGAAGACCAGCTGGGTATCATCAGCATAATTAAAAGCCGAGATACCAAAAGATTTTATAAGCTGGACCAGAGGGCGGAGGTAAAGATTGAAAAGTATGTCCAGCGCGCAAGCCTCCCATGTGTGAATGTCAAGTGAGCCCCGTGACTAAATATTGAATAGAAGGGATGCAAATGCTAAACTGTCAAGAGCCTTAAGGATTGGTGCCATTTTGATTGACTGTCATAATTTCAAGAATTCTTTTTTTCATTAGATTGTCTATCATTAAGTGTGGCACCACTGTTACTGATGCAATATTCATATTTCCAGAAGAGGGAGCTTGTTCCTTCACCATGAACTATTAACAAGGTTTGGTATCTGAATGCATTGTTGTGCATGTGATTAAATATCTAACATTTAACTTTAAGGGTAAGGTAATGCTAATAATTTTGAGGAATCCATTGCAGGTGCCTTTGAAATTCCGATGTGGTCGGTAACATGAGTTACTGGACCAATGGAATTACAAGATCCAACGGAACACCACAGATCTGCTCTGCTTCACCCAGATTTTTTGGGTGCCGAAAGCAACCAAACTGTTCATGTGAAACTTCTGATATTCCAGATTCCATCAATAATTCTTCATTTTCATTGGACCCTCAGGGATCAACTCATTGTTCCACAGGTCCTCCTCATCCTCACAGTTACTGATGTTCCAGGACTGGTAAATTTGGTGGTGGGGCAAAACCATGACGATCTGTTGCCCCGTTTAAAGGGCTCAAGTGGGTTGGAAGAAAAATGCCCTGAAATATGCTGGACAGTGCATCTGCCCTATTTGTGAGAGAGTATCTCATTTGGAAAACTCTAAACATGGCTCTAAGTATTTTATGGGATTAAATTAACTTATTCTAAAATATAGATGTTAACGTATTGTGCATGTCATATTTCTTTTTTTAAATGTGCTGCTATGAAAGCCTGATTTTTCAGATGTGTGACAATTTTGCAGCATTATTCCAATCTGACTCCAGTTTAATTTATAGATAGTTTACTTGCCGAATGCAAAACTGAATTACAGAAAGCTAAGAGCCTTTTTCACTCTCTCCCCAGGGCACTTAGAAAACGCTTCCACAGAACTTTTGAGGCTGGACCACGAAGAACCCCAACTTCAAGAGCCATATCTTTCAAAACAGAAGAAGCTCATGGTGAGGGCTTCTACTTCTTGTGTCTAAAATATGAATATGTTCGCCATGTTTGTTAGCTATGTTTGTTGCGGCTCCTGAGCTCCACCAAAGCGATATACTTCTAAGTTCAATAAACAAGGGGTGAGCACATGGTAAATGTTTTTTTTTTTTTGTAAACGTTATTCTCGTCATCTTTTGCTCCTCCCCCACCCCTTTACCTCAGGGACAGCCATGGGCAGCAAAAGCTCTAGCTATGCCACTGATGGGAAGTTATAACAGGCACAAAACATCCCTCTACAACACTGTTAGCGGACAGTGTTAGGCGCATCTGATTTTAACATTTTAGTAAACAATGAGGAATAACATGTGCTAAAACATGCCCACACATCTTCTACATACTGTAGACAACCACTACTTTGTCATCTGGCTGAGAATCACTGCTATCTCTTTGTGTTACAGTCACAACACATTTCACATATTTTACAATAAGTTATTGATGCAATAACTTGACGATTAAAAAAAACTTGTTTAAAAATATTGGTGATTGTTTAAAATTTTGCATTATCAGTAGATATGTATCTCGTGGAAACCAGCACTGCAACTCGAGAGGATTCAGTGTCCGGTATAGATTAAGAATATACACTCTTATTGTGGAATTTTAGTCCGCATATATTTGTGCAAGGCTAAATAGAAATTAAGATGACAAAAGATACACTAATAAAAATGTGTGGGCTTCCAAGGTGATGTGGGAATAGAGCCTATTACTGCAGGGACACGAGTGATGTAAAACTTATTTCAACATGGCCAAACCTAAGAAGTCTGTTCAAGTCTCCGAAGAGAAGGAGTAGTTTCTGTCCTGTAACTCCAGTTCTGTAGTAGGGGTATCTCTGTTATAGTCATAATCTAGTGAATAGTCCCGCCCATGTGCGTGGACCCCGGAGCAATCAAAAATAATCTCTTATAGTGTCAAAAAATGCAGAAAGGCATAGACACTTAAGAGAGAATTTAAAGACAGATAATGCAGCCTAAAAAGGCTACACTGTCCAGTACTTCAACTAGAAATTCCACCATAAAATCCACAAAACAGCAAAAGCCTGTACAGATTTCCCTTGCTTTACCAGCAAAATCCCTCAGGAATGATAGAGAGAAGAACCTGGACAGACAAGCCCCATAGGCTGCCATTATGTGGCTCAAAACAGGATACTGTGCCTTTAAGAGAATCTTCCAGAACCTTCTCCCAGTATCCCAGAATGCATAGCAGGTCCAACTTAGTTTCAGTTCTTTTTGAAGGCGTAACACGCCAGACCTGTAGCATTCCATAAAGGAATATGTCTCTCACCACCGGGGAGGAGGGAGGGCGCTTATGACTATAACAGAGATACCCCTACTACAGAACTGGAGTTACAGGACAGAAACTACTCCTTCTGTAGTAGGGGATCTCTGTGTATAGTCATAATCTAGTGAATAGAATGGCAAGCGCATCCCCACACCAAAGCGGCGGTGGAGAAAAGAGAATTAACGCTACTACTGTGCGAACAGATTTCGCAGCGAAGCCTGCCCAACCTGAGCGTCTGCCCTGGCATCGGTGTCCAGGCAGTAATGCTTAGCAAAGGTATGAACCGACTTCCAAGTGGCCGCCTTGCAGATTTCTGCAATCGGAACATTACGGAGCAACGCTGTCGTGGCAGCCTTGCCCCTGGTGGAATGAGCCTTAGGCTTACCTCCTAAGGTCTTATTAGCTTTTTGGTAACACAGCTGTATGCAGGACACAATCTACCTAGAGATAGACTGCTTAGAGGTCGCAAGACCCGTCCTGACAGATCCATAATTGATGAACAATTGGTCTGACCTACGAATATCCCTGGTTTTATCCAGATAAAATTTCAGCACCCTCCTAACATCCAGGGAATGCAAAGACCTTTCCGCTGGAGATGAAGGATTCTGAAAGAACGTAGGTAAAGATATAGTCTGATTGATATGAAAATCAGAAACAACCTTGGGAAGAAACTTAGGGTGAGTGCGCATAACAACCGTAGCAGCATGAAATACAGTATAAGGTTCTTGGCAACACAACGCCTGAATTTCACTCACCCTGCGGGCCGATGTAATGGCCACGAGGAACGCCGCCTTCCAGGACAGGTGCTGCAACGAAGCCTTATGAATAGGTTCAAAAGGCTCCTTCATCAATCTGGACAGCACCACATTCAAGTCCCATGAAGGCGAAGGAAGCCTGACAGGAGGGAACACTTTCTTCAAGCCTTCCAAAAAATCTTTGATCACAGGGATCTGAAAGAAGGAAGTCTGTGAAGGGCATTTCCTGTAGGCAGTAGTCAAAGCAGCCAGATGAACCTTAATGGAATGGACATTAAGGCCAGACTGCGCCAGATGTAGCAGATATGGAAGGATGACATCTTCCTTGCATGTCGTAGGGTCTTAGTTCTTAGACTTGCACCAGATGCAAAATCTCTTCCACTTGTAAGCATAAGAAGTCCGAGTGGAAGGTCGCTTAGCCTCCTTCAGTATGTCCATACAATCCGCTGGGAGATTCAAATGGCCATATTGCACTATTTCAGGAGCCATGCTGCCAAACTCAAAGACGAGAGGTTGGGATGCACCATCCGCACCCCGAACTTCGTGAGAAGATCCGGCCTGCACGGCAGCTTCATGTGAGGAAGGAGAGACCGGTGAAGCAGGTCCGTGAACCACCACTGTCTGGGCCATTCCGGGGCAATCAGAATCATCTTCGCCCTGGATTGGGAGAGCTTGATGAGAACCGCTGGAATCAGGGGAATGGGTGGAAAAGCGTACAGAAAGCTGTTCGACCAGTTGATCCATAACGCGTTCCCCAGCGTCCCCGGCTGGTAGTACCTGGAGGCGAAGTCTCGGCATTTGCTGTTGTCGGCGGTGGCGAACAGATCTACGTCTGGAGTGCCCCACCTTGCGAAGACTTCTCCTAGTACTTCGTCGTTTATGACCCACTCGTGATTTTCCTGAATCAGTCTGCTCAGCTCGTCTGCTTGAACATTCTGCACACCTGGCAGATGAGTGGCCGTTATCGAGAGTCCTCGAGCCAGAAGCCAATGCCAGATCGCCTGCGCCTCCTGAGACAGAGTGCGTGATCTCGAGCCCCCATGCTTGTTGAGGTAATACATCGTGGTCGTATTGTCCGTCTGTACAAGCAGAGAGTTGGTCCGGAAGGACGGTTGAAAGGCCTTCAGCGCCAAGTGAACAGCCCTGAGTTCCAGGAAATTGATGTGGTACGTGGACTCCGACGGGGACCACGTCCCTTGAATCTGCAGATCTCCGGAGTGCGCTCCCCATCCCAGGAGAGAAGCATCCGTCACAATAGTCTGAGTGGGAATGTCCTTGTGGAAGGGAACCCCTCTGAGGAGATTTTCAGCTGAACACCACCACTTCAGAGACTGAAGAGCATGCAGAGACAGTCGTATATTGTCGTCCCAAGAGCCTCTCCTCTGGTCCCACTGATCTTCCAAGCACTCCTGCAGCGGTCTCATATGCAGCCGTGCATGTGGCGTCAGGAAGATGCAAGAAGCCATCGATCCCAGCAGAGAAGACACCGTCCTCACTGTCGTGGATGGAGCGGACAGGAGAGCCCGAGCTTTCCGAAGGAGTGATAAACGTCGCTCTTCCAAAGGAGACACGCTTGCCGACAGCGTATCGATGGAGGCTCCCAAGTACTGGATGCACTGGACCGGAGACGGGACAGACTTGGACATGTTGATGTGCAACCCCAGCTTGTTCAAGAGAACGCACGTCTTCTGGAAGTGTGCTTGAGCTTCCGAGAAGGAGGAGGCCTTGATCAACCAATCGTCCAGGTATGGGTAGACAAACACCTTGTTCTTCCGCAGGTGTGCTGCTACCACTGCCATGCACTTCGAGAACGTCCGGGGCGCAGACTTCAGCCCGAACGGAAGTACCGTGTACTGATAGTGATTGGTGCCGACTTGAAATCGCAGGAACTTCCGGTGTTTGTGTGCAATGGGCACATGGAAGTACGCATCCTGCAGGTCTATGGCGCAAAGCCAGTCTCCCCGTTGCAGCTGAGGATAAATCTGATGCAACGACAGCATGCGAAACTTTTCTCTGCGAATCCATTTGTTTGCCTGTCGCAAGTCCAGAATGGGCCTGAACTCGTTCTTGTCCTTTTTTCGGACCAGAAAGAACCGGGAGTACAGACCTCTTCCTCTTTGAGACAGAGGTATATCTTCTATCGCCCTTTTCCTGAGAAGGATGTCGGCCTCCGCCTGGAGCTCGCGCAGTTGATACTGCGAGCTGACCGGAGGAATCGATGGAGGAGGGCTGATGAACCGAAGACTGTATCCATTGCAAACAATATTCAGCACCCACTTGTCCTGAGTAATTTTTCTCCACTCTGCCAGAAAAAATTTAACGCTTCCCCCCACCGGAGCGGGTAACGGATGAAGGGGAAGTAACCGCTCAGGGGCGAGACCCAGTCGGGCCCTTGTTCGCGGTAGAGGACTGCTGTCCACCTCTACCCCTCTGACGTTTCTGGAAGGGTCTTCTGTATTGCTGCTGTTGATGCTGCTGCTGTTGTTGCCCAGAAGACTGTCCCCTTCCTCTACCCTGCGACCCGAACCGCCGTTGGAACTGGCGGTAGGGTTTCTTTTCTTTCGGCTTCTCCAAGCCCACAGCCGTCAGGGTTTCAGCCTCGGCCTTCATCCTGGCCATCTCGTCATCAGCGTGTTTCCCGAAGAGGGTGTCGCCGGAAAACGGCAGATTTGCCTCTCGTTGTTGCGCTTCAGGCTTGAGCGACGTCAGCCGGAGCCAAGCATGGCGTCTCTGATTGATACCGTGGCAATATCCATGCGCGGCCAGCAGGGAGATATCTGCCGCGGCGCTGATGGCCTGGTTCGAAACCAGCATCCCCTCCTGGACGACCTCCATGAAGTCCTCTTTCCTGTCTCACGGGACAAGGTCCGCAAACTGTTCCATGGAATCCCACAGTGCACAGTCGTATCGTCCCAACAACGGCGAATCACTGGAGGCCTTCATCGTCGTGGAAGATGTCCCACACGCCTTCCGTCCAGCTGAGTCAATCCAGCGGCTCTCCTTATCCGGAGGCACAGTGGAGGACGGGGAGGTAGCATGTAGTTTCCGAGCCGTCGTCACAATCACCGAATCCGGCACTGGGTCCTTCCGCAAGAAGGCCGGGTCCGACTCTGGAGCCCTGTACTTCTTGACAAGCCTGGAGGGAGCAGCTTTCACCACCGCCGGCGTAAGGAAGAGCTGTTCAGCCGGCTCAACCAGTCGCGGCACCAAAGGCAGTAGGGGGCGAGACAGGTGCTTCGTGTGCAAAGTCTCAAAGATCACAGAAGTTGTGGGCGTAGGGGCCGTCACCTTGATCCCCAACTTCGCCGCCCCTCTCAGGAGAACCTCCTGGAACGTGCCAATGTCATCTATCGGAGACACCCTCGTCTCCGGTGAATCAGACAATGTAGGCGAATATGAACGGGTCCCAGAGGCCGAACGGGACCTGGACCGATGCCTCCTATGGCGATGTCTGGATCTCGAGGAGGATCCGTGTCCACTCCTAGATCTGTCCCTTCTCCCTGAGCGTGACCTCGATCTCCTGGGTCTGGGACGCTCCGCCGGCTTCCCCGGGTCGGACGTCTTGGGCTTAGGAAGAACCTTCGACTTAGGAGTCTTCTTCGGAGGTGTCGGAAGTCTGGGCATCGACACCGATCTCGGTGGAACCGGAGGAGAAGCACCCGGCACCGGGGCCTGCGGTCCTGACGGAAGAGCAGGTAGAGGAGGCAATGGAGGAGGGGTCGAAGCCCTCGGAGGAGGCCCTCTAGGCAAAGGAGGAGGAGGAGGCTGTATAACAGTCTTCCTTGGTGTATACACCTCTGAATACGCCGTTCCCGGTGAGCCACCATCCTGTTCTGACTGAGGGGAGCCCCCCACAGTCCTCGGCCTGTCCTTACGACCCCTTGACGCCGAAGACCGGTGTTCAGACGTCGACCGTGGTTCCTTCGACGTCGAGCGGCCCTTCGGCGTCGACCGTTTCGCACTCCTCGGCGTCGACCGGCGTCTATGCCTCGACGTCGACCCCGACCAGATGGACGAACCTCTAAACCTCGACGACGGGCGCTGGTGCCTCGACGGCGACCTCGACCGCCTCGACGACGACCTCTTCGATCGCCTCGACGTCGACCTCTCCGATCGCCTCGACGTCGACTTCTTCAGCGCCGGAGACCTCTTACGCCTCGACGGCGACCTCACCGTCCTCGACGGCGGCCTCGACGACGAGGATCCCCTCGACGACGATGATGTCCTCGCCCTCGACGGCGAACGGCGGTGTCGCCTCGACGGCGAGCGCCGACGCCAGGCCCTCCGATTGCGTCCACTCGACGGCGACGACGAGGAAATCGACACCGGGTTCGACGGCGGCCTGTGCAAGTCCCTCGACGTCGATGGGCGACGTTTTCTCAACCCAGAGCCCTGGGGAGACCGGGAACTGGCCGTGGACCTTCCTCTCGACGTCGTGGTCATAGCAACCGACCCAGACGGAGACCTTGGACGTTTGCTGGACTTCCTGCCCCTGGGGAGTCCCCCAGAGGCCTCAGCATGGGCAGTAGAAGCCCCTCCAGACCCACCTTGAGCCTTCAGTCTTCTTTCTTCAAGCCCCTGAAGTCTGATCTTCCTCCTGTCCTTCAGGGTCCTGCCAGAGAAGCCTCTACAGATCACACACTCCACTGGGATGTGGGAAGAGGGAAGGCAGAGGATACACACCTCATGGGGGTCTGACTTGGCCTTCTTCCTGGAGCACTCCGGGCATTTGTCAAATAATGCAGGCATTATTGACAACAAAAGAGTGCAGAAAACCAAGAAGAAAGTCACCAAAGTACTTTAAAAGTACACAAAATCGAATTTAGTGAAAAAACACCAACAAAACCCTTGAAAAGGGAGAGCTCAATGCTCCAGGGTCCTGCTTGCAGGAGCCGGAAAAAAGAACTGCAACTAAGTTGGACCTGCTATGCATTCTGGGATACTGGGAGAAGGTTCTGGAAGATTCTCTTAAAGGCACAGTATCCTGTTTTGAGCCACATAATGGCAGCCTATGGGGCTTGTCTGTCCAGGTTCTTCTCTCTATCATTCCTGAGGGATTTTGCTGGTAAAGCAAGGGAAATCTGTACAGGCTTTTGCTGTTTTGTGGATTTTATGGTGGAATTTCTAGTTGAAGTACTGGACAGTGTAGCCTTTTTAGGCTGCATTGTCTGTCTTTAAATTCTCTCTTAAGTGTCTATGCCTTTCTGCATTTTTTGACACTATAAGAGATTATTTTTGATTGCTCCGGGGTCCACGCACATGGGCGGGACTATTCACTAGATTATGACTATACACAGAGATCCCCTACTACAGAATTGTGTATTCTATTGAGCTGGGAATACTTGTAATAGGTAACATCATTTAAAAAACAAAACACTTGAAGTCGGATTTTACAGTGCAGTTCTGAACTCCATCTTGTTAGAAAATATTGCCCCTAATTCATTCGCTTTTAGGGGTAGCGATAGTTAGCCAAGACCCTTTTAAAAAATTTTTTTAAAATAAAGATTATACATACTTACAAGGGATTTCAGAAGCCCTCTTCATCAATTGATCTGCTTTATGGTCATTCACAATTTCCTCCTGCAACAGTCACAGCATAATGTGAACATAAATAGTCCCCATCATTGATAGGGACTACTGGTGCAATGTGGCCTTTTACATAATAATATACATTTTGTCTCATAGATAATGTTTATTTTCATGGAAAATAGGCAGTGGAAAGCCAAATGTTCGGCAGCCAAGGCCAGACCAATTGGTTTGCCAGTGCTTGTTACAACTGTTGTGCCGAATTCCTGACAAATTCCTCCATATTGTATATTTCTTCTGTGGGCTTGCAGTGTGTATTTGTAGGTGCATTCCTGGTACAGCTGGGAGGTATAGTATAAGTTTGAGGCAGGGGAAACTGCAGCCCGGTCAGAGGACTTGGGCTACGCAGGCAAACTGTTGACTACAAAATTATGCGCAAAGTGAGCAAAAAGATTTCCTCGAAAGCTACTAGCTGTATACTTTATAAGGATACTGATATTGACAGGGCTGGCTTTAGGGCGGTGTGACTGGTGCAGCCGCACTGGCCGCTGACCTGGGTGGGCACTGACCTCAGGAGGGCAATGTGTTTAGCAATAACTTATGATTTAAAAGCACCTGCTTCAGAGTTCCTTGTGCGTTCAGTTTTCAGGCAACCATAAAAATGTCAAGATAACTCTTGTGATTATTGATCTTGCTAGGCAGAGAGTTCAGAGTTTTGTGGAGTGGCAGTTTTGACTCGCCATAAAGTAGCACATAAAGTAGCACAGAGGGTTAATATGCCTGCTGCAAAGGAGAGATCTGTATTTTATGTGGATAGCTGAGTGGATTAGTAAATCCATCCTTTTCCACCACTTCAAAACAAATCAAATATATGTGAGAGAGCGGCTCGGGAGAGATAGGGACACTTTTGCTGGGTGGTAGAATGGTCGTTCGAGAAGGAGGTTATAGGTGGGGACTCAGGGTCGGATTGGGATCACAATTTGGTCCGGGCACTGACGAAAAAGTGGCCCGCATTCAAGGGGCGTGGCCCACAATTAAGGGGCGTGGCCCACATTCAAAGGGGCGTGCCCTTTCATGGAACACCAATTGGTTACTCTTTGAGGTCTAATTTGTAGAGAAATACTTACTTGCAGTCTTAACGCCCTGCACAATGCCGTTAGATACTCTTTCCCAACCTGCTATGTCTTAGACTCTAATCATCACATGAATCAGAAATCTAGCACAAAGTGAAGGAGAAAGGGTAAGACTGGAATCTCTGGGAATAGAACATGTAATAACAAAAGTAAGAATTCACAAACGAGGAAAAGGCAGTCTGGGGTGTAAAGAATGCTGGAAAATGTATCTGTACAATCTAGTCATAAATGTATTTCACAACCAGCAGGTGATGTCCATATACAAAAAACACAGTTCTATTTATGAGTACCAATTACAGTACACATGATCCCATTTTTTATTTAAGGGCTTGGACGATGAAGTGATCTGCCCAGAATCACAGGTTGTTGAGCAGACGCCGGGACTCAAACTTGAATCCCGATCTCTGCAACTCTGGCGTCAGGCCACATATGCCTATGCACAGACCAGAGACGTTTTAAGGCATGGCCAATGTGGGCTCTGGCCCATGGCCCCAGCCTTTCAGGGAGCCCCCTGATAGAGCCAGCTTTGTTCTGCAGAGAATCTTGCCCTAATGACGATGCATACTCCTTAAACAGATTGTTTTAAATAAAATAAATTCTAATTTATTTTTAATATGGGCGATGAGTAAGAACCTATCACAGAGATTTTGCAGAAAGATGTGTTTCATGCAACATCCATAAAAAAATGTCTTTGAGTTCAAACAGGCCATCACTGAGACTACTTTCAGTAATTTTAGTGAGCTGCTACTGTGTTGTAATATTGAAAACACACGTCAATGTCCTTGAATATTAGATGTAAATACATTAAGAATTTGGACAAGTATGGTAGTGCTCTGTCCAGTGACCAGCTGAAAGAGGGCATCAAAGAGCAGAAATTGGATTATAAATTCAAATCTGTTCGAACAGGGGTCCAAAAATATGTTTGGCTCAGGGCCCCCAAAATCCTTAAGATGTTTGGCACAGACAAGGAATGAAAGTGAGAGGATACTCTTCTTGCACAGGACACAGGGCCAAGGTGACAATAGCCTACATGCTGAGCAACTAAAAAAACAGCAAGGCCCCTTTCTGTAACAAAATTATTCGAGCCCTCCAGCGAAGGAGCACCTAATAAGCAGGAAGCCCCTGCTATTAATAACCTACTCAGCCCTCCCCAGCTCTTCAGGTGGGGAGCACATGAACAGCAGTAAGGCCCCTGCAATTAGTAAATTAATCAGCCCTCCCCAGCCCTCTAAGCCTCATGGCAATGCCCTGGCAGGGGAGCACAAAACGCAGCTGCAGGGTTATCCACGGTAGCCAGGGGGAGGCTGAGGTGAAGATGATGCAAGTTCCAAAAATTACCTGGCCCCCACAGCGAGACCCATTCTTCCTCGCCCACTATGCCCTGAATGTGAAGGGCTGTGGGCGTGGTGTTAAAACTAACCCTGTTGATGTGCTGCGTGGGCCCCTGGGGGGCCGAGTTGAAAGTGGCTCAAGGGCCTGAGCAACACCTGGCCCTCAGGGAGACCGATTTTTGCAAACAATCACCCCTCCCCAGCCCAGCCTCAGCTTGATTGCTTTGCAGGGCATGGGGTGAAGGAGAGGCCACAGGGGATAATCGCTGTACAGCCACACAGTGAAGCTGCATTTATTTCTCTATCTCTGTCTCCGTACCCTCTGTGGGCCGTTTTTTTTTCCTCCCCTTTCCTAGTCCACAGAGAGCACGGAGACAGAAACAGAGAAATGAATGCAGCTTCACTGTGCGGCTGGGAAAGGGGAAAAAAAAACGGCCCACAGAGGGCACGGAGACACTGGCCCTTCGGCCCATGCCCGAATGCCCGCATTGCCAATCCGCCCCTGGGTGGGGTCAGCAAAAAAGATTTTCACACCCGGCGCCACAAGCGATAAAGCCGGGCCAGGATAATGACAACAAACACGTTGAGGATCTTTCGTCCAAAAATCCTGCAAAGAATTTAGATATTACAATTATCAAATTAGGCAGGTAAACCCTATGAACCATATGAAACCTGAGAAGTAGGTATGCAAGGTTGCTGCTAATAGAAACTGGAGCAGAACAATAGACTACACTGTACACAGCCTACAACAAATAACCATTTTCCGTCCAATCTAAAATAACACTTCAACATTGCACACATATGCAGAAAATTAAGGAAACACCACATCTCCACAAAGGATAAATACCTCCAAAATGCACTGTCATCATATGTGCCTGTCATTTCTGTTCATTTGGAAAAGTTTGCTTCATAATTTCTCTCCAGTTTCAAGCTCTTTATTTCAGTCAAAGGCCTTAAAAAGCAAAGATCATAAATACAGTACATAGACCTATACACATACATTGCAGCAAGTATTTACAAAACAGCACAAATAAAATACATGGAGGCTTATTCAAAAGCTACTTGCGCCAACCGTGCGTCACTTTTAAAATGGGGAATAAGTGACGTACCAGCGGCGCAAGGGGCTTGTAAATAAGTCCCAGCGTGCAGCCCTTCACGTAAAAACAGTACAATGTGTGGCATATTCACAACGAAATGGTGCAGTGCTGCAAGCAATTTTGCAGCACCACACAGCTTCATTAAAAAAAACGCAGGGAGTCGTCGTTTTCACAAGAATACGGCACGCCTCTGTGTTTACCCTTGCGTTGGCGCTAAAAAAAGCTGTCTAGCTCCAATCCAGACACCCTTGCACCGTGGTGCGGGGTGCTGGTATTGGAGGGATGATACCCTGCAACTCAGACACCCTTGCACTGTGGCAGAATGCAGCACACATAGAAAGAGCAAAAACAGGAATAAATAAATGTATTCCTCCTCATTGCGCTACTCTAATGCCTGCTTTTCAGTGGCATTTGTCTTTGGCGCTGCCTCATATTTACACATCGTTATAAATCTAGGACAGCATCAAAAAACTATGGGTGTAGCAGTAGAACCCCAAAGCAACACCCATTGTACGCCCCCTTCACGCAGATACCTGCGTGAAAGGGTATAATATTTACAAAGCAGAGTTACGCCATGCAATGTAGCTTAACGCCACTTTGTAAATATGGTGCAGGGCATTGCGCCACCAGAGCATCGGAAAAACTGATGCTACGGTGGTGCAATCCCCTTGCATATATGCCCTGAATATTTTTTATTTTTTTATTTATTATTTATTTTTTGATAAAACCACAAACCAAAATTCAACTATAAAACTCCATATATTTTCGATAGAAACAGAATATGTATAACATTATAAAGGGCTTGGTAAGTGTATGTTGTCTGTTAAAGGGATCTCTCAAAGGGAAGTTGCCTTTTATTCTGTACTTTCAATGCATCAGCCAATAATTTTAATCAGTCCTACAAGGCGATTCCATCTTCAGGTAATGCTTCATTCACTCTTGTTCGCCTTGGGTTGCTCCTGGATAGAGCCTCACAGACGCCACCCGTGGGACAGTTGATTAGGTCTGTTCTGACTCGATAAAAGCAGATTGGGAGATAATCTTAGGCCGAATCTGTCACATGCTCTCTAAGCATTTGGCAATCGAAAATACAATGAAAGGGGTGGTAGCTGACTTGCATATTCTCAGAGCAACCCAATACTGGCATGTCACCAAAGTACGACATAGGGGCACAATCCAGCGTTTGCGTTGCGTAGAGTAATTTGGGCATTAAAACAAAAGATGTTCAACAGTTCCTGCCATTTACTTAAGTAATGCTTTCGGGTAAATGAGATCTTCTATCAGAGAAAACTCTGGGTATATTTACAAGGGCAGTGCACCACCGGAATATCACTTTTTAACCTCTTCAGCGCGACCGCGATTCCCCCTCCGGTGCTGGGCCCTAATAAAAACGGGCGTGGTCATGACGGAGCGGTTCCGTCATGAGCACGTAGCTCATGACGGAACCGTTCCGTCATGAGCATCGAAGGGGTTAAGACGCTCCGGTGGCAGAAAGACCAGCTCCAAATTTATAAAGCGGTCTTTAGCCACTTTGCGTAGTTTAATACCACTTTGTAAATATCATACATTTTCACTCAGGTATCTGCGTGAAAGGGGCGTGCAATGGGTGTTGCTGTGGGTGTTCCATCGCAACACCCATTGCTTCTTGGCACTGCCCCAGATTTACAACGATCTTCAAATCTGAGGCAGTGCCAAAAACTAACGCCACTTAAAAACAGGCGTTAGATTGGCGCAACAAGGAGAAATACTTTTCTCTTAGTTTTTGCACTTTATATGTGTGCTGCATTCTGCACACACGTAGAAGGAGCAAATCACCTTCCTGCAAATAAACAATCAACCCTGCAACACCATGGTGCAAGAGTGCCTGAGATGCAGAGAATCATCACTGCAACACAGGCACCCTTGTACCATGCCACAAGGGTGTCTGTGTTTTTTTAGCGCCAGTGCAAGAGAATACACTGGGGTGCACCGGATTCTTGTGAATACGGTGCATCGCCTTGTTTTTTAAATGGTGCAGCGCGGTGCTGCTAAGATGCTTGCAACGCTACACCATTCTTTTGTGAATATGCCCCCTACTGCTGGGTTCTGAAGTAAGTGCTAGTGGAGCTCATGCAACATGAGTGATTTGTTCTGGTTGAAGTGTGGCCTCGGTATACAGCTTGAAGAATGGGTTCCAGGCTTTGCATATGTTGTGTGCCCAGCATTTCTGGTTAAGAAATTAGCTGAATAACTATAGTTCTAACAAAATATTAATATGCATTTTTCAAATGCTATTGTTGCTTACATGTGCTCCTGTCACTAACTTTCATTAACTTTATTAATTGTGAAATATTACAAGCCCAATAGTATTCAGATATGAGCAAGTAATATGTTTGAATGGAAAGAGCCTGGCTAGGCACCTGTATACCTATTCTCCCACACCTGGAATCACAAACATCTGATACAATGCAGACAAGCACATTTCTGAGGTTTTCTACAATGATTGGCGTGGCTTTCGGCGTTTCAGGAGATTCTTAAAAATCATAATTCAGAAATAAGCGTAGCATTTTCGGTGCTTCCTGCAAAAAACCATTTCGGGGCAGATTTCCCACTTTTTCACACAGCGCAGTGCAGCAGCCGGAAAATACTGTGCTGCCTGAACAGGTGAGAGGAGGAAAGCACAACATTTGCTGAAATATGGCTCACTCCTCCCATTTCTCTAGTGCCGGAGCGGAAATAAGCTGCCGTGTGCCACTGAGACATCTTTGCACCATGGTGCAAGGGCTTCTCCGTGAGTCTAGCTGTTGTACCTTGTATTGTTACTTTGCATCCTTTCCCTTAGTTACCTGTTCCCTGCTGCTCAGCCAGTATGAATGTGATATGTGTTGAATGTTGGAATGCTTGATGAGGCAGTTGAAAGCTGGAGTGCTTGGTGTGGTTGACAGAGAGACAGTTAGTGTGTGTGTCCTGAGCAGCAAGGATGCTGCTCCTGGTGGAGCTGAACTTCTTATCTCCTATTTACCATCTAAACCTGTAACTAAGCTTAATAATAACCTCTTACCTATAGCATACTTCATGGCTGCCTTTGGACTACATTTGGATTGTAACACTAGCATATGTTTTGTGCTGAAGGGTATTCTTACACAACAAAATACTATGAATAGATTGACTTAAACCCTTTTCTCTCTTTGCATGTGTGCTGTAAGATACATCACAGGTACAAAGTCGGAAAAGGAAAGAGAAATGAAAGTATTTCTCCTTTCTTCTGCCTATTTCAAAAGGGGGGCAGTTTTCTGACATTAAACCCTGTCTGCTTTATTTAGTAAATAGAGTTTAGCTTCAGACACCTTGGGTGGTTGCATGGGAATGCCCTTGCTCCACCCAATGTACGCCAGCTTGGCATTAAGTAATGCAAAGCAGTGCATTGCACTGCTTTGCATTACTTTCACGTCATTTCCAGTGCTAAACAAGTTCAGCGCTGGAAAGTAAATCCCAAAAAAAGAATTCACGCTGATTTGCATCACTTATGTGACGCAAACACTGCGTAAAATCTTAGTAAATCTTCCCCATTGTCTTTGGCACACTTATTGGCAAAATTAAATGTACATTTTGTTTTGTTAAATCTGAGCCCATTGCATTGGGAGCCATTACATCACCATTTTTACAAGGATTACCATTATGAGTATCATTGCATCGCATTTCTTTATAACGTGAGTACCTTTCCTTTGCATGCCATTACATCTCCAGTCCTTTACTTCACATGTAAGTAGATTAGCATTACTTTTAAAACCTGATAATTCCATTTATTTATCGCAGTATTAATCTTATATATATATATATATATATATATATATATATATATATAATCTAATTCAAATGTATAGAGGTATGGTATATATATGTATTTTATATGTATGTATAGATATACAAAATGTATATACATAAAGAAATTGAACACAAACACATTGTTCTTTTTTTTTTAATTAGTTCTATTTTTTTAGACATAATTTTAATTTCAACATTTTACCTGAATTGATTATCAAGTTTTTAAGTTATTAAATCAGCAATTTTTTATAGGTAAAAATATGTATTCCATTTTAAAATAACACCGTCCATAGATTTAAAAGTCCTTGCTACTACAATACACAACCCACTTCTTAGACCCAAAACCTCCTTACAACCCATCCTGAGATCTCAAAACTCCTTACTAACTATATACAGAACCCATACCCAAACGCTAAAACCTCCTTATCACCTCTATACACAAATTTAGTAGCCCACACACATCCATTCAAACACTCACATCTGCTTTCACCCATACAGCCATTCACACAGATACTTAGATAATACAGTCACTCACACTCCAACTCACTTAACCAAACACCCACTCACTCTCCCAAACAGCCACTTATACACCAAGTCACTCACTCATACAACCATTCAGACACCCATTCACTCACCCATACAGCCACTGACACACCAGCTCAGTCACCAATGCAGCCACTCACACAGCATCTCACTCACACATCCACTTTTACATCCATACAGCCACTTACACACCTTTACACAAAGTATACAGTCACACAGCCACTCACATAACATATGTTCGAAGTAGTATCACTCAGTAGTAGTGCACTTAGCATACTAATAACTTTTGTAGTAAGTTACTATATATGTTTAACACCCATAAACTTGTAAAAACACGTACACTCATTTGATGATGTCATCAGTGATGTCACTGACCATGTCATGAGAGATGTAATTTTTGAGGTCATAAGCAGTCCATTGTGGGGGTGTAAGTTATAGTTAGCTCAGGTAACTATAACTGCTGAATTTCACTGGTTTTGTTCAGGAAAATCTCAGCCTAACTATAAAGCCCTGTGGCACTTACTGGAGGTACCTGGTATTGAAGGGGAATTAATTCCCCCAACTTAAAATGCGCCACAGGGCGCGTATGCAGAATGTTGCTGAGAGAGGGCGGGGCCTCCAGCACAAGTGTGTCTTTTTATTTTTTAAGAAGGGGGTTGTGTGGCCCCCCCTTCCTTTTCTATTTTATGGGTCCTGGGGACCCTATCCCCAGGGTCTGACCCCTATTTTTTTTATTTTTTTTTAAATGGATGGTGGCCGCGTGGCCCCCCTCCAGAGGCCATATTTAGCCCCGGGGACCCCATCCCTTGGGGCATGGCCTGTGTTTTAAAAAATATATATATTTGGAGGGGGGCTGCGTGGCCCCCCTCAGGCCATTTATGGCCCTGGGGACCCCATCCCCCAGCACCGGCCTTTACGTGGCCACTCATTGGGGACAGTGGAGGGAGCCCCAATTCCCCCTCGGTTCCTGCTGGCTCATTGCGTCCTGCGGGAGCCGACATTGCTTTTCTACATGGGGAACGGCTTACATGCAGCTCCCCGTGTGGAAAAGCAATGTGGTTTGGATTTTGGAAGAGAGAATCCAAAATCCAAACCAGTGTTTGCTATAACGCGGCTCCCGCCCTGCCATAGCAAACAGCAGTGTCCCGGGGATAGGAATTCTGGGACACAGCAGGAGCCGGCCCTGGGTGGTGGCGGTCCCCGGGCCCTCACAGGCTCCAGGTGGAGGGCTGTGCAGCCCCCCTCCCAACATTGGGAAAGCCCCAGGGAGGAGGTGGTCCCGGGGCTCAGGGGTCCGTAACGGACTCCCAAATTTAAATATTAGTGCCCCGGGGAGGTGGTGGTCCCCTGGGCATGTGGGGTGGCTCGAGCCCCCCCCCCCACACAGGGTATTTAAATCAAAAAAACAAGCACCCTGGGGTGGCGGTCCCCAGGGCTGTGGGGATGCCATGTGCCCCCGCAAATATTTGATAAAAGCACCGGGGCTGGCAGGCCCCGGGGCTTTGGGGGGCCTGGGAGGCCCCACAACATTAAAAAAACAAGCTCCAGGGGGAAGCGGTCCCTGGGGCTGCAGGGGGGGCATTGTGCCCCCACACATATTTAAGAAAAGCCCCAGGGGTGGCGGTCCCCGGGGCTGCGGGGGTCCCCATTGGCCCCGCAATTAGATTTCCCCATGCCCCTGGAACTTGGCCCACTTGGGGGCTAAATAATAACAAAGCGCGGCAGGCCGCGCTTTATTTTTTTTTAAATTGTCATCCGTATTCGCGCACCCAGAGCGAATTCGGCCGATTTTCTTTTTTTTTTAATGCTGTTTTGAGCCCAGGGGGTCCTTGTGGTCTCTTTCTGAACCAAGGGCTACATTTTTGCCAAATGTGGTGTAATTCCGTTCAGCAGTTCAAGTTGTAACTGTGTCTAAAGTTTCCTAAGGAAAATTGATGTTGCGACCTCTATTTCTCAGGAACAACTGAGCAGATTTACACCATTTAAAAAAAGGTCTCTTTCTGAACCAAGGGCTACCTTTTTGTCAACTTTGGTGTAATTCTGTTCAGCAGTTCGGGCTGTAGCTGTGTCTAAAATATCCTATGGAAATTAACATGGAGAAAACACGTTTTGGGACCCCCCTTTTTTCTCGGCCCCTGCTTGCCGAATCACCCCGAAACGTTCAAGATAGGAGCTGACCGGGGCGGGCCATACGTTTTGAAAATTTTGCAAAGATTTGTCAATCGGCGCCAAAGTTATTGGGAAAAGAAAAAATGCATTTTGAATAGAAACAAGCTCCTAACTATAACTACCTACTGGTGACAGCCATATTTATACATATATATATGTATATATATATATATATATATATATATATATATGTATATATATATATATATATATATATATTCACTGAAAAAACCATAGGTTTTACACACGTTACACGCATTACACGCGCAAGTTATAGTGAGTCCAACTAACTATAACGTGGAATTTCATTGGTTTTATATCAGTAAAATTTCCAGCTAACTATAACTGGTGTCAAACCTATGGTTTTTTCAGTGAATTTCATAGGTTTTGTAAATGCTACTTCCTAACTATAACGTGTGTAAAACCTATGTTTTTTTTAGTGAATTTCATGGGTTTTGTAAATGCTACTTCCTAACTATAATGTGTGTAAAACCTATGTTTTTTTTCAGTGAATTTCATTGGTTTTTAAAATGCTAATTCAGAAATATCTCGTGTATGCAACCTATACTTTTGTCAATAAAGTTCTGTCAATATTTTTTTCGGAAACAAGCCGTTTTCTTCACTGTTCAAGTTGCATAGAGACTCCTTGTAAAGCGATACAGAATTAGAAAGTACCTTGCCTTTTTTTGAACGCATTAAAATTTGTCTGTAAATAATAACCTTTCTAAACTTTCGTGCGCGACCCGGTGTGCGCACTCTCGGCAACAGTTCTCAATAAAATGGATAGCGCATTTCCAGGCTTTCGTGCGCGACCGACTGTGCGCACCCGCCTATATATTTCGTGAAAACTTTGCAATTTGAACTTATTGAATTTCTTCATAGACCCATCAAAGAACTTATAGTACGTCAAAGAGACTAAACCTAGGCTTCTTTTTTATTATTATGAAAATTTTCATTAAATGGAGCCTAATGTCTTTTTAAACTTTCGTGCGTGACCGAATGTACACACCTTGGTATTTTTAAAAAAAATATAAAAGGTTTTATACTTTAACAATTGTATGCTTGAATCGAGCTCAGAAGATATATTAAATCCGGATGTGTTTGGATTTACTCCTTTTCACGTTTTGAAACTTCGCTGAATTAGACCGCTACTTCCAAATGACGTACGTGACCAGATACTGTCACCGCGTACACGTCCTGAGACGCGCATGTGAAGTCATGTGACTTGAAAACAACACTTCCAATTGGTTCTTAGTAGTTTCTATTCTGCAATTTACACGGAGCACTCCACCCACTTCCCTCACTATCTTTTGTACTCTCAAAAGAGAACAACGTTCAACATCTTTCGGAAAACTTTGCTGAAATGGCTGCCGTTCCGCATTCATCTTCCGAATCTGAAGGAAATGAGCGACTACCTTTAAAAAGAAAAAAGGAATCTTTTATTTGGCAATTTTTCACTTATCCTGGAGAACAAAAGAAAGTGAATGCGCCAAAAGTTACCTGCACGATATGCAAATCGGTTCTCTCAAGAGGAAATCCAACAAAAAAATATTCCTTTTCCATACATACCATGGTGCGGCATGTCAAACAAGTGCACCCTGTGGAATTTGCACAGGCATCGACAAGAGCCCTGGCCACGCTATTACCATCAGAGGTGGCCAGCACATCTTCTGGTGGACGACCTGTATCTCCATTGAGTGCTGTGATGGACTTGAGACCATATCTTGCAAAGGTGCACATGAAATGCAACGAGTGTGGAGAAATTCTTCTGTACGGAGAGCAGAGCCTCATTCTTACTAAACTAAAAATTGAGAGTCATAAATGCCCCGAGAAAAGATATATTTCTTCATTTCATTTTGATCCTGTGTCACACATGAAAATGTTGTTGCAAGTTTAAAAAATCAAAAACAACATAACACTTGTTTTAAAAAAAAAAAAAAAAAGTTCTTTTCAGAACTAACTCATTGTACTTAAAAAGAGCTCCAGGAGCATATTATAAAGGGGGTTTATCTCCGTTTTTTTGGTTTTAGTTCGTGCGCGACCGTGTGCGCGCACCCGCCTATATATTTCGTGAAAACTTTGCAATTGCAACTTATTAAATTTCTTCATAGACCCATCAAAGAACTTATACTACGTCAAAGACACTAAACCTAGGCTTCTTTTTTATTATTATGAAAATTTTCATTAAATGGAGCCGAATGTCTTTTTAAACTTTCGTGCGTGACCGAATGTACACACCTTGGTATTTTAAAAAAATATATAAAAGGTTTTATACTGTAACAATTGTATGCTTGAATCGAGCTCAGAAGATATATTAAATCCGGATGTGTTTGGATTTACTCCTTTTCACGTTTTGAAACTTCGCTGAATTAGACCGCTACTTCCAAATGACGTACGTGACCAGATACTGTCACCGCGTACACGTCCTGAGACGCGCATGTGAAGTCATGTGACTTGAAAACAACACTTCCAATTGGTTCTTAGTAGTTTCTATTCTGCAATTTACACGGAGCACTCCACCCACTTCCCTCACTATGTTTTCTACTCTCAAAAGAGAACAACGTTCAACATCTTTCGGAAGACTTTCTTTTCACGCGATAATGTGAAATACTGAGATTGTTACAGGATTTTCTATCAGATATGTGTTCCCATTGCTGTTGAAGCACTAACACCGTGGAAAATTCCACCGATAGCAGTGATATTTTTAACGCCGAGCACCGGCGATTTTTATCGCTTAGAAGCCTTCCTATTATGAAGGTTTATCTCCTAAGTCTCTGATTCTCAAACTGTGCAACGCGGCTCCCCTGTGTGCCGTAATGAGGTGCTAGGGGCGCCGCGCACACTCTAGTGTGACTAACCATCCATAAATTCCACGGACATCTCTACCCTGTTATCTGCAATTGTGAACATCAAAAGGAGCTGCGCTACACCCCTGTGAGAGGCCTCACTCCCACTGCTGCAACAGCTTGGCAGTCCTCCAGATGCACAGGAACAGCCCCTCCGATCCATTGAAGTTCTGTGTCGGTCTCAATACCACTTACGAAATGAAAATAAGCACTGAAGAATATTCAAGTATGTACTACTCCTCCTGCTACAGCATACAGAATGCATTCTATTACCTATAAAAAAGTGAAACACCCACGCTACAATCATATAGAACACTTCCTCTAAAGAAGCCTGTGAATAACTTTAAAACATCAGGTTAACCTTTTTTTACTCTCTCATCATTGTTAAAGATAAGTATTTACAATACTATATTAAACAATGCCATGGTTGTTGCTTTTTAATTTTAAAAATCTTGCAATCTTTCACAAACCCAATACTCATGGCTTCTTTTTCGTGACAAAAATCTTGCAATATTACATACCTACATAGAATAACAGAAAAAACATAACACTACAAAGGCCGAACACTCTACTAAACGCGGATTTGTAACCTATGGGGCAGATTTATGTTAACTACTTCATACCCAGATATGCACCAGTTAATGTGCACCACAGTATGCTAGTGCTCCGTTACCCATGGTGAGCCACATTTGAAATGTGGCGCACCATGGTACAAACACACCATATATGCGTAACACATCTGTGCTGAAAAAGTAATACATTGCTAGAGTTGCATCGCAAGTGTGATGCAGCTCCAGCAAGGCTCACCAATGCACTATATTCACAATGCTGCGTCAATACCTACGCCTGCTTCAAGCACATGCACAGTTTTGAAACAGCATGGGCCTGAAAGTCACTGAGTGAAATATCATGCATTACAGTCAGCCACTTTCAAGACGCATTCCTTCAGAGGAACACTTACCGTTTATTAGAGGTAGATCGTCCGACTCCACCGGAGGACACCCCTAATAAAAAGGACATATATATATAATGCGGACTAGCCGCTGTATCGTGCTAGCAAACTTTAACTTAAAAATCGTTAGAAAAAACAAAAGGAATCGAGCAAAATCAGTAGGCCACTGATGGGATCTCTTTTTGACCTCGCTAAAATAGAAACATTAGGAACAACCCCTCATGAGAAATATGAAACTAATGAGAGAAACCGAGCTCGACGCCATGATGGCTGCAAGACAGCTCGGCTCCGCCGCCCACCCCGCCCAAAATAACGACAAACCCTATGCAAATATTATAAATATATACAACACACCAGCAAAGTAACAGAGTAAAACGTTTTATTAAATAACTATTTACATGGCAGCCTGCTGCAACATCGATCCAAATGCATGACGCTGTTCCTGTCGAGGTAGCATAGCTGGCGGCCTAGGGGTGGAGGACCGTTGTGCAAATACCCCGGGGACGACACCATGCGCCAAGGCTCGTCCCCAGTACATCCAGTGGTGATGTCCGACAAGTTGTATGGGGGGATGCCTTGCTGATGCCGCCACCCCCACCACCTTCTTGTTGCCTGATCCGGCCAGCTCAATCGATCGAGCATGAGACTCATGCACTCTGATCTCCTTGGTCTCAGTCAAGCATCAATAGTAAGATTTTCATAGGTGAGTGTAGGTTCATAGTTTTCCATCCACAGACTAAAAGCCTGGAGTGGGAGTGAAAAAAAAATAACTAGGTAAGAAGGAAGGCAGAGACTGTAGGAAGGACTCTGGATATGCTTGGTCCCTGACATGCTTCGATGTCACTGCCTTGCACAAATGGCATAAGTCCTGGATGTTGGGTGCCATAGTTGAGGGTTTGACCTAAAGACACGTCCTGCGGTGCCCTGGTCCAACCATCACATATACCTGCGCCAGGAGACGGCATGGGGTGCACTGGAAGGGAGAGGCGGCGCGAACGAGCCTCCCCCACCTCCCCAGGTGGAGGTTTCTCAGCTACATCCCAGCGCTTCACTCGACAAGCTGAGTTGCGCCCGCTCCTGCGGCACATTGCCTCGCTCGGCCAGCTGAATTACGCCTGCTCTTGCTATTACAGCGTCTCACCCGCCATCCGGCTGAATTGCACCCACTCTTGCAATACAGCGACAGGCAGCTGCCACGGAGCTCAGGAAATGGCGGTCGGCTCCACAGACTTGGGCCTGGCCTGCAAGGATGGCTCTCGGCAACCCTGGAACTCGGACGCTTGACTGCTGGGGCATGGGCCCCATTCCCAAAAGCGTCCCATCAGCCTTGAAGATTCTACAAGAGTCACCGGGGCCCCCGACTCCCGCAGAGTTCCGGTGGGGAGCGACTGCCATGATTGCTCGCGGAATGGCCACGATGTAGCCACGGGGTGCTCTCATGCTGACGCCAGCTTCAGTCTGAAACATCCAGAAACACTGTAGACTACCAATTCGATCAGTTCCGGTGGAGCCCCAACGACGTATCGCATTGTTGCATAATGCGTCATATGACACGCCGCGTTAGCGCACCCGGAAGTGCTCCGGTGCGCGAGGCGCGAAGCGCAGCTTCCCGGAAGCAATCCGGGGCGCGGCGCGGAGCGCGTAACGTAAGCATAACAGGTCATGTGACTTGTTAATAAAACTTTTCATTGGTTTAGAACTATTTTTTGTCCCAAATGATGAAAACCCCTCCTTGTTTCCTCTTGGCTCCTGCCCCCTCCCCAAGTCTCGCTCGGCCAGCTGAGTTTCGCCCACTCTTACGGCCTACGACATGGATAGGCCGGGGCGTTATGGATCAGTATGGGCAAATATACACTTGGGGATTCACAAGCAACAACAAGCCTTTGTATTTGGGGCTCTAAATCAACAACAGTGACAGAGAACAGAACCGAACTAAGCACTCAGGGGCTACGTTTAAACGTAACATCATCTCCCCAGAGGTACATCACCTTACACAGACATGCATTCTGATCTCCTTGGCCTCAGTCAAGCATCAATAGTAAGATTTTCATAGGTGAGTCTAGGTTCATGGTTTTCCATCCACAGACTAAAAGCCTGGAGTGGGAGTGAAAAAACCATAACTAGGTAAGAAGGAAGGCAGAAACAGAATCTTCCTCTGCAACATCAGGCTCTGCATCGCTACTTACTTATAAATGCAGAAAAAACTCTATTAACACAAGGGCTCTTTTCAGAGCCACCTTATATCAAAGCACTCAAACTTCTGATTTATCTCCATTTTCACACTCTTGTTAATAGGTGTGCGCGCCCGAGTGCGCGCACCCCGCAACTTAAAAAAAAAAATATATATATATTTTCGCCTTTAAGGGCCTTACTGCACACCCTGAGAAAACCTACGCAGCAAAACAATCTCTACCTTCTCCCCTTTCCATGTTCCAACGCTTTGAAATGAACAATATATTTACTCGCAGTGACAAAATGGCGGTCAACACTTCCTGATTTCCTTCGAATCGAACGTTAACAGACGTCACGCAGCAACAAAAAAAAATCCGCTCGTGCGCAGCCGCTTGAGTGCGCGCACCCGTGCGCGCGTATAGATATATAATTGACTTTAACTTTAATTTTCTCAGCAACTACTGAACGGATTTACACCATTCCAAAAAAAGCGTAATCTGCGAGCTGGACTCTACAGTTTTGCCAAATTTCTTATAAATCCATTCAGCCGTTCGACCTGTAGCCGTGTCTAAACGTCCTATGGAAAATAGCATGGAGAAAACACGTTTTGGGACCCCCCTTTTATCTCAGCCCCCACTTCACCAATCCCCCCCAAACTTTCAGGGAAGGAGCGCAGCGGACCGAGCCATCTTCTTTGAGAAATTCGCAAAGATTCATCCACCAGGGCCAAAGTTAATCCAAATAGAATGTTGAGGATTTCCAATGGAAACTAGGTCCTAAATATAACTACCTACTGGCGACCGCCAGTAGGTAATATATATATATATATATATATATATATAACTGAAACTGAGGTTGGACTCAATGTGGTTGGAGCGTTGGGGACCCGGGAGGACAATTCACATCATCAGCACTAGCCTGCCTAGCACCGCAAACCCACGCTCATATTCAGCTCAGGGCCCTCATGAGGACACAGGGTTGGGAAGAAGTCACTTACCTGCTGGCCGAAAGAGGTGCATGCTGGTACTTGCAGTTTGCCGACGCAACTGTAGTACTGTTTGCGACTTCACTCCACCCACCTGGGCATCCACCTATGGGAGAACGATTGGGACTACTTTTGCGATGCCTGTCGGGATCTGCTGTAAAGGAGCTGGCATCTGATGAGGCACAGTCCGAAACGCGTCATGCCCTTGTTCCTGTGAAAATAAATCTTCCTCCTGGCATTCCCCGTTGTGGCTCTCCGTTTCTTCTAACAAGGAAACCTCTGTGATATATATATATATATATATATATATATTTATATATATATATATAACGAAACTTCGCTTTCACCAATTTCCCTTCTGCAGAGTGGAGGCAGGTCGCCATGAGGCGTTTCGGCAGTTGACCTACCTTGATCAAATGACAACGTTGCATGTTAAGGGTTCCTTTTTAAAGTGATAGTGCAAAATGGCTAATTCATAGACATAGAAAAAATCCTCCATAGGTCACATTTACAATGTACATAATACTTGCATGAATGCTGGTTTAAAAGGTTAAAATACATATTTAAAATATTACAGCTTTAAATTTTCATATAATTTCATGTGCATAGTTCTAAATATACATTATTCATACTGGATTACCCCGGATATGATGATCGTAGAAATTCATTGTCCAAATCCCTGATATTCAGTCCTTTTTTAACTCAATGTTACATTAGCCAATTCAAAGTTTTCCCAGTCCCTACTAATCCTTCTACTAAAAGTGCTACATAACCACCATAAGTTCTAACATATAAAGTGCATGTGCTGCTACCAATCTGTAAACATTTCGCCAGAGACACCTATTTATGATTCAATATCTTATTCAATGATGTCCTGGCAATATACATTGGAGCATGTGCAAAAAGAGGCAAAAGACATTAACTATCAATCCACAATACATAGTTGACAATTTCACTTCATAAACAGTTGATTCCCACTATTGTAATGATAAATATATAAATATGCATTTAAATAAATAGATACATATAAATACAATTCAATTGCCTAAAATGTGATAAAAATCTGTCTAAACCAGATGGGTTCTCTATGTCCTCCATCAATAGAGGATCGAGGGGTGGCGGCATCGCCGTCATATATACAACATCTTACACCTGTATCTTTGTTAAGGAAGACATTACGGGATGTGAAGGCGCACGGTTTAAAATCACCACCAGCCCTCATTTCTCCCTCTCTGGCCTCTTTATCTATAGACCACCGGGCCCCTCCTCGAAATTTATAGAGGAACTCTTAGAAATAGCTCATGCCATGGCCACAAGTTCCGCTAATTTTACGATCTTGGGGGACTTAAACCTCCACTTTGACGCCATCTCGGATCTGACCATCAGCAGTCTTTTAGCGGACCTAACAGCCTTGCAGCTGACCTCCATCATACAATCCGCTACACACTCGGCGGGTCACCTACTCGACCCGGTTTTCACTAATATTCTGGAAGTTAAAGCTGATCCTCCTATACCCATGGGATGGACGGACCACTTCCTTGTTTCTTTCGTGATTCCGGCCGCCACTCAACCCAACAGGGCATCGCCCACCTCCTGCCTTAAACGACCCTGGCACAAGCTCCAAAATATAAACCTGCCTGCCAGTTTAGGTGAACCTAAATTTGAAATCACGAACGACATTAACATGCTATATGCCGCCTTTCAGTAATGGATCACCAAAGGGCTCGATACCATCATTCCAGCGAAATGGACTAGAGGACGGAACACCCCCTCTAATCCATGGTTTGATGACAACCTAAAAATTCTCAGAAAAGAATGCAAAAGAAAGGAGCGCCACTGGATGAAGGAGTATAGGGACGAGGACAAAGCATCCTACTTGACCACACTCAAGCGATACCATAAAGCCATACGCACTGCCCGTGCAGCCTTCTATGCCAAAGAAATTGACTCCAGCCCTAACCCCACAAAAACAATCTTCAAACTGGTCCAAAAGCTACAAAATAGCGGCAACTCTGCCGCAGGCATTTCCTCCAATCAGCAGTGTGAAGACCTCGCCACTTTTTTCATAGAAAAGGTGAGAAAGGTCTATAACGCCTTCTCACAGAACCCCTCTGCTCCTGCCAGCCCTCTCCAAGTCCCTAGCAAAAGCCCCGGGCTCACCCATCTGCCGCCCATCTCCCACGAGGACCTAGCTAAACTCTGCAGAAAGGTGAAATCCGGCGCCCCCTCAGATTCCATGAGACCAGCCCAGTTTCTGGATTCTCTGGACTTCTTTCTTCCCTCTCTGGCCATGCTCCTTAACCTTTCCTTTTCATCGGCCATAGTACCCACATGTTGGAAACAGGCCTGGGTTACCCCCATCATTAAAAAACCCACGTTGGACCCCACAAAGCCGGAGAACTACAGGCCCGTCTCCCTGCTCCCCTGGGTGTCCAAACTGGCAGAAGCCCATGCTAACACCATACTCACTGCCCATATGGCCGAAAATAACATCTTGGACCCTTCCCAACACGGGTTTAGGCCTGGACACAGTACGGAGTCCGCCCTCCTCTCCACCACCGAACACCTTAGGATGATCATGGACACCGGTCAGAGTGCTGCGCTGATATTGCTGGATCTCAGCGCGGCCTTTGACACGGTGTCCCATGATATCCTGTTGAGCCGTTTGGAGGGCATAGGGATCAGGGATCGGGCACTTGAATGGTTTCGATCATTCCTCACGAACAGATCCTTTCGTGTGTCAGCTCCTCCATTCATCTCCCACTCTCATGCCATTAGCCAAGGAGTGCCACAGGGCTCTGCCCTCAGTCCGTCCCTTTTCAATTTATACATGCAGCCCCTGGCGACAGTGGCCAAAGAATGGGACCTCACGCTGGTGTTGTATGCCGATGACACACAGCTTGTTATTACCCTCACTGAGATGCCCTCTACCTCGGCTACAAAATTCAGAGATGGGCTGGCCGCTGTTGCCACATGGATGACTGAAAATTGCCTACAGCTGAATGTAGGAAAAACAGAGGTTTTATTCCTGGGTAAAAACCCCAGTCACTGGAGTGACCACTGGTGGCCCCCCTGCTGGGGCCTACCCCTCCATCCAAATCCCTGGTCAAAAACTTAGGCATTTGGTTGGATTCCGCACTGAACTACCAAACCCACACCAAAAAGGTAGCAGCCACTTGCATTGGACTGCTGAGAAGCCTTAATCCCATTCTTGGCTTCTTTAATCCCAAAATACGACAGCTCATTGTCCAAGCCACCATTCTGTCCCGACTGGACTATGCGAGCGTACTACTATTAGGCGCTAACAAAGCCGAAACCACTAGGCTCCAGCGAATACAGAACTCTGCGGCCAGGGCAATTGTAGGCCTCCCCAGAAGGTGCTCGGTTAGAGGCACCATCCAGAGACTCCACTGGCTCCCAGTGGAAGCCCGTATTCAATTTAAGGCCCTCACCACTGCTTTTAAAATCTTGAATGCGGAGGGCCCTGAACTCCTCCAATCGCTGCTTACTCCATACACCCCCCAGCGCAATCTGCGTTCCACGGGTCAACACTTAGTAGTGGTCCCCCGCACAAAATTCAGCCGCATCGGAGGTCGCTCCTTCAGACTTCTGGCGGCAAAACTATGGAACGCCTTACCCCTCCACATTCGCTGCATTACCAACCTACTCACTTTCCGCAAAGCAATTAAAAGTCACCTCTTTTCAGGTCAATAGGCCCCTTCTCTCCCTCCCCCACCCCAGTAGGTTGTGCTTTGGTTCTTAGCGCCGGGACGCCCCGTTGCTGGGGCAGCTGTCGCGCTCAACAAACCCTTAACATAACATAACATAACATAAAATACCAAATTTTTGTATACTCCATATTCCTTTAGATGATGTATTTGGTTAAAGTGCGTATTAGGTTTGAGACCAAAATAAATTATCTAAAATCCCTTATACACTAAAATCAAATGCAATTCAATTCAGATTTGCAGATTAGATCATGATTTGTCATGGGTTATTCCAGAGTAATTTGCAGGTGGGAACTGAGATCATAAGATTTATCTTCAATAGCCTAGTTATTTTCCAATATATCACTGTTCAAGAATAGAATTAATTTGATACAGTAAATTACAAATAGGTGTACAAATCCTCACACGTATTGAGGCCCCCAGGATATTTTGTATTGAGTTCAAGAATATAGCGAGTTTCCAGGTGCCTCGATTTTGATTCACGGTCACCCCCTCTGTTCTGTTGTGGGACAGTATTGATAGCGATATCGATAGCGTAGTATTTCAAATGTTTTAGACTGCTATCATGTTGCTCCTTAAAATGCCTTGCCACAGTGTAGCCAGGGTCATTGTTGTTGATTGCCCTTATGTGCTGTAAAATTATTTTATGAACAGCTAATTTGGTGCTACCAACATATGTCAAATTGCAGCTGCATTCTAACACATAAATCGCATGATCGGTTGGGAATATTAAATGTTGATTTATGGCTTGTAACCTGTCACGAAAAGCTGTATGATATGTAGTTATATTTGAACCATACTGACAAGCCTTACAACTGGAACATTTGAAGAATCCTTTTCTAGCTATGTGCTGTCCCCCTCCGTCTTGGTCCTCCGGTCTTCTCCTCACTAATGCATTGCCCGTTGATGCTGTTTTTCTGTATGTAATGGCCGGATGTTTAGGGAGTAAATCACCTATTATCAGGTTATCCAAAACAAAGGGGCCAATTGCGTCTTCTGATGCCTCATAACTGTTGTTCCTGTCTAGAATATGTCATAATGAGTCTAGTAGGTTCCCTAGCTGCATCTGTACAGTTACTACCTGCACCCTGAGATTTTATGTTGTACTGCGGAAGATCTTCCCTAGCTCGCTTTCTAGACTTCATTATAGCAGCATCAATGATTTGTGTTTTGTATACCCTCTCCAAAAATCATTTTCTACTTTCAATCTGTTTAATTTCCAAATCTTTTTCCTCACTGTATATTCTATGTATACGCAGCATCTCCCCATAGGGTATGCTTTGCATCAAATGAGGAGGATGCACACTGGGCGCATGTGACATGGTATTACCAGCTGTATCCTTATGAAACAGCGATGTGGTCAGAATATCATTTACTACATTAACTCGCACATCCAAGAATGTAATACTTTTGGCACTAACACTGGATGTAAAATTCAGATTGACATTGATTAGTGCAATAAATTCCCTGGCTTCATTCTCTGTACTGTGAAACACAATAAACAGATCGCCAATAAATCTAAGCCATGAAATAATATTCTCATTGTAAATGTGCTCAAATTGTCTCTTGAGGACCAGCTCCTCCCACGAGCCAATGAACAAACAGGCATAGCTGGGGGAGAAGCTGGCCCCCATTGCCACACCCTGTATCTGTTGATACATTTGGTTTTTGAACATTATTTTCAGGACAGAAGGTCAGCATGTCAATTAACATTTTGTTAGGCTGTACAAATTTGAGTGGCCTGTTTGCCAAGAAATGCTCAACAGCTCTTAGCCCATCGTTGTTTCTAATACAAGTGTACAAAGAGGATACATCAGAGCTTTAAATAACAACCCTTATGCCAATGTATATCCTTGATTTTTCGAATGTAATCACTTGTGTCCTGTACATAAGATTCGAGATTGTGGACATGTTCTTGTAATGTCAATGTATCTCGACATGTTCTCTAACAGACCATCGATTGCAGCAGTGATACGTCTTCCTGGTGGTCTATTAATGTTCTTGTGCACTTTGGGAATGAAATATATTGAGGGTATTGTTGGGTGTTCTTTCTTCAAATAATTATATTCCTCAAGGCTCAAAAGACCCCTTCGTTTCCATGTCAACAGTTTAGTACAACATTTTAGTAAAAAAGATATCCTGAATGGCTTCAGATTTCTGAAGGGAGCTCTTGCGATAGCAATCAGTGTTATTCAATTGGGAATAGGTCTCATTCAAATATTCCTGTAGAGGCCACAATACAATATTCCCCCCTTATCCAAATTCCTAATTACTATGTTTTTCTCCTTTTTGAGTTTTGCTATGAATTGGACATATTTTCTTTCATGATTGGATATTCTTCTTTTATTTTTATTGATGTTGATGTTCAACTTCTTCACCTATGCCACCACTTGTTTGTTAAAAAGTCCAACGAATCTCTGGGCATAATAGGGGTAAATTTTGATTTTAATTTAAAGGGGGTTGTCCGGTTTAGCACAGACTTCAAATCCAGATGATCCCCAATTTGAGATGCCCCTTTCGTTCACCTCCTGAGTTAATGCTTCATCTGGGTCCCTACCACCCTGCTCTAGTTCATGCACATCCTTCATTATACCATGATCAGCTGCTGTTAAATTTAATGCGCCTGAGATGTCACTTGCGGATATCCTGCTCCCACTCGCCTCGGCTGGGACTGAAGTTGAAGGAACTTTTTTCATTTTAGTTTTTGTATAAATTTATAAATGTCAGCCCGGGTCTGCGTATAATCAAAATTTGACTCTGTACAATACGAAAGACCAAATTAGAGCAGTTGCTGTTCTGCCATGGTTAAACTTTTGCCATATTAATAATGGTGTTTTTATTGTTGTTGGCCATATGGGTCTGTGTTCGTGGCGTTCCCACTACTTGTTCTTTCAGGTCCCCCGTCCCTGTCCATGAGCAGGCGCTTTCTGGCTGCTTGTCTGCTTTGCCTTCTGCTCTGGGTTCATCGTTTTTTGCCAGTCGATTTCTGGGGCGCAATGTCTCTTCTACTGCATCTCAAATAATCCAGCTCCTTACCCAAAGTGGGTTTAATGGTATTCATGTTGGCACGGTCTCTTTGACCCTCCATTTCCGACTCACTTTCAACCGCAGAGCTAAGGTCTGATACTGACGGGGCCTCTTCTTGTGGTGGATTTCCATCAAACTGATTTTGTCCCTGAATTTGTTTATTTACTGTAGCATTTCTGTAGGTACCAAATTTACGGGCAAAGGTGAACATTTGCCCATTGGCGTAATCCTCCTTGTCCCTTCTGAATTTATAAGTCTTTCCCTGTTTTATCTTCTCCTCCTCTTTTGTTAATCTAATTATCATCTCCTCATGGAGTTTCGTTTTCCGTTGGGAATCACCAGATATCTTTATTTCTGCGTCAAGAGCATCTATTTTGGTTTGCAAGTCACCCAATCACTTTCTGCATACTTAACTAATATCTGGACTAGTCTCCGTGAGGAATCCAAGTTTGTTTCTGCCCACTCAGCCATCATCTGGGGTTTGGTGTATCATAGCTGGGAGCAATCATTATACTTGAACCCCTGGGTAATCTACCCACATCGAGGTACCTCTGTAACGATTTCGATTCCCACCATTTAGCTTGTTCTTGACGCATCAATTTTTCCAAGATGCAGAATTTTTCTTTTAAACTTTGTTCCCTTCCACTTGCCTCCTCGCTGGCACCTTTACTGTTGTCACACTGCTCCAAAGGCGAGTCAGAAAACATCTCCACCGCAGCTGACTTGCAATTCCCCAACACTGCGGCGGACATCTTTGGAGTAAGAAATACAAACTGCTATCCGTCCACCAAGTTCGATTTGTGTTTTTATATATATGTATATATATATCAGGCTCACATTTTCCTTGCGCAGCAAACAATAGACGGCACTCGTAATGAAGGTGGATTATACGGTCTTTATTACCGTATACAAAAAAACAGGACGTGTTTCGGCTTCGCGCCTTTTTCGTACTGTGTGGTGTATATATATGTGTGTGTGTGTATATATATATATATATATATATATATGTGTATATATTTTTTTCAAACAAAGACCCTCGATTCGGAAGCGCACACTGCTGCAGACACATTAAAGCACCCCGGCCATTTGCACATGGATTTATTTCCTCGCCTTAAGCGTTTCAGAGATGTTTTCTCCTTGTTCACAGGCATAGATACCATAACGCAGTCATTTTCAAAAGGCACCGGTTTTATCAGTTCTGGAGCCCTATAGTGGGCCTCTTCCGTAATGGCAATAGAATGGCAATAGAATTTGCTTGCTGGTCCTTGTATATAATATATATCCGACCAAGCGAACCTCTCCAGAAAGAAGACGTCAGCCCACACAGGTAAGTTAAAGAGGACCTCCTTTATTCCAGGAAACAAACGGCATAATAACCTGCACACATCAAGTCCCACTTATAAGAGGATGGATTTCAACCCGCAACTACGAGTTGATTGGCTGCAGCTTCACTTACGGAAGTCCTTGCCCCAGTGAGCGGTGTCTGCAGCCCTCTTAGGATTGTGGTCATTGTAGTGTTTAGGTGGTCATCTTTCTTTACCTTCACCCTACCAACAATACTAACAGCGTGCCAGTGTCACTTTATATATCCTTCTGGCAGTCACCAGTATGTAGTAATAGTTAGGACCTAGTTTCCATAGGAAATTGTCTTTTGAATTGCTTATAACTTTTGTGCCGTATGACGAATCTTCATGAAATTTTCCCCCCAAAAAGTGTCTTTCTGATTCCAGTTGTTCACCGAAAGTTTTGGGGTGATCCGGCAAAGGGTGGAGGCAGAGTAAAAGAGGGGGATAAAAAAAAAGTGTTTCCCTTGTTAATTCCCATCGGTATTTTGAACAAGAGTACAGCCGAACTGCTGAATGGTACTACACCAAATTTATCAGAAAGCTAGCGTTTGGTCCAGAAAGAGCCCTGTATGTGATTTGGTGTAAATCCTTTCAGTAGTTTTTGAGATATTAAAGGAAAAAGACATGTGTATATCTGGGTGGAGCCTAACCACAGATCTCATGGAGAAATCTGATTGGCTGTCAGCCCTTCAATGAGGAAGTACTGGAAGCCACCCTGAGAGCAATATACATGATAGCACCCCATTGCAATGCATTGTACTGAGTGTCAGGTTTTGAGGGTCACAAAAAGGAGAATTTATAAAGGGTGATAGCAGATTTTAGTTACAATATAGATAGTTTCTTGATGGGTAAGAATACTCATTTTTGGAATTGTGGTTTGTACAAAGGTGATTTTACCCTGTGAAAAAGCCTTCTGCTATCCTGTCATGAAACATGTTTGTGAGAACTGTTTTCTCATGATTTTCCCCATAGAGGTTATGGAAGGTGCTACAGAAGCTAAAATTAGTGCACATTTTATGTAAATTCACACTATCTTTCTCAGCCGTATGAGAATGAAGTCTGACATTCTCAGTAAAATATGTACTTCCAACAGGAGCACCTATCAATCGATTTTATTTCAGGACAGAAGGATAGCAGTATGCATAACCTTTTTATTCACTAACTTCTAGTCTAATAGAACACAACATGAAGTCATAAAAACAATAGAACCTTCACACTAAACATAACCCTATGCACTCCATTCTATTCCTGTTTTGTTTGCTGCTTCTGAGCAAATGCATATTGGCTTATTTTTTCTGCTAATATTTCAGTGTTTAATATAATTTGTATACAGTATAAGAAAGGTGAGAACTTGAATAACACCCAATTTTCGGGTATGTAAGGGTTTATTAATAAGTTACTGTAAGAATAGGAAAAAGTAGAAGTGTAGATCTTAGAAGAATAGAGTTAGGAATAAGGAAAATGTATTAGTCTTTTTTAGAGAGAGAATTGTTAACACAAGGGTGGATTCACAGACTAACACAAGCTCCATTCCCGGCTCCCACCTCCCAGCCGTCCAGCCCTCCCCGACCCCTACTTAATGGCGGCCGCTGCAGGGACAGTCCAGCAAGACCACTGACTCTTTGTCAGTGAAATTGCTCACCCACCCTTGCAGCTCCACCATTGAGTGAGGCCTCCCCCAGCCCTGCACTCTCTAGTGTGAGTGTTCGAGGCCCTCCTCCATCCGCAGGTTCACCTGTGCCTCATCCCTGGTGGTCCAGTGGACCTCTGTCTCCTGCTTTCTGCTCTGTTTTTTTCACACATTTTTTTCACTTGTTTTCACCCTCTTTCCTAGTCTATTTTTCTGCACTTTTCTGCTGTTCTCTCTTTTTCCCTTTCTACCTACTTTTCCTCCTTTCCCGCCTGTTTCTCCCCCGCACTGCTGTCCCCGCGGCCCCTCTCCCCAGCATGACCAGCACGACCAATCCAGCTCCCCTCCCCGCCTCACAGCTGTCCAGCCCTCCCCTACCCCTACTTAATGGCGGCCGCTCCGGGGACAATGTGAGTGTTTGAGGCCCTCCTCCATCCACAGGTTCACCTGCATCTCATTCCTGGTGGTCCAGTGGACCTCTGTCTCCCGTTTTCTGCTCCATTTTTTCACTCGTTTTCACTCATTTTTTTCACTCATTTTCACCCTTTCCTAATCTACCGTATTTTTCTGCACTTTTCTGCTTTCTGCTGTTCTCTCTTTTACCCTTTCTACCTAATTTTCCTCCTTTCCTGCCTTTTTCTCCCAGCCGCTGCTGCCCCGTGGCCCCTCCCCCCAGCCCAACCAGTGGGACCAATCCAGCTCCCCTCTGCTCTCCCGCCTCCCATCTGTCCAGCCCTCCCCAACCCCTACTTAATGGCGGCTGCTGTGGGGACAGACGAGCAAGACCACTGACTCTTTGTCAGTGAAATTGTTCTCCCACCCTTGCAGCTCCACCATTGAGTGAGACCTCCCCCAACCCCATGCAATCTCAAGTGTGAGTGTTTGAGGTCCTCCTCCACCCGCCGGTTCACTTGTGCCTCATCCCTGGTGGTCCAGTGGACCTCTGTCTCCCGCTTTCCGCTCTGTTTATTCACTTGTTTTTTCACTTGTTTTCACCCTTTTTCCTAATTATTTTTCTGCACTTTTCTGCTTTCTGCTGTTTTCTCTTTTTCCCTTTCTACCTACTTTTCCTCCTTTGCCGCCCGTTTCTCCCCTACCGCTGCTGCCCCCGTGGCCCATCCTCCCCCAGCGCGACCAATCCAGCTCCCCTCTCCGCTCCCGCCTCCCAGCTGTCCAGCCCTCCCCGACCCCTACTTAATGGGAGACACGCACAGCGAGCGTGCCGCTGGCATGCCGAAGGCGGACCAATGGCAAGCCCGTCTACGCCCGAGCGCGACCAGCTCCAGGAACCCTGGACCTCCGCCTTGCCAACGCTATGACCGATCAGCACTCCGAACACTCAACCCATGCCGCAGCAACAACTGCCAGCTAGCATCACCAGCCGACACCCACAGACCCTTCAGCTGTCACCGCTGCTGGCACACCTGCAGCACCGCCAAAAAGACGGATCCAGCATAACCCTCCCACAAGTACACAACAGAACCGAAGACCCTGCAATGCATTCTCCTCAACGTCAGATCCCTCCACAAACATGCCACCGTAATCTGGGACCTCCTCGACAGCACCACCCCAGACGTAGCGTTCTTCACCGAAACCTGGACCAACACCACCTCGGGACCAGACATTGCCATCGCCATCCCCCAAGGATACAAGATCTCCAGGAAGGACCGCCGCACCTGCCCGGGAGGAAGAATTACCATCGTCCACAAATCCACCCTCCGCCTGAGCACACTCCCCGACGAGCCCACAGAACTGATAGAACATCTTCACTCAAAGATATTGGTCAGCCACCGCCACCCTCCGAGGAGCCCTCATCTACTGGCCCCCCTGGACTCCACAGACTCTTCACCAACTCCATCATGGACATCGTCTCCCTGCAGGTCATCGCATCCACCAACTACACCCTGCTGGGAGACCTCAACTTCCACCTCGGCAACCATATGGACCCCAACACCACATCCCTCCTGAACAACCTCCACAACATTGGACTCCGCCAGATCATGACCGAGCCCACGCACTCAGCAGGACACACCCTCGACCCCCTCTTCACTACAGTAAACTCCATTAGCTTCAGCCACACCACCGAACTCCCATGAACGGGCCATCGTTGCGTCCACTTCACCTTCAGAACACCCACCATCCACAGACACCAGCACCTGCTCCCACGAAGAAAATGGCCCAAAATCACTGATGACAAGCTCACCTCCTCACTCAACAATTCCACCCCAACCATCATGGAAAACGACGACCCCAACACCGCAGCCAGAACGGTGCATAGATGGATCTCGGACAACATCAACACCATAGCCCCGATCAACAATACCCATGCCAAGAAAGCCAGATAGTTTACCACCGAACTTCGAGAGTCTAGACGCACTTACCGCCGCCAAGGAAAGGCCTGGAGGAACACCAAATCCACAGAAGCCCACAACAACTTCAAAGCCACCGCCAGCGCCCACCACCAACTCATCAGAGAAATTAGGAAAAAAGAGATTGAAGACAGAATCTCCACCCACGCGCACAACAGCAAGGAACTTTTCAGCATTATCAAGGAGTTCGCCCAGCCCACCAGCGAGTCTACTGACATCCCTCCATCTCAAGACCTCTGCGACAAACTCAGCACCTTTTTCCACCACACAATAAAGAGCATCTACAACAATTGCGATGAAGACAACCAACACACTGAACCCTCACCGACCACCACGACACCCGCAAACCAGTGATTGACAACTGGACAGTCCTCACCACCAAAGACACACTGAATACAATTAAGTCAATCCAATCAGGGGCCCCCATGGACCCCTGCCCCCACCACATCTTCAACAGAGCCGCCGACACCATCGCACCCATGCTCTGCCACACCACCAACAGCTACCTGGTGACCGCCTCATTCCCCGACTACTGGAAACATGCCGAAATCAACCCCCTCTTAAAGAAACCCACAGCGGACCCCACTGGCCTCAAACTACAGACCCATCTCCCTGCTCCTGTTCCCAGCGAAAGTCATCAAGAAAGCCATCAAAAGCCAACTCGCCACATTCATCAAAGAACACATCATCCTCGACTCCTCCCAATCCGGCTTCAGAAAAAAACACAGTACGTAAACCGCCCTCCTCACCACAACAGACGACATCCGCACCCTACTGGACAAAGGAGGAACAGCAGCCCTCATCCTCCTCGACAGTCTCTCACAGCACCCTAATACGCAGACTCTACGACGCAGGAATCCCGGACAAAGCCCTCAACTGGATCCACTCCTTCCTCTCCGGCTGAACGCAGTGGGTCAGACTCCCCCCCCTTTCCTCTCGGACCCTAAACCTACCACCTGCAGAGTCCCTCCTCTCTCAGCCCTACGCTTTTCAACGTCTACATGGCTCCACTCGCCCCCATCGTCAGAACCTACAGACTCAACATTGTGTCATAAGGAGACGACACCCAACTCATCCTCTCCCTATCCAATGAACCCAACACCGCCAGACACAACTTTCAAAAAGGCAAGGAAGCCGTCGTCAAATGGATGAAAAACAGCTGCCTACAACTAAACGCCAACAAAACAGAAGTACTCATGATGGGCCCAAACCCCGATGCCTGGAGCGACACCTGGTGGTCCCCCACCCTCAGAAACCCGCCAACCCCCACAGACCACGCACGCAACCTGGGAATCATCCTGGACTCCAATCTCAAAATAGCTGCCAGATCAACTCTGTGTCGTCTTGCTTCCACACCCATCCGCCCCCTTCATAAGACTTTCAAATGGATCCCCCTTGAACACCAAAAGACCATCACTCACACCCTGATCACCAGCAGACTCAACTATGGCAACGCACTCTACGCCGGAATAAACAAAAGCCTCACCCGCAAGCTACAGAACACCCAGAACGCCGCCGCAAGACTGGTCCTCAACCTGCCAAAACACTGCCACATCTCCCAGCACCAGAAACAATTGATGGAAGGAATGCTGGACAATGCAAACATTCACCCCCAGCAAACATTCACCCCCAGTCACAAGGATCTGGCTTTTGCTTACCACACCACCCCTGTGTCGACCCAGCCATATGCAAATCAGTCTTGACCCTGTTCCTTGTGGGAACAGTCCAGCCCGAACTGCCAAGCCAGGTCCTCCCTGGACCGTAAACAAGCATCCTGGGAACGGTTTTTCCCAGCACCTGCGCACACTCCACTGGCTCCCGTCGAGGCGAGAATCACCTTCACGATATTCACCCATGCACACAAGGCCCTCCACAGCACTGGACCAACATACCTGAAGAGCTGACTCAAATTCCACACACCCCAAAGAACCTTACAATCAGCCCAGCTCTCCTTAGCTATGGTCCCCTGCACCAGAAATACCAGATTGGGAGGCCGCTACTTCTCCTTCCTCGTGGACAACGCCATTCCGCTCCACCTCTGACAGACCACATGGCTCCCTATCTTTGCAAGAAACCTCAAAACCTGGCTCTTCGACAGACCCCCTTCTTGATGGAAGCGAACCTGCACCCTTCCAGCGCCTTGAGACCCTTACTGGTGAGTAGTCGCGCTTTACCAACCCCCCCCCCCCTCCTTCCAGGAACTAAGATTTTGGTAACATTTGTTAAAATGCCCATACGATGACGGTTGAAAACAATCAAGCACATTTGAAAAAAGTGTATTTGTAACACTCACTGCGGTGCATGGACAGCGCGTGCCCAGCATTGTTGTTGTAGCTTCTGGAGCATGCACGAAAACAGCACGCTCAAGAAGGTTTTCGTAGGGAGGCTGGGCACGTTGTGTATACATGCCAAGTATGTATTTTTTAAGGGAATTAGACCTTCCCTAAGCAGCACAATGAAGCGTTGCCAAGCAACAGGTTTTGGCTTGACAATGGGTGTTTTCCCGGGCGCGGACGTCAGTTAGACAGCTGACAGTTACAATCAGCTGCCACGTAAAGGAAAATAGATTTTGTGTTAACCAAAGCAGATTCAAAGCAGATTGGGAAGAAATAGTTTAAATTAGATTCATCAAAAGTGGTGTAAGAAAAGATATTTTAAAATACAGTCTAAAATAAAAAGACATACAGCCTGATTCATGTACGGGCCGTTTTGCGTGGCCCTTATAGCGAATCATAGCGACTCGCTATTGAGGACACGCAAAACGGTATTCATGTAGGAATTGCTAAATAAATAGCGATTCCTACATGTTCTCTATTTGCGAGTAGAAAATTGCTACTCGCAAAAAAAGGAATAACTCCCCATGCATTCCTATGGGCCAAAAGGCCCATAGGAATGAATGGGGAGTATCCCTTATTTGCGAGTAGCAATTTACTACTCGCAAATAAGATAGCGATTTTAAGGGTGCCAGGGGTGTCCAAAGGACACCCTGTAGCACCCCTAAAATGCACATTTGAACAGGTGTTGCGCACACACATGTCCAAAGGACATGTGTGTGTGCAACATGCAACTTAGAAAAATGCTTTTAAAAGCATTTTTCTAAGTTTTTGCTATTTACCGAGAGGTCTGACCTCTCGGTAAATAGCGGCCCAAATTTGCAAAATCGCAATTTTTGAAAGTGTCATGAATAGCATTTAAGGAATCTCTAATAGAGATTCCTTAAATGCTAATCCTCGCATATTAGCTAATTCTTCATTAGCGATTTTTGCATTTGGGATTGTGAATCCCAAATGCCAAAATTGCACTCGCAAAAGGCAAGATTCTGAGAATCTTGCCCTTTGCGAGTGCAATTTAGCTTCATGAATCAGGCTGATAATAAGCTTGTTGAAAGTGGGAGAGAAGCTAGGATGGCTGAGGAAAATAAAATGTCTCTGCACGATGTAAAAGAAGAGTTAATCAGGAGATTAATTAATAAGGAGATTAGTAATACAGTACAAGAAACAGTGAAAACAATTTTGAAGGAATGAAAAAGGAAGGAAATGTAATGGAAGATGATGAATTTTGGTCAATGTCTGAGGAGGATGAAACACAGAATAGGGGATCAGGAGGAAAGTGTGACATAGGGTTGGGGTTGATATATCAGAAGCAAGAGCAGAAGTCTTGGGCGACTCACAGATAGGTGTCCAAAGCGGCAGAAAAGAGAGGTAGGTGCACCGTGCAAAATATAAGGGCAGTCAGCCTAATTGGTATGAGCAGGATGTGGATGATGTGGATGAATATATCCTTGTTTAGGATATGACAATGATATAGATGAATTTTCAGGGGTAGATATTGGTAGGTAAGAAATTAAGTAGGATGTTAAGGACCCTTTGGGTCAGGCTCTATTCAATCTTTCAGAGATTAGGCAACCTCGAACTTCAGAGTGGTGGTCTTTGACACATGTTGCTAACGATATCAAACATTGCATCAGAAGACAATTGGAAATAAATTGAACAGAATTTGATAAGGTTGGGATGTTCTGGTCCTGTAATTGATAAAAGAGACTATGGGGTCCATTAGGATGTCGGGCTGATTGCCCCCGCCAGGGTGGCGGTGGCCACCGCCACCCTGGCGGGGGTAATCCGCCCGACATCCGCATTCTAATTCCCCCCCGCCATATTAGGATGGCGGGGGGGACCGCGGCGGACAAAAACACCGTCCGCCGCTTTTCCGCCCCGGTCGCATTGCGGCCGGGGCGGTAATGGAACCATATGGTGGCGGTGTCTATCAGACACCGCCATCCATATTAGGGTGCCTGTCTGCAGCTGCTTTTTCACGGCGGCAATGCCGCCACGGAAAGGCAGGCGGGGATTGCTGCGGGGGCCCCCTGCAGGGCCCCCAGGTTCACGACACTGTCAGGGGGCACATGGGGGGTACCTATGGTACCCCCCCCCACATTTGCATATGCAATGCGGCAGGCACCTGGGCGATTTTAATCTTTGGCCCTCCGGCCCTCAAGATCTAGCCTTTCGAGAACTTTGCCAAGCGTGTGACAACATTCAGCTTGAACAACTTGTTCTCTCATCTACTCACACAAAGGGGCACATATTGGACTTGGTTTTTGCGGACAAGGAATTAGTCTTAGTGAAAGAAATCATAACCCAATGTTGGACCGACCATTCATTGATCCTTTTCACTATGGCTCAGCCGGCCCTATTAAAACCAAATAGCTCGGGGAGTATTAAATTTAGTCGATCATGGACCCGCCTGCTAAAGGAGATGAAGCAACCTATGTTATTGTCTGGAACATTTAGGATAAAGGACAGTGTAGGTGAGAGCTACAATGCCCTCTGTCAGCAAATCTTGACATCTCTGGACGAGGTAGCACCTTTACGGAAACTGAGGGACAGACCCAGAGGGACTAATGGCTGGTTCACCGAGGAACTCGGCCAGGTGAAGCTACGCTGTAAACAAGCGGAACGCACATGGAGGAGAGGGTATAGGACTGTAGGGACGTGTATGGGTCTGCTCCAAGCTCTACGGAAGATATTGCCGCTTCTCCCTCGGGAAGCTAGAGCAGAAGTAGTGCGTAGTACCATTCTCAGTAGGTTAGACTACTGTAACGCACTACTTCTGGGAGCTCCAAAGACCTTGATCCTTAAATTACAAAGGATCCAAAATATGGCGGCTAAACTAGCTCTGTCCCTTCCACGCTCTGCCTCCTCCTCCGGAGCTTTGGCAGTCTTACATTGGCTACCGGTCCAGCAGAGGATCTCCTCTAAGGCCTTATGCCTGATTTTTGGAGCTCTGCATGGTCAAGGACCAATACCACTGCAAAATCTTTTCTTGTGGTACCAGGCTGCCAGACCCCTGAGATCCGCCTCGGCGTTCCTAGTGAGAATCCAGAGGATAAATAGAGTGAGAATGGGCGGCCGTGCTTTCAGTTTTACGGCCGCCACAATGTGGAACACTCTACCTTTGACACTGAGGAGCAGTCAAAATCTGATTTCATTTAAAAGGGATCTTAAAACATATCTTTTCCCTAGAGCAGAATAAGCGTAGACCAGATGGCTGAACTGATCTCAGCGCCAGGATACCCTCTGGGTGACAGTTGCGCTTAATAAGCATTAAAATACATACATACATATGCATATGCAAATGCAAAAAAGCATTTTTACCATCGTGGCGGGCGGTGCAGAGTGCACCGCCCGCCACAATGCTACAACTACAGGATGTGCCCGCCACTGTGGCGGGCACATCCTAATGCCCCCCACGGGACCCCCGCCCTTATGTCGGGCGGTCCTGTTTCCCACTATGGTGACGGGCGGACAAAGTCCGCCCGTCATCATAATGACCCCCAATGACTCCTAATTTGGATCCAGATCTTATTACCTACCTTTTTTAACTGGGACGTGATCCAATAAAGGGCACGGAAAGGTCCTTAAAGCAATGTGAAGACAGACTCCTAGATGTTCTAGGGCCTGTTGCCAGAATTTTTGATATGATGGAGCAGTCTTACCTGAATGGTACTGATTCAGACATCAATCTGTTGAGGGGATGCAGCCAAATGGTGGTTTGTGTTTTAGTCAACACCAATGCGGGCCTTATAGCAGAGAGGTATAAGGCTGTATTGATGAGAATAAGTCCAAAGTTGGAGACTTGACTAGCAAGGAATCCAGTTAGGAGTCCAAGGGACTGTTGTTTGGTAAAGGGTTAGTGAAAACCTTAGGAAAGCCCGTCCAGACGTTTACAGCCCTTGACAAGGCACATACCTCAATGAGGAGAGTGTTTGTAGAACAAAGTTTATATGGCAGGGCAGGAATATGTAGCACTACTTGCTGGGAGATGTAGTCCCCTTGCCTGGGGATGGTCCTTGGGGGCCAATAACCCCTCCCGTTACCTACAATAAGTCCTACACTGCGGGATTGCTGAGAGGTCTTTGTGGCCCCACCGCCTTTCACCACCACTCTGAAAACATGCCTCTTGACACACTACTGGTTGGGGGATGAAGTCCTATTGGACGCTGAGAGACCTTGGGGCCAAGAAGTCCTTCTGGTACCTCCTGTAAGTGCTACACAGCGCAGTACCTGAGAGCTGGTCGGGGACCCAGCCCCCTTTCTCCACCACTCTGCAAACGCCATTACTACGTAAAAACATCCTTTACTCTGGATTGTGCTACACTGCCACTGTGTTGCAGAGGTACAAGTTGTGCTTGTGAAGGACATCACAAATGTTATTATATATGTGCATGTGTGTGTATGTGTGTATATATATATATATATATATATATATATATATATATATATATATATATATATATATATATATATATATATATATATATATATTCAATGAAAAAACGAAGTTTACAGGGATGTTAAGGTTAGGCTTAAGTTTCGCTCATACGAAACCAGTGAAATTCAGCAGTTATAGTCAGCAGAGCTGACTATAACGCACGCCCCCGCAATGTACTGCTTATGACCTCACATATTACATCACTCATGACATGGTTTGTGACATCACTGATGATATCTCAAATGGCATCACTGATGACTTCACTGATGACATCATACACAAAATCACTAACACACCCACTCACACCCCATAGAACCTTTCATACACCCACTCCCACATAACTATTCACAAACCTATTCACAGACCCATACCAATACTTGCACACCCACAAACTGATTCAAGATCTACACACACATCCACCCATACGGCCACTCATACCCTCACTCACTAATACAGCCACTGACATATCCACTCATACACACATACAGTCACTCATACACTAAGAGTCACCCATAGAGATACTCACACACTTACTCAATCACCTATACAGTCAATTACACAGCCAATTACTCACCCATACAGCTACACACACATACCCACTTACTCATACAGATACTAACACGTGCTCACTCACCTATACAGTCACTGACACAAGCACACACCCACCCATACAGCCACCCTCACATTCACTCAGTCACCCATACAGTCAATCATATACCCCATTTCCCACATATACTGCCTTTCACAAGCCTAGTTACTTACCCATATATCACTGATACATCCACACACTCGCCCACACAGCTATACACCCACTCACTCACCCATACAGCCCCTCACACATGTACTCACTTACCCATATAGCCACTGACTCACCCACTTACTCATCCATACAGGCAGTCACACACTGAATCACCCACCCGTACAGACACCCATACAGGTACTCAGACAACCAATCACTCACCCAAAGAGCTACTCACCTACCCACTCACACACCCATACAGCCACTTAGACACCAACTGACAGACTAATACAGACATTCACACAACCAGTCACTCACCCATACATTCACCTAATCACTTATCCAGTCAGTCTTGCACACTGAATCATCCATACAGGGACTCATACACCCACTGATTTACCAATACAGCTTGGTGAATATATATTTAACACTCATAAACTTTTTGAAAAAACAGTCACTGGATGAAGTCATCAGTGATGTCATCATTGATGTCTTTTGAGTAGTCATCAGTGATGTCATCAGTGATGTCACTGACCATGTTATGAGTGATATAATATGTGAGGTCATAAACAGTACACTGCGGCGAGCGAGTTATAGTTAGCTCACTTAACTACAATTGCTGAATTTCACTGGTTTTGTATGAGTGAAACTTGAGCCTAACTATAGCATCCCTGTAACCTTTGTTTTTTCAGTGAATCAGAATATATATATATATATATATATATATATATATATATATATATATATATATATTTATTTATATTTTTGCACATACAGTATGCACTGATATTTAGCACAATGAGCACTTACCAGCGTAGCCGTAATTTGAAATAATAATAAACGTGGCTTATTAGAAACGATCCTCGGCAGTGTCGGTGCCTGTTTCCTGGAAGTGGAACGGGATACTCACACACATACAGATATATAATAACAGTTGTGATGTCCTTCACAAGCGCAACTTGTACCTCTGCAACACTGTGGCAGTGTAGCACAATCCAGAGTGAAGGATGTTTTGTGAATTGCACAGCAAGGGTGCTGAGCAGTGCCTAATAGATTCCAGCCTTCAATTCCTCCTCTCACTGGAGATGCTAGCTATATGGTGGTTTGATGCTGAAAATCATAGAGGATGCCTATCGGACATGAAAAGGATGGTCAAAGCACATCCGCTGCAGTAGATCTTCATGCAGGCGGAGATCTCTACTGAAGGTGAATGTTCTGCTACTGGGGGGCTGGTGTGTTGCAAAGTCATCCTTCTACTTATTACCACACAAACAATACAAGTGCACATCAGATTAATGTATTGTGACTGCCACAATTGACAATAACAGTTCTCTTAAATGTTTGCACTACAAGAATAAAAGATCGTTTTTAGGTCATGGAGCAATTATTTCATTCAACCTTTATTCAGTCTATTGTTGACAGGCACATCTCATCTAGAAAACAACAAGGTGTAATACCTAAGGCAGATTTTGTATTCCACAGAGTGTGGAAGTGATTTAGCATGCAAAAGTGAAAAAGTAAGCTTGCTCAGAGTGTTCGATATATTGCGAAAAATCGAGGGGCATATTACCAAGGAATGTCGATTTTTATCGCTGCCTATCGATGGATATGTTAGCGGAGAAAACATGCTATTAGCAACGTGTTTCTCCATTGTGCTAAAATATCCAGCGATAGCGGCAAAATGCATCAATATCCCTGAGAATACAGCGATATTCATGCATTAACGACAAAATGCTCTTAGCCATGTTATCCACCTCCCATTGGATAACATGGCTAAGAACTGGTCTGGGCAGGTGTTAGTATTTGGAGATATTCGCGCTTAGTGCGAATATTTCCATCGCTACGCCTGCCTTGCTAATAGGCGATAGCGACGTTAGCGACTGCTTTCAGTCGCTAACTGGTTTGGTACGCCCACTTTGCATGTCATTAGCGATAAACATCGCTGACATGAAAAGCGGGCCCCAAACCGCTGGCTATCGCCTAAAAGCTGTCGCTAACATCAGTTAGCGACAGCTTGCTAATAGGGCGATAGAATTATCACCGCTTAGCGGGCGAAAACGGCCGCTAAAGCGGCGATAATTGCCTATCGCCCTGCTTGATAATATGCCCCCTAGTTCATTCCACTTTTACCAGTGATTTTGGCATTCATAAAATGCACAGTTAAATTGAGTTGTTCAATTTTAAACATTATATTTGCAGATTTGTTTTTTTTTATGTCTCAGCTACAGACGAGATTATGAAGATCTATTGTTTCCAATATATAACTTAGGTTTAGAGTTGGCTTTGGGTCAGCTCCTAGCTCATGACTGGATGGCTTTTTTGTCTGCGTCAGTTGTCTCCTCTTGATTCAATTGCTTCTCTCCTAATTCTTGTGCTTGTCTCAAGAATGTCTAACAAGACAGAAGGTCTATTTCAGGAAACTCCAGGAGTCCTTGCAGAATGCTCATGTGCCTGTAGCAAACTCCTCTCCAAGTGAGACCTGCAAATGGATGAACCTGAACTGACATCCTTCTTGCAATGGAGCATGTATGCAAGGCTTCTTATTTCTTTATATTTTGCTCAGCTTCAGCTGAAGATTATGAAAACACAATCTGATGCCGATTTCCTTTCATTCCCCTCTGACGTATTTCTTCCCTTACTTGATCTGTTAGGTTGCCAGTTTATCCTTATAATGCATATCTTCCCACATTCTGCAATGTCAAAATTCAGCGTGGAAATTAGCTCCATCAGAGTTAATTGCTAATTTGCTGGCCTGGTTTTGACAGCAAGTGCAGCCGGTGCCAATTAAAAAAACGAATGTCACTATTGTATGGAGGGGTGTGGTCTTGGAAGGGGCAGGGACTTGTGATGCGAAGTGTCTAGGAGGCCCTTTTGCCCAACTCTGTATCACCAAACTACCTCCTCAAAAAACAAAAACATGCTGACTCTGGTGTCACTGTCCTTGTGTGTTTCAGACTCCTTAATGAGCATTGGCTGTCCGAAACATCGAAAGATGATCTGGAATGCCACTCTCTGCAGTGGTTTCCTGAAAGCTCGGGCAGTGAACTCTGCTCGGCTTGCAAAGTTTGTGGAGTTTTTCGCACTCCGCGCTACGCGGAGCACACATAGTGTTCCAAAAAACTCCACTCTGCCTAGAGGAGTTTTGTCCTTACTCGCACTCCCCAACATCAAGTTGGTGAGCGCAAGCGAGGAAAATCCACCTCCTCGCAAGATTTTTGCTCGGCAAGATTTCTCAAAGCGGGTGGTCATATTTCTCAATGTGGGCGGTTTGGGTAGTTGCAACCGCTGGCTTTGAAAAACCTTCTGTTCCTGTTGAGAAAGTTGCTGCTTGAGTAGAAAATCTACTGGAGCATCAGAAAAGAAGCAGTGCCCTTTTGCGCATGATGTCGTCAGTGTTGATTTTCAAACGCAGGACAAACACCCAGGACAGAAAATCAATGCGAACAGCCATTACCAAGCGCACTGCACTGCTTGTAGCACTTTGCGTAGCGTGGCAGAGATTTTTTTGGTCACTTTGCTGAGTAACTCTGTAAACTCCGCCCAGGCTTAGTTTCCAGCTCATTCCCTTACCTCGGTTTGATATTGGTTCCTCACTTCGAGGTGATTGTGTGAAAAGACCAGTGCTTAATGAGTTTCTATCCTTCCACTGCTGATTTTAGGACCTTGCATTACAGTGCACAAGGGACTATTTTATCTCCCTCTTTGTTTGTGTACCCTACTCCACTTACTTTTCTGCCCCCTCTCCTTATTTAAACATAAACCCAGAGACAGCTTTACACCACCACACCACACTCCATCCACAGCTATATATATCTAAACAATTCCAGGATAGCCACCATACATGGGCACACACTGTAATTATCTGAAGGTAAAGAATAATGGCAAATCAAAATGACCAATGCTTGTTTATAAGTGTAATTTGTACAGTTTTTCTTGACTTGTTTATATAGTTTTATACTTTTTATATTTAGTAACTTCTTTTGGACATTGATTAAACAGGAAATGTGAAGATTCTATGTCTGAACTCACAGAAATAATGCGGCTGTTTAGATTCTGTGATTTCGAAAGCATTGTATTGGTTTTAACAAGAATGCTGAAATGTCTAGACCTTAACAACATTCACGCATAGGTCGCGAGAAAATACTTTGCAACTTTGCCCACCTTTAATTTTCTGTCTAGTACACCTTTGCATAATTCTTTAACATACATTAAACTGCAACCCATCTAGTGCTACGGACGTGATGGCTCCCTTTTTACTTATCTGTAGAAATTGTTTGGAATTGTATCTAGAAGATTGTGTTACAACATATACCCCAAACATAATTTCTTTGTCGATATTTTTTTTCTCATTTTCACTAGGACAAGATCCTGGAGCATGACAATGTAAACTACTTAACCAAAATCCTAGGTGAACTGGGCATGATATTAGACCAAATTGAAGCTGAGCTGGAGAAGAGAAAACTGGAGTACGAAGGTAAGGTCATTTGAAAGATGCTATGTTTTTTTTGTTATCTGCAAAGTTAATTTAAACCTAGTTTTAATGATTGTTAACGGTACATTTTGTGATTGGAATATTTTTCTCATTCATGTTTCATTATTTCCCATTTGTTATCATACCATATGAAACAACAGTCATATTTAAAGGCAAGAAACCTGGGTAGATGAAACACACACTCACACCTACATTTATATTGAATAGAAAATGCAGTATAGTATCGAATATAAGATATATATTTAGAGGATACAAAACAGGCAGCCTTGTGTTATGGTCCTATCTTGCATTCAAGGAGTTCTGGTGGTATCATAGCAATAAGGCAACATTTTCATGAACACAGGGATGGGGATGGGGGAAAATATTACACCTTACCAGATATGTATTTTTTATATTACTTGCTAATGTTGGTTCAGTTACCATGAAAACAGTGTTTTTGGTGGAGATTTGTAGAGTGGCATGGAATAGCGTTACCTAAATGCACAATCATGCATGGGCACTATTCACCTGGAGGGAATTAAATCAGAATACATTTGAGCCACTAATTGGATCAAACTCATATTTCACAGAAATAACACCCTCTGCCATTTTGCAATATACGTGTCCCATATTTGTACTACAGAATATAATACAATGTCCGATATGATAGACCATCGTAACATATGATCTTAGAAATATATAACACCGATGAATACTTATTTTTACGTTGTTTGAGCCCAGTCATTCCCACTTTTTACTACCTCCCGAAAGTACATAAGGACATTTGTAATCCACCTGGGAGGCCCATCGTGGCATCCAATGGGAGTCTCACTGAAAATCTATCTATTTATGTGGATTCGTTTCTTTCTCCCCTGGTAATGTCTTTAGATTCCTATTTAAGAGACACCAAGCATTTTTTGAACTGCATTGATAAAGTAATTTGGAAAGATACGTACTGTATGCTGGTCCTTGACATCACCAGTCTATACACGTGTATAGCACATGGTGATGGCCTTAAAGCTATGGCCAGCTTTTTGGAAAAACGTCCACTTAGATTTTATGAACACAAGAAAATGCTACTAGAATTCATGACGTTTAGCCTGAATAATAATATATTTCTTTTCGGCAAACAGCTGTATAAACAGATGTCCGGAGTTGCAATGGGAGCTTGCTCCGCCCCTAGTTTCGCGCATCTTTTCGTGGGATGGTGGGAGGAGCAGGTGGCCTGGAGCAACGAGAATCATGAATGGAATAACTGGATCATAGGGTGGCATCGTTACATAGACGATCTTTTTATTATCTTAGAGAACCCTATAGAAACAGCGAGTACTTTTGTTGATGCTCTTAACAGAAACGATGTGAATCTTAGATTTTCCGGTCACATCAGTCAAACATCTGTGAACTATCTAGATCTTACAGTATATATTGACAAGGATGGAAAAATGCAGACCAAATTATACAGAAAGGAAACGGCTGGTAACTCCACTCTCTTTGCTACGAGTAGTCATCCACGTCCACTAATTGAGAGCATCCCGTATGGAGAATTGTTAAGATTAAGAAGGAATAATTCCAATGAGGATGACTTCGAAAGGGCAGCTGACTCAAGTTTACAGAGATTCAGAATAAGGGGTTACAGTGACAGTGTTCTGGCACGTGCATATGAGAGAGCCAAGAAGATGAGACGACATGAGCTGTTGCAGCCTAAAAAGCCAGTGAAAGCTAACAATGGTTCCTTTCGCCTCATCACTACTTTCTCTCAGGATGCAGGGCAAATCAAGAAGATACTCAAGAAAAATTGGAATATCTTATTGACAGATAACACCATCAAGGCTGACTTACCTACCAATCCTTTGGTCACTTTTAGAAAGGCCAGATCACTCAGAGACCAGTTAGTCTCCAGTCATCATCAGACTCAGACAGTAACCCCCAAATTGCCTATTCTCAGTGGTTTTTATCCGTGTGGCAGGTGCAAGGCGTGTAAATATAGTAAGCGGACGCTTACACATAAAATACCTGGCTTGGCAATTCCCAAACGAATAACGAAATTCTTAACTTGTTCCACGCCATATGCCATCTATTGTCTCACGTGCCCTTGTGGCTTGAGATATATTGGCAGTACGACCAATGCCGTAAAACTCAGAATTTTGGAGCACATGCGTGCAATTTCTTAAAAAGATGAATCCTACCCAGTAGCCAGGCACTTTGAAAAGATGCATAAAAGTAACAGGGATCTGTTAACATATACATGTCTCGATAGTGTACCAGCTAACATCAGAGGGGGGGACCGCCTCTTAAAATTAAGACGGCTGGAATCCAGGTATATAATTGACTTGCAAAGTACAATTCCACACGGTCTAAATATGCATGAGGAATTATCAGTACATCTAGTTTGAAGATTAATTTATTTTTGTAATTGAAGGATTATCACTGTACCTTAGAGCTTTTCCTTGCATTTAGAATATCTGTATCCCGTATTTATGATGATTTTTTCTGATACATTGGTGTTATTGTATGGTATATCTCACATCAAGTATGGTCATTCTGATTATTAGTATTTCATGTATTTGAAGCGACCAATACAGATTTGCCCATACAGGGCCACATTAACTTTGACGTGCAGAAAGTTGGACAACCACAGGAGTGTGACTCTATGTGGGTCCCACCCTTATATGCGCCTATATACTTATGTATAGTTATATTTATAACGAGTATGAATACAATACTATTGTAGTATGGTTTTTGGCGCTATGTATTTAATCCCAGTGCGCGTCTTGCAATCATGTTTTCGCTTCAGATACGCCCATCCAGGGCTGAATTTTATGAGTTGTGCATATATTTGGACCACAGCAGATGAAAAAACAACATGTTAGGTTTTACCAGACCGTTGCAATGAATGTTTATCATATACATGTATTTACATTGGTTAATATTGGTTGCATTTACACCAGGGCTGCCTGTATGTTCACCTTCTGTGACATTTCCATTGTTACAAGATGGCGGCCACTTTAGACATCTGCATGTTAGTCCTTTGTTGCACTTTACATTCAGAATGACGTTTTTTAAAGCAGACAGGCGCCTCGGCTCTCTGCACAATTTGACAAAGCCCGATGGCGAAACGCGTCTTGTTGCTGTAAAGTTCCTGCATTAAAAACCTTCTTGGAACTACCCCCTGCGTGTGCTACGTTCTTTATGGATTAAGTATCCTTGGAAATTAGAAGCATCGATTACTTCAACGGGCACACCCCCGTTTTGTGTGCACCCGCTCGTGTGTGCATCTGGCTGGTGTTCTGGAGCTGGCATATATATATATGTATATATATATATATATATATATATATATATATATATATATATATATATATAAAACAAAGCAGTCCTGGTCCCGTTCAATAGTAGCGGAACCGAAAGGTCGAGACCTCAGAAGCCTCACGCCCAGCAAACAGCAATAGCCTCACAATAATCAGCAATCCAGGAATGGATGACAGGGAAGACGATTTATTAAATAAAGGTATAATATATATATATATATATACACATATGTATATGTTTATATTAATGGTTACTATTGTATAGCAGGTGAACACTTGCAGCGGCCCAGGTTGAAATTCGACCAGAGTGGTATTCTGGTCGTACCATCTTTTCATTTCTTCCTGGCTTGCTTCCAGGTTCGCCTGAGCGAGCTTCCTGAAGCGTTGTGTCTGGTTGCGGATGGCCAGCACATAGCTGAACACATCCCGGGGGGTTTTCCCACGGGACTTTTCCCAACCCTCCTTCACCAGTGAGAGAGGTCCTCTAACAGGGTGGCCATACAGGAGTTCAAAGGGACTGAACCCTAAGGACTTCTGAGGCACCTCCCTGTAGGCAAACAACAGGCATGGTAACAAGACGTCCCACTTCCGTCTCATGGGCTCCGCTAGGCCCATAATCATACGGTAAGAGTGGGTGGCAGCTACTCCCCGCTGGGCGTCGAGCACGAACTATCACTAATTGCTAACTGCTGTCAGAGGCTGACAATCTTTTTAAAAACGCACATTGCGCTGATACTTAGAGCGGAAGCTCGCTTTTAATAACTGTCTGTACTGTTGTTGTGTATACTGTGATTTTAGAAGCACTCTGATTGAAAGAGCACACACTTGCACTCACCAGTCTGCAGCATTTCCTAGCCGGGGACTGTTTTCCGCCTAGTTTCTCAGGCAACCGGCATCCCAGCCAATCGCGGGTTGTCGAGGGCGGGACAGGGACAGTCACCTGACGGAGTGTCGAGCGGTTAGCGCTCTAGACCTCCGCTTCCTGGCGACTATTTAGGCTGCGAGGAGGCAGACGTTCCACGCGGTAAGAGTGGGTGGCAGCTACTCCCCGCTGGGCGTCGAGCACGAACTATCACTAATTGCTAACTGCTGTCAGAGGCTGACAATCTTTTTAAAAACGCACATTGCGCTGATACTTAGAGCGGAAGCTCGCTTTTAATAACTGTCTGTACTGTTGTTGTGTATACTGTGATTTTAGAAGCACTCTGATTGAAAGAGCACACACTTGCACTCACCAGTCTGCAGCATTTCCTAGCCGGGGACTGTTTTCCGCCTAGTTTCTCAGGCAACCGGCATCCCAGCCAATCGCGGGTTGTCGAGGGCGGGACAGGGACAGTCACCTGACGGAGTGTCGAGCGGTTAGCGCTCTAGACCTCCGCTTCCTGGCGACTATTTAGGCTGCGAGGAGGCAGACGTTCCACGCGGTAAGAGTGGGTGGCAGCTACTCCCCGCTGGGCGTCGAGCACGAACTATCACTAATTGCTAACTGCTGTCAGAGGCTGACAATCTTTTTAAAAACGCACATTGCGCTGATACTTAGAGCGGAAGCTCGCTTTTAATAACTGTCTGTACTGTTGTTGTGTATACTGTGATTTTAGAAGCACTCTGATTGAAAGAGCACACACTTGCACTCACCAGTCTGCAGCATTTCCTAGCCGGGGACTGTTTTCCGCCTAGTTTCTCAGGCAACCGGCATCCCAGCCAATCGCGGGTTGTCGAGGGCGGGACAGGGACAGTCACCTGACGGAGTGTCGAGCGGTTAGCGCTCTAGACCTCCGCTTCCTGGCGACTATTTAGCCACTCGGCGGCCTCAGCGCGCAGCGATGGCGCGCAGGGTAGGCGCCTTTGACTGCGCCGAAGACGAGCCCAAGACCAGCCCGTCTGTGCCCGTCCGGGCCTGGCCGGGACCCGGGGCACGAAACGCTGATATAGGTAATATCACAGCGGATCAGATACGGGCGTTGCGCCCAAACATTAACAGTAACTGTGTCATTTTAAAGCCCTCTTTAAAAGGTATACATGTTTGCCCTCACTGTGCTTTTGCACTAACTAATATTCAACCTTACTCAGAGGCCCCACACAAGCCTTGTCCACCCATGCAAACCTCTGTTTCAAGCCCTCGTACTTTTTCTTTTTATACAGTTAATTGTAGATCACTGCCCAAACACAAAGCAGATATCCATCACCTCCTAATGGAAGAAAAACCTTGTGCGGTATTTCTAACAGAGACCTGGTTGCATGAGAGCTCAGGTCCTGATATTGCCGCCGCCCTGCCCGCCAATTATGCTATCGTTCGGGTTGATAGAGATAGCCAGGTTGGAGGGGGCATTGCTGTGATCTTCGATCGTGATTTTAACTGTGATTTTGTTATGGTTGATATCCCTGGAAGCGAAGCTGCTTTTTTTAAAATATCTTTGAATCCAAATTTTATGTTCTCAGGCTTCTTAATTTATCGCCCCCCGGGTAGTGCCAGTGCATGGGCTACACATTTAGTTAATTCTATCTTACCCTATTTTTTGAATGCCCAAAATTTGACGATACTAGGGGACCTAAATCTCCATTTTGAGGACAAATCTAATAGTATTGTCTCTAACCTCTTGGATGATTTTAATGCCTTAAATCTGTCCCTGAGAAATGAGGGCCCAACGCATAAGGCTGGACACCTGTTGGACCCTATCGTCTCTAACATACAGGAGCTCAAATGGGTAAAAACCTACCCTGTTTGTTGGTCAGACCACTTCTTAACGCTCTTTTGCATCACCCTCACACAATCTAAGTTGCCAGGGTCTGTCCGGCCTCCAGTTTTTATGAGAAACTGGAAAAAGATTGATCTGATTGAGTTGCAGAATGCACTACAGGTATCTCCCCCAGTTTTGGGCGATGATATGGAGGCAAATGCATTGGAAGCCCACACTTGGTTAGAGAGAGCAGTGGACATCTGCCTGCCCGTTACCAGGTGTACAGGGAATGTCCATCGGCCTCCGGCCCCCTGGTACACGGAAGAACTAAAACTTGAAAAAACTAAGTGCAAGGGTCTCGAGAGAAAATGGCGCAAGCATTATGATTCTCAGTCAAAGGAACTTTACCGTAAGGCCAGAAACCTCTATCATGGGGCCTGCTCTAGAGCTAAGGCTCTTTATGTAACTAAGACCATCGACATGGCTGCTAACAAAGCTCGGACCCTTTTCAACACAGTGAAAAACTTAGCCGGAGCAAATTCCTCGGCGGTTGCACGCCCCCTCACCTCGAAAAAATGCCAAGACCTTGCCACATATTTTGTGGAAAAGATCGACACCATTATAGCAAATATAAATCCCTCGGTGGGGGTGGATAGGGAAGTTCTTCCCTTAGATAGCCCTCCAGGAAATCGGCTGGATGCCTGGCCATGTATTTCTGGGGACACTTTAAAATCTCTGGCCACCTCTATTAAATCAGGTTCTCCGTGTGATCCCCTTCCTATTAATATCATGTGCCAATTGGATGATGGTGCTCTAGGAACTATTGCCGAGACACTTAATGCCTCCATCCGTTTGGCAACTGTTCCGGCGTCCTGGAAGCACGCTATGGTCAGCCCTCTGCTAAAAAAGCCATCTGCTGATCCAGAGGTCCTTGCAAACTATCGGCCGATATCTTTGCTACCTGCCTTCTCGAAAATTTTGGAGAAGCATATCCATGGTGCACTATCATCGCACGCGGAGAGTAACAACCTGCTCCACTTCTCCCAATCGGGCTTTAGGGCAGGTCATTCAACTGAATCCGCCCTCCTGGGAGTTACGGAGAAAATCAGGGCACTATTAGACGACGGGCAAACGGTGGCTCTCGTCCTGCTTGATTTGAGCGCGGCCTTCGACACCATCTCGCATAACAGACTGCTTGCCAGGCTGAGCGTGGATGGTGTCGGAGGGACCGCATTGGGCTGGATCAGATCCTATCTGAGCGACCGGACTTTCCAGATCTCGTCCTCTCACGCACAGTCGGATATTTTTCGGTCACCTCATGGCGTGCCCCAGGGCTCAATTTTAAGCCCACTATTCTTCAACCTTTACCTCCGCCCCCTCGCTGATCTAGCAGAGCGAGTAGGTCTGGAACTCATGACCTACGCGGATGACTCACAGATTATTTTTTCCCTTACTAATTCAGAGTCTTCATCCCCTTCAGTCCTGAAACTTGGTCTCCAGGAGGTCTTCAGCTGGATGTCAACTAACCAGCTGAAGCTTAATGGGGAGAAGACAGAGATTCTTCTCCTGGGGAAAAATCGTGAGCTGTGGCAAGATAGACATTGGCCGCCATCTATGGGTATTTTCCCTAGTCCGGCTACCCAGGTTAGAAATCTTGGGGTGTGTATCGACGATTCTCTGTCCATGAAGCAGCAGGCCAACAAAGTGGCTGGTACTTGTTTTACCATCATTAAATGGCTGCGGAAGATTATCTGGATGCTACCTGTGGATACCCAGAAGACCGTAGTCAACGCGCTAATAACATCTAGGCTTGACTACGGTAACATTCTTTATCTGGGCTCCAATTTAGCCGTAGTCAGACGACTACAATTGGTCCAGAACTCCGCAGCCAGGCTGTTATGTAAGATCCCTAGGACAGCAAGGATTTCGAAGCACCTCAGAGATCTACACTGGTTGAAAGTTGATAACCGGGTCCGGTTTAAGGCCTTGACCATAATGTTCAAGATCAGGGCAGGAACCGCACCACGGTACCTGCAGAATTTGGTCAGGCCCCATGTTCCTGTACGGAATCTTCGTTCCTTAAATGGAGCAACTTTCGTGGTTCCCAGATTCAAACTGGCCCGAATGGGAGGTAAATCGTATCCCACCTGGGACCAGTTCTTTGGAACTCTCTCCCTTTAGCTTTGCGCAAAGAGGAAAATTTTGCCAGTTTCAAGAAAAAAGTCAAAACCTGGCTGTTTAATAAATAATTGTGTTTACCAATGGTTGTTGTTCTGTGACAGTATTTTGCCTCTCAGTATCTTTTTCTCGTAGCCATGGCGCCGGGAAACCCTTTGTGGGTATCTGCGCGCATTATAAGTGTAAAAAATAAATAAATAAATAAATAAATAATCATACCTTTTAGGGTCCGGTTGAACCTTTCAACCAACCCATTCCTTGAGGGTGGTAAGGAGTGGTGAACTTATAAGTTACCCCACACTCCTCCCACAGAGACGTCATGTACTTAGAGATGAAGTTGGTACCCCGGTCGGAGACCACCTCTCTGGGGAACCCCACACAGGAAAAGATCCCCATCAATGCACGGCCCACCACGGGTGCTGTGATTGTCCTGAGAGGGACTGCTTCCGGGTACTGGGTGGCATGGTCCACCAAGACCAGGATGAACCTGTTGCTTAAGGCTGTCTTGGGGTCCGGGGGCCCTACTATGTCTATGCCCACCCGCTTGAAAGGGGTGCTCACCACTGGAAAGGGTTGGAGGGGTGCCTTCAACTTCATTCCAGTCTTACCACTGGCTTGACAGGTTTGGCAAGACCTACAAAAGGAACCAACGTGCTTCTTCATCTGGGGCCAGTGGAAGTGGGTGACAAGCCGGTTAAGGGTCTTGTCTTGCCCCAGATGTCCTGCCAGAGGCACATCATGAGCCAGACCCATTAGGAAGTTTCTGAAGCGCTCGGGTACCACCAGCACACAGGCTGCACCGGGCTCAGCAAACTTAGGCTCACAATACAATAAGTCATCTTCCCAGTAGATAAAGTGATCTCTGGCTGCTCCACCTGCTGCCTGATCTACAGCCTGTTGCCACAGACCAATGAGGGAAGGGCATTCCTTCTGCGCCTGGCAGAACTCCTCCCTGGAGGGGCCACCTTCCTGCTGCCAATGGGTCAGCTCGGGGAGGTCCCCCAGTTTTGCCACCTGTTCCCCTGTAGGCTCCAGGGCATCCCCCTCAGGGTCTGCTCCTTCCTGGACCGTGGGAACTGCTGGGGCGGGTTTTCCGCGCCCCCTGCCTCTTCCTCTCCTGGCAGGCCATGGGCCACTGTTTCAGGCTCCAGTTCTGCTGAATCACCCCTACTGGCTGCCATAGCACGTGTGGTCACACAGATCCACGCCGGCAAACCCAACATCTCCAAGTGAGTTCTGTGTTCTACATCCCTCCATGGAGAACTCTCCATGTTGTTACCTAACAGTCTACAGGCAAGGCATCACTGCCAACTACTTCCAAAAGACCAGATACCCCCCCCCCATTCAAAGGGAACACGCGCCAGCTTGCAGAGGCGCACTGAGCTGTCAGCTGCCACTACAGGGCGGAGTACATCAGGGATGATTTGCTCTTCAGACACCCACTGACACCTCACGGATGTCACGCTGGCTCCTGTGTCTCTCAGAGCCTCAACCTCCCTCCCATTGAAGGTCACCTTCTGCCCATACTTCTTAGTGTTAGAGGGCAGTAAGGTTTCCTGGACCATCTCTTGGTCTCCTAGAGAGACAAGGGTCATAACTGCTAGCTCCCCCCATTCACTAGAAACCAAATCCCCTCCCAAAGCTACACTTGCTAACGCTGGGGCGGGAGCACCAGTGGCTGCTAGCTTCTTCTTGGGACAGCTTGGAGCGATGTGACCTACCTCATTGCAGTGATAGCAGGTAGGGGGACCTTGGTTATTTCTTCTGTCTCTATTGTCCCGCTTGCCCTTAGGGGGCCATGGCTGTCTAGGTTTGGGGGGTTGGGATTCCTTTCCCTGGGAACTATTTTGGGGCCCTTGCGAGAACTCCTTTTGGTTACCCTTGTTCCCCCCACTCTTCTGCTGGGGACTCTGCCCACCTTTGGCTGTGGTACCCACAATTCCTCTGTGGACCCTGGTACTGGTCCAGCGGTCCGCCTCCTTGGCAAGCTCAATGGGGTATGTCAGCTTGCTGTCTAAAAGATGCTGGCGCAGCTCTGGAACACAAAGACTACTCAAGTGCTCCCAACTGATTAAATGCAACAACCCCTTAAAATCAGTTACTTTACTGCCCTTCATCCAACCTTCCAGTGCACGTGAGTAGTAATTCACACATTCCATCCAAGTCTCAGACTCTCTCTTCTTGGAGTTTCTAAACTGCAGTCTATACTGCTTTGGAGTAAGGCCATACCTGAGACATAAGGCCTCCTTCATATTGGGGTAGGTCACGGCACCTGCCATCTCTAAGAGCTCTGGAGCACTCCTCCCAGAAGCCTCAAAATGTTTCCTCAGGCCCGCCCCCCAATGCTGATCAGGCACACCATTCATCTTCAATGCAATTTCATACGAAGTGAACCAGGCATAAATATCCTCACTCCTATGGTAATTCTGTACCAGGTCTTTGGGAATATATACTTTAACCCCATGCACTGGCTGTGCGCTGCCACCATTTGAACTGGCATCCACCTCCTTGGCTTTAAGATCCAGTACTCTCATGCTCAACTCATGAGCCCAAAGCAATTTCTTTTCCTCCAAGGCGCAGGCACTTTTGCTCTCCTCTGCCGCCTTTTCTCACTCTTTATCCATTTCCAATTGCTTCATTTTTATTTTTAGAACTTCCAACTCATATTCTCTTACTCTCTGATTTTCTTGTAACTCTTCTGGGGTGAGGCCCCTTCTGGAATGGTTGCTGCCAGCTCCTGAGCCTACTCTGCCCACTGGCAGATCTATGACTTGAAAACCATTCTCTACATCCACATCATCATTTCCCTCTTGTGCCTCCCAATGGGCTTTCGAGATTCTCTGCAGCTCCTCCTTTCTGTAGGCGCTCTTTATGGGGCACTCAAATCCAAGGCAGAATTTCCTAAGTTGCTCAACTTTGTATGAATACAAATCTCCAATGACAAACTCCAATTCTACTTCTGCCCCCTCACTGAGTGCCTTTCCTTTCGCAGACATGATGCCTTGAAGAGTTACTCAAAAATAGGATCAAAAATCAAAAACCAGTAGTATGTGGTGGCGTAGTGGTCTGCACTCACTAGTGGTGTACACCAATTACTGTGGGTCTAGTACAAATACAAGTTCAATTCCACCGCTGCCACCAATGTTAGAACTGGGGGTCTCTAGTTGGCAGGGGTAGGTACCACTGTCCAAATAGGGACCCTTGATTCTAATCAGGGTAAGGAGGAAACCCTCTGAGATAACACCTGCTCACCCTCTAGGTAGCTTGGCACGAGCAGTCTAGGCTAATCAGAGGCAATGTGTAAAGTATTTGTACCAACACTCACAGTAACACAGTGAAAACACCACAAACTGACTCCACAACAGTTTTGAAAAATAAAGGTATTTAATCTAAACTACACAAGACCAAAACGACAAAAATCCAACATACACCGTTCAAGAATATGGTTTCAAAAGAGTTCTTAAGGTTTGCGATAAAGTTCTTCAGGTTGAGATCGAATAAACCACAGATGCGTGAAAAGTTCACAGTTGCGTCAAGTTTACTCACAGTACCTTTTAGTTGCGACAAAGTTCCAAAAGCAGAAGCTGGTGTGGTGGAAAACAAGCGATGCATTGCTCCTGAGACCCTGGGGAGGTGATGCGACAACCCCGCTGCAGCAGCGGGCGTGTTGCGACGAATCCGGTCTGTATGGGGAGGAAGGCCACTTGTATGGATTCCGGTGCGTAGGCTCCGTAGGAAGTTTGTTCTCGCAAAGGCACGATGCGACGATCTCGTAGGGGCTGCGACGATCTCCGGGGCGACGATGCTGCGATCCAGCGGTGATCCTCTCTCTCGTAGCTCCTCGATGCGATGGCTCTGCGACGATGCTCGCAGCGATGTGATGCGGTCCGCAAGCAAGCAGTGCGGCGATCTCACCCAGCGACGACAGGCTCTGCGACGACACTCGCAGCGATGTTCGACTTTCCCGCACCGGTCTGGTGCGTCCCGCAAACGAAGGATGCAACGGCTCTGGCAGCGGCAACAGACGCTGCGACGATCTCGACCTTCGTAGTGGAGGGAATCTTCTCGCACTGTCGGAGATGCGCTCCACAAGCGAGCGATGCGACCCTTTTCAATTGCAAAAGTCTCTCAAGCTTAGTTTCAAGCTTCCCAGCACAGGTACAACTTCCAGAGGCCCCACAACTGGATCAAGCACTCTAGGAAGGACAGAACTCTCTCAGCAGAGTTCAGGGAAGCTGGGGATGAAGTCCTTTTGTTCCTGGGACTTCAGAACAGGGAGCCAGCTCTTCTCAGGCCCTTGGAGATTCCTCTAAGACAGGGGACACAGTACACTAGCAAAGTCCTTGTAATGTAATGTAATGTAAGTATACTTGTAAAGAGCACTGTTACTCCATCTCGGAGTGTCCTGGCGCTGTATACCGCTGGGGAACCCGTCCTGGCTTTCCCTGTGAGATGGTCCCTCCTGGGCACCTCCAAGGTGAAGCCAGGCATCCCCGGCGCTGATGGGGCCACTGTGGAGATTAAGCAAGCTATTGCCCAGAGTTGCTGAGTGGGACCCATGGTTAGCGTAGGCACCTTGGCGAGAATTATCGAGTCCGCGGACATTGACCCAAGACCCTGCCGCGTCGGGAATTGAACCCTGGTCCCGGGCCGATCTCTGCTTCAGGGTCTGCCGCTTCTAACCAGTGAGCCACACTTCCCCTCTCCTTGGCAGCAAAGCAACAGCAGGTCAGTCCAGCAGAGCAACAGCAGGACAGTCTTCCTCCTTCAGTTTCAGCTTTCTCCTTGGAAGAGGTTCCTTCTTGATTCCAGGATGATCTAATTTTCTGTTGTCAGGGATCCTGTACTTATACCCCAAAAATTATTTGTTGTCTTTGTGCCAGTGGGCCCTGAGCCCGGTCTGAACCAGTTCTGGGTGTTGCTTGAGCACTTTGTTTGCCTGGCTTCTCCTTTCCTTTCAAAGTGAGGGGCAGGGTCATCAGCCACCCAGCAGGAGGTGGAGCCAGCATTGTGGCAGGCAGGCACAGCCCTATTCAGGCCCAGGTGCTAACTCCTCCCACCACTCCAGTTGCAAATGCAGTCCAGCCCCTGTCACTCTCAAACCAGACAGTCAATCCACAAACAGGCCAAGGCACACAGAACGGTCAGACAAGAGAACAGCAACTTTCTAAAAGTGCTGTTCTCAAACACAGGATTTAAAAACAACCTTTCCTAAAAGATGTGTTATTAACTTCTGAGTTCAGGGATACTTGATACTTATGTCCCATTTTGTTCCTATGAGAAGAAATGCTGGTAGACACTGTAGCCAGCATCCCCCATGTTAATCTATGGAGCAAGATAGCCTTACAATAGTGAAAACGAAAATGGCTGTCATTCACTACCAGAGCATGTCACCTGCACTAGTACATGCTCTACCATTTACATACACTGCGCCCTGCCCAGGGGGGTACCTTGGGCCTTCCATAGGGGTGACTGATGTGCACAAAAAGGGAAGGGTTAGGACTGGTCAGTGGGGACACTGACCAGGAGGACATGGCAGTTTCTAAACTGCACATAGGCACTGCAGTGGTAGGCCTGAGACACCCTTTTAGAGCTACTCCTGTGGGTGGCACAATCAGTGCTGCAGGCCCACTAGTAGCATTTGTCATCACCAGCCCTGGCACACCCAGTGCACTTTACTAGGGACTTCATGGTGATACAAATATGCCAAACATGTATATCCGATCAGAATAGCAATTTACATAGGGAGCACTTACACTCTGGCACTGATCAGCAGTGGCAGAGTGTCCAAAGCATCTAAACCAGCAAAAACGAAATCCAGCACAGCATCAAAAATACAGGAGGTAGAGGTAAAAAGATAGGGGAAAACCACGCCAAAGATGCCAGGTCTAACAAGTATCAATTGTGAAGGTTGCGCCAAAGAGAGAACAGCCTTCACATTTAAAGTGCCAATGGAGTAACAGGTCTTTCGGGTCCCTTTTAAAGGCATCATGGGGCACAAGTGTCCCAATGACCAGTGTTGGCTTACCTAGAAGGATTGCTTTAGAGGTTTGTCTTCTTAGATCCTAATGTTTTAAATGAAATGTGGTGGAAACATCTTGCGTCTTTGACCAAGCTTGCCACTGCATGGAGGGCTAATTTAAGGGGAGGTAGATTCTATTTGTGAGTTCCAGGAAATTGTTATCTGTTTTGATCCAATCTAGACAAAATAAGTGAATGGATTACTAGCTTATCTGGATCAGGGAAGAAAGGTTTGCTTCTATGAAGGAGCCTAGGTTAAAGGTTTCCCTCCTTTGCCATCCGTTGCATTGATGTGTGCTTCTATGTTACATTTTTTGTATAAATCGAAAAGAAATGATTAGGCAAACTACGTAATAGTGACAGTTTAACACCATAAATTAGTTTAGGGAGGATGTATTTGGAAAAGGGAGATATATAGAGATAAAAGGAGCAACCTTATTTTGAGTGAGCAGAACTTTAGGTGGTGGAGTGGCATCTGGTAATGACTATCGTCAAGAGCTGTGGCCATGAATTCAATATCATTAGGCCGGGAAATATATAGATAGTGCTGGCTACCATCTGTGTAAATGTGACATCAGATGTTAGAGCTACTGATATAGATGCTGGGATTGAAGAGGGTGGAAGAGTGAATACAGCCTTGTTGAACTCTTTGTTGGATCAATAACAGGTCAGCAATTTTTCTGCATTGAATCCTTTTTTCCAAGTGGGATTCTCTCTATGGGGTGTGGTCCATTGCACCAAGAATTTATTTTGGTGTTTGTGCTTAGCAATTAAATAACACATAAATATTAAAACTAAAGATCAGATCACACGCCATAGAGTGTATAATGTAAAAATTACTAATGTTTGGAAAGTAGAGCACAGGTGGCATGGACGAAAAACGTACTTTCAGAGCAAATCTCTGGAACCCTCCTACATAACTTAGAAGAAACCTCTCTTAATCAATCAATTGTGATCAGGGCAATCAACCAATAGGGTATCCAAGCTCTTACAGGTCCCAGAGGCGTATTCAAACAGCCACGCCTTGAGGGTAATTCGGAAATCTGGTAGTGAGGTGATGGTCTGGAGGAGAGATGTTCCAGATCTTTGTTGTGATGTGGGAGAAGGAGCGACCTCCACTCCTGCTTCGTTAGATGCAGGGAGTATTGGCAACTGCAAGGGAGGCGTAGCGTAGTCTTCACAACGGTTTGTGGAAGTTCAGGAGGTGGTTAATGTATGCAGGTCCTTGTTTGTGTAGCTCCTTGTGTGCGTGAGTTAGCAGCTTGAATTGGCATCTCTACTGTACGGGGAGCCAGTGTAGTTGCTTGAGGTAGGGTGTGATATTGGTTCATTTGGGAAGGCCCTGGTTGTATTTGGCCGCAGTGTTCTGTATGGACTGAGGTCTCTGCTTGCATTGATTCCTGCATAGAGGGAGTAGATGTAGTCACCTGGTGATGAGGGCCTGTGTCATGGTGCATCTCGTGTCTAGGGGTAGCCACTTGAAGATTTTACATAGCATGCGCAGAGTGTGAAACAGGTGGAGGAGACGACATTCATCTGTGTTTTCATGGTGAGCTTGTTGTCAATGGTGATTCAGTGGTTTCTGGCGTAGTCGGAGGGAGTGGCTGTGGGCCCTAGGTCTGATGTCCACCGGGAGTCATTCCATGCATTGCTGATTTTTCCAAAGATCAGTGCTTTCATCTTGTTTGTGTTCAGTTGCAGGCAGTTGTCTTCATTCAGTTGGAGACATTTGTCATGTATCTGTGGAAGCTGGTTCCGGTGATTGTGGGCTCGTTGGTGATTGAGAGGATGAATTGGGTGTCATATGCATAGAAAATAAAGTTGAGATCGTGGGATCTGAAAATGTTGGCCAGCTTGGTCATATATGCTTTTAAGAGAGTGAGGCTGAGGGATGAGCCCTGGGGGACACTGCACGTGATCTCTTGGGTTCAGAGGCAAAAGGTGAGAGATATGTCCTTTGGGTACGTCCGGTGAGGAAGGAGGTGATCCATCTGTGTCCATTCCCTTGGATGCCAATATGGTGGATTCTTTTGATCAGTGTGTGGTGGGATAAGGTGTCAAAAACTGCCAAGAGGTCGAGGAGGCTCAAAATGTAAGTTTCTCCTTGGTCAAGGAGGGTTTGGGTGTCGTCGGTGGCTGCGATCAGAGCGGTTTCGGTACTGTGATTGCTGCAGAAGCTGGATTGGGTGGCGTCGAGTAAGTGGTTCTGCTACAGATGTGTCATGAGTTGATTGTTGGTGATCTTTTCCAGGGCCTTCGCTGGGAATGACTTCACTGGGGTCGTGGAAGGTTTTTTGAGTAGTAGTCTAACTTTGGTGTGTTTACTCTCTAAATACTGAAATAAAGGTCCGCTTCAAAATCTAAGAAAAGCCCTTCCTGGAGTCCTATTGATTCCGTGCCAATTGCTAACGTTCTGTAATCTTGAAGTCTAGGAGTTCTCACAATAGCTGGAGGCAAAAGTCAGAAGCAGGAATGCATGTAGTGGTTCCAAGCTTATACGTTAACAAGGCATAATGCAGGAGTCAGTAATCCAATAAAAATAGACAATGCGCTATTTTGGAGCGTTTGCTTTGGTGAAAGGCCATTCTTTACACTTCCAACCATGACTTGGTAGGTGACATGATTTGTTTTGTAAAAGCTAGATCTGCATGTGCATCTGAATTATGTTCCTTCGGCTGTGGTTGAAAACAGCCAGGATACAATAATGCTAACATACTTTGACTTGAATACCATCCAATAGATTAGTGTGACTTTGATTCTCTGATATTAAGATAGTGGTATTACAAGGCATGCCACGTTCAGAGGCTCCACATCCTTGCAGTTAGATTTGTTGCACTATGTTGGCTGTGAAGGTAATAGAGTCCTCTATGTGCCCTTTTGGTTGAAGTGGGTGCTCAACAGCAATTTATTTCTGTCCTGAAGATGGTAATCCACATTCATGCAATAGGACAAACTGTACAACTACAACAATTGGCATTTGGGTCATCAATTATGGTCAACCAATTTTGAGAATAATTATTTTTTAACTCGAAAAAACACTAGTTTCCATGGCTCAATACATCAATTTTTTTTAAAGATTACATTGTACAAGTTCTTTTTTTTCACTCCTGTTTTTTTCCAGGCGTCTTGGTATCATGAAAAAGTGCTGTCCTACTAATTAAGTTTTATTTATTCAGGTTCCAGGACATTAGTACTTTGGTACTATAAATAACACTCTTGAGCAGACTTCTCCAATGAATAGCTCGTGAGCAACTTGTAGCTCTCCAGCTAATTGTGAGTAGCTCTCTTGTGAGCAGCTCAGCCTACGAAACTAGAAGCTTTTGTTTGGTTGAATTAATATTGTTATACCAAAATGTTAAGATTTGTGTTTGATATGAAAATTTGTGCATTTTCAGAACACAATTTCCAAAATCAATTTAATGCTGATATTTGAATGATAAAACCATGCAACCTTGGGAGACCTATTACTATTAATTGGTGCCAAGAGACACTGCAGCTGTGGGTGTTATGTATTCCCATTGTTGAGGCATTCCAAATTGACTAAGCTCGTTTTTACTTTACTTCTGGCAATCCTGCAATGAGGTAATCATGGCTGGTAATCTTGCAGGAGTGGTCGCTAATGTAATCTTGTCTGATGTGTGCAACACTAATAGTATTAGTAGCTCGGGATGATTTTCATTCAACATAAGTAGCTCTTATGAGTGAAAAGGCTGGAGACTCCTGCTCCTGAGCTTTCACATCTGTAAATGGGCATAATATTATTCACTGCGCTTGACAAGTATGCAGGAAGGAGTAGGCTCAGACTAATGTGTTAGGCAGTTCAGATTGGGGTTTGAGGCTGGCAATAAGATTTTTTTCTTGTGAATGTCAGGTATTTCTTGGAAAAACTAAGAAAACTACACCAAGGTCACAGACTTCCATGTGAATTGGGCTTCTGTGGGACTTTCACAAGTATTTTGTACGCAAGTGTAATTTGTGTTAGTCACTTGTGAGAAAAAGGTCATTAAGGCATCCCTACGCATATGAAATGTTTGTGAGTTGCATAGTACTAGTAAAAAAAAGGTTAAGCAAGCACATCACACATACAAAATGCGAGTTACTTGCAAAGCATGGTTCCAAAGTACTCACAAGAAAAAAGCTAAGCAAGGATTTGCATACAAAAGGTTCATTAGATATTGAACCTTCTAACAGTTCATGAGAAAAACACTATGTCAGTGTGTAGGTATGGGAAAATGGGAATTCTGCAAAATACAGGTCGTCAAATAATTGGGACCTCTGCATGACTGCACTTGTGTAATAAAAACGTTGCACATTGTTGGTTAACAAATAGCAGCACATTTCTAAATTCAGTGGGAGTTGATGGTTTGCAAGTGGCTTTGTCAACCACATTTGCTGATATGAAAGAATAGGTGCTATGGTTTTGTATTTCTGTAGCATTCTTTTAGCAATGTATTTTTTAGAATTTGGGGGGGACTGGAACAATGCCATAAATTGGCGGTGCTCCTGTCTGACCAAACATAAATCTACCGCCTCATTTAGAGTTATGGAACCATAGTGTTCTCAACAGCAGAGCCCCAGCTGGCTCTGGAAGGAAGAACTTTAGAGTTTCACAGTGATGTCTCTGACATACCAGATCACACATTCTACCCTCAAACTGAACAGAGGCTTCTCTCTAGAAATAGATCACTAGCAGGTCTACTGTCAAGGGAGATGTGGTCAAAATCCAATATTGTATACCTCTTTCTAATAATTAATTGACGGCAGATGACCTAATATTTGGAGGTGGTTTGATAGGAAGCTATTGTAGCCATCAGTGTAGGTCAGGATCACCACAGTGAAGGCTAACAGCAGTCTAATTGGCTTAAGCAGCCTCCAATTAATCACTCCCTCTGCAAAGTTCATGACTTAACTCTCTGGAAAGTCATCTGTAATTACCTATTTTCAACTCAAGAGTCCATGTGAATGGGAATAAAATATGCCATAATAGATCACCGGTAACACAGCAATACAGCAAAGTATATGAGGTAAATTCATGGTGCAGGGAAGTGACTCAAAGAAGACTCTAGGTTTGTTTATGTTTAAAACCAGATGCAATTACACCCATGATTTGTTTCACATTTGTAGTCAAGAACAGAGTACAGACTCTTGAATCGTCATTACCAAGCCACGGCCCATGGAGGGAGTTGCGGTGGGGCAGAAAGGCAGGGCGGGGGAGGGGCAGGGTGGGGGGTGGTAAAAACCGGAATATGGATAATGAGAGGTAAGTAAACAATTTAATTAATAAAACGAATTTCGTAGCGCGCGCTACATCGCATTTTACGATGCAGGGGGCTCTACGAAATTTGTTTTATTAATTAAATTGTTTAGTTACATCCAATTATCCATATTCCGGTTTTTAGCACCCCCCACCCTGCCCCTCCCTCGCCCCGCCTTTCTGCCCCACCGCAACGGCCTCCACCAGCCGCGGCTGTCATTACCTCTGAAGCACCTGCCCATCCTCAGAGCAAGCTACATGGTTGTTAAACAAATAAGACATGCTTGATTTTCATTCTAGTCATCATCTCTAAAGCAAAAAATGCATGCAGGACCTACATTGCACACGCAGCGTCAACAGCTATTCAGATTTCCCCACTGCCATCTGTTGGTACTCTCTCCTGGCTTGTTTCAGAGATACATCTAACATCCCTCTTCCTTGCCACACTTGTGCTGTGCATCTTTCTGCACCTCTGATTCCTATATATCCCTTTGTGATGACCTTGGGAACAGAGCTTGGTTAAGTAAACCAAGTATCTCTCATGGGTCTCCTGACCCCCAGACATGTCCAATTTGGGTGCTAGTGGACTTGTGTAGAGCTGATGTCAGAAGCCTTGCAGGAAAGGGGATAATTATTTAGGGCGGGTGACTAGCCACCTCAAGGAATAATATTATTTCTTGTCAGGGTGAACCTTCAAAGTCACTAAATGAACCTTAGCTTACTCTCCTCGTGGATATGGTGCAGAGCAGGTGGTTTCAAATCGGGGTAATGTTTAAAGTATTTATGCAGTATCAAAACCGTAATAAGGTCAAAACACAATGCATTACCATTTCATAAACAAAATGACACCAAAACAACAAAAGTCAAATGCAGAGAACCGAAGATATGAGTTTTTGAAGTTTTTTTGAGTTCAATATCTTTTATTAAATTTTGCAACTAGAAAGTTTTCAAAGTTTTAAGTGAAAATAGCACCAATACACACAAAGTGCCAATGGTTTCTGCAGACAGAAGCCTAGGTGCAATTTGAGGCTGACCCCAATGGAGTGCAGATCGCACACACCAAGTGGATTGGTCCTGTGAAAGCCAGGGGCCTAACACAGGCCCCGCAGCCCAGTGGTGCGGGGAGGCCCCCCTGCTGCAGGTGGCCCCCTCAGCACAGTACTCAGGCCTTAGAGCTCCTGAATAAATCTGGAGAGGTGGGGGCCTCCGTGTACCTTGCAGGGGGACCCCCTCAACATTCCTTGCTGAAAGTTGGAAGTCCAAAAGTTCATAAATGTGTCCCGCGTCAGAACGAGACTGTGTCATTATCTTGAAGAAAAACAATAACATTTCTTCTAAGTCCAAAAGCAGAATAGAACTTTTACACTTTTTTGGAAGAAAAATCCTCCCTGTGCTGGACGTTGCAGAAATTGTAGCATCCCCTGGGACCTGAAGGCCAGATACCAGAAGCAAGCTGGTCCCACTGATGACAGCTGAGTCACCCACTGTGTATCTTACAACATCAGATTCACTCTTGAGCCCCAAAATGTACATCAGTATTATTTTCAGGTCAACATTTGCAATTACACTTAATTACACACACGAACAAACATTTTTGGTTACTGACATTCTCCCATCAGAGCTCTTCTCCTCCTTGTGAATATTTAAGCATAAGAGAATAATCAATAATTCATCTGACCTCTGCAGTCCTCATTATGCTCTTGGCAAAGATTTTCTCTTGTGTTTACAGAAATGAGCGCACTGCCGTCAGCTCAATACTGCATTCAGCTGCACAGTTCATTACTATTGCTTTTTGCAAAGCAAAACTCTCTTTGCTTCCTACCTAAGGTTATTTCTCATTTCCCTGAATTAGATTCAAAATAATACATAGCGGTGCTGTGGTTGACTCCATAGTATAAGCCATGATTTTATTTATTCAAAAGGGTACCCACTGTTCAGATCTATTTTTATCTAGACACTTTTACATTTTCTTCCTATTTATTGATTTCTTTCCTTTTCAGTCATTCTTGAATTTATAAATGAATACTTTAACGTTGATGCTTATTACTCTGTATTTTCAACTAAATTGCGCTTCATGTGATGCTGAGCGTTTACTATGTTTTATTTCTAATACTTGTTTTTGTGAAAAAATAGGGTGGCATGACAGATTTATTTATTTTATTGTGTCAATAGTTCAAATGCACTGAGTGGTGTTAATGCGCTTCACAGCAACATAACATATATGAGCTTTACATTGTACAAGGTAGGAGTAGAGACAGCAGGTATGTAAAACAAAAGACAACATTCCGTGACGGGAGATAGAAAAGGTGATTCTGGAAAAGGTAAGGAGCAGGTATGTAAAACAAAAGACAACATTCCGTGACGGGAGATAGAAAAGGTGATTCTGGAAAAGGTAAGGAGAAACGAGACAAGAATACGTTAGTAAAATGGTGTGCTGATCACTGTGAAGGCAGAGAGAGGCTAGCTGCCACTAAAAAAGGTGTGTCTTCAGGAGTTTTCAGAAGGAGAGGAGGGTGGGCTGTGTTCTCTCTTTTTGTATTGCTGGGGGGGTCTTTGTTCTCAGGTGGCCTCAGAGAGGGTTTCATACATTAATGGTGATCCCTGAGAAGACTTACTTATTGCTTGAGATGTTCTGGACTCGGGTGTCGAGAACAAGTTAGCATCTTGAAACGGTCAGTAGGTTGGCCAAGCAGAGTGGCCTTTTTACAAGGATGCATTTGTAGGTTGAGACGCAGATTTAGAATTTAATCGTCACTTTGAAGTGGAGCCAGTACGGATCGTCCAAGACTGGATTGTTGTGACTGAACTACTTCTTGGCAGTGACAAGTCTGACTGAGTCCAGTAAGGCTTTCAGGGGGCTGGGGACAATCGGTAGAGGCCTTGCCAAAACCCCACTGCCAAAGTACAGTGGATGATAAAAAGTACGAGCCATGGTGTTCTATTGCGTGGCCATTAGGAGGTATCTGATTCTTTTCAGGGCATGGAGGTAGACATTTGCAGACTTGGTGATTTTTTTTTATCATGTTAGATGATGGCTATCCGGAGCTGTCCAAGGTGAAGCCTAGTGAGTTTACTCTAGGAGACAGATGTGCCTATTACGATCTCGTTCCAAAAGCATTCCTATCGAATCGGTCCCGGAATGCATTCCGGATGACTCGGATCTGGGGAGTCCGAGCGATTTGGATGTAACTATTCGGTCTGACTCCTATTTACTTCAATGAGAGCCTGTGTTCCGAACGAGAACACAGGCTCCCATTGAAGAAAGGGGTGGCTGGGGAAAATCGTCCACCCTGTGGCAGGCACCCCATGGTGCCAGCCACACTGTGCATGGTTGGAAAGGGGGGTTGCCTTGGGTACCCCCACAGGCCCCATTTGGAAGGCCCCGGGTGAAGGGGGCCATGTCTAGGCCCCCAAAGACAGATTCCGGCAGCCGTTTAGTTCAGAAGAAATAGATTCAGAAAAGCTGTCCAAATCGGTCATCTTTACTCGATTGCTCGCTCAGAAAACGAGTCAATAGAGCTGTACGATTCGGCTCAGAAAGACTCGACCTATCCGAATGCCTTTCAGAACCGATTCGGACAGCCATACCGCTCTCCGACCATAATAATCGGTCGTTGGAAACTGTGTGCGATTCAGTCGGCAACAAGGGTTCTGATTCAGAGTCGGCAAACCCAAATTCGATTCGGAGCTCTTCCGAATGGGATCGTAATTGACCCCAGAGTAGGGAAGAAGTCCTCACTCAGTTCATTCAGTAAGATTGGGTTGAATCTACGTTCAAACGTAGGTGTAATGAGTAAGATTCTATTTTCAATGAATCATATATTAGGAGATTGTCTGATAATCAAGAACGAACAGTTTTAACATGGGGGACCATACAGATGATAGTCTTTATGAATGTCATTTTTAGATAAAACTGAGTATCATCTACATACTGATGGATGGTGAATTCTGCCCCCCCCCTAAAAGAATGATGAGTGGCTTAAGGTAGGTTCAACAAAGTAGGGGAAATAATTGATCCTTTGGGGACCCCACTTTACATATGAGAGGCTCCTGGTGTGGGTATTGTAATTTTTAGTAACTGATCTCTCTGGGATAGGATAGGAATGAAGTGAAGCCTTTCAGGACTAGATCTTTGAATCCTGTTCTAAGATCCATCACAGTACCTTAGGTCTCTCATTGTTCATTTGAAGAATTATTTGTTTTCACTGGTTTTGTAATATGGAGAACAAATGTCAATAGTTTAGAAATGTAATTGACCAATATATAAATTATACCTCACTGAATTTTATTCTCAGAACATGAAGATATGAATTCAGACTCGAGAACAGAGCGATTTGCTGGCATACACAACATATATGAAAAAAAGACACACTGATCACAATACCATGAATTTGAGTGAACATTGGAAGACTCAATCGTGTCCCTGACAAAATTCATACTCGGTAAACAGCGGCTTTAAAAGTTAGACCTGAAATCCCGTGGCCATGCCTTACTCTATAAATAAACTGTAAGGTTTTTCCCCATCTACCCATTGACCCCCACCTCAATAGCACATCACCTTTGACTCTTATATAGAGTCTCAAAATATAAACTGCTACCATGTATTGAACAGTATTTCTGCTCCCTTCACAAAATCATGTATGTGAAGGACTGGAATTCCAAGCCCTGAATGGGGTAATTATTAGATGCAATAAGTATGCCCCATGCACATTTTCCCAGATCCATTTTAGTTGACCACACCTCCACAAATTTACCAGGAAAAACATCTTTAGTCATTTTTAGCTGGCACAGAAATCTGAGGGGAAGCTTGGAATCATAGGTATTTACTTGGACTCGAAAATATATCCCCCCATGGTGTTGGTATTTCTGAGGACCAGCCCCAAATTTATCTGGCGCATCTAGAATTGGGCCTATGTGTCACAAAAAAAACAATAAATGATGGCTCAAAACTATGGAGTACTGGTGTGGACTATCTAGTTGAATATTGCTCCTAGTATCTAGTTCTAGTTGCTTGATGTTTCCTGCCTCAAAAAGTGTTGAGTTCAAACGCATAATGTAGCAAATATCTAACCATTAATTTATACAGTAGTTAAAAGTTGTAAAACTGCCTTTTGTTTTAGAAATTAATCACAGTATAAGCCCACAAGTTTAGCAATGTATAAATGGGTGGTGAATGTCAACCTAATACTTCCAAATCTAACTGGCAGTAAAAAAGGTGTGTTTGCTGTGTTTTAATTGGGTATTACCCCAATGCTGACGCAAGTATGAAGGTAACAAATTGATTCCGTTTCTCTTTTTAATGAAGGTCTTCTTCAAACCCACTGTTATGATAGACTGAAATGTTCGAGTGATGGGGATAAAGCCTTCACCGGCTAATGTCTAATGGACAACAAATTCAGTGGATGTGTTAGTTGAAATATATTCTTATAGTCCTTATTGTGCCTAGTAATTTTCTAGTTGATGTAGGGAGAAATAATTAATTTTTTGTGATGACCATTACATTTTTGGGAGGTAAACCATCAAATACCTACAGCCAGAGCTGTGAATGTACCCCTTGGCTACTTGTTTAGACAGCGTGGTGTGTAAAAACATTTTTTTAGGGACGGCCCTAGAGTAGCTTTTGCACCAACTGCTGCTCTACCCAAACCATGCAATTAACGACCTAAGAAGAGTTTTCATTTCGTTTTTTTAATTTAGAATGTTTTACAGAATTGTACCGACCTCCAGCGATCAACTCTGATTCCTGCAGGCCATCTTCATTGTGTCTCTGGTCTCTGTCAGGCTAAAATGCAGCAGTAAACCACTCTTTATTTTAAATTCTCAGGGGCATCAGATGATTCCAGTGGTTGAGCTGTGCTTCCCTTGTCAATGCCTCTTCTACCAGTGGTCCTAGAGATTTTGAAGGCAGCACCAGATACAGAAAGTATACACGGCTCCATGCGCTCTGTTAATCTTCTGAAGTTTGTGCTGCTTGCCTTTCCTGTAGATCATCAGCAGCAAATAAACGGTTGTGCAGGGGATGAAGACAGGATACAGGTCATCCCCCTGATGTCTTCAATTAGCAATGGGTGTGTCATTTTAGCTCCACTACTCATGCCAGTTTGACAGCGTTTTCTATCTTTCTATCTTTCGAAGATTAGCATTTTCAGTTATGTTATAGTCAGGCTACAATTGTCCTATAATTCACCACCACAGCTACAACATGCCCATGTCAAACCATAACATTATGGTGAATTATGTTTTTTGTACCCGACTGTAACTAATTATTATTCACAAACTTAGTGAGTTTATCATTGCATGCAAGTCTATTAAAGTATTCCAAATATAAAATCTCTATACCAACTCACATGTTTAGGTTCAGAAGCCCATTTGAAAACATTAAATTAAATATAGCGTAATATATGTTCAAAATAAAAACAAAGCCCTGAATTTATTCATGAATATCAGGAGGGCAGAGTGCCTGATATCTGCTTTAGATTATCATAGTGAAATATGACTCCACATCCTGAGAATAGCACACTCACCTTGAATCACAGTGGGTGAAGAAACCTTATCCAAGGTTAATTTGTATATTTACACCTAATGTCATGTATAGAGCGTCACAAAAAAGCGAATTAGAAAAAAATGATGGTTATATGGATAACCTTTTTGTACTCTAATTGTGGCCATGTTAGCTAAAGAGATAATGGGTACATCTAAGCCCAAGCTTCAGCAGAGGGCTTGAAAGACACTTGTCCAGAATCCCTGTAATAAAAGGCAGTTAGAAGTATATGATCCCTGTCACGATTAGCAGATGTACAACACACGAATATTTTTGATATAATGGCACCACATGAGGCCAGCAGATCTGACAATACTTACAAAGCAATTCTAGTGTGTAGGTGCATGGGGAGCAGGCCCAGACCTCTATCTTCTTCCAGGTAGATTATTGAATGGATATTCTTCTGCTGTTCTTCCCAAATCAGTTGTGGTGTGAGGAGCTGGTGTTGGAAACCCTCTGTCACAACCAGTGATTGGTGATAACTTCTAACAATTAGTTCCTATTGCCTCACTTTAAATTATCCATTATTGAAAAAAACAGGTTTTAATAAAATCATCCTCGCAGCATAGCTAACAAATATCTTTGGTCTCCACTGATTTACATTTTTTTTTTAATATTACACTGGTGTACAGATGATGTCAAGGCTGTTTCTTAAATCGGCTTCTGAAGAATATAATATTTATTCACAGATAGGCTTTGATACACAGAAAGGCCGCTAGCATTGGGGATGAAAAAGTGTTTGAATAGCTTATCCTGCAGGGGTATACGAATATAAATATTAGACATGTCTCACTTTTGTATGTGAAACACCCAGACCTTCCTGGTTTCTCAACACTACATATAGATAGCCTAGCTATAGTCAGAAGTTGGGTTTTGAAGTTGCCACAATCAGTTTCTATGATAAGTTTACTCAGACTTTGATCACAGCAGTTTAGGACTGCTCCAGGAGGCTTGTTGTCATGTTTTTAAGATCAATTATCTGGATGGTGTAAACCTACACTGCAGCCCAAATGTGACATTTAATTGCAACGAATTACTGTCTTTAAATGAAAGTCAAGTATGCTGATTATTTTTTTCTTTATTATTTATACACATTCTTATATAGCTCTCTAAATACTCATTTAGGCACCTTACATTTAAAAAGAACATTACAAAGAATATTAATCAAAGGTAACAAGAATATCGGTAAAAATATAAATAAGAAGAGCAGAGAGGAAGGTTGGCTAATGTAGGGAGAAGTAGGGGGAAGAAAATATGCAGTGAAAGGAAGGGTTTGTTCAATTCTTAGAGTGGTTTGTTCACATCTTGTAGAGGATGGTGTTTTTTTTGTTTAGTTCAGAATAATTTTATTGAAGTTTCAAAAGAGAATGACATAAAGAGACATTACAAAAAAAGGGCAATACATAGCAATAAAATCCAATCAATTGAGCATTATAAGATATGAAGAGATAATAATGGACCAATAAATCATCATAAAAGAACAAGCAATTAGAGTGAAAGAAAAATAAGAACAGAGAAGGGAGGAGGAAGGGAAGAGAGGGAGAGGAATGGTATACATTATATCACATGATTGAAAAAACACAGAGTTACTATAAACAGAACAATAGAAACTGCAAACAATTTGTAACTAGATAAGCAGAGTAATCATAAAAGCATCAATTACAACAGCATGTAAGAATCTATAGGTGACCAAAAAGACTGAAAAGAATGCAAATTATGGTTAACTCCTCGAAGCGATAACTGAGCACCTCTTCTTGTGAGAATGACCCAAGACCACCAAGCATTAACAGAAAGTGAAGAAGCATCTTTCCAAAAATAAGTAATTGATTTTAGGGCGGCTGAAAGCAAAAAATTAAACAATTTTGCCTGAACATCAGGAAGAGAGTGTGAAAGTACAATTGATTTACAAATTAACAGTTCATAAGAAAGAACATCATGAATTGGCAATATTTTCAAGATGACGTCCCAAACCTCAGACAAAAATTTCAATACAATAGGGCAGTCAAATAACATGTGACGTAGCGAACCAGGGTGTGAATTACAATGCCAACAAAGATTTGAGGGTAATAATTTGGCATTATACAAACGCACTGGTGACCACAAGGAATTAAACAAAATATAGGCGTTTGTTTGATAAAGAGACACTGGTAGCCAACCAGAAATGTTATTGAGCCAAATAACCCTCCAAGAGTCATTAGAGATAGAAGTGGAAAGCTCGGCATTCCAAAATGTTGAGAGTCTATCGATATTGGTACCGATAGAAGTAGCAAATTTTTTATACAAAATAGAAACAGCCTTGGAAGATGCAGAAACAGCATGAAGGTAACTAATTACATCAGTTGTAAGTGTAGAGGGAATACCATTCGGGAAGGAGTCTAAAATTGAATTACATAACAATTGATATTTCACCAAATCAGCATCAGACAACTTAAACTTTAATTGAAGATGATCAAAGGGGATAAAGGCATCATTACAAAAAAACATCTTTAAGAAAGAATATACCCGCTTTAATCCAGGAAGTCCAGAAATTTATCTTCCTATTTAATTTAATAAAGGTACTGTGCCAAAGTGAGAGTTCCATCGTAGAACTTAGTGGCAAAGCAAAACTGAGGTCTAAATCATTGAGTATCAATCTTGAGGATTTGATTATGGAAGATCGATGTACAATAGTAGACTTATGAGACATAGTTAACAAGGAGGAGATAGGGAAAGGATAAACAATAGATTTTTCTATATCAAACCAAATAGGGGGTTTAAGTAGAGGGGACACATTAAACCATAGGGAACTTTGTTTAAGTATAAAAGCTTTGTGATAAAGATAAAAGTCAGGAAGGCCGAAACCTGCCTGACATTTGGGGATTTTCAACTTTTTATATGCAATTCGGGGTGGCTTATTATTCCAAAGAAATTTAGATAATAATTTATCAATGTCTTTATAAAATTTTTGAGGAAACTGAGCTGGAATCATTGCAAGGGAGTAAAACATTTTGGGAGCAATATTCATTTTTATAGATTCCATTCTCCCCCACCAAGTAAGATTAAGAGAAGACCATCTGGAAGTCTTGCTTTTAACATATTCAAGTATGAAATTACTATTCAATTTTAATGTGGAGGATAAGGAGGAGGAAAATAGAATGCCCAGGTATTTAAGTTTACTTTTTTGCCAAATAATATCCGATACTGGTAACATATCAGAGGTACAAAAAACATTTAGAGGAAAAAATTATGTTTTAGTAACATTAAGTTTATATCCAGAAACCACCGAATATTTACCGATAATGTCTAATAAGGATGGGACAGAGGAAATTGGATTACTAATAAATAACAACACATCGTCTGCATAAGCTAAAGTTTTAATAGTAACATCTTTAATTGTAATACCATGAACATCATCACAATTACGTATATAATTGAGAAAAGGTTCTATTCCCAACAAAAATAAAAGTGGAGAAAGGGGACAACCTTGTCGGGTACCTCTGAAAAGGGAAAATTGAGAGGAAATTTGGCCATTGATAAATAAACGAGCAGTGGGAGCATAGTATAAGGCAGAGATCATACGAATAAAAGAGGGGCCAAAATTAAATGATAATAAAGTACTAAAAAAAATTGCCAGTGAATTTTATCAAAGGCTTTTTCCGCATCTAAAGCCATGACTCCTGCAGGATGCAAAAGGTGAGAGCTCTGTTCAATAACATGTAAGAGGGTTCGTGTGTTGTTAGCAGAATATCTATTTTTCATAAATCCCGATTGGTCAGGATGAATAATAGAATGAAGAACAGGGCACTAATCTAGTGGCAAGGATTTTAGCATATAATTTACAATCCTGATTTATTAAGGAAATAGGTCTATAATTAGAGACTAAAGTAGGATCTTTGTCAGGCTTAGGAAGGACAACAAGTAAAGCTTCCGCAAAAGATCCTGAAATGGTTCCAGAAGAACTAAAAAAGGAAAATAGTTGAAATAAATAGGGCAAAAGGTGGATTTGAAATTCTTTATAAAATTCAGCAGGGATACCATCAGGTCCTGGAGATTTATTTTTGGGAAGCGACTTGATAGCTGTTAGGATTTCATCATTAGTGATGGGTGACTCTAATCCAAGTCTGTCTGAAGGAGAAATTTGAGGTAAAGCACAAGAATTTAAAAATGCATCAATTAATGAATTATCACAAAAATCAGGTTTATTATATAGGGTGGAGTAGAACTGTAAAAATTGTTCAACAATATCATTATGGGATAATGCTATCTTGCCCTGAGGACCATGAATAGAGGTAATTTGCGTTTTATCCCGTTTAATACGCAAGTAGTTTGCAAGGAGTTTCCCAGACCTATTAGAATTAAAACGGAATCGAGCATTAGAGTTAGCAAGTTGAACCCCAGCTCTTTTACTAAGGATAGCATTGAATTCGTATCGAAGCTTTTGTAGCTTGATTTTGTATTGAGGATCATTGGATGTAATGAATAATCGTTCAAATTTTGTAATTTGTTTCTCTAGATGTTTAATTTAAGAATTGAACAATTTATTCTCATGAGCCATAATAGAAATTGTAGTACCTCTAATATAAGCTTTAAAAGAATCCCATCTATTAACAACTGAAGTGGAATCTTCTGGATTAAACAAAAAGTAGTCTTGAATAGCCTGCAGCAATTTGGGTTTATGTTTTTCAGTGAGGACAATACCAGTATTCATACGCCATCTAGTTTTTTTAGGGGAGGTGGAAGAAACATTTAAAACAAAAGAAATTAAAGCATGATCCGATATATCAATAGTACCAATAACTGGGGTAGTTACAGATTGAATAAGAGATGGTGAAATTAAAAAATAATCAATCCTGGAGTGGGAAGCATGAGGATTGGAAAAGAAGGTAAAACATTTTTCAGTGGGGAAGTGTAAACGCCAAATATCTGCTAATTTTGTGGTGTGGAGAAAGGCTTTAAGTGCATGGAACACTTTGGGAGGACGAAATCTAGTGGCAGATAACCTATCCAACAACGGGTCTGCATTAACATTAAAATCGCCCCCAACAATCAATGGGACATTACCCAATTTTAAAACTTCAGTAGTGATAGTGGACCAAAACGTTGGATCATCTGCCGTGGGACCATAAATATTGAGCAAAAAAACTGTAGAATCATGAATTTTAATTTTGGCTATAATATATCTGCCCTCAGAGTCCGAAATGTTACTAAAAATCTGACAATGCAAACGTTTTGCAAAGAAAATTGCAACCCCATTCTTCTTTCCCTGAGCAGGAGAAGATATAATAGTGTCTACCCATTTTTTATTCATATACTGTAAAATCTTATCATCAACATGCGTTTCCTGAATAAAACAGATATCAGCTTTGCAACTACCTAGATAATCTAAAATTTGTGTGCGCTTAACTGGATGTCGTAAACCTTTCACGTTAAGAGAAGTAATTTTAATATTGTGAAGATTAGCCATTAGAAATAAGAAGCAAGGAAGAAAAAGGATAGGAACAAGAAGAGATGAAGAGAAACATGACTAGATTAGAAATAAAGATAGTAACTCTATATTCGAGAGAGGAATAGGAGAAAATGAAAAGAAAGAAAAAGGAACAAACAAGAAACATAAATAGAAGTATGGAGACGCACATCCGTTCCGCAAGCATGGCCAGTAACCGTTGGAGCCCATGAACAAAAGATTATGCATGTATGTGTCAAGGAAAGTCAAATGAGAAAGATTCAAGTATTAGGGTCATGAGTATCCATGGATGGTGAGGCTTGTTGTTCAAGAAATTGTCGTAAATCTGCAGGACGTTGAAAAGATTTGGAAAAATTGTCCTTCCAGATGCGCATCGTCGAAGGATCAAAAAGACCATATTTAAATCCAAGGCTTCTCAGTTGTGGGCGATAAGCGGAGAATTCTTTACGTATAGCAACCGTTTCCTTAACAAAGTCCTGATGAATAAAAATGTTGTGACCATTCACTAAAAGTGAAGGAATTTCTCTCGCAGCCTTCCTAATTAACACCAAATGAATATGACGTAGAACTTTGAATATCATTTGCCTGGGTTTGGTAAGGCGAGGATTACGATGTGAGGGGACTCTATGGGCCTTATCCACCTCAAATTTTTCCGGAAACTTAATATTCAGAAGACCAGGAAGTAAAGATTCCAAATACAAGCGACAGTCAGACCCTTCAACTTCTTCAGGCAAATTAAAAATACGAAGGTTGTATTGCCTATTGCGATTTTCCATGTCTAACAGCTGAGCATGCATAGGAGATATTTTAGCCACTAAAGGCGTGAAAGCGTCAAGTTTATTTTTGTTGTCTTGAATTTTGATAGAATTATCAGACACTTTCATCGATATAGAAGCCATCTCTTTACGAATATGTTTAACTTCTGAGGCAATAGTGTCAGTATTCAGACGCAATGCTTGAAGTTGTTCCAAAATTAATGCAAGTGAAGGCTCAGATGACTCCACCACTTTAGATTTATTTGGGGGAGGAGAAACTTGCTGCTTTCGTTTATTAGTAGCTAGATTTTTCGTTTCCATTTTGAGGTGATTAAATTCACAACTAGGCGTGAATAATATCCAAAATGCGAAAAATAGCACCAAAATATAAGAGAAATGAGGTAATTATAGATAAAACCAGCAAAAATCTCTTCAAAACTAATGGTGCAGCAGCTAAATTGGACTGTGGGCGTGGCTAGGCCCAAGCCAGGCCTTTTCCTGAAGAACACTCCACCCCCAAAGCACTCAAAGCTGGCTGTACCTGAAGGGGAGGCTGGGAGCAGGAACCATGGAGCCAAAAAGAAGACTTCCGCTCGTTGAAATCGCCCAAAAATCACCTCCGAGGTAAGAAGCAGCAAAAGCAGGCAAGCGCTGTCATTTGCACCGATATTATGACACAAAATTCGTCGTAGAAGAGAAAAACGGGCCGTTTCAGTCACGGAGCTCCGGTGACGGCGGCCATCTTGGCTGACGCGCTCGCGCGTCTCCGAGGATGATGGGTTTTAATGGAGTCTGCTTGAAGATGGGATTCATATGAGGGAATGGGAATCCGCCAATGAAGAGGTAGAATAAATGGGGTTTCAGATGTTTTGTGACTAAGAGAAGGATGGATTCTGTCATTTGACAGTAGAGAGTTCCAGGGAGAAATTGACATTTAAGAAAGTTACCTGCTTTTGTACAAAGAAGATTCTGAATTTCAGAGATTCCAGCTTGAGTTTGCTGTGGCTACGTAAGGTTCTTTGTCTTTCTGACATGGGTATAAGGGTGGTAAAGTATGAGAGATGTTTGCAACGTAGGGCTCTGTGTGTCAAGCAGCAGGCTTTGAAGATAACTCTAGGTTTCATAGGTAGTCAATGTAGTGTACTTAGGATAGGGGAAATGTGATAAAATGTCCTTAAAGACGGTACTAGCCTGGCAGCAGATGGAATATTGTAGTTAGTGGGGCCAAGTGCAATTGGAGCTCTTTACTCAGGTCTGATTTATAGTTTGGTGGGTGGAGGTAAGTCAGACGGTATGGCGGAGTACTTTAATACCACCATATCGAGGGTCCTCAAGAGGCCAAATTTAGAGTTGTCCAGGAGCACTGCTGACACTCTAAACATCAGCAGTAGCCGCAATCGCCGCAGCCCCCGTCAATGTATTAAGGGTTTGAAAATGACCCCCAAAGGGATTTTAGTTTTTGATATAACGACAAAATAATGAACCCCACTCCATGGAAGTTTTCTACCATGGTGTGGGGGCATTTAAATGTTTTTTCTGTCCCTCACCATTTTTCATGTTGGTAAAGAAGAGTAAAAACTGCCCGTTCGACCTACCAAGCTAAATCGGGCAGGGGGCCAAGTGGCCAAACCAGTGATTGCCCTTACTCTGTCGGGCCATTAGAGGAATATGTCAGTGACAGAGACTGAGTAGTCCAAGTACAGAAAGACATTTCTCATGGTCCCAAGTGTTTCACTAAGGAGTGCCGATCTTTCATTTCTGCGGTGTCTCTAGTTGAAGCCTACCCAGGAATGTACAGAGTTCAATTAGAGCCACAACGCTTTGCTGAGCATTAACAGTTAGTCTTTCCTCAATCGAGTACCTTCATAGGTGAATGTAAATAGGCAGATGCTAAAAATCATATGCTGCTAAAAGTGAATATCCTGAAATTAGCTTTCTTCTAAATAAGGATAAATACCAGTGAATGAAGTATGGAGCTAAGGCAAACATTTAGGAGGCTTGTACTTGGTGGAACCCATTACAATTTCCTAATTTTCCCCAGTATAGCCCATCTGGCAAAATCGATTTTAGGTTCTCAAAAAGGTTTATTCCAGTTTGTAAGGAATCAGGGCTTTTTGCAGATGTCCCCACACTTTGTCCCCCATTTGGACTACTACATACTACTTTTCAACTCTGACACTGTGCTGAAGCCTGCTAACCAGGCTACAGTGCCCTTGCTCTATCCCTAAAAACTAATGTGTCTTGGAAATCCCAACTGATGGAGACTTTACCCCCTTATAAGTCCCTAGTATATGATGCAAGGGGCACCAAGGCCGTAGGTGGTAAAGAGGTCCCCAGGGCTGCAGCATGGTTTTGTGCCACTCTGGGTGACCCGAGCAAACTACTGACAGCAGGCCTGCCATTGCAGATGCAAAATGCCCAAACTTGACTGTGCCCTCACCATGTGCGGCAAGAGTCAAATCCACTGTTTATAGTTATACTAGTCACTCCTAGAGAAGCCCTCCTGTGCCCTGGAGGTAGGGTGCAGAATATTAATATTATAGACATGTATGTACCCGTTTATATGTCTCCATAGTGTCTTTACCATTAAAGTAAACATGGAACTTGCACTCAAGCAGACCCGGGTTGCTAACTCCTTTATGGTACCACCTAGATATGTTGAGTTAGGTGTCAAACAGCATGCCTTCTCTCCCCTGACATTAATCCCATGTCTCCTCACACCTGCTGCTGCCAAGACAGTATTCTGCCCTCTTGCCAGACAGTGTGATCACTCTCAGAAGTCAGGAGCAAAGGCTGGGCAGGAAGAAGTGCACACCTTCCCCTTCTCCATCTGGCAAGTGAAGTGACATATCGGAGCGGTGAGCTTCAAAGGGTGCACCACTTCTGGTATGCATCTGGCCTGTCCCCTTGAGGAGGACACAGCCCTTCCCTTTCCCCAGGTGCACTTGCACCCAGACAAACCAGGAAATTAGATATGTAGGAGGTGTACACCCCCAGGAAAACTGGCCACATTTCTAGGGTGGGCAGCCTTATCAGTACACCAAAAAAAGAATTGTGCCATCTTTAGGAGGGCAGCAATAGTAATTCTGGGTAGAAAAGGTGACGTACACCCCAGATTTGGTCATTTCAGGGGAGGATTAGCTGCAGGTACTAGCTGCCCATTGGCTAATGGCTCCCACACCCCTAACGCCCCTAAATCTAGAAATTAAGGGACCCCCTGACAACAGAACCTCAGATCTGAGCAACTTATTTCAAGGAAAGACCAAGAGGAGACCCGTGTCACTGACAACAGGACTTTGGCCACTGTACCAACGCAAAAATGTTATACTGTGTCCCTGAGGCAACATACTTGGAACTGAGTGAACAACCCTCTTCCTTGGCTAGAACTCGGCACTTGATAGCAGAGGGACCCCTGTTCAAGCCAGAAGCACCTTCGGTCTCCCTTGGAGTAGTAGGACTAGTCCCCTGCAAACAAAGTAAAAACCGCACCAAATCCAAAGAATCGTTGGCCATTGGGCCCTCGGTGGGACCGCCCAAATCCGGGTGGTCCAGGGCATTGCGTGAGTTTAGGTCTCACCTGCCCCGAAGTCTCAGGCCGCTAAATGACTCCCAGTGAAGTTCCAGAAGCTTTTCACTGTGCATACCACTACCAAGGCTTGCTGGTCACCAGTCTGGTAACTGACACATTAACTCAACATTGCATTAAGAGGGCATTCTACAACACCTGCAACCTACATCCAAAATGACGCTGCTCTTGTGATTTTGCATTTTCTTTTCAACAGCACCATCCCAATGGTAAAAGCAGCTTTATTGCGGGTCCTGTTCAGTACCAAAGACAACGCTGCACCCTGACTCCATGGGCTGGGTAAAATTTAACTAACTGTTGGGAATAGATCCTGGGACATGCACCACCTTTACCCTGCAAGGGTACAAGCCAAGTAGACCCCAAAGAGTCTGATTGTCACTAGTAGTTTTTGCTATTAACCACAATGATTAAGTCTCACTGTATTCTACAGCTTGATTTTATATTGATTGGAAAATCCATACCTCTGGTTATATGTATGCTATTTTGTTCATTTTGGTGTATAAATTAGGATCAAAATCTACTCTATTTTTATAAATTGGTGTCGGATTTCTATAGAGTCGTGTCAATTACTAATGAACCTTAAGGGTACTGTAAAATGCATAACATGTCTTCCTCTGATAAAGCTTGACTGCTGTTTGCCACACTACCAAGAGTGAGGTAAGGATTTACTAGCATGAATCCAAGGACCATTTTTGGGGTATTGTGATAATATTACATAGTAAGGCTACCCAGCCATACCACATAATATTCCACTTTCCTAATACACACTTGAAATCTCCTGCTTCCGAACTTAACACAGAAATCCAGTGGAAGACTAAGAAGTACTGATATGGCTCTATTGTTATGATCTCTTCCTCGGAAGCAGGTTTTTTTTTTAAGTAGAGGGCCCAGAAAATATGACACATGGCACATTTAACTATCCCTTTTGATCAACAGGTCTCTAGTCCTCATAGTGGATGTAAGGAATTTCGAAAGTGGAAGAAGTCCTTATTCCTAAATGACTGATATGCCCAAGGTTGTCCCATCAGCAAACTGTGAGGACACATTATTCTCACACCTATGTGGGTAGGTTCAAATCCAAGGCAAAATATAACCAAAAAACATGGGAAGAAATCATGGAAAAGAGCCGTAGGTGATTGAGCGCCCACCCATATAAATACTGAAAAGGAGTTCTAACAATAGACTGATATTTTTGATCATTTTTAGACCTTCTTTACACTTGTCACATTTATTACTTAAAATCTGTTATTTCTATGTATTTTACTGGTTAACATAGTACTACACCATGTGAGATATCAGGTTGCATTACTTTTTCAGAATAACCTTTAGAATATAGAGAGGACATTAAATATCTGGTGAAAGTTCAGCCTATACCAATGAAAGAACAATATGACTGAGGGTGGCAGTGGAAAGGCATAAAATAATAGATTAAGTAAAAATTGTAAAAGATTCGGAAGGAATTAGTGTAGTTGAGTCTGAAGTTCCACGGAAAGAGAGCTACGGTAAGTGGGTTTCACACTACTGACGGGACTGCTTGTGGTTTCAAGGTGTGACTACCTACAGAAGGTTGCTTTTATATACAGCTTTGTTTGTATAGCTGCATAATTTAAACTGTATTCTGGGGAACCAATAAAAACGCTTTAAGGCTAGTGAGATATGGTCATATTCCCTTTTGAGAAAGTGAGTCAGGCTGCGGTGCGCAAGAATCCGTGTTGGGCAGTTTGTGGGGTAGCCAACAGAAAAAGCACAAAGAAAGTCCAGGAGTGCAATACCAAGGGCTTGATTCATAGTTCTTGATTGGAGCTGTGAGAAGAGGTGTTTAATCCTCTTTAGAGAACAGAGAACAATTATCAAGGGGGTTTATCTCCGCTTTTTTGGCTTTAAAAGCCAAGAAAGCGGAGATAAAATTATCTCCCTATTACCTAGCTGTCGCTAACACCAGTTAGCGACAGCTAGTAGGAGATAGCGACCATCTTGGGCCCCACTTTGCATGTCAGTGATATTTATCACTACTGACATGCAAAGTGGGCGTGCCAAGATGTTAGCGACTGGAAACAGTCGCTAACATCGCTATCTCCTATTACCAACTTATGGAGATATTCGCGCTAAGCGCGAATATCTCCAAAAGCTAACACCTGCCCTGAGCAGTTCTTAGCCATGTTATCCAATGGGAGGTGGATAACATGGCTAAGAGCATTAGCTCGGTAATGCATGAATATCGCTGACTTTTCAGCGATATTCATGCATTGCGGCCGATTTTTATCGCATTTGCGATAAACCTTGGTAATACCAAGGTTTATTTGCGATAAAAATCGCCGCAGCTCAGCGGTAAATTTTTGTCTCTAACCAAGCAATAGCGATAATTATCGCTGTTGCTTGGTAATATGCCCCAGAGATCGAAATTTGCAGATTTACTCAAGGAAACGAATGAAAGCGATTGTCCGGTTAAGGATGATACACAGTGAAAAGACAAGTCATCATTGTTGTTTATCAGTGACCGGTATCACATATTTTTGTTTTTAGTTGTGATGAATAGTAACTCTCTCTCTTGCATATTAATCGTCAGGGAGTTAGGAGACATCCAGGATTGCGCTTGTAGTGCCAGGCATGGGGACTGACAATGTCCTGGAGGGAGAGTTGAGTATCATTCTCATATTAATGATGATAACTCAACGGCCTGCCTGCATCGCCATCAGTGTCCCAAGATACATGTTGAACATTCTGGACCTAGAATGGAACTCTGTGGTTCTCCCACATGTCACTGTGGATCATTTAGAAATGCCATTTGGCCAGAAAGGAGGAGAACTAATTCAAACCTGGGCCACAGAGCCTGCATTAGACTTGGGTGTTCACAGGTAGTGACATTCAAGGGCTAGGAGGAGATAGGAGTGACACTGAACACACATGCACTGAAGGTCAACCAGTACCTTCAGCGTGCCGTTCTCAATGCTGCACCTAGGATCAAATCCAGTTTGATAGCTGGTTAATAGTTGTTATGTATCAATAAAACCATTTAGCTGGTTGGATACACAGAAAATATCAATTGAGGAAAGTTTGAAAAAGGGTGGAGTTTAGAGAGAAGCTTGAGGCTGATATTTGTGTTTTTCAGAACAAACTAATTTGACTGTGTTTTTTCATCCAGTCTGGGAAAGTTCCCTGAAACAGAAACAATCATATTCTGGCACACTAGACAGGCTCGGATAGCACAAATGGGATTCAAGCATGCTACTGTTAGGATATCTTGGAAGTTGGGAGTAGGCGTGATATTTTACGATGAGTTTGAGTTTTACATTCCATATATGGGGGACTTTGGACCAAGACAATTTCGTACTCGGTGTGAATCTTCACTCAGTGCTCTCGAAGAAATTATCCATCTGAAAGAACTGGTGTTGTTGGTAAACGAGGAGGACCCATTCATCTTGGAAAACGGAGAGAACAGTTTTATTTTGTGAAAGAGTTGTGAGTTTTAAAAGGGGAATCTGGCATTGTTAGCCGATGACTTGATTTGATTTTGAAAGTACTCTGCTTAGGTGGTGAGATTGGAATGTTTGTACGCACTTCCCCGTTAACATTTCCTATACATTGATGTACACACTTGAAAGAATCATTGTCTCTGTATAACTCGTGTGTGTGTGTGATATAACGTGCTCTGACACACTACAATGGTACGAGTAGCGCTATAAACAAATTAACTACATGCGAGTGAGGGGCTATGACAGATGGGGGGGACAGTTGAATTTTTGGGGTCAGGGAATCCAAGGAGATGAATTTCCCTGGGGGTCGCCACTGCCACAGCTGACCCTGGAGTTTATTTAGCGTCATCTCACAGAATTGCGGAAAGCCCGCCTCCGCTGTCATACCATGACGTGATATGTTGAAAGTTCGTCCTTGCCCGAGGCACGCCCAATACTAATAATTTATTTGACGTCAACACTCAGTTAACAACATTGATCACTGGACCTGAAAAAACATTAAGAATTTATAACATTTTGTGGTAGCGCTCTAGTGTTCCTTTAGCGGAACAGGAACCACGTCACAGGATGTGGTAGGCGGGGATTATGATTCTCTGGCGCGCAGGCTAGAGGAAGCCAGCCCCGGCGCTCCTGTAAGCAATAAATAAGTTTAGCACCTAAAACGGTGTCCTAGCTTTATTACAATGGCGACGAGTCGGGATTACTAATACCCGAACGCACGCGACCCCTGAAATTGCACGCATCTCGCGTGAGGAACGAAAAAACGGACACGGAGCGCGGCAGAGGAGCCGGCAAGGCAGCAAAGAGCGTGGAAAGGGCGCCAAAACGCTCGAAAACGCACACAAGCCAGAAGGGGACCCCACACAGTTACCAGAGCCCAGAAAAGGCCACAGCCCGAAGAACCTATATCCCGAGGGGGTAGTGAGCACTGCGAGGCTGCTGACGTCACCACGAGGATCCCCTAAGCACCTGGCCAACATCACGGTGAGCCCTGGAAGTGCCCTTACACCAGAGAGAAGAAGTGCAGGCTGGCGGAAACCGCAGGCCCATCGAGTAAGAAGGGGGAAGGCAGCACACGGGCCACAACTCGCACCAAAGAGAGTGGACTGGAAGAGGACAGCGAGGGAGAACACAGAGAAGACGAGGGAGAAGAGCAAGACGCCCCAGGGAGTCCGTCCAGGCAAACAGTCACTGTACCAAAGCCCAGGGGGAACGCCCCAGCCATGGCGAGCCAGAGCACTTCCCTCACCCAACTAGTTCCATTCCTCACGAAAAGCGGAGAACCGGAAAGGAAATGGGAAGACTGGAAGAGGTACTTCCTTAACTATCTGGAGGCGCTAGAAGAAGAAGGGGACACCCCATTCTCGAGTAAGAGAAAAAAGAAGATTCTGCTCCACAACTTAGGTCCAGAAGGGCTCAGGATCTACGACACGATCGTGAAAGGGGAAAGAGCCGCAACGGACACGGAGGTATTTGACCATGCCATCGAAGACTTAGACGCACATTACAGGCCTGTGGTGTGCGTCGCCATTGACAGATTTAACTTCTTTCAGAGGAAGCAGAAGAACGGAGAGTCAGTGGATGAATATGTTGTAGCGCTGAGAAAGCTCGCTGCCACGTGCAGATTTGGAGGACTGCTGGATGAATTCATCAGAGACCAAATAATTATGCATACCTCTAGTGCCCACATACAGGAGAAATTGTGGGTGAAAGGCGACGCTCCACTGAAGGAAATCTGGGCGATGGTAAAGAAAGCAGAACTATCGAGAAGGTGCGCCCAAGCGGCGAAGAGAGACGCCCAGGAAACGCAAGCAGTGTGTAGAATAATGGCGCCAAACAGAAACGACCGTTGGAGGCAAAATGAGACGAGGAAGACCCAGGGAGGAAATAGAGCTGATTTCCCCAACAAATCACAGGTGGACAGCAAGTCACACAAGACAGGAAAAAACCAGTGTTACAGATGTGGGAGCAATAACCACCTAGGAAACGACAAGGCGTGTCCTGCTTTCAAAGTGAGATGTTCGTATTGCAACATCTTTGGACACTACGAGAAGGTGTGTCGCAGGAAACCGAAGAATGCCGTGGTGCGCTTGGTGGACCAGGATCTGCGAGACGATTACAGCGATCAGGACGACAAAGGGGAAGAGGAGGAATTCCTGTACATTGACGTCCAGATTCTGGAGATGGATGGTTCCAACTCAGACAAGCCCAGGCTGGATATGCACATAGGAGGAATACCCTTGGAGATGATCGCGGACAGTGGAGCGCCCATCTCGATCGTCCAGAGGCAGGTGTGGGAAGACAACTTCGCATCGAGGATCAAAGGAGCACTCCTACCCATGGATGTGAGACCGGTAACGTACACTGGACAAAAGATCCCCATGCTAGGCTACTGCCCGCTCTTGTTTGAATTTAGAGGCCGTCATGCGCAGTGCAAGCTGTACGTTGCAGAGAGAGGCCCTTCCGTACTGAGTTGGAAGGACCAGGGAGCCTTGGGGATCCAGCTCAACCCAGGAGGCATAGAGAAAATCCTGCTCATGGATATGGAAATCAAGGAAGACGTGCAGCTGTGGCGGAAGACATATCCCAAGGTATTCAACGGGCAGATCGGTGAGCTGGGCAAGTACACGCATCTCATCAAACTGAAAGAAGGAGCAGTACCGGTCGTCCACAAAGTGAGGAACATCCCGTTCCGCAGCAGGGAGGCGGTACAAACAGAACTGGAAAGGTTAGAAAAAGAGGGAGTCATAAGGGCAATAGAGAGCGCAGAGTGGCTGTCGCCCCTGGTGGTAGCCCAAAAACCCAATGGCAAGGTACGTCTCTGCGTGGACTTAAGAGAGTTAAACAAAAACATTGTCATAGACAAATTCCCTTTACCACGCATCAGTGAAATGCTGGCGAAAACGAAGGACGTCGCCTGGTTCTCCACGGTGGACCTCTCGTCGGCATACCATCAGGTCAAACTCCATCCGTCGTGCACCCACCTCACGTCGTTCATCACGCCATTCGGGTGCTATGAGTTCGTGAGGATGCCCTTCGGCCTAGCTTCAGCCGCTGCTGTGTTCCAGAAAATCATGCACAAGCTCCTGAAAGACATGAAAGACGTCCTCTTCTTTCAAGATGACATTCTGGTGATGGGGAAGTCGAGGCAAGAACACAATGTGAAACTTCACAAGGTACTGCAGAAGCTGCAGGACAGTTGATTGACCGCCGAATGGACCAAATGCAATCTAGGCGTCCAGTCAGTCACATACCTCGGACATGAGGTGAGCGGGCAAGGGATAAGGCCGAAGAAAACAAACATGAGAGCCATCATGGAAGCACCCACCCCGGAAAAGAAAGAGGATGTTCGGTCATTCCTAGGAATGGCCGAGTACTACAGCAAATTCATTCCTCACTTCGCTACAAAGACACACCACATACGACAGCTGCTCAAGGAAAGGAACAGGTTCCAATGGGGGAAGGATGAGCAAACCGAGTTCGACGCGCTCAAGCTGGAAATGGGAACAGCCATTCCCCTCAAAGGATTCGACCCCAAAGCGGAGTCTATTCTCACCACAGACGCCAGCGATCGAGGCTTGGGAGCTGTACTGATGCAGAAAGAGGAGTCAGGAGAGATGTCGACTGTCAGCTTCGCCTCCCGCTCGCTCTCACCCAATAAGGAGAAGTTCAGTGTAGTAGAGAAAGAAATGCTGGCAGTGGTCTGGGCGGTCGAGAAGTTTAGACAATACTTGTGGGGCGCCAAATTCCTCGTGAGAACTGACCACAAGCCATTGGTTCGCGTGCTGACATCCAGCGGACATGACCACGCTACACCCAGGATAGCCAAGATGACTCTACGGCTATTGGACTATGTTTATGAAGTCGAGCACATCCCGGGACCACAGAACAAAGTAGCCGACTTCCTAAGTAGGGCAGCCGCCATGGAAGAAGCACGGAACGAGGACAGACAAGATTGGGATGGGTACGTGGTAGCCACCATCCAGGACACTGAAGAGGTGATAAGCGCCCAGGAATGGGAGGAGGCATACGGCGAAGATACAGACTTAGTAGCGGTAAAGAGTTATGTAGTTCACGGCTGGCCAGAGAAAAGACACTTAAAGGAGGAACTTAAGAGGTACTGGGAAGTCCGAGAGGAACTGTCCTTGGCTGAGAATCCAACGTTCTTACTCCGAGGGGACAAGGTGGTACCGCCCAGAGACTTGTTGGAACGACTGATGTCCTTGCTACATGAAGGGCACCAGGGAATCACAAAAACGAAAGCCTTGGCCAGGCAAACATACTGGTGGCCTGCCATCGACGCGCAGGTGGAAAGACATGTGCGTTCTTGTGAGTCTTGTGCAAAGTCGGACAAAGCTCAGAGCATGTTGAGACCACCGCTGGGAAGGTTTCCGATTCCAGATGGACCGTGGGAGATGTTGTCGGTGGACATAATGGGGCCAGTCCTGAACAAGGAAGGCACTCAAAAATATGTGGTGGTTGCCATCGATAGGTATTCTAAATGGCCTGAGATACAAATCTTGGAGCGAGTGGACACTGAAGCCGTGATAAAGTTTTTGCGCACTACGTTTGTCAGCGAAGGAATCCCAAAGATCATCACCTGCGACAATGGACCCCAGTTCACTTCGGAAAAATGGACAGCCTTCACCAGAAGAAATGGAATTGAAGTGAAGCACACCCCGATCTACCACCCGGCGGGGAACGGCCAAGTGGAACGTTTCAATAGGGTGATCATGGGCACCATACAGGCAGCCATTGAAGATGGAATGGATTGGGAAAAGGAGCTGGAGAAGATGATTTGGGCATACCGGATCACACCGGGTAGCACAGGCTACAGCCCTTTCAAGATCTTAAGGGGCAGAGAAGCGTTCACCAAGGACAATGCAGCGTGGAGGAAGTTGATTGTCCAGAGCAAGTGGTCACCGGCGGTGGTCAGGAAAAATTTGGAGAGAGCTCAGGAAGTCTACACGTCCTACTACAACAGAAGACGGAACACTCACAGCACAGAACTGGACAAAGGTGATTGGGTAAGGGTGAAGTTGGCCATCATGAAGAGAAAGGGAGAGAGCAAGTTCTCACCTCCCCTTAAAGTGGTGGAACCCTACGCCAGATCGGCTCTCCTGAGCGATGGTAAGATTTGGTCGATGGACAGAATGGCTAAATGCAGCAAGATACTGAAATGGGAAGATGATGTGGAAGAAGGAACAGAGGATGTCTTGGAGGAAGGAGAAAGTGAAAGTGAAGAAAGGACAGGAAGGAAGGAGATAGGAACAGAAGGACTCAGGGCAGGTACAGAAAGAGAGCGGAGTGAAATGACGGGAGGAAGAAGCAGAGGAGAAGAAGGGAGTGAAAGGAAGACGAAGGACGAGGAAGTAGAAGGGACGAGAGAAAGAAGAGAGAACGAGACAACGGGAGAAGAGAGAATGAATGAGAGAGTGGAGACTCGAGCAGGGAGGAGAATTAAGGTACCTGAGAGATTCAAGGACTATGAAATGGACTGGAAGTAAGACTTTGTACATTTGGTTATGGTGCATAAAGGGGGGAGATGTGGTAGCGCTCTAGTGTTCCTTTAGCGGAACAGGAACCACGTCACAGGATGTGGTAGGCGGGGATTATGATTCTCTGGCGCGCAGGCTAGAGGAAGCCAGCCCCGGCGCTCCTGTAAGCAATAAATAAGTTTAGCACCTAAAACGGTGTCCTAGCTTTATTACACATTTCCACTTATCCTGTTTTTATGAGCGCCGAGGAGGCCATAAGATCTTCAACTCGTTTGCGCTGTTATTTCACCCTTTCCACCGGTGTTTCTCGAACGTACTTCTGTTCATACCGAATCATTTCACGGACATGATATTTAAATGCAAGATTTAATTTGTTTTCAACATTTGGCGGTTTCACTTTGACACCTGAAGAGCGACTGTTCTCTTTTATAGCCTTGGTTGTTTGCAGTCCTAGCCATGTGCGCCCTCTGGTGGCTTTTAATGCGTGTTTTACAGAATGGTTTAATCATAACACGGTTTCTGGTCAACCACATATTACAAACATAAAAATGATATTAAATCAGACTTACCACATGGGTCTCTGGCGGGAGAGTAACGTTTGCAGTACAGTACTTTCCATTCCCATCTTAATCGACTATGGAAACTGAAAGTTTCGGTTTATTTCACGTTGACAAAGCAAAGATGGCGATGGCGTATAGCTTCTTTTGGACTGCGCTCTTTACTCATGGGTCTGTATACATAGCTGCCAAGGTTTCAGATTGCTTATGTGTAACATTTTTATAATTTCAGTGAAATTATGAGTGACATTTAACGACAATGAGTGACACTTTCTCCCGAGCAAAATCAGGCAATAGAAGAAGAGGGAAACCTATAAATATCAGAAATGACACCCATTTGAGCAATAAGAAACTCTAGGAACCTGTAAAATGCTGCAAAACGCCAGTGCATAACACAGTTTTCCCGAAGTTGGTGGTTCTTATTTATGCAACAGCACACATTCCTTTCTGAGGCACTGCGCAATGTTCAGCCTCTTCATTTCTTATGCCTGCAGTCTGTGATAGCGGCCATTTCTGAGATTGCTCATGTGTAACATTTCAATGGTTTCAATGTACTTATGAGTCACATTCAGCTGCCAAATGTGTGACACTTAGGGTGGGCCTTTCTGCATTTAAAAAATCATAGAATGAAGTGCATTGGAAGAAATACATATCAGAAATGTCTATATGTTGAACAATGAGAAGCTCTAAACATATTTTGAAAATAATGGGAAACTACTGAAATGAAAGGTCACTAACCTACAACCTCTTTCTAATTGCGACAAAGCCTTTCACTGCAATGAAGACACATTAGAAGGAAGTTTGATGGGGCTGTGAGACACTTGCTTAGCTTGACAAAACCTCACTCGTGGATCAACACTGTTCAGTAGACAAAAAGGAAGTTTTAGAGGCCAGTGCGTCAAATAATATAGATGGCCCAGTTAGTCTGAATCACTATGCAATTATTCAAATCTCAATCTCTGCTGCACAGAGAGTGCTATTATTGTTGCAGAAAAGAATGATGCTTCATTTCAACCGCGCTATTCTAAAACACAGACTCTTATTTCCTCTGCAAACTACGTAATAATTAATTGCCCATCAATTGTCAAGGTACGAAATTGTGGCTAACACGAGGCTTTACCAAAATTGACATTGGCGTGAAGTAAATGCTAAGTAAGGGATGTGTGCACATACGTCAGGTGGGCTGAGGGATGTCCTGTTGCTTTAAATCACAGACGGGCAAAGTTAGTTTATGCGATTGTTATTTACGAGTGGGAGGCCGGGGTGGGGGGGGGGAGGGTCAGAAGCACCTCTGCTGTGTGACTGTGTGCAAGTGTCTAAGTAGAGTAAGTGAGGAGGGAGCGTTCTGGTGCGGAGGGCCAGGCGGCAGCGTTTAGAAAGCAATTAGGTGACTGCCTCCAGATGCTATTGTTTGTGAAATTATTTTTTCTGATGATGTTCAGACAGACTCGTGCCACTCCGCGGCGGCACTGACACACAAGTACAATAATAAACTGACTGTACAGTACTAAGCCAGTCACGGCTCTGCCTGGCATGCAGCACGTTGTCTGTTGGACTGATGTGACTTAAGTAACACTTACTTGAACTAGACGAGTTCAAACTGCCGTCTTTTCCCGGTCCATGACTGTCCGGTCAGCATTGCAGCCAGACTAGTTATGCCACACTATGCACATGATGGAGTTGGACAGGTTGCTGATGATGCCCACGGCAAATACGATCAACGAGAGCAGCATCACGGCGTAGGCGCTATACGAGTTCTCCGTCATGGGGTAGAGTGGGTTCTGGACTTCCGGGCACTTCTGGTCGGGCGTGGTTTGGTTCCCCTCTGCTCTCAGCCTTGTCCGTCCAAGGCCCCGCCATGCCTGACCCTGGACAGACCTTTGAGCAGTAGCTTGGTAGGCCTCAGGTGGCCCGTGTCAATGAGACAAGGGTACTCTATCACCCTCAGCTCATTCTGCTGCACAGCCTTGGCATCGTCGTCCTCTACACCTCCCCGCATGCGCAACGAGGTCCCAGAGGTGTCCGGAGCACCCCGCCGCTGCCACCTGCCACCTGTTCATTCGAAGGCGGAAGCCAGTATTGCATGAGCTCTTTGATCTACTGCCCATGCTCATTTAAGTTCCCAATTCGCTTTCCGTGCACTTGTCTGCCAACAGCGTTGGTAATCTTAGCATGCACAGTAGTTTGCACCAGGTCATCACTTTTATCCCTCCTACTACGTACCTTCAAATGTTTTCTCCCCTTCTGCCTCCCTTCCTTATTTCCCATTTCTCCACAGGCATTACATAATTCCGGGTTGTATTATACCCGTCCTGCTGATGATCCTAGTATTGTTTTAAAAGTATTGAAACATCGTCGATTTGTTTAAACAGAATGCACACTAATCCAATGTGATAAAACAAGTGCACTAGCTGTTTTTTCCAGGCTTGCCCTGATTATTCATATTTTCCACAAGCTACCCTTGTCTAGCCTGAAATGTTTGTCTAAATGTAATTGTTTTGTGTTTGTGTAGGACGCAGGATTGTGTCCCACTGTATTGTTGTGCTCCATTTGCTTTTGCATTTATTAATTCATTAAATTGATTGTCCGGCTGGACATCTTCAATATAGGACTGACTCAAGTCTATATTGATCACATCATTATTGTGTCTTTTAAGGACCAATGTTTTTGTAAAAAACTGACACCCAAGGTCCTGATCCACCTTGTGGGTTCCCTTGTTTGATTTAAAATATAGCACAACAGCCAGTGCCACGCTGGTGCTAATGTATTAAGACTGGTCTACAGACGTAGAACTTGAGCGACAGACTCACCAGGTCAACGCCATCTTGCAAGATAATAGCATGTCAAACCAGTGTATGCTTCTGGCACAATTTTGAAAGTGATGATTACAGCACGCGCCTGGCTTTAAGCTTCATCATTTCACCGCCAACAGGTGGAAAACACACTTGGGTCTCCTTCACCACAAGTCATGTCATGAGGGTCACTGAGAACCAGGGGCAGCTCCTCCGTGAGAGTGGAGGAGCGTCACCCCACTGCCAAAAATGCCTCCCTGGAAATCCCCAGAGATGAAAAATACAATGGTAATAAAGTAATTTATTTATCCTCAGGTCCTGAACCAAGTGTCAGGACTGGGCGGGGCCACTTCTGCTGAGTGGCAACATTGAGCTGTGCACTTCAATTTAAAGTGTGCATGTTTTTTTATTCGAGGGTCTTGTGACGGCCAGCCAGACATGCACATTTTAAACTTCTCTAACCTAGCTAGCTTAAGACAGCTGTGCTAGATCAAGTGCAATGGCGCTGCTCTCATGCTGGTGAGAGCAGCATCAGGATTGGTTAGGGGAATTCGCTGGTGACAGAGCAGAACACAGACGGAGTGAGAAGGTAAGTGGTTATTTCTTTTTACTTTCACTTACCACTCACCTTCCATGCATGTACTCACCAATTACACGTTTGTCCGCCCCCACACGCCACTCTGACTACTTGCCAGCCGCCGCTGATGAAAACCAAACATAAGGTTGATGTAGAGCTTGGCATCAACAGTGTTATTGGTGTCTGTGCAAAGGGGCAGCAGAAAAAGACGAGCAGGAGAGTTTTGTTGTGGGCAGTTCGTGGTGCCTAAATTAGAAGTAGAGGTATGTCTCTTTCTGTGCTTGGAATGAAAGTGTCCGACTACACCACATACTGTGAGGGCAGGGAAGGAGGAAGATGGTCTTAAGCAGTGAAATAAGACATCCGCTGCAAGGCTAGGCGCCTTGTGGACATTATCCTTAGACCATCATATGTAAATACACCACAGGATGAAATGTTTGACTGATTTACGAAGTGTTCAAAATTTATCGATGCTAAAATGCATCGATCGATGATGATAAAATGTATCGGTGCTAATTTGGGCTGGTATACTTTACTCCCCTAATACTGTTCAAAAGAGTGTTTGAAACTATTTAAACGTGAAATTGATTAAACATGTGAAGTTCGCGTACTACTGATTTTAGGAATTAAACATTGGAAAATTCAGAGTACCTCTTTTTTCTCAGAAGCCCTTGTATGCCGTACTATTACTTACAAAAAAAACAAAAGTGGTTGTTAAAAATCTGTTGCAAAAAAAGCCCCTTCCAGGTGTGCAAGCTTGCTCTAACCCACAAACATAACCTTTGTACAATTCATAAAATGGTGGAAAAAGGCAAGCATTTTCTGTAAAAAATGACATTAGCGCCCCCTTGTGTATATTATGTAATTTATCACGAGAACCTTATCTTAATGTTCTGTTTGGTTCATTTCAAGCGAGTGTAAGAAATATAATATCAAAATGCCTACAGCAGCTACACGACCTCCCAAACCAAGAGCTTTACAACTTCCTCAAGATCAAGACAGCCATAACGAAAGCAAACTTACACAGAGGGGAGCCAAGCATCATCAAGTACCTGCAAGTCCTCAACTCAGCAGGTCACCAAACTGCAAAGATCTACAAGCTCCTGAGCCCCTCCACGCTGGCGCAGAACAAGAAAGCCACCAACGCATGGGAGACGCTCCTGGGCAGGCAACTGAACGAAATAGAACGGGCAAAAATGTGGAGCTCAGCGACAACAAACAAAGTCACCCCACAACTAGCGCAAACAAAGTATTGGCTACTCCACAGGGCCTACTGGACACCATCCAAGCTCCACAAGGTCGGCATCGCAGAATCGGGCAACTGCTGGAACTGCCAGAAAGAAGAAGGCACCCTCGAACACCTCATCTTCACCTGTGTGAAAGTCAAGAGGTTCTGGACACAGATCAACACCTTCATAAACGATATGCTCAAAGCCGACCTAACAATCAGCTTCATAAGCCTGGCGACAGAACACCTGACCGCGAACCTATAAAGTAGAGAAGAGAGAGAACTACTAGACCTACTCCTCACAGCAGCCCTTAAAATAATCCTGACTAACTGGAAGAACACAGCCAAAGCAAACTTTAAAACATGGATTAATTGGGTCACCTTCCTGAGAGGGGCAGACAACATCACATGCAACTCAACGCCAAACTACACATGTGGGGCCCACTCGACGACCACCTGAAGAAACCCCAGTAAAGGACAACGACACCCCCCCCCCCCCCCCTTCCTCTCTCTCTCTCCCTCTTTCTCTTCCGTTTCTCTCCCTCCTCGTAATTGAGGGAAAACAAACGAAAAGAGCGCGCATCCACAAATGGACTGTAGATATAAAAAACCGCTAATGTACACTCCACCTATATATATATTTTTGTATGTTTCTGTTTATTCGTGCTGATGCCAATAAAAGCCTTTAAAATAAAATTTTTTTAAAATGCGCTCTTCTCTAGTGGTTTTCCAGTGGTTTTTTAATTGTTTTAATTGTTGGCACTTCGAATAGTGCAGGACCAAGGTACTCTAAGAGATTGGTGTGCAACATGTGACATCACGACAAAAAGAAGCAGCAACAACTGTTAGACCAGCCCATGAGGAAAACAGCTCCTGTCTCATTGTCATTATTTAAGTATACATCTAGCAGGTTTAAAAAAATGTAATGATTTTCTATTTTTTTGCAACGTCCTCCCATAAGTCCTCACTGTTTTCACCTCCCTTCTCGCCCTCCTCTTTTAATCGGGAGATAGCGTTTTTAAACAAAGGTGCCTTAATGTTTGTTGGCTGTTTTTCAACTCTTCGGTAATAAGCTCTAAGAGATGTGTTGAACTCAAGTGCTTAGTCCATTATCTGATTCTTAAGTAAAATAACTTTTATCTTAGCTCTTTTATTCTATCAATATCACGTTTGTGTCGGCTGAGCTGCATCCAACACATCACAGTTTTGAAGCAAAACCCCTTAAAATACAGATCATTAAACATATGTAAAAAAAATAGTATGTAGGGGCATATTTACAAGCCCCTATTGTCACAGGAACATCTCTTTTTACGATGTACCTGTGGCGATAGGGCTCACCTTATTTATCAGGCAGGATTAAGCCACTGAACGTGGCTTAATGCCGCCATGTAAATAAGGCCCCCTTTCACCCTAGACTTGCCGTGAAAGGGGTGGGAAATGGGTGTTGCAGTGGTCGTTCCGCCACAACACCCATTGATTTTGACGCTGCCCCCTATTTACAAGAATGGCATAAATAGGAGGCAGCGCCAAAATTAAGACGCATCCCTGTGTTTCTAAATTGACAGAGTGCAATTTTGCAGCTAAACCGCGCTCTGCCCTTTTTTTTGTAAATATGCCCCTTAGTCTTATTTGTAATACACTCACAAAACTGTCTTGTGTGCAGTCAGGCTCGCTTGTGAAAGCATTAGCTCAACCCTGGGTAGCTGTGGCTTAAACAAAGAAACATGTGTAAAGCATTTAGAAGCACCAAAACAATGAAATAAGAAAGTCACACAATACGAAATAAATTTGACAACAAATAAAACCTACCAGGTTGCAAAGATATAGAATTTTAGGTAAATGGTGAGTCACTGAAAAAATTCCAAAACCATTGGTAAACACAAAGTTTGGAAACTTTGTAAAACTATTGTAAGGTTGTGTTTGGCTACTCAGCTTTGGGTGACTAACTTCAACAAGGAGGAGGTAAAAGAGGCCAATAATGAGGTATAGGACAGTTACCTTGCCACCAAAGCAGTCTCCAGCCCAGTTCCTAATCTATGGCCGGACCACCATAGACTTCCATGTAGTGGTCCAGATGCAAGGGTTACAGAATGCTGTAGAATGCTTAGGATGCTAAGCAGTAAATAGGGGACTTCCTGGGGATTTTCCTCAGTCCACGGTGCAGGTGTGGTGACTTTGGCCAACAGGGGTTGATGTCCCTTGAAGTCCTCTTTGGTCCTGCAAAAGTCCTGTTGCCCCTGAACTACTGGTCTCCGGTCACAGCGAAACTAGCGGTTCATTTTGGTGAAGGTTATAGTCTGTGTTGGGCGACCACGTTGCACTCGGGTGACATATTCCAGGTCCAGCAGATTTGGATGCAACTTTTCAGCATCTGGACTCAGTCTCCCAGGCTGCACATCAATCGATTGTGGCTACTGACTTGCCAGACAGGCTACTTCAGCCTTTGTTACCCTGGTGCTGTAACAGGAAGTCAGCCAACTGACTCTTGGAGTTCACCTCTTCTGTACGGGGCTCAGACGTGACATTTCCATGAACCAGGCACCACAGGCACAGTCCTCTCTTTGCTATCTCAATGAGCAGCAAGTGTAGTCTAGCATTCTGGTGTAGCATCTGCTGCCAGGTACTGGGAACAGCAGGGCTCTCTTTTGTCGGTCCTTTCCCAGTCCAGACATGATCTGAGGTCTGGGTGCCAGGGATGCCATATTTATACCCAGAAAGTGCCCTTGAGGGATCAAGTGGTCACTAGCCAATGGTTTACCAGATCATTCCCCGCATAATGATGACGTCATGCAGTGTGTGGCAACTACCTATTCCAGAGTGCATTGTTCTGCCCACTCCCAACATGGCTGAACCTTTCTCTTAGTCTGGGGAGCTTGGTAGCCCACCTTAGAGGTGTGGCTATCTGAAGGCCACCCGCCCATGGGAAAACTGTCTCGGCAACTGTTTTTTCCTCTGTCCTCGATGCCAGTTCACCAGAAGAAAAGAGAAGCACCTCGCGATTTTGGTCACCATTTGTCCCTCAAAGGCAGCTCCCCCTTGGAAGCTCGCCTTTTGGGCTAACACCCTGTGTAACTTTCTGCCAGGGACAGGTAACACCTCTTCTAATGGCAAACCACTATTGTGTCCTTTACCAGGAGTCATTAACATCTCTCCCAGGAGGGCAGAAAATGTATCCTGTGGCCAGCATCTGCAAATGGCCACTGGAAAATTTGGGCAACAGAGTGGCAACTTTCTAAAAGTTGAATATACTCAAAATTTACACTAAATTCAACTTGGGCATCACGTTGAGCTTAATTCAATGATTGATACCTTGAAGTACCAACTTTAATTATCCCATTCAGATGTCAGCCCAGCTGTTTTGTCAGACTTTAACCCTGTACTCGCCAATGGGGCTACTAGTCTTTCCATAGTAAAGATGACTATTTAGGGGTTTACTGCTAGGACATATAAAATACATGTCCTACTTTTTAATATTCAGAACCCTGCCTTAGGACTTAACAGGCCAACCTTAGTGGCGACTCCTAAATATATATTAAAGGGGGAGTTTTGAGCTTTGCCATTGGTTTGAATGGCTCTTCCATGCTGCAGTGGCAGGCTGGGAGACACGCACAATAAGTGCTGCAGGCCCTTTGGGATACTTTAACTTACAGAGCGAGGGTACCCCCATGGTACCATATACTAGGGAATTATAAGTAAGTTACTTTATGGCAATTGAGTGTAAGCCAATCACTCATTCACTTTAAAAGGTCAGAGCACTGGCACTGAGGTCTGGTTAACAGGCCTCATTGCACTCTCGTAGTTGCAAAAACCAGCAGCATCAATCCAAAACATTGGGAATGTTCATGAAAAAAGCATACTCTCCTTACACAAACCAATTTAGAAAAATAGAGTACATTTCAATAATTAAAATGATACTAGAACAACAATGATCCAATCAGTAGAACTGGAAGCATGCAATTTTAAAGGATTTTGGGAAAATAGTGCATAAAAGCACATAATGTCACTTGCGTTCATCTATTCAAGCTAGACTCAGGTAAAGTTATAAGTTCAGGACGACTGTGGTGGAGCACATGTCGGATACAGGAACCTGGTTAGTCCTGCTGAAAAAGTTATGATCTCAACGTCTGGCTTGAAGAAATCCATTCGCAGTAAAAGAGGGTGAGAGGAACAGGTAGTGTGTCATGGATGTTTTTTTGCTACAGCCTGAAGAGCAGGTCGGGCAGCACAGGCTAGTGTCACTGCAGCATGAAGAGCCTGTCGGACGTTGAAGATGGTCTTTGCTAGAGTTTCCCGTTGGATGTTACCCTGGGCTGTCATTGCTGTAGCGAGTAGTGCAGATCTCGCACAGCGTGTGGTTCATGTAGCATGAAGACCAGGCTTCACCGGAGCTTCGCATTGGCGGTCGTCAATGGTGGCAGAGTCTTGGAGTGAAGTGGCTTGTTTATGGCCACAATGACCCCAAACATCAAGATGTCATGTTTTTTTTTTTAGGAGGAGGTCACACTGATGCTAGCCAAGGGTCAGGACTAGGGAGGCACCTCCTAGGCATCAGGAGCTCACTCCGGCAGGGGCAAGCAGTGCTGCTTAGACAGGTCCAATTGCAGGTCCAGGCATATCCAGTTGAAGAAGGTCAGTTGGGCAGTTGGAAGGAGGCAACTGTGTGCTACTCCATCTTGAGCACTGTGTCTAGCAATGCCATGGACCATAATGTAAATGATTGTCAGGTTAGGCGAACCAATCTCTGGTGGATGGGTTCAATTATTCTTTGAAACTATATAGTTTCTCGTCGAAAACTAAGAAATGTTCCAAAATGATGCTTTAATAACAATTGTTTCTTGTTTTCATCATTCATTTATTCATCCACCAGGGATTAGTTTGCCTAACCAGACAATCATTTACATTATGGACCATAGCTTTCTAAAGCTGGCATTTTCAAAACTGTGACTTAAAATCCATTGTTACCAGTAAAGAGGATTGTTTAAATTACAATGCATTTGAGTGTAAACAGCATATCTATATCTGCTTCCAATCCAAAATGATCACTGATTAAATGTAATAAGGTAACCCAGTGTTAGTCAATTGGAAATACAGGCCGCGCAACAGTGAAAAATTGCTTTAGGTGTTTTTCACTGTTAGTACATGAAAAACTTAAACACACATGTTCTACTTTTTAAATACAACACACACTGCCCTATGAGCCTTTAGGGCAAACCTTAGGGGTTGCTTAGATGAATTAAAAAGAAAGGTTAGGCGTAGAAAAGGCTTTTTTGCCACTTTTAAATGGCAGTTTAAAACTGCACTACAGGCTGTAGTGGCAGGTCTGAGATGTGCTTTAAAAGCACAACTTTAGTGAGTGGGACAATGAGGGTTGTAGGCCCACTAATAGCATTTAATTTACAGGCCCTGGGTACACGTAGTACCATTTACTAGGGACCTATAAGTAAATTAAATGTGCCAATTAGGTGTATGCCAATTTTACCATGTTTGAATGAGAGAGCAAAAGCACATTAGCACTGGTTAGCAGTAGTAAAGTGCACAGTCATAAAAGCCAACAAAAACAGGTTCTGCAAAGGAAGGAGGGAAGGCAGTACGTTTTGGTGTGACCCTGGCCAGAGGTCCAGGTCCAACAGTCATGCATATGTATACTACATTGTGTATGGACAGTACATTTTTGTGCCATTGATGTTTTTTTAGCACTAGGATTTTTAGGAAAGGATTTGTTATATAGAATTGAAGATGCAGTGTTATAGTCTAGTGAACATGGATGTTTAATGCTTCAGCATGGAATTGTGCTTAGTAAAAAATGAACACTGTGATTTAGGGAGAAAATATGTATGTACACCATGTAGCTCAAGTATATTCTAGCAGAACCTCATTTACAACTAATGGTGCAGGTAACGCAGGGTGTAAAATTATAACAATTAGGATCTTACATTTTCTCACAGGACTATAAGAAATGTTATTGGACTCAAACAACAGCACTCTTCAGGACATTGGCGACCAGCCTTTTGTTATTTACTTATGCCTACTGTTGTATAATTATGGTTGTTTAAATTGTTCCTGCTCTGGCTGGTGTCTTGTCTGTTTGATTTTGCAGGGTTGTCATTTTGGCTCAGTTGTAGGTGGTGAGTAATATTCGTTTTAGAAATAGGATTCTACCAGATTCTGGTTATCATTGGCTTGTAATCTTGCTTAAAGAGGCTTCCATAATTTATCAGGTTAGATTGAAAGATGTGCCACCAGCATTTCAATCTTGTAGGGCGTAATGAATATTTGGGTTGACAGTCTGGGACACAACATACTTTTCTGTGAGTATCTCTTAAGCTTCAGCGGTTTCAGTTATTTCCTTATGTCTAATGCACACAGCTTTGAAACTGGAGTATTTAGCAACAGGGAACTGGTGAAAGGTCTTCAGTACAAAGGAGACGAGGCTTTAACTGTAGGAGGTGTCTTGCTATGACATTCTGGATGTTGTGCTGTTGATATTATGTTAGTACTATTTCATGAATGAGATTGTATGTTGATATCAGCTTGAGCTTCTTTTTAACTTGTACTCTTTTACTTCCGCAGGACAAAAATGTGAACTATGGCTATGTGGACATGTTTTTACTCTAGCTGATATTCTACTGGGAGCCACTTTACATCGACTCAAATTCCTTGGACTTTCTAAAAAGTATTGGGAAGATGGAAGCAGACCTAACCTGCAGTCCTTCTTCGACAGAGTACAAAAACGATACGCATTCAGAAAAGTGTTGGGAGACATACACACCACACTCCTTTCAGCTGTGTTACCTAATGCCTTCCGAATGGTGAAGAGGAAACCTCCCTCCTTCTTCGGAGCCTCCTTCCTCATGGGATCGCTGGGAGGCATGGGATACTTTGCCTATTGGTATTTAAAGAAAAAATACATCTAATGCCGGATGTTTGATGTTAGTTTGGTGTCTGTACTGTGAAATCATGAAGCCAAGTGACAGTAATGAAATTTGAACAAAAGTTAAAATTATACAAATAATTATATTGTTAATGTAAACATTCCACAACATAGAAGTAGGACTTAAACTGAAGAAATAATCAAATTGTAAGCGCCTTTTTTTAGGTAAAAGAAAAAATTGACTGGTGAATGATCTGCTTTATTTTCTGATTATGAATATCCTATTCAACAAAAATTGAGGGAAATAGTTGATCTGAATTGAAATATTGTCAAGATAGCAAATCAGTGTATTTCTTTAAAAGATCACAATAAGTATAATTTTCAAGGTAAGTGTAATGATTCTTCCTGCCCGATGTATTCAAATTCTGTATTTCAGCAAGGCAGGTTGAAGGTCTTCTATTATTGGACTGTCCCAATAAACTATATATTGTTAAAAGAAAAAGAGTGAGAGCACAATAACGGGACATTTCGTGGACATGTGGAGAACACCAACAATGGCTTAATTGTCGCTGAAATTAGATTTGAATTTGCATAGTGTTATCACATCAACAATCACTTTTTCTATTATTTTCATTAAATTGAATATTTTATAATGAGCTGTTTTTATAATGTATTAGCCTTCTGTTTGGTTTTGTCTTTTTAAAAAAGGGAAATTAGACCTATTCAATTGAGAACAGACTTCATTTTAAGGAGTTAACTTATTCATTTATTTGTATGCCGTTTCTATGTATATGCATTTCACGGAATTGTTATTTTTTCGCTCAGAAAGGAGGCTTACTTTTAAGCATGCGTCTTTATGTGACAATATCAGGACACGAATTCACAGATCCTTTACCATGATGTCTTAATGTTTTCATATTTATTCACTTAATTTAACACTTTCTTGTGCCTTTTGCATGTGCAAAGACATTGATTTCCACTTTTGCCATAAATGGAAAGTTAAAGAGATACGAAATAAATCACCTGGTGGGATAAACACATTTAGCTTCTAAATCTGTTTCAGGCTTTTTTTCTATTTTTCATAAACTTGCAAGTATGGTATTTGGTGGCGGACTTTTCACAGGTACAACATTTCCCATTAAATCCATATAATTTGCTGCATAGCAATGTCTAAAGTATCTGAGACAGCAATCACTGATGCCTTTTCTTGATGTCATATTCAATCATATCCCAAAAAAGCATCATTACACATTTAGGGCCTCATTTACAAGCCCATTGCGCCACCGGTGCATCACTTTTTTTGACGCAGTGCCAGCGTAATATGCTTGCCCATATTTTCAATGCCACGTAAAGTCACCCTGACTGACTTTTCATGGCATTGTAAATATAGGCCCCTTTCACGCATTACTTTGTAGGAAAGGGATGTTCCATGGCTGTTTCTGTAGGCCCATACACATTTCCAGATTTACAACGTTTTGTAAAGCTGGGAATGCATCAGAATCCTACGCCTCCCCAGGGGAGGCTTTGGAGTGGCACAATGAGGAGAAATATTTTTATTTCTTCACTCTTTTTTTTCCTCTTTCTATGCATGCTGCACGGAAAAAATTCCATCAGTGATTGTCTTTGTGCAGTAAGGTGTCCCTTCCTGCACAAAAACAATCATCCCTGTAAAGCAGGCATGCATCCTTGCAATGCAGGTACCCTTGCTACAAAAGTGTCTGCTGTTTGAATCACACATATGCATTAAAACAAATTCGCCCAATGTATGTGTTGTATTGGGCAAGCAAATGTTTTCAGTATGAGGTAGATCTCAGTATACTGCTAGTATCAAAATAGATAATTCACACAAAAAGCAACTGTGATTGAGAACATCAAAAAACGATATCTATGAAGGTTGTACGGCATAACAACGTGGGCTTTTACCCCGCATGCCATTACAACGCAGTTTTTACAACGCAAGTCGTTACAACGACTTGCGTTGGGGGGGCGCTGGATAGTGGAATAGTTTAATTTTCCATTCCAACTCCAGCCCACATTGACAGTAGGGAAGGTGTTGGATGGAAAATTAAACTATTCCCTATCCTACAGCGCCCTCCAGCGCAAGTCATTGTAACGACTTGCGTTGTAATAGCAGCGTTGTAATAGCAGTGCGGGGTAATGCCCGCGTTGTTATGGATGTTTTCCATCTATGAATATCACAGTAATTGACCAAAAGGTGGTGTCAAGATGCCTAAAATACCAATGCTTCAGCGGTGCATGTGTGTGTGTATTCAGCAACATGTACAGTGCCATGTTAGTAAGGTGCAACACTGGTTCAGACGAATGGAATTACACCTTTCTTGTTAATTTGATTTATCCTGTAATTGAAGAAAAGAATCTACTGCAACGGGCACATCAGCGTTAGTAAAATGGTAAGATTCCTCCGTAAATGTATACAACTCCATCTCGTGTCTTGATTTTTCACACACTATAGATGCACTCTTCTATATGTTGTGCAAGAGAGTTGGTGAACTTGCAGAAAATCAGTTTGAGAGCTACCCTCACATTTGGCAGGGGAGGATGGGTTAGCTGCTGATGACACAATGGAGACGTCCATTTAAGCATAGGAAGAAGCCCTATTAACACATGTTATGGACTCGCCATGCTCAGCCAGCCTGCAAGCCAATGGTATCGGATACTGAAGTCTGATGAAAGCTAAAGAAACTTCCAAGATGTGGGAAAACCTGGATGCAAGATACGTTGCTTACAGCCAGTGGTAGGAAAACGAGTTTCAAGTCTATGCTTCTAGGAATTGGCTTTCAATGTCTGGTGGCCGAAAGCACGTTGGCAGGATGGCTCTTTGGGGCTGTTATCTATGTCTAAGTAGTAACTGTTCCAGTCAGGTGAATAGTAGGACATTACCCATTCACTGACATGGTCTCTGCTGTTCTGGCAAAATGCAAGATCTGCCTCTGTGCAGCTAACAGCCGAAGTGTCTTTGTGTAGAATGTACTGGAGGAGGTTGGTTATTCCAAGTATGGGCACTGGATGAGGGGCCCATACAATGGGCAAGAAACACCCCTCTTCCCACTCTCCTTCACACCAGAATAAATCTGGTGAATTAGTGTTAACTGCAATGCTAATTAAATACACTAAAACTGATAATTCGCATTGTTTCTCAAATGCCTCTGATAATCATGCAGCAAAAAATAAGATTTCCCAGAACATTTCTTCCTAGGTTACTTTTTTGTTACAAGCTAATCTGGATCCCCAAACTTTGGTTTCCACTTTGTAGCCAATCCCTAGGACGCCAATTTAGAGGAGCGAGGGTGACACACAGTGGGATGGCTTTCTTCAAGGTCTTCTTCATCAGTGGAGCTTGGGTGAGTAAACCCTGAACCCTATCCCATCTATAGGGGAGAGCAACTATCCAAAATAGAGTGAGGAAGGAGTCACCTGCATGACCCCGGTGGAGCCAACATTTGTGATTTACAGATGGAAAATAATAGCAATGCAATGTAAGATCTAAGCCAGTGTAGCAGTCACTGACAGCACAAACTCCCAATTTTTTCTCACATACAAAGCTCTTTTCAAGACTGATTTCCATTACTAATATGACGTCAACCTTCTAACAGTGGACACCCACATTCTGAGGAGGTGCAAGGATGTCTATTTCACTTAGCCAATAGCTGCCTCCACCTTTGCGTCAATACCTCTGCTGTGGTGTAATTTCTCTGGCAGGCAGCTGCTGGTTGCTCACCCCCATGCCCGAGCAGCAACACTTAAAAGTTTCTATTTATTATCACTTTTTTAGTCTATCCCCAAAATGCCTTTTTAGTTTTATTTTAGTTCAATAAGTCTTCAGTATTTTAATGAGTCACCTTTCCCGTTGTGTCTCGCAATAACCAATTTGCTGCAGTGTTAGAGAAGTATCAAATACACGTGCAAACACTCAGGGGCATATTACCAAAGGCCATTATCGTCGCTTTAGCGGGACTTTTTCCCGCTAATGCGGCGATAATTTCCTCGTCCTATTACCAAGCTGTCGCTAACACCAGTTAGCGACAGCTTGTAGGCTATAGCGAGCATTTTGGGGACCGCTTTGCATGTCAGCGATAATTATCGCTAATGACATGCAAAGTGGGCGTGCCAAAATGTCAAGGACTGAATACAGTAGCTGCAATCGCTATCGCCTATGATCAACAATGGCGTAGTTTTGAAAATATTCGCGCTAAGCGTGAATATCTCCAAAAGCTAAAGCCTGCCCTGACCAGTTCTTAGCCATGTTATCCAATGAGAGGTGGATAACATGGCTAAGAGCATTGTCACGGTAATGCCTGAATATCGCTGTATTAACAATAATTATCGCTAGTTGTTGGTAATATGCCCCTCAGTTTTCAAATCGGCTTCCAACAGCTACTCTACGTTTTCCACTGGATCATAGTGTGCTTCTACTATTTGAAGAAAAATTAAGGGAAATATTCTCACTTCTCCAAAAGAATTATCCAGTGGAGTTGATGAGAGACATTTAGAGGGTGCATCTAGACCACTATAAAATAGTTTACAAATGTCATCTAAAAAATTTCAATGATAGAATGCAACATCGGGGGGCAGCATGTACTTTAAGATAAGGGTATGAGACCAGATAAAAACATATTTAGGAGAGCTGCACTGGTTTCTGGTAGATCCTACCAGTGCTATAGATCAACCAGTTCACAAAACAATCTGAAGGCTGCAGACACAAATAATGAAAGGCCAACAGTGTTTGTGTTGAGATTTGATTTCTGTTGGATAGCATGATCACCTAATATCAGTCTAAATTATTATGTGAAATATTATGGAATGTGGATAAACAAGAGGTAACTCTCAGGGATCAGGCCTAGACTTAAGAACAGTGTGGTCAGTATCTGGAAAATACTTTCAATGTACATGACTACTAGGCCATGCTACTCACACACAAAACTATTAAAAATCAAAAAAACAAGTATTAGCAAAGTGAAGAGGTCTGGCTATGTTAGAAGTTGAAGACTTTCTTCATTTACTGATGGGCATGTGTGTGTGGTTGTGTAGCTGGGTGAGTGAATGAACCTGAAAATGAGTTAATGGTTGGATAGCTGCATGAGTGCATGGATGAGTGAATGGGTGAGTGACAGAATTCACAACTAATTAATGAGTGAGTGAGTGCATGTGCAAATTGTTACATGATGGGTGAGGGCAAGGATGGCAGGACAAACGGGTGTATAACTCAAGGAAGTAAGTGCACGCAGCGATGCATACTGGTTATACTAGTTTTACAGGCCGGGACATCAGACAGCCGTACTACAAATGTTTTTAATGCATCAGTAATTGTCAAAATTGTACCAGCAAAGGCATTAAACCAGGTGTGGGAGCCATCATGAGCAACAAAGAAACAGTGGCGGCGATAACTGGATATGTCCTGGGTGCTAAATCATACAATGATGATATTGGACCCTACAAAAGTACTACATGTCTCTAGTCATCCCTTAATGACACATTGAAACATTTTCTTTGCTCTGCCACAAAAGTTACATTTTGTTTTAGGTATCTTACCAGTCTTAGTCGCAACAAGTGACCAAGAACAATCGTCCCATCACTTTGGATGTCACTGATCTTTCTCACAAAAGTCAAACTGTAATGACAAATCATATTGCCACTGGAAAATTGTAAAGAAATGTGGTCATTCGGTTCGGCAAAAACATGCAGAATAGCAGACATCCATTAGTATGCCTATGCACTCCCACCTCTTAGCCCTCCTTGGTGACGTAGCTTTGTACACCCTCTGCATGTTATAACCTACATGTGTTTTAATTCTAAATGTACCTTTTCTTGCACAAAGTAACCATACTTATGTACTGGTGACCATGATAGCATCTTTGCATCTTAACCCACCTTTTAGATTTTATCTATTCTTTTTTTGCCCTTTTGAATTTGTATTTATTTGCTCTGCTTTTGTAAAGATTTTAAGTAATCATACAATAAAGTTGTCACTAGTAGTTATGGGAATAGCACAAAAGGATTCAATACACACACACACACACAAGCATATCAAAGATTATGTGCGGTTGAGGCCACAGTAGCAGGAGCTGGACCAGTGTAACTGAGCAAAAGTCAACAGCTTTCCCACAGGGTACTCCTCTTGAATATGTCGCAAACTGTGTTCTAATAGGTGAAGGGATCATTGGATAACTTACTGATGTCATAACATAGGCAGGCATTGTTCTGTGCTAGGAGACATTATCTTAGGACAAAGGTTCAGTATATGTTGGTCCTGTGGAATATATAGCCCATATGTTTTTACTGGGCAGATTGTCAATGGGTCTGAATCTCAGGAAAACACCAATTTACTCTGTTTGAACATGGATTGGTTCTCAGACACATATTTTACAGGTCTTTTTTCATCTATGTATAGCTACATGGACAGCAGACACCTTCTAAGGTTTGTAAACTGTTATGCATTGTTAAATATTATGTGCAACAAAAAAAAACCTGTATTTTTTTTAATTGACGTCCACATACACAAATTGCTACCTCATCAGTAACTTTGTGAATCCGTTAAACACGGTTCAAAAGAGGCCAGGGCACATGTGCGTGGCATCTTGATAAACAGTAAATACTCATATAAAGTGCTGTCAAGGGCATCTATTTTGAAGGTATTTTTCAAAATGTCTTTTATTTTACACACTGGCTTACATTTGGAAGGCACAAATGAAAGGAAATCCGATTGGTAATAACAAATGCTCTACTATTCTATGCTCCCACATGTCTTTTAATAAAATGATACCTTACTTGTGTTGGTTGGACCAGCGCTTGCAACAGGAAATGGCTCAAAACACAACATGGATACATTATATTTGTCCACTCAAAACTGACCCTTTGTTTGCATAGTGGGTAGCTGTGGTGTTTGGGCCTAGCTCAGCTGGCACTTAGGTAACACTAGCAACCTTGCACATTTTTGAAAACTAGACACCTAGGGGAATCCAGGGTGGGGTGACTTGCGTGGCTCTCACCAGGTGTTTTTTACCCAGAAGCCCTTGAAAACCTTAACCTTGGACTAAAACATGTTTTCCTCACATTTCTGTGTTGAAAAGTCCTGGAATCTGGGGGAGCCACACATTTTCTATCACCCTGATTTGGAACATGCCCACTAATGAGAACGGCGCACCATTTGTGTGGGTGGGCCAAGAGACCATAACAGAAAAGGTGACAAAGCAGGGGTGTGGTCTGGCCACGAGCAGAGATGGCCACTTGATTCTTGAGCTCCGCTAAGAGACGGGCCCTGAAAGGCGGCAGCAGCACGTGTGGCATGGTGGGGACTTGATAGCCTGTCCTCTCACCACACTCGCAGCACCCGACAACCAGTCCCGGACGTCTGGTAGCTATCACCGCACCCGCGGCGAAGCTGGCCTGCCCTGCTCCCTCCAGCGTGGGGCTGCTGGGGCTAGAGGAGAGAGAGAAGCCTCAGCCAACAGCACTGCAGTCTTGTCTGCACGAGTCACCCTCCTTAATGAGATCACTCATGCTGCACCAAGAGTCTGTCCCACTACTGGAGGGTTCAGATCCTCGCAGCAGGCGCCCCTTCCTCATCGGCAGCCCCAGCATGTATCAGAGGAGGCCCATCAGGCCCAGAGTTGACCGCACCACTACAGCTCACAGAGCTACTACGCCCATGACCTACACCGCTGTGGACAACGGTGGCAGCGTTTGTGACATGGCGGGGGCCTGGTAGTCTACCCCCGCCCCACTGACTGCACTTGACAACCGACCCGACCATTGTTACTGCCCGTGTGGCTGGGCTGGCCCACCCTGCTACAGCTCCCATCAGTGCGGGCCGACTGGCCTAGAGACATGTAAGGCTCCTCAAACCACAGCACTGCCGCTCTTCCATAACGAGCCCCCCTGCCGGAAAACCACCATGGCCCCTGAAGTGGTTGGCTCTCTATGACAGGCCGCCTCTACATCCATCACTGAAGGCCTACCGGTCCTAGAGGCAGCCGTGCAGCACCGGCCTGCAAGGCTGCAATAACCCTGATCTGCACTGTCTACATGGGGTGCCCATGCATCGACATGCTCCGGCATCTGCTGCAGCCTCTTCTACCCTGACTGCATGAGTGGCCTTCTCGTCTCCTTCCCCCTGACCCCTGCTGCTCCTTGGTGCTGCTACTACCACCTCCAGCCTGATTGCAAGGAGGGCAGTGCATCAAGCCTGGGGGCATCTAGGACACTAATACTTTCAACCCCTCCACACAGCTTAATCCACTGCCAGAGAGGAGAGTGTTTCTACGCTGGCCCCCAGGACTTCGGTCACGGATGATAGACGGTGTACAGACCCATTCCCGCCCGAGGTGACGATGGTCTGACAACGTGGGTCCAGATTGCTCTCTCCAGAGCTCCTGCATAGCCTTCAGCCTCCACTACCTCAGCCATGCCACCTTTATGCACGGCGGGGGGGGGGGGGTCACGGACCTGGCCCTCTTGCCTGCCCCAGGGCCCACCGATTCATGAAAGAGCTCGGATGACCCGTCATAGCCTTGTCTGGTTTGGAGTGGGGCCACCCGGCTGCAATCCAGTTGACCACACCACCGCCCTTGGAGCCGCAGTGCCCTCTCTGGACCTCCCTGTGGGGTAATTACTGCGTCCCAGGTGCCCTAACTCCACATGTACTCAACCCGCCTCAATTAGCAGGCCATCTGGCAGTACTATTCCCTCATTCCACCCGCAAGACTACCGCTGGTTAGACTTTATGGTCCAACTCGTGTTGCCGGCCTGACACCCGGTGAAGGGTGACACTGAACAGCTGCCACCTCCCTGAGCCTCAGCCTCAGCTAGACCTGACAAGTGGGCCTACCGGATGGCTCGCAGCGGCTACAGATGGATGTCTCCTGGCAAGACCATGGATAAATCTGCACAGCAACTCCTCTTCATCTAAGCTATTAACCAGCCCCGTACCATGGCCTACTAAAAGGGGGCAACACCTCCTGGGATTGGTCAGCCCCCCCTTCCAGCTTGCACCGCTCAGGAAACCACCATGAAGCGTATCCAGCAGGAAATCGCAGTTGTGGAACGCAAACATATCCGCTTTGACAGCAGAAACCAAATAGATCTGACTGAACATTGCGGGATTTCAGACCAATAAGGAGGGGCTCGACCAGCGAGTTATGGTAATGTAAGGACGCCTAAATATCCTGCCAGAGAGGGATCAGGAACTCCTTTTCCTATGTAGCAAGCTTATTGACCTGGAAGATCGCAGCTGGTGGGAAAATGTCAGTTTTTTCAGCTTATTAGACACAGCAGAGGGCCCTGATGATAAATCCTTCCTTAGGGACACCCTACCCAAGCTCATATGCCTCAACTTTTATCCTCTGCTGGAGATGAAATGGGCCCATCGAATCAGCCTCTCATTGCCTGCTTCCTGCGACATGAACAAGCCCAACAATTACTATCTGCGGCCCACTCACACAGTGCATTTACACATGAGGACCATGAAAAACCAATAACCGCCGCAGGGCTTTTCTCTCCCTCCGGCCCCAACTTTGTCAATTGGACATTAAATACAGACTTTTCAAACCTGCTTGATTCTGAATCACCAAGGATGGCACCTTGAAAGAATTCTTTGACCCAGAAGACCTGCGCCTTTTCCTGGATAGACTCTCCAAGTAGGGCATGGATACCTCCCCAGTCGAGACAGCCCACCACTCGACTTTCTCACTTACCACTTCTGGTGGACACTGGCAAAACGACACTGAGTTCCGTCATTGGGCAGGGACGCTGATATGGTGGCGGGATCATATGGTGACAGAGTACAGGCTCTTCAAACAGTGGCAGTCTTCACCCAAAAACAGAATAGAGACAAATCACGATCTCCCCTGAAACCTGCCTCCACAGTGAATTGACTGCCATGGGGCATGTAAAGCTGTTTCACACCTGGCATAGCTGGAACTGCAGCTGCGGGATCGATGGGATCTTCGACCACCAGACGGCTGAGTATTGCTTTGATTTTCTTGAACATTTGAAAATGTTATCGTTTCAATCGCTATTTTGACTGTTATTCCTGTTTATACACCATGTGGTTTTCAGGTTACTCTCACTGTCTTGATCCTCCTACAGGGGCACTGCTAACCTCCTCTGTATGCTACTCCGGCGGGCCGGCAACAAAGGGTGACTCAAGACAAGACATCCTCCTCCCTGTCTCTCAGACACCCCTGCAGGCCCAGCTTGCCTCACATTGATAGCACTCTGTGCCGCCCTAACACCTTGTTGTTGCCTACTGCTGGCTGGGCCTCTTAACCTGATCCTCAGTCTCTGGGCTCCAGCGGCATCGTGGGACCTGGGAGCCACTTGCCCTTCCCTGCCCCTTAGCTGTAAGTCCTGAACCTTAGAGGATGCAAAGGAACTCCCTCGCTCCCGCTCACCCCTATGGACTCCGTGGACACCTTACCCCCCGGCCATCCATACTCTGCCCCCTGTTGGCTCCCTACCTATGCTGCCCTGCCTCACCAAAGGGGCCCTCTTGCCACACTGTCTCTGCAAGCCTATACCTGCAGTACACAGATCAGTGTTCCCTGTGCACCTCCCAACACCAGCTTCTACCGACTCTCTCCCTTCATACCCCCCCTTTCCACCCTCCCACTACTCATGTATCTGGTGTCAGCGACTACCCTTCCACTCTGACTAGCATCCTAGGGTACCCTTCCCTGTATGTCCAGTATAGTCCTCTCCTTTCTCCCTCCTTTCCACCCTCTCCAGACACTGCCCTTCAGTGTGACATCCCACCCCCTCAGCCCCCACCCCTTCCTCCTCCGCCATCCACTGCTCCCACTCACTCTTGCCCTCATCAAATTCTTCTACCTGGGTCTGCTCCCCTCCCCGTTCTTACCTTTTCACCTTAGCCCTGCCACTGTCTGTGCCACCTCATTCCATACCTTACTCTTCGCGACCCTGAAAGTGCCCTAGCACCACCCCTCCTCTTTGCCATTCCTGGACATCGAATCCCCCCACGCCCCCAGCATGGCTATGAGACCTCAGATTTTCCCCCCAAACACCGCTACTATGTGAGCCTCTCATCCACTTTGTGAACTCTTTGGGAATGTCAATGGCCTCACACACTAGATCAAATGGAAAAAGGTACTCTCTTATCCTCAGACAAAAAGGCCAGATGTGGCTCTGTTACAAGAGACCCACAAGGATGCCTTGGAATCCAATAAGCTGCACCTAGACTGCGCGGGCAAGGAGATACATAGTAGCGTATCAGCAGCACCGCCCACTGACAGAGGGACACCTTGCAAGTGTAGAGTCATAGTCCTTATCCAAAAATTGCTGCCCGTCACCGTTACGAAAACATAGTCCAATCCAGATGGCAGGTAAGCGTTTGCCAAACTGCATCTAGGGGACAGTTCCCATTGTGTGGGATAAATTTACACACCTGCCCGGGCTGAAATTCCCCTTCCTCCTCCACTTGAATTCTCTGCTGGTAGAGATCGGGGCTTTGCAATTTGTTATCGGTGGAGACTGTAATCTCGCCTGGTTCGCGGTCCTGGGCAGAACAGGTCCCCTAGACAAAGGCAATAGCGCAGACACAGTCCTGTTTGATGATGTGGTCTCGGACCATAAACTAGTGGATCACTGGCACCTCAGCCACCCATTGGATACAGAGGATACTTTTGTTTCCTCATTCCATGGCACGCCCTCCAGGTTGGATTACTTCCTCATCTCCCAGAAAACCGTGGCACTTGTCAGATAGTCTTGCATCGTGGAAGCGGCCCTGTCTGACCACTCCCCGGTTTTTCTTTCCCTTGATATGGGCCTAGCCTCCCTGGGCCACAAACCATGGCACATGACTTTACAATGATACCACATCCCTCAGGGCAAATCCCAACTGAAAGCTCATGTCTCTGCACATATGTCAGACAACAGAAACTCAGTGGACTCTCGCAGAATATTATGGGGTGCCGCAAAGGTGACTATCAGGGGCCAACTTATGAGAGAAGCTGCCGTATTCAATAAGCAGCCGACCATCCGACAGACATAGCTAGAGAGTGAAATAGCCTCCTTTACCTGCCTCTACTCCACTCATCCCTTTTTGCTCCATCACCGACAGCTGGAATAGGCTCATATGGCCCTTAACGGTGATTTCACCTCCAAAGCAGAGTATGCGCTGCAAAGCCTAAAGGGGTGACATTACCAACAGGGAGAAAAGGCAGGCTACTTGCTGGCAGCCCAATTGAGGCAACATAAGGATGCCGTGGCCTTTCCTGCCATACACTCAGAGCGGGGAGGTTCTCAACCACCCCCAGCAGATCGTAAATGAGATTGCCTTGTTTTATAAGAAGCTGTATGCACCAGGGGAACCTGCTGGTGCGGACCGTGTGGCCACCTTTTTGAGGGGAGTTGTCCTCCCCAGCCTGTCAGACAAGGGTAGGGAGCTTCTAGCAGGGGAGGTCAGTAAAGAGGAGAAATCACTTGCCAACTCCAAACTGCCTAACCACAAGGCCCCAGGTGAGGACAGCTTCCCCCGTAATTCTACAGATGGTCTGGCGAGGAGGTGGCCGAAACCCTCCTCTCCGCCTTTTGGAAGGCAGAGCAGACAACCTCCATGGGATCATTCTCCAACAGGGCGATTATCACGGTTATACCCAAACCTGGGAGAGACCCTCTACTGTGTGGCCCATCTCTCTGCTAAACTGCAACATTAAAATCCTGGACAGCATCTTGAAACGCACCTGAGCATAGTCATTCCATCCCTGATTCACCACACACAGGTTGGCTTTGTGCTGGGCTGCTCCTCCATGATTCATCTCCACACCCTGGCTCACACCCTTTGGATGGTCAAGGTTGACGTTGACGTGATGGCCCTCTCCCTGAACGCCAAAAAAGCATTTGACTGCATCAAATGGGATTACCCCTTTTCCACCATTGAACAATTCAGCCTGGGATACCAATTTATTGCCATGGTGCGCCTGCTGTTTGATTGCCCAAAAGCCCAAGTTATTTGCAGGGGGATCCTTTCAGAACAATTCCTGATCCGGAGAAGCACCCGCCAGAGATGCCCAGACTCCCTCCTCTTGTTCCTCCTGGCCGAGGAACCCCTGGCATCTGCTATTCGTCATTCACCCTGTGTTGTGGGTGTCCCCCTCATGGATGGCTTCTCCAAAATCTGTCTCTATGTGGGCGATGTCCTGCTTACCCTCACAGACATGTAACACTCCCTGCCGGCCCTGCTAGAAATCATTGATGGATTCATGGTCCTGTCCGGCTACAAGGTAAATCGAGGCAAAAGTGAGGCCCTCCCGCTCTCGACTGGTACCACGAAGATGCCCATTTACAGCTACCCTTTTCATTGGCAGCAGTCGCATCTCAAATACTTAGGAATCCTGTTCAACAGTAGTCCAGAGGGTATTATCTCAGACAACTTGGACCCCTTGGTGGCCCAGATGAAACAGAACTTCGAGAAGTGGGGCCATCTGGTGTTCTCCAAGTGGGGCAGGGTGTAGGTGGTGAGGATGGTCACACTGAGCTCTTACCTACACACTAACTATACTTCCCATATTGGTGCCTTTGCCCACTCTGTGCCTCGAGACCCTGGCAGGCTGCGTCCAAACTCATTAAACGCTGCTTCTACGGAGGCTTGGGCCTCCGCTCTGTAGAACATTAAGCCTTGGCTCTCCACCTCTCACAAATGGCATACTTGCTCCCAGGTATTCCAGACCCACGGCAATGGGTCGACAAGAAAGGATAGCTACTCCCTTGAGGCAAAGGACTCGACCTTCTCTATGGAGCCCGTGCCCTCCAGCTGCAACTCTCACACCCTGTGCTACTCGCCATGCACAAGGCCTGGTTTTCCGCTCACCTCTCTTTGGGCTAGATCCATGACTACATGACAATGCACCTTTGTGGGGCATGGCCTGCGCATTGATGGTCAAACCCTATGCTGGACCCATTGGAGAGAAGCGGGCATACGCACCTTGGACCAAATCTTTCTTGCTGGTGACCAGAAACCTCTTGTCCAACTGAAGGAGGAGTTCGGCCTTCCCCCAGGACAAGCCTATAACATGGCACTGCTTGGACCCTCACCTCTGGTCCTTAACCCGTTTGGTGCTTGCGTCAGCCAATGGCCGACGCAAGCACTACCTCCCTGGTGCTGCAGACATCCGTTGGCCGTCGCAGCCCCGCCCACTCTTTAGTTCTCCCGCACTGCGGAAGAATTTGCACTGCGGTTAAGGGGTTAAAATCCTCACCACTAGAGACCTATCTAACCACGTAGGGATGCCACAGCTAGGGTGATGTCAGGACTGTACAGTACGCTCTCGAGCCACCTTTTGCTACCAACCAGGCAGAGCTCTTTGCACAGACACGCTCCAACGTACCCTAACCAAAAAAGGCCAACATCCCTTGGAACCACGTAACTGACTCTCGCTGCCTTCCAGGGTGGCCAGACACCCCTCTCCCTCTTATTACCCCTTCCGCCTCGGAGTTCCCCCCTCCATCCTCCTTGCTTCACATCTGCTTCTTCTCCCTTCCTTGGTTCCCCCCTCTTCCCTCCCTTTCGTTCTTTACTTCTTCTGTCCCTTCCCTCTCCAGCCCCCAGCTGCATTCCATTTGCCTTTCCACTTAGCCTCTTACGCACTCTCTTCTTTCCCACCACGTCCCCTCCTTCCCTCACCCTCCTCCTCCCTGACTCTTTTGTCCCCCCCTTACCCATCCCTTTCCCTTCCTTCCCCCAGACACACAGGCTCGCAGGCCAGCGTGCACCCCCTCCACACGTGAAACCTACACTATAACCTGCCCACCTGCTATGTCCTTTAACAGAGATCCCCCACCCTCTAGGCAGTGGGTATGGGAATTACCTGATCTTATAACAAGGAGTTCCCCTCTACCTTGTTGTGGAGTCTGTCATACTCAGCCACTGGAGACACAGCCATCTTCCCCCCGTCCTCCTCACAGGGATTGTCTACCCGTACCCCTCCTTCTCCTCTTCCATCTATGGGCCCCTGGCCCAACAGCCCCTTAATACCTCCCTCCTGGAGGATCGACTGACATTTGGGTAGTAGGTTCTCTTGGATACTATTTCCATCTGCACCTTGATTACCCCATACCTCATTTTTCTCTTGCTTTTTTCTTCTTTCCCCCGTCCTTGGCAAACTATAGTGCACTGTTTTGTACTTATATACTATGATCTAAAACTGTGTTTAAGTTTTATGGCTGTCTCAATCAATAAAAAATGACAACACAAAACAAAACGGCGTTAAAGCGACTTATGTTGATAGATAAGCAATATGCGTAGCTAGGGTATTTGAGGCCATGTTTTCTTACCCACAATTCCCTGCAAACTTCAAACGTTGCCTCAAATCATGCATTATCCTTATATTTCTGTGATGGAAACTTCCGAAATCCGCAGGAATCCTCAAAATTGCTATCATCAAGCGTTACCTCACTTATATAAATGAAAATGCTGTGCCACTTGTTTGCCTAGACTGAGTTCTTACGAAAGGAACAGATCAAACCAAGTTCGATGGGAGCCCTTGCGAGGGACCGCCCACTGACCTTTGTTTGATCTATTCCAAAATGTATGCATCTGGTAGTTTTCCCCAGGTGGTGGCCTTCCCAAACCCAAAAAGTGTAGCGATTCACCATGGCAAATGGGAATATATTGGGATTTAATCCTATCTCTTGCCTGAGGGATGGGATGTTATAGTTGTGAGGAGCGCAGAAAGTCTGTTACAGCTTTAGGGTGGAGGGTGGGGCCAGATCTCAGGATGAGCAAGACTCACTCCATTTTTTTTTTTTTTAATAGTCCTGTCATTTACTGGGCCTTCTGCCTCTGGGGGCAAACTCCTTCTCTGCCCTCCTTGGAGGCCAAAATACTGGTTTGTCCCCTTTGGGGTGGGGTTGTGGTCAGTGCCAGAGTGAGATGCCTGTGCCCCTTTCTTCTGCCCCAAAAGTAAAATGCCTGGTGTCTAGGGGGCTTTCTACACCCCGAGGGCAGATTTCGCTTTGCCAGGGTAAGCCACCAACTCTTTTTGTTTATTTTGGCACCATTTGGAAATCCCTGGTGTTTACTGTGCTTTCTGCACCCCCCAGGGGAGAGCAGATTCAGGGTGAATACCCCTACCCACCCCGGGGGGCAGGAAGGCTATTGGGCCCTGGAGTAGGGAGAGCACAGGTCCAATTCCAGGGGGGTCACTCCCCCCAAAATAATACTACATAAATGCAGTCGCTCCTGTCTAGTGGGCTTTCTGACCCCTGGGGAAGCAAATTAGGGGCAATTGGCCCATCCTCCTCGGGGGGCAGAATGAGTGTTGAACCCTTTTTTTGGGATGTAGGGCATCACCATGAACAGGCAGCCCCCACCACTATGTTTTTTTCCCTGGTGCCTAGTGGACTCTCTGTCCCCGAGGGGCAGGTTGTAGGTAATCCCCTCCCATCCACCACCTGGAGGGGGGCACATAGACTGCCTGCGCCTTTCATGGGGTGAGGTATGACTATGCCCATGATGGGCAGCTTCCACCCCTATGTTTATTTCCAAATAATATACCCTGATGTTTAGGTACAGATTGGGTTAATCACCCCATCTGCTCTATGGTGGGGGGGTGCATAAAGACTGTTTCGTGTATATGGTGGGTGGGGGCATGGCCATGCACTGGAGGGAAGCCTCCACCACTGGATATCAAGCTGGCTGCTGAAGCTATCACCAGCTCCGACAGGTTGTGAGTACTAGAACCCCCTTGGTCCTAACTGCTGCTACTGGGGTCAAATAACACCCCACAGTGGGCCTCCCTCCCCACTCTGGGAGCAATTATAGCTCAGGAGTCACCCAACAGTATATCACAGTGAGGTCCCAAGTAAGACACGGCCTGTGCACCAGATGTGACCGATGTGAGAGATGCTGTCGAGTGACCACACCTGCAACACGTAGATGAAGCGATTATCCACCTAGATGGCCTAGTGTGGAGAACATCACAACCAAGAACAGTATATCGGCTGGGGTAGCCGGTGAGCCGGACCGGAAGCAGGGATTGGCCAAACAATGGCAACGATATGCTGAGCAGCCGGGCGGCCCTGGGGTGTGTGGATGAGGTGGCAGGCAGGGGCCTATTGTGTATCAACCAGGCTGATTTGAGCTCAAGGAGGAGGGGTCGTATTGCGGCCTCCCATTAATGGATGCCTCATCAAGCTCACCTTGTGGGCAACAAGACCTGCAGAGAGCCATACACAGGGGCAGATCACGGTGACTGCAAGCAGTGACCAGGCCGCGGGCATACTTGGGTCACAAGCACATCACAACAGGATTTGGCCCGCCGAGTACAGTGCAGAGAGATATCCAAGATAGCAGCAGAAGCCACAAATGCCTAAGCACTCAATTATGCCCTGTGTAAAATAGTCTTTAAAGTGACCAGCAGACAGGAGAGCTGTGCACGTGTTCTCATGTACTTCAAGACACTATTGTCACAGATACGGTACGACCTAGGAGGACGCTTCTTGCACCTGAAGGCACAGTGAAAGAAACCCTACACAGACTGCCCACAGGGGGCGCCAGAGTACGCGGGGAGCAGGAGGCAGCTTGGGACATATGAAAAAATGGAGGCCCCATTCTCCACTTGTCAAGGAGAACCACGTGTAGGAATTATGTATCCGCAACAAGTGCCGGAGACTGTGACTGCCAGTACAATACAGGAGGTAAGCGTAGAGGCATGGCAGCCCTGGGGTACGCAGAGGAAGCGGTGCGCAGAGGCCTAGTGAGCATTGGCCTGGTTGAATTATGCATGAGGTGGAGTGGTTATTTCCAAGACCTCCTCTGAGCATAAAGTGCCTCGGCAGACTCCCCTCACTTTGAGAGCAATTACAGAATAGCAAACATGTAAAATAAGTATATTGTGCAGCTCAGAGAGGCCCAGAGTGAGTGAAGTGTGACCTGATGTGGCCGACGTGAGAGAAGTGGATGGCTGACCGTGCTAATTGTCCGCTTTAATGGCATAACTATCACAACTGTTGAGGGCAGAAAATATGCTAGGAGCAGGGTGGTGCTGGAGGCTGGAATCAGCCAAACAATATTGAGTTTCCCCCATGGCGAAGAACCAACGTATGCATGCTGCCTACTATTGCTGGCCCATGCAGTGATTCCTGAATATAACAAAGCTGGTGTGGCTACAGTGAGCCCAGAGTCTATGGAAGACAGGTCACACTGCATACTTGGTCTCCCGGAGGGTACAGAGTCCACATCGGGTGAACAATTTCTGGAGACCTGGTTACCCACAGCTCTGCCCAGAGTGGAAGAAGAAGGGGGACTACAAGTTGACAAAGCACACAGAACCCCGGGGGAAACCCAAGCCGGTAGGCCCCCCTGCGAGTGCTTATTGCAAAAGTGCTTTGATATGAAGACAAGACAAACATTCTAGCGGTGGCTCGGCAACAGGGGGATGAGGAATTCAATGGGAACTGGATCTCTAAATTAAATTAAGGGACCATGGTCTGGCACATGCATTGTTACCCTGCACAGCTCCAGGTGAATTTGCAGGGAAAGAGACATTTGTTTACCACAAGGAGCATGCTTTGCTCTTATTGAGAGTAACTGACCAGCAGACTGGAATAAGTCTCTGATACATGCACACGGGGTGAAATGAATAAACCAAAGACCATACTAAGTAGTGGGAAGGCTGCAGAGCTGAGCTAAGTTAATTACAGCAGCTCTGATCTGTCATCTAATGATGATCCAGGACCAAGAAACATAACTGGTCCCAAATCTCCAACCTGTTTTTTTCTTTTCCGAGGAGATACAGCGCATGAAGCTAGGAAGAAAACAATCATGGGGGGACAAGGAGAAGCAAACGCAAACACAGAAAATACCAGAATGGGTACCTGAAGCCAAAACAGGAACATGATCTAAGACCAGATAACAGTATGGACAAGCAAGATTCTGATTGTCAACTACTTTGCAGGTTATCAACTTATCTGATAGCCAGGTTGAGTTAAAGGTTCTAAAACAAGGGCTCACTTTTTGTTCTGATACACCGTGTGATTTCTCTGATCTTCAAATTGGCCAGGGAAGTGGGTAGGGTGATTGTAAGCAAACTCTTTTCTTAGAAGGAACTAGATTTTTGGAAGAAAGGGAATTCAAATATTTACACAAACGAACCCCAGATATCCATTTATCTACACTCTTCCAAAAATTTATAAATCTCAAGAAAACCCCCCCAGGGCGACCTATGGTAGCTCAACTGAACATCTTTCAGAATTTGTAGATATATTCTTTTTTTTTTTTTTTTTTTTTTGAAAACCTTTATTGACAATGAAAGCTCACAAATACTGGCCTACAACCCCACGGGCTGGCCAGAAACAGAATGGTCAAAGAACCAGCATACAAAAAGAAGATCTGCACAGGATATAACATCAGGAGCACTGGTGAAACAAGAAAAACCATCGAGCGTTCAGCAAGAGCAGGATAATAAAGGTTAAGTTTTCTAGCACGGGGAGGGGACCAAAAGAATAACGGGCCGTATATGAGAATACAAGGGAGGGACCGCGGCAAGCCGCCATTTTATAAACACAACGTAAGAAAATGAAGCCATACAATCAAATCGAGCAAAGGACAAAACAGAATCAGACCATCAAATAGCGACAGTGGCAACAATCAATCGCGCTCACTCACCTCCGCCCCCACCCGAACAAAGAAGACGTGGTCAAAAAGCCCCATCACAAAGACTATGCAATACGCACCCCAACGGAAAAAGGCACCTCCATAAAGGAGGAAGGGAAAGAGGGAAGAAAGACAACAGAAGGAACACCCGCCAGGCCATGCATCCTCAGGGGGAAAAACAGGACAATAAAACCGGCATGCGATGTAACAGAAACATAATACCAGAATAGGCAGCAAGCCCCAATCAGCCACACACCGGAAGAAGGACAGAAAACCCCCGGGGGAGATACAAGGTGACAGAGTCCCGAAAAAGTGAATACACAAGAGCCATAGAACAAAAAGGGAAAATAAGGGGGGAAAAAGATCCCCCAACACAAACAGACCCCCCCCACCCACCCCTAAGCCCACCCTGCACCCCTGCAGAAGGCTACGGCCTACCCCCCCGCAGCGTGCCTGTCGCCCTAAGTTGAACCCGAAATTTAGTGGAGCAAGAAAAGTTGGAATTAAAAGACAAAAAAGGGGGGGAGGGAAAGGGAGGGAAGGAAAGAAGGGAGTAAAGACATACAAACATACACATGGGGGAGGGCCAAAGACAGGAGTAAATGCACCCATCCACCCGCCCGGGTTAAGGGTCCAAGTCCTCGGGAAGCCAAAGAGTATCAGGCCAAAGTCCAGGAGCACTAACCAGTTACACAGAACCATATCAGGACACAGAGATCATCCAAACCGTTCATGAACCACCGCATATAGGAGCCAGTTTTCATCAGCCCTGACCCTTTTTATCCAAAGCAGTAAGGGTCCGATCCAACGAGGACCCTGCCAGAAAGAACAGAAGGCAGGCAGCAGGAGAGTCCAACGGCAGTCCAAAAAAGTCACAGGAAGAAAAGCACGGAAGATCCAGGAAATACACAGAATGTAGCAAACGATGCAGGCACAGTTCCAAGGATATATCCATAAAAGCCGACCCATCCGGGCCGGCACAGGAGACGTCATCGGGCAGTGGTGATTGAGAGGGACCAGGAGAATCATGAAAGTCCGGCAAAACAAAATCCGGCTCCCGGGCCAAGGGCAGAGGAGGCAGCACAGGAGGAGAAGGCGCCATCAGGTTGCGCGCCTCCGGGGCGGCAGCCGGGGCCGAGTCCGCCAGGAGAGTACCAGCCACACCCCGCGATATCAATGCCTCATCCGGTCGCGGGGGCCCGGGAGGCCTGCAGTGAGGAACCGTCTCGAGAGCCAGGAGTGGCGCGGCCACCGATAGCCGCCAGGATAGCAGGATGTTCAGGATCCCCTTAAGTGCAGGAAAACATTCACAGTATCCGACACCCGGGCCTTGTGGCGGGCCCCCAGTGCTCGTCTGGGCCCGGCCCAAACAAATGGGGCTGGTCGCCATCTTGAGAGCCCGAACAGGCCGCGCGGCCAACAACCTCCGCCGGGGCGGCAGTAAAGCAGATGAAGTCCCGCCGACAGGCCGAAGAACACCCCGGACAGGAAGGGGGGCCACCAGAAGAAGGAGATTCGCCGGCCCCCCAATGTCGCCAGTCCCGTTCTCCGCGTCCGGGCGGCAAAGAACAAAATGGCCGGACCGGAGAACAAAGGGGGAGGAAGCCGAACACACGAGGAACCCCAATAATGAAGGGCAGCGTCACCATCCAAGGCTGCTGCCACACAGGAGTCTCTCAGCCAGGAACCTCCGGCTCACACGAACAGCGGCCCTCCAATCACCTCCAGCGTGCCCCGAAGGGCAAGCCCGCAGGCTGCATCCGGCCCAGGAGCCGGGACGAAGAACCAGGCCAGTCCGCTCTCGAATCCCGGGAACGGTCGGGGACACTGCACCGGACCCACAGCAGCCAGGACAACCGGAACAAGTGGTAAGTGCCTGCAGTGCGTCGTAGTAGTACCACACAGCAAGGAGGGCTTCCCGGGGCAGGATAAATGCAGGATAAATGTGAAAAACACAGGCGGGCGAACGGAGCCGAGCTAAAGCGCGGCCATCTCGGTCGCGAGCTAGGCTCCTCCCTGTAGATATATTCTTAAAACTGCTGGTGGTTAATTTACCTTCTTACATTCATGACACCATGGATGTACTGAACAAGCTGCAGGATGTGGTATGGGAAGAAAGCATGAGCTTTGTCACATTAGCCTTAAAACATTTTTTGAGTAATAGGAGTGCTAGTTTACTCGAACATTCTAAAATGCTTTTGGAAATGAGTGAATAATATTTTTTTTCTATTTGAAGAATGGTATCACCAGATTAGAGGAACAGCCATGGGTTCGTGGTTTGCTCCCTCTTACACGAACCTCTTCATGGGTTGGTTTGAGAGGGAGCATGCCTAGTCCGTGAATTCCGGCAAAGGGATGGATTATATCCTTTCTTGGGGTCATTTCATAGATGACATCTTGGTCTTTTGAAGAGGAACAAAGAAAGATGTGCTACAATATGTCAACTTTTTGAATCACAGTCATAATGTGTGCTTTACAATGTGTTATGACACAGAAAAGACTGATTTTTCGGATGTGCAATTATAAGTAGACAAGGATGGGATTCAGAGCAGATTATCTCGTAAGGAAATAGCCACAAACATTTTAAGAGCAGATAGTGCCCATCCAACAGCAGTGATTAAGGGCAACCCTTATGGAGAAATGATAAGAATCCACAGAAATTGCAGCAAAGATGAGGATTTTGTAATTTGCTTGCAGGATCTGAAAAACGGATTCTATTTATAAAGAGTTATGGAATGAGGACAGGATCTGAGACCTTGTTGAATACGACACTGAAATATTGACAAGTGAGTTGAGTAACTTTCAGGCAGGGGCATCTTACCCTGTGGGGACGGAGGTGGTTTGCAGGTTTTAAACCCTATAATTAATGATAATGTAAGATCTATAGAATGAATTTTGAGAGATAAACATCTAAGGGTCAACATGATTTCCCCTGTGTATTAACTATAGGGCAAACATCTATTAATAAAAATTGTGTTCTTTCTTGTAGCATGGGAAAGGAAGGTGGTAGGTTAGTCAACCAGTGTAAAAATATGAACATCGAAAAAATATACTTATTAATTAATAATTAAGTAAATTGTCATTTTATAAACACTCAGAAAATTGGTTTTATTAGTATATATATGGGTAGGGAGTCTTGTTGGGGTGCATTTGGAGGGTCATTATTCAGATAGGACTAGCAGGTTTATGTGTGTGTAGTATATTTAGTTTATATGAGACAAAATTTGTGACATGTATGTTTTTAAATGTTTAGCCCTGATGAAGTCCCCAAGGGACAAAACGCGTTGGCTAGGCTGAATTGACTTCTTCAGTCAATTTGCATTTGTTAAATAAAATTGGGTTCTAAGAGACTCACAAGACTCCTGAATAACTACTGTACACTCAATCTTGGTGATTTCATCAATTGCCGGATAAGAGTATAATATTTGGGATTATTGAATGGACAATCTTTTATTTTATTTATTTAGGCAATTTATAGAGCGCAACAAATACCCGTGGGTGTCTCGTCACTGAAAACTTAGATGGGTAGGAGGCCCCAGGTTGTTTATTGCGTGAATAACCAATTCTTTAGTAGCTTCCTGAAGGAGAGAACCGTAGGGGATGATTTGATTTGTGAGGGAAGCGAATTCCAAAGTTTGACAGTGGCTACGGTGAATCTTTTGTCTCCCAGGAAACCTTGTGGGTGCAGAGGACCGTCAGGAGATTGGCCGAGGAGCACCGTAGAGTTCTGCAAGGTCTGTGCATGAACAAGGCTCTCCTTAGATAAAAGGGACCTGATTGATGGATTGCTTTATAGGCTATGCAAAGTGCCTTGAATTTGATACAGTTGGGAATTGTGAGCCAATGTAGGTTTTTCATCTCTGCTGAGATAGGTTGGTGCTTGGGAGTGCCTGTGATGATTCAGGCGGCGGCGTTTTGTATCAGCTGTAGTTTGCTGATTACCTTCTTTTGCGCGTTCAGGAGCAGTCCATTGCAATAATCTATTTTTGTCATAACCAGGGAGCTTATCAGGGTTTTTCCTCTGTTGTGGGGGAGGAAAAGAAGTAGTCTTTTGATTACTTTTAGTGTGTAAAAGGCTGAGGATGGGATGGCATTTGCGTGAGCTAAGAAGGAGAGTTTATTATAAAAGATGACACCGAGGTTTCTTACTTTCTGTACTGGAGGTGGGGGGGGCTAGCTCAGGGGGTCACCATGAGGGGGGCCATGTAGGGTGTAGGTTGCCGAAGATCATGACCTCCGTCTTGCGGGGTTTACTTTTAACAAGTTTTTAGCCATCCAGGAGCTGATGTCGATCATGGATGCTTGGAAGCTTGCTGCTATTTCTCCTCCATTGTTATTGATGGCTAGAACCAGTTGTGTGTCATCGGCCTATGTGGTTAGCCTCATCCCATGGGTTTTGATTGTTTTGGCCAGGTCCGACACATAGATATTAAATAGTGTCGGACTGAGGGAAGATCCCATGGGAGAGTGAAGGGGGGGAAGTTGAATTTTCCGAAACTCACAAGCTGGGATTGGTTGGACAGGAAAGAGGACAGCAGTTCTTTGGCCTTATGCGTGATGCCCATCTCCGCGACACGGCCGATCAATGTAGCATGATCGACCGCGTCATAGGCGGCCGACAGGTCCAGCAGGACCAAGACTGCTGTTCCACCTAGGTCTCTGGTGGCTTGGATTTCATCAGCGGCTTTGATGAGTGCCATTTCGGTACTGTGGCCTGTCCTGAATCCGAATTGTGATTCGTCCAGGAGGTTATTGTCCTCAATAAAATTGGCTAATTGTGTGTTCATTAATTTAGCACTCCTTTTTAACTGTTGTTTACACCTAGCAACCCATACAGCCTTCACACATCAACAAAACCTGTAATACATCCACTCAGACTCAGAGCCACATTTGTGCCCACCGTAATAAATTTGTTGTTTAAAAAAAAATATATATATATATATGTTTTTGTATGGGGATGGAGCTCCGGAGCCATCTCAAATGTGTTGCTTTGCATTCGATGTGTGCTTTTGGTTTGTGGATCCATAGAGTCAAGTTAATAAAATAGAAAAAAAATTTAAAAAAGGATTTAAATAGTAAAATGAACCAGTGTTTGGGAAAGGGTTGGCTATGAAACAGCTTTTGTGTTTATGGTGCGTAGCTGATAACTACATATAAAATAGGATGTCGTCTATTAAGTGGTTGAGGAACACCTTGTAGCTTTTCTCTGTGACATGAATTCCATTTCTATATATATTGTCCATATCAAAGTGTTAATTGTTGTTGTATAGTAAGCCCATGTTGTGATCTTAGGAATGCGGAACCATTTTTATTGACATGTTTCCTGGATTTGCCTATCTGTGGACAAACTTTGTTTGACCACTTCCACTTCTTTCTTTGGCAAATGTTGGCAAACACCAAGGCAGTGTGAGGGGAAAAGTGGCATTAATCTACCAAAGGTATCCTTCATTAGGATTTGCAGTCATACCCCAGTAAGTGTGCCTAGGTCATTGCCACCACAGTGCATAATCATGAGGTCTGGATGTTGGCAATCCACAATGCTTTCAACAAAAAGCAGCAATAATGCCACTTTAATCCTCTCTGGCCAAGCCAAGTAATGTCCAGATTAGGTAGATCCAGGTCAGTATCAATGCCACTCTTTCTAGCCCTCTCTCTGGCTCAAAATACAGAACTATGGTCCACAATCTGCACTTTGAAACTGGAGTAGCACACAGAAGACTGCAGCTAAATTAGACAGAGTACATAACGAAAGGCAGTTAAAATAGAGGGGGAGGACCTAAATTAAAAAATAACATATTTGATTGGATTGTGTTAATATGCGAGTAGTTAAAATTAGGTAGTGATTTTGACCAAAAAAATAACTACATCTGTGTTTGGCTTTGGAAAAAATAAAGTTATGCTGTTTGGGATATTCTTATGATTCCCTACAATCAATCACACCTGTTACAGTTCAATTTGAAGGTAGGTTGCTGCTCACAGAAAGGGTTGTGAACGTACGACCTAGTGCTATCAGTGAGTGTTCTCAACTTGGTTACTATGGAAATGGAACTAAAAGTGCTGGGGGAAGGGGGACAAAAAAAAGAGTAGACTGTTAACCTGTGACACAGTAGTGTGGAAATGTTGCTTATTAGGGAGTGTTTGGGTTGAAAATCAGTAATCTTTACAATGTAAACTAGAAATGCCATGCTTTAACAACAGATTGTTAAGTGGCTTTAAGAGCTCCTGCATGGATTTGAGAATCCACCTCAATGTTACATAGGGGGTTGCGCAAAGAGCTGCGGCTTATTAGTGAATACGCTCAAAATCACTACAAAATTGAACTTCTTAACACTAGTCTTACAAAGGGTTAAAAAACAGTGACTTATGTTGTGGTATAACAAAAGTAAAATATGAAAGGTAGGTTATGATTTGCTAACTACATCAGTATCACTGAATGCATAATGGGAAGCATTGTCATTATTGGTTATTTTGCACTGAGAATGGTATACCATTCCTGTACAACTTACTTGAGATTTTGACTAACAAGCGATTCTAAGTGATACCGTGATACAAATCGGAGAACAGCGAAGAGATTTCATAGGCGTGTTAATAAGGGTGTACTTTAAAAAAGTATATGTATATACTAAGTTATGAGTGTATGTAAGGTGCAAGAAAGTGTGAAGGTTACTTACACATCCAGCCACATCTTCAGAGAGGCACTGATAAACTAACTTATACATGTACTCAATTACTGGAACAAGTAGTACCCCAATTGTACAGTAACTTATACAGCCAGTTACATACCAATTTGAACTATGAAAAGTCACTACCAAACCCAGTGATATACTGAGACACTCAGATGGCCTAGGAATCAGAGAGCTCCATTGAAATCTACAGGGTCCCCAACGTCTCCTTGGCACTCTGTATACGGCCACCCCTGTGCCACTGGTGGTTCAGCTCCTGTGCGGATTGTTGGCCCTGCACTGCCAATCCTAACCCCTGAGCTTTGCTCCAACAGCCAAGTGGCCTGTTCACAAGCAGCCCCTAACCGAATGCCATCTTGGCCTCATTGACTAACATTGGGCCAATGCACTCTGTATCCGGCTGCCCCAGTGCCTCTGGTGGTGCAATTTGAGTGTCTAACTGGACCTTGGGGAACCTTGGTCCTAACCCCCAAAAGCCATACTCGAAAGTTGTTTACTTACTTGTAAGACGTTAACACTTTTCAGCCATTGAAACACTGTTACAAGTTTTGTTCCTGAAAAAATGTCTGTTGACCAACTGTTTGTATGAAAAGAAAGTTACTATGCTTTAACTGAAGAATTGTTGTACCTACCTGTAAGTGTCAACCTTTAGGTGTGTGATATCGCAGCATATCACCTCAAGCACTTAAAGTAACTGAAAAGTAATCCAAGAGTAAATCAAAATTAGTCTTATTGTATTTTGAATTGTTTTCAAAGTAACACAGACCTGTAATCTATTCTAGTACAATCCAAAATTGCAGTTCTGTGTACAGCCTTGCTTTTGAAAGTATTTCTTACTTGCCTGTACCACGTCCTGTATGGTTCTACTAAATAATACTTGAGTGTGTGCCATCAGCCTTGAGTGAGTGAATACAATAAATGCTTAACACACCCTCCTGATAAATCCACACTACTGCAGGGAGAGCTGTTAGTACATTTCTAATTTAACCTCTTCTATACCTCTGGGAACTCCCTGGATTCTGTGCACACTATACCCTACTTTGGTATAGTATATACAGAGCTAGCTTCCTAGATTGGTGGTGCGATATCAAGGCTTGCATTTATTGAACTAACTTAGTTAACCCCATGGCAAGAATCCAAAAATTTACTTTAGTACAACTCATTTTTTATTTGACTATTCTCCACATTTCTATAAGTCTTGTTAGTTCCTTGTACTAAGCCCAAGTAGCATTTTTTTAGAAGGTTAAAAAACACTGAAGTTAGATTAAAGGGGGGGGTACATAGAACTTGTTTATGTCTCCTAAAAATAAACCCACTTTAGTAGAACGATGAGCAGCCCAGAGAAGATGGCTGAGGAGCTCGACTGCACCACTTACTCCAAACTAGAGGTTAGATAGTTAAGGTTTCTCTATAAAGCTAAACATATAAGAACTGGGTCCAACTCTACCAGAATACAACTCCAGGAGTTTCTGGCAGGGAATGCAAGGCACCACCCCACTACTAAAGGAGAAGATCTCCAAGCAGATGGGGAAAGTAGTGAGGATGATGAGGTCTTAGACCACCCACCTCAATTACTTAGGGAAGATGGGAGCTTTTTGTCCCTCACTCCAAACCCAAGAAGTACAGGGTCTAGATCCTACAGAGGTAGGGCTGACTCTATACAAAGCAGGGAGGACAACTCCACTGAGGAGGACCACCATTCGGCGAGATGGCCAAAAGGCTAGAACTAGAAACTAGGTTTCCAGCGTTAGAAAAAGATAGAGCAGAGATGGGCCTAGAAGCCATCAATGGGGCAGCAAGTTAAAAATCAAGAGAAGGTAGGATCCTAAAATCCTCAAAGGGATTGTCCTAAATTTGAAGATGGTGATATCATCACCAAGTGGTTCACAGCCTTTGAGAGGGCTTGTGAAGCCAGAAAAGTGAGGAAGACTCACTTCACTCCTTCGGGAACTGTTCTCTGGTAAGTGCAGAGATAGGCTCCTGACACTTACTGGGGCAGAAGCGGAGTCTTATGAACTCATGAAGGGTATCCCTATTGAGGGATTTGGACTCACAACTGAGGAGTACAGAATTTAATTTGGGGGGAGCCTTGGAAATTCCAGAGTCAGTCCTGGGTGGAAGTTGTAGACTACTCAGTAAAAAACACTAGTTGGCTGGTTGACTGAAAGTAAAGTGCAGGAATATGAGGGACTTTATACATTTTTTTTTTTGAAGGAACACATTTTAAGTAACCCTGAGCGTAGTTCGTGTAGTAGCGCTATGCGTAGCTACACAAAGTGCACTTCACACTACGCAAGCTAGTAGTGCACTGTGCAAAATGCTGTTCGCACTGATTGCACAGTGCTGGATGCTTGTCCGCACTGTGCAATCAGTGCAAACTGCATCTTGCACAGTGCAAGCGGTCGTTTTCTGCCACTCGAGTAGATTTCTACTCGAGCAGTAGCTTTCTCAATGCAGAGGTAGTATCTCATGGCAAGTGGTCTTGAGTATACGCGACCACTCGCAATGAGAAACCTGACCTCCCCACTTTGAAAATCCCACCGGGAGGTTTATTTTCCACGCTCGCGATCGGCAACTTAATGTTGCTGATCGCGAACGAGGAAAAAGTCTCGCCGTGGTGTCATTTTGTTCGCTCTCAGTCGGCAACTTGACGGTGAGGACCGCGAGCAAGCAAAAAACTTACTGCTACGTGTGTTTGCACTGTGCTACGTGCAATTCGCGTAGTGCGAAACAGCGCAAACTACGCGAGCGTAGCGTAGTACTTCGCCCAGGGCTAATTTTAAGTAACTGCAACAATGAAAAGTTGAATCGACATCTAGTAGGCCTAGGTCCAATTTCTTACCAAGAATTGGGAAAGAAGGCGGATCACTGAGCCAAGACAAGGTTGACCAAGACAATCACCAAGGTGACCAAAAGAAAGGGGTTACAAGGCCACGCCGAGAACTGAGGGCGAGAAACCCAAAGATAAAATACAAGAGTCTTCTAAAGGCCCCCAAAATCATCCAGTTCAGGGGTGAGACCAAAAACTCTTCTCACCGCACTACTGGGTACAAGAAGAAAATCTTTGATCCTGCTAAGGACTGGTGTTTCCACTGTAGCAGGAATGGACACCAAACTGGAGATCCTGCCTGTCCCAACAAACCAGTCCCTAATCCCCCTCCAACTAACCCTGGAATTGCAACTTTCCAAATGGGAACACCAGTGTGCCCTGAGCAAATCAGAGTGTACACAGAAGCTGCACTAGGCTCCATGGGTGGGGTAGATGGATCAGTATCGAAATATTGAGAGATAAAATATCGAATTATCAAAATATCGAAGCCAAAATATCGAGGGAGAAAATATAGAATGCCTATCTACAAACAGGTAAGTACTAAAATATCGATTCCAAAATATAGAGTGTTAAAATATAGTTAACTAAAATATTTAATTTTTTTAAATGTATTACAAATACTAGAAATGTAATTAAATAATGAACATAATTAAATGAAACATAATAAAAATAATGTAAAAAAGCTTAAAATGTAAAAATAATAAATGAAATGTAAAACATTTTTTTATATATAAATGTACCTAATAACATTATTAAATAATTATTAATCTTAATTACAAAATATTTAGAACATTAATAAAAATATGTTGACATAAATATATAAATAAACATATTATATAAATATAATATTATAATTAAATTAATTAAAATAAAATGTTTTATGGTAATTAATAATGAGTGCAACAGCAGTGAAAACGTTGGATAGCGTAGGGGTAAAAATTACTATTCCCACTCCAGAGAGTGCAACAGTAGGGAAAACATTGGATGGAGGGAGGGTAAAAACTTACTATTCCCACTCCAGTGAGTGCAACAGTAGGGAAAGCGTTGGATATCTTAGGGGAAAACATTACTATTCCCACCCAGAGAGTGCAGCAGTATGGAAAGTGTTGGACAGCGTAGGGGTAAAAATTACTATTCCAACTCCAAAGAGTGCAACAGTAGGAAAAGCGTTGGATAGCAGGAGGGTAAAAATTACTATTTCCACTCATGAGAGTCCAACAGTAGGGAAAACGTTGGATAGTGTAGGGGTAAAAATTACTATTCCCACTCCAGAGAGTGAAACAGTAGGGAAACCGTTGGATAGCGGGAGGGTAAAAATTACTATTCCCACTCCAGAGAGTGCAACGGTAGGGAAAGTGTTGGATAGCGTAGGGGTAAAAACTTACTATTCCCACTCCAGTGAGTGCAACAGTAGGGAAAGCGTTGGATAGCGTAGGGGAAAAAATTACCATTCCCACCCAGAGAGTGCAACAGTATGGAAAGTGTTGGACAGCGTAGGGGTAAAAATTACTATTCCCACTCCAAACAGTGCAACAGTAGGGAAAGCATTGGATAGCGGGGGGGGTAAAAATAACTATTCCCACTCCAGAGAGTGCAACAGTAGGGAAAGCGTTGGATAGCGTAGAGGTACAAATTACTATTCCCACTCCAGAGAGTGCAACAGTAGGGAAAACATTGGATAGCGTAGGGGTAAAAATTACTATTCCCACTCCAGAGAGCGCAACAGTAGGGAAAGAAATGATTTAATATTAAAATAAGATTAAATTAAATATCAATACCAATAAAAATGACAAATAATGACCAATTAATAACAATTAATTACCAATTAAAGCCATTTATTACAATTAATAAATTAATTACCAATACATAATTATCAATTAATTATCAATACATATAAATAAAAATAAATATTAATTTTATTACAATTAAATTACTTCCCACCCAATTCCCCATATAAACCCACAACCCGCTCCTAATAATAAAAAATACAATTAACATAATTATCAACTAATCAATTAATAAAAATTATTTATCAATTTTTAAAAATGAATTATCAAATAATAAACATTAATTGCCAATTAATAATTAAGTATCAATTGATTAATTATCAATGTATATAAATAAAATGTAATATTTAATTTACTATAATTAAATTACTTCCCACCCTATTCCCCTATAGACCCACAACCCGCTCCTAATAATAAAAAATATAATTAACAGAATTTTCAATTAATCAATTAATACAAGTTAATTACACATTTATAAAATGTAATTACCAATTATTAATTTATCATCAATCAATTAATTATCAATACATATAAATTAAAATTAATATTTAATTTAATATAATTAAATTACTTCCCACCCTATTCCCCTATAAACCCACAACCCACTACGGAATTAAATTACGCAAACATTAAATTACATAACATTCATTACTTAAAAAAAATAAACATACATTAGAAAAATAATACATAATTTTAACACATATACTACCATACATAACACAAAAAAATATATATTATTGGAATCGATATTATAAAATTCGATATTGTGGGAATCTATATTATAAAATTCGATATTGTGGAATTCGATATTTCCTACCCCAATTTCGATATTCTGTCCTATCTATATTTTGATAATTCGATATTCTGTACATTCTATATTTTTGATTCGATATTCTATCCATTCGATATTTTGGAATCGATATTTAGTGTGTTCACCAGGGTAGATATGGCAACCCTGGCTGTATGGCCCACAAACTTAAATAAGTACCTGCAGCACCTCAAAATCAATGGGTCAAGTGTAGAAGCTTGAGCGATACAGGAGCCAGTGTCACTATGGTGAGAGAATCACTGTTTTACCCAGGACATTTCTAATTGGGAACTCCTTCCCAGTAACCAATGCTAATAATGATACTGTTGTCCATCCCCCTGGCTAAGGTAACATTAGATTGGGGAGGGGTTGCTTTCCTGAAACGGGTAGTGGTCTCTCCACAGCTACCAGTCCCTGGTCTGCTTGGAAGTGATCTGGAGACCTCAGCATGGGCTGAGGAAGAAATAAGGACCCATGCCAAACATCCCTGAGATAGTGTGGGTAAAAACAAGAGCATAATGCCAAGCACCGGGTGAAAAAAGGAGAATTGGATCCTGAAATAATGGCCCAACCTCCCAAAAGAAAAAGTAGGAAGATTGGTGAAACAGCTTCCACACAGCAAAAGGATCAGGACCACTCTCCTTAGGGGAGGACTTGTCAGCCCCAGAGGGAACTGAGCCCAATGAGCTCGAATCTAATGAGGTAGAGCTCTTGGGCCCAGGGGGCCCCTCTAGGAAACAGCTTTGCCTTAGGCAGGAGGTCTGCCCCTCTCTTGAAGGGCTGAGGCAGAAAGCTGCTGCATACGAGCAGGAAGATGTAAGTGGCTCCCACAGGGTCTTTTTGGGGGAAGGACTCCTGTACACTGAAAGCCAGAGACCCCAAACCTTGTCCCACAAGGAGAGTGCTAGTGCCTCAGTTGTATAGAGAGTTGCTGCTCACATTTGCCCATGACATACCCCTAGCTGGACATCTGGGCCAGACATAAACTTGTGAAAGACTTGTCAACCACTTGTATTGGGCAGAGATGTCACAAAAAGGGAAGGAGTTGTAAGCTCCTGTGTCATCTGTCAAGCCAGTGGCAAAACAGGTGGACACTCAAAAGCTCCCTTAATTCCACTACCAGTGGTTAGGGTATTCTTTGAAAGGGTATGTGTGGATATAGTGTGTCTGCTTGAACCTCCCACAGCCTCAGGAAACAAACACAAACTAATAGTAGTGGATCATGCCAACAGGTATGCTGTAGCCATTCCCTTTCGTTCTTCCAGAGTCCCTGTGGTAGCCAAGGCACTCATTGCTGTCTTCACCAGGGTAGGGTTTCCCAAGGAGGTAGTATCAGACCGAGGTTCCAACATCATGTCTGCATACTTGACACATGTGGGAGGATTTGATTTTGATTTGATTTTGAAATTTATATAGCGCACAAATGCCCAAGGGCGTCTATGCGCCCTGCGGTAGATTGCCAGAAAGAACAGAGAAGAGAAGCTTCTCTGAGTGTGGAGTGGTCTATAAGTTCACAACTCCTTACTATCCACAAACCAATGGCCCTGTTGAAAGATTCAAGACATTGAAAGGCATTATAACAGGACTCCCTGAAAAATTCAAAAGGAGATGGGATGTTCTGTTGCCCTGTCTGCTTTTTGTCTACAAATAGGCGCCTAAGAAGGGCGTAGGGTTTTGTTTGGACCTCAGAGGCCTTAATACTGTCACCAAGACAGATGTACACCTCATCTCCATGGCTGATGAATTGATAGGTATGTTATGGACTGCCACGTTCCTTAGTACCTTTGATAACTGCAGGGTACTGGAATATTGGCATGGCGCCTGGAGCGAAAGAAAAGACAGCATTCTCCACCCCTGGTGAGCGCTTCCACTTTACTGTGATACCCTTTTGTCTAAAGAATGTCCCTGCCATGTTCCACAAGTTGGTGAATAAAGTCCTTGCTGGGTTGGAAGGCTTTAGTGAAGCTTATCCTGATGATATTGCTGTGTTTAGATATTCCTGGCAGGATCACCTGGGGCCCATGTGCCACTCCTCCTTTATTTTCTAAATGCTCCGGGACCTGTCCCACCCGGGCGCAAAATACTAATGAAGAGCGAGAGTCTGCGCTTTAAAAATAAAAGAATTGTCAGGAGCCATGGATCCAGCGCGGCTCCCACCAAAATCGTTTTAAAAACATGTTATTTTGCTCTGGAGGGGTACACCAGGACCCCTCCCCTCCAAAGAGGCTTGGGGGTCAGGGTATTTCTAACCCGCTCCCTTTTCTTTATATTTGTTCTGGGACTCTGCTCAAGCCGTGTCCCAAGATGGCTGCTAACAGTTCCTGGTTTGAAGTGTTGGCAGCCAATCAGATCATAGCACGAAATCGGGAGGAGTCGGGATCCTTTGTGTCCCTTTATACCCAAATTTGGATTTCCCTTACTATTTTAAAAACTACAGAGCGGCTTTAAGCAAATTTACAAAAAGGTTGCTTACTGCCAAATTTGGTGCATTTCCGTTCAGCAGTTCAGGCTGTAGCTGTTTAAAATCTCTATAGGAATTAATATGGGGAAAACACGTTTTGGGACTGCCCACTTTTTCTCGTCCACCACTTGACGGATCACCACAAAACTTTTAAGGTGAGCCTTATATTAGTTTTGAGAATTTCTTGAGGTTTCTTCAAACGATGCCAAAGTTATTGGTAACAAAAGACACACAATTGATGGACGGAATGCAGAACAAACCAAAACATTCACCCCCAGTGAAGAGATCTGGGTTAAATCCATCATTCTTTTGCTCACCATGCCACCCCAGTTTAGACCTGGCCATATGCAAATCAGTCTTGACCCTGTGCTTCATGTTTCAGGTCCTCCCTGGATCAGAAACATGCATCTTAGGTCTGGTTTTGGGATATCACCCCTCATCAGCTAAGATAGCTTGAATCGAGTGGCACAGTGAGCCCGGGACCCACATCTGAGAGGGCCTGGCAGTTCGGGCTGGACTGTTCCGATTGGGCGCAGGGTCAAGACTGATTATAAAATGCTGGGTCCAAACTAGAAAGGCATGGTGAGCAAAAAAACAATGGATTTAGGTCCAGATATCTGTACTTGGGTGAATGTATGACATTGTTCTGCATTCTGTCCATGAATTGTTCTTTTTGCATTTGTCACCCCGAGTGGGATGGGGATGCCCAGACGTCGGTCCCGTGCTCTCTATGTCACTGGAGTCAAGCTATCCTGGCTCCTGTCCCTCAATTTTTCTTTTTGCAAAAGTTATTGGTAAAACAAAATATGCTCTGCCCACGGCAACTAGGTCCGGACTATAACTACCTACTCGTGACAACCAGTGGGTAATAGGTATATGTATGAAATTGAGTTTTTGGTGTTCAAATACTTGGTGCCATTTAGTGAAAATTAAAAAAAAATCTCCCACCCCCAAAAAGTCTCATCCACCCCAGCTCTTTCCTGGAAAGTTCATTACTCATGACCCATTCAGTGACAACATTGATAACGTCACTAAGTTACATCTGAAATGACAGAGGTTGCAATTTATAGTTACTTCAGGTTGCAAGTTAAAGTTAATTCAGTTACCTCTCCCTGGTGAATTTCAGCGTTTATAATCATATCTTATCGCGGACATTGTCAGCTATCTATGACATCACTTTAACCTTTCTGCTTTTCAGTGAAGAAAAAGTAAAAAATATATATATATATAAAGAAAAAATATATACATATATATATTCACTGAAAAAAGCATAGGTTATAGACCATATATAGTTAGGAATTAGCATTTACAAAACCTTGAAAATTCACTGAAAAAACCATAGGTTATAGACCATATATAGTTAGGAATTAGCATTTAAAAAACCTTATTTTACTCACACAAAACCATTGAAATTCCATATATAGTTAGTTGTACTAACTATATATCGCGCACCCGCAATCCACTGCTGATCATGTCACATATTACATCATTCATGGCATGGTCAGTGACATCACTGATGACATCACTGATGACATCTCAAATGACATCACTGATGACATCACTGATGACATCTCAAATGACATCACTGATGACATCACTGATGACATCTCAAATGACATCACTGATGACATCACATCACAACTAAATGAGTGGATGTATAAGTGTCTGAATGAAGGTTTTAGTAGGTGCGTGACTGACTGTATGAGTGAGTGATTAAATGTGTCTCACTGAATGCATAGGTTAGTGACTAAACTGTCTTAATTTGTGCATCATTATTTCTGGTATTCTGTAAACTGCTGCATGTGTTGATCAGTAGCTATATGAGTAACTATATGGGTTATTGATTGATTGTCCAAGTATTTGTATGGGAGACTGAGTGTGTGTGTGGCTGGCTGGGAGATGTGTGACTCTGTGCAGATCAATGTATTCTTGTATCAATGATTTATAAGAGAGTAAGTATGTGTTAGAATATGTTTGAAAATGTAAGGTACTCTATGTTTAACTGTATAGATTAGAAAATGGAAGTGTGATTGATTCTTTACAGGACTGACTAGGTGTGTGAGTAACTCCAAGGATGAGTGGCAGAGTGTGAGTGTCTGTATAGGGTGTATGAGTGCATATGATAGTGTTGTAAAGATGAGTGATTGTATGTATGAATGATTGTATGGGTGAATGAGTGAATGTGTGTGTAGACGTAGGAATCAGTGAGTGCGTATGTAGTAACTAGTATTGGTGTGTCAATTGTTTAAAAAAATATGTTCTGTATTTAACACTGGGTGTAACAGAGGTTATATTAAAGTGTGAGGAGATGCATTGTATTGTCACATGAATGATATCATCAGTGATGTGACCATTGATTTCAAATGAGATGTCATCAGTGATGTCATTTGAGATGTTATCAGTGATGTCATTTGAGATGTTATCAGTGATGTCATCAGTGATGTCATTTGAGATGTCATCAGTGATGTCATCAGTGATGTCATTTGAGATGTCATCAGTGATGTCATCAGTGATGTCATTTGAGATGTCATCAGTGATGTCATCAGTGATGTCACTGACCATGTCATGAATGATGTAATATGTGACATGATCAGCAGTGGATTGCGGGTGCGCGATATATAGTTAGTACAACTAACTATATATGGAATTTCAATGGTTTTGTGTGAGTAAAATAAGGTTTTTTAAATGCTAATTCCTAACTATATATGGTCTATAACCTATGGTTTTTTCAGTGAATTTTCAAGGTTTTGTAAATGCTAATTCCTAACTATATATGGTCTATAACCTATGGTTTTTTCAGTGAATTTCATTGGTTTTTTAAAAGCTAATATCTATAGCTGTAAAGTTTATTCTTCTTTAAATCCAAAAATATATTTTATATGTTTATTAATAATTTTTTTAAATATTTTTTTTGTTTCGCTCCCGGTCCGCGAACCGGGAAGCTTCCCGTTAGCTCACTTTGATTCCGCGACCCGGTCCGCGAACCGGTAAGAAATCAACATAGTGACGGTATCGCATTGCCGCGTAATGCGTCTTATGACGTACTGCGTTAGCGCACCCGGAAGTGCCCCGGGGCGCGGACCGAGGCACGAAACGCAGCTCCCCGGAAGCGATCCGCGGCGCGAAAGCGCGACGTATCGCGTTGCCGCGAAATGCGTCTTGTGACGTATCGCGTTAGCGCACCCGGAAGTGTCCCGGGGCGCGTACCGAGGCGCGAAGCGGAGCGAACCGGAAGCTAACCGGGGAGCGTTCCGCAGCGCGTAACATGAGCGTGAGAGGTCATGTGACTTGTTAATAAAACTTTTCATTGGTTCATTTCACTTTTGGTTTCATAATGATGGAAGGCTAGGTCAGGTGACTTAAAAATAACACTTTTCATTGGTTGAGAAGTATTGTTTTTTCCCAAATGATGAAAACCCCTCCTTCTTTCCTCACTCTGACTTTCATCATTGTGAGAGGAAGACCTATTTTGCTTGTTGGAAGACCTATTTTGCTTGTGTGAAAATGGCTTCATTGGTTGCTTCAGCTGGTGCACCCCCACCACCACCACCACCTCCTCATGGGAAGAAAGGACCACCTCCCCAGGTCCTTACCAACACTGAGGAGGAAGAGGAAGAAATGGATGAGGAGGGAGAAGAACCACAATTTTTAGAAGAGTTGCCCCGGGTTTCCAGAAAGAAAGCCAGTTTCATCTGGCAGTTTTTTTCAATACCTCGTGGGCAAAAAAAAGTCAACGCGAGGTATGTCACCTGCCTGATATGCAAGGAACAATTGTCCAAAGGGACGGACAAAAAATATAGCTTTGGCAATCACACTATGCACAGGCACATGACGAGGAAACATCCCCTAAATTACAGCCGGGCGGAATTAAGGGATATGCACGACAATCCCAGACCAACTCCTGTGGCCAGACCAACAATACCGGTTTCTCTATCACCAGAAGAGGCACGGGAAACTGTGCCAAATATTCAACAAAATTTTGGGCACATGATCCACTTATGTATGCACTGTCGTGCATTATTAGCTTGTGGCAACATGAGCATCAATGCACTGAACCTGGCGTATGAACACCATGATTGCCCTAACCGCCCCCAGTAATTTTTTTTTGCTCCTGTTGAGCCCTTTTCAACGCCTGTTTTTTGTTGTTACACCCCCCCAAAAAAAACCAAAAAAAATATAAAATCGTTCAAAAAATACAAAAAAAACAAAAAATAAAAAAAATAAAAAAAAATATAAAACAACAAAAATATTAAAAAAAAAGTTCTTTTCAGAACTACCTTCCCGTTCCAAAAAAATTGCTAGAATGTTTAGCACTCTGGCAAGCTCTATTTCTTTTGGTTCGCTTTCGGGTTAGCTTCCCGGTACGCGGACCGGGAGCTAACCAAAAAAATAAAAAAAAATAAAAAAAGTGTAAGTATAAGGAAAGGAAACAGAGAGTGATGTTAAAAGAAAGACAGCTATAGGGAGTAAAGAAGAGATACTGTTTAATAGATCTATTTACCGAAGAAAAGACAGAAGAGGGTATAATTGTGAAAAACAAAATAGATAACGAAGTGAAAGAAAAAAAAAAGAGAGTATAACATTAACAAAGAAGAGTTTCTTGGAGAATGTGAGTGAATGTTCAAAATAAGATTAAAAAATGTGGAATAACAGAGAGAAAAAATAGAAAACAGAAAACAAAAAATAATAGAAAAAGATTAATTGAAACAGCAAAGAAATGTAATTAACATAGAGCCATATCATCAACATAGGCAATAAAAGTTTTGCAGCTTTTATTGACAGAAATGTGTCGCTAAAGCTGCTTTTGTGGCAGAAAACTGCCACTAAAACCACTTTTGCACCAGTTTCTGCCAATAAAAAGAGCAATAATTTTATTGGCTGTGTTCATAATATTACCCTTAGTGTGCTTCAACTACACAGAGAAAGCATTATGAACAAGTAGTGATAGAGTGATCAGTCAAAGACACTAAGAGTAATAGAGACGCAGTGAGTGAACAAGAGTGAGGAACTATGAGAAGAGAGGGACTGAGAAAAAGAGTGGAAGGAGTTGAGTAAGTAGGTAATAGAGAAAGGAATGAGGGAAGTAGCAAAGGCAGGAAAGTTAGGGTTAAAGAAATGAAGCAGTGGAACTAATAGTAGTTAAATGTGATAGAAATGTAACGAAAACAGTACAAAATATTTACCTTATAATTGTCGTTAAATTACTCACTTTTTGTTTTAATACTTTCAATCTGTGAAAGAGAGAACAAACATTTGAAAAATATTAAAAAATGTATTTAAAAATTAGAAAAGACAAGGGAAAAGATTGAAGGTCAAACAGTTTTTCAACAACTTTGACACTTACAGAAGCTTCTGCTTCTCCAGGCCCCCTACACAGTCCTAAAGATATACATTTTAAACTAACAGTATCTTGATGCAGATGAAGTGAGGCCTATCTTAAAACATGGTGCATCTTTTGCATTGCTGTTGTTTCAGAAAAGTGTCGCAAGACACTAAAATTTTAAATAATTGCTTCAGGATGCCAATAAGATGTCTACTATCCAGAGGTTTGTTTCAGGTGAGGCCTACTCAGGGTTGCAGATGAGATTTACACTTGTTTAAGAGTACAGAGGAGATAATACATGTGAAGGTCTACCAATGAAGTGAGTCATGTCCACTGCACTCTTCAACAAAGTCCAAATCTCCTATGTTTCCCTGGACAGACCTAAACTTGATCTGCACAATGTGATTCATAATGATAGGAAACACAGGTGATGTAATTGAAATACGTGCAATTTATTTTGCTCATTTCACAATCACATCACTTGTGTTTCCTTTGCTTAGGTATCTCATTGTGCAGATGTAGTCTAGCATATGAAAGAATACGCAGAAGTGCAGCACTGCATGCAACAACTTTGACACTTACAGAAGCCTCACCTTCTCCATGCCTCCTACACAGTTCTACATATACATCATAAATGCAAACAGTACAGAATTAATTATACATGTTAAATGGTTTATTTTTGCTGTTCTCAGAATGTATCAAATTTCACTAAAAACAGTGACTTGAAGGTATTCATCATGTAACAGCGGGGGAAAAAAAACACAATCAAAATGATTGTGTTTAAAAAACCCATACAACATCAGAAATCAAAATTCAGAACTCGTTAAAGTTAACTTACTTTTCATGACGTCCAAGGATGTCCTATGAACAGCTTACATTCTTTTGTGCTGTTATTACTTTCAGCCCGCCACTTTCTGAAAGAAAATCTCCATCGTTTTTAAAAACACATTACATGCAATAAATGACTTCTTGCTCTCTACCACAATTTTCCACAAGGCCAAATCTGGTCAGAGCCATTTATAACTCTTGGATTTCTTGTAAGCCAATCCCGTCATTTGGCATTTCCGCAACTTTCAGAATTAAAATGTTGAAGATCATTTTCACAATCCTGGAATAGTAATATCTTCCCCTTCTTGCTCAGTCATGTTCTACATTTCCTATGACACTGATACTGCTTACTATGAAGCAGACTTACACTACCTCTATGACTACTACAATTATTTAATTCTCTACATCACTTTTAATCACAAAGCAATGTAAAACAGTAGACAGCATTGCAGACTTACATTCCCTCTACTCCATGTTTTGATTGGCTGCTTCAATTAGCTTATAAAAAGAAACAGTTTTTCTGAACTCATTGAAAGTGCATGTATTTCTCCATGACGTCCAGTCCTATGGTTAGAAGTTATGTCTCTGAACTACACTTATCCTCAAGGCCAAATTGTGTAGGAGCCATTAGAACTTCTTGAAATTCCACAGAGCACATCCCAAGCTTATTTCCCTAAAATTTTGGTTTTAAAAACACCAGGTAAGAGTTTTTAAGGTCATACGGCAATTTTTTTTTGAAAATTAAAACAGAATCATTGCAGAATGACCAGCCATTTCTAGACTTTAAATAAGCTGTGTAATGTCCTGATGTTATTGAAGGGCCGTCATGATATATAATTGCTGCAGTTACAAAAGTCCTTCCTGATATTGACAACTGCGAAGCTACAAAATTTTTAATTAAAGTTGTCAATTTTGTTCCATCAGGCCTACATCGTTGGAACATTAAAATGACATACTGGCCATATGTTCGTATAAATAATGTGGACATCATTTCAGATTTACATTGGCTACACTCCATGTTGTGATCAGCTGCTTTTACTAGCTTATTAAAGGAGACTGATTTACTGTCTGGCAAAGTTAAATATATAAATCTTTCTGAGTCTACACTAGTAGTACTTGATACCATACAGTTCTCGCAGTCATGCTGCCATTGATAAGAAAGCCCAAACAGCTGATCTACATCTACACCTTCAGCATGCAATACATCAAGCATATACATTAAAAACTCCTGACAATCTTGCTAAATATTTTGAGAGAATTGTGTTTGGCCTGAACATCTGTCTAACAGATTTCGAATTTCAGACACACTTTCTATGTTTCTTCTATCAGTGGTACATTTCTCTAACACAGAATTTAACAAACTGCAAAATCTTTGATCAGAATTGACCACAATCTCTTCTTTTACATTTTTTAGAGAAAACAAAACATTAACCACTACATTAGCATAGCAGTTGACACCAGAACTGTTTTCAAACTGAAAACCAACAACATCTTCAACAGAATCCTTTTTGTTTCTGCTTGTAATTTTAGGTTCATTGACTTTTTGTCTTTTTGCTACAACCTCCCCAGTATTGTTCTCATTTCTTCGTTTCCGGCCTACCACACGTTTCTCAAACAAAGGATACTGAGACAAATGTGGCGCATACTCTCTTCTTAACCTATTGTATTCCTTAACACAATCTAGATCCGCACAAATGTTTGTGACATCACACTCAATCAAGTACAATCCCGATAAAGTTCTAACTCGTGACAATGCCACATATGCCATACCCTCCTTGAACACAGAACTGCCAATATTCACCAATGCACTGTCTACACTTAAACCTTGCGATTTATGGATTGTCACCGCATATGCCAAGCAAACAGGAAACTGCTTACGGCGAACATATAAGTCTTTTACAAGCAAAAATCTAGCAGAACAACGAGCAATTAGCTGTACTTCCTCAATGCCATCAAATTTAATTTTTAAAAATTCAATTCCATCTCTATTTCTGTATTTCACAAAATCAACAACATTACCCATTGATCCATTTACCAGACCTCTTTCAACATGTAAATTCCTTCTTAAAATTATACGGCAGTTCAAGCACACATTCAGAGTCTTTTCAAAACCTGCAGTTTTAGATATACTCTTCTCTAATGAATCCAATTTTGTTTTCAGATTCTCAGACAAAATAATTGTTGATCCCATATGCTCTACTCTATCAATAGCTTCCAGTTTCACAATCTCTTGCTTTTCTAAATGCAACATTTTGTTGTTAAATTTGGCACATTCTGCAAGAGTTGGCATCAAACATATTCCAGATTTCTTCTCAGTAATTTTCTGAAAAATATTCTCAGGCACAACATCTTGTTCTGGATATAAATTTGACAGTAATCGTGCATGTAAAGCTTCTTTCCCATGCTCGGTCACTTTTCCAATTCTAACATCTTGTAGAATAGTCTTGTAAACTTCATCCTTCGCCTGACGCATATTTTCATGCAGTTCAGCATAATTGAAGTTTAACCATATATTGACGTTGCCAATGCTGCCTAGGCACTTCCTGGTATCTTCATGCGTGAGCATTTTGAACACAGGTTGCCCTTTCACTGGTGTCAGCTGCAGAAGATCTCCGAAAACAATGATGTGTTTGCCACCAAATAACACATCATACTCTGTTTTGAGAACTTCTTGCATCCTCAAATGCACAAAGGCAAGCATGACATTGGAAACCATGCTTACTTCGTCAATGATAAGAAGTTTCATTTTCCTCAAGATTCTTGAAACTTCAAAACAAGCATCTCCAGATAGCTTATGATATTGTAATTTGTTGTCATGCTCCACTGGCAGCATCAGTAAACGATGTAAAGTAATCCCTTTAATATTATGTGCTGCCAGTCCAGTTGGAGCAGTGACAACACAAGACAGCGATGACTCTGTCCTTTCCTGCAAATAGCATGAAATTGCTTTAATGAGGAAACTTTTTCCAGTTCCCGCTTCTCCACTCACGTACAGTCGGACAGGCTTCAACGACGTACATGAGCACTCTTTCTTATCATGACTTAATCCATGATCAATTTGCATGGTAACTTCGTCATATATTTTCCTCTGCTCAACGTTGAGTTTTCTTTCCAACTCTTCTAAGTTAACCGCATCCTCTTGAGCATGTGCCATGGCTCTTTCCACTTCATTCATAGCAGTGGCAGCTTCATTTTCGATAACAGGTCCTCCTAGTGGATCCTGACTCAATGAAGCAGAACTCTGACTGTCCTGAGAACTGTCTCTGGCAATCTCGGCTGCAATCGTTGCTTCCTGCTCAATTTCCGCATTCAACATTTCTACATATTTGGGAAAAGCAGGACATTCTATGGTCTCCTTGGCGGCATTGAAAGAGTCTTCGTAACAGAGGAAATCTCCAAGCAGTTCCTCTTCTGCACGCCAAGGCTTGAAAAGTTGCAAAAGTGCTAAATAGAAAAACTCCTTTTTTTCAGGAGATTCGCCACTCAATTTTCGATGGTTTACCAAGTGGCATTTTCTTTGCTTGACCAGACTTCCCTCACTTCCTATTACAGCATACACTCCTTTCTCAGTATCTTCTTTGATGTTCCTCTTGAATATGTAATTTTGCAGAACCTCATACAGACAAACATTCTCGAGGTGACTGCTTCGATGTGGATAATATGTATCCAACATGTTTGTCTTCAAAATGTCGGTACTGTTTGGCTCCTTTTCCGCCAAATACTCAATTTCCCGCACAGGTTTGAGAACTCGATTACGCGTTGCTGCAAGACCAAGACTCGCCCAAACGATACTCCTGGACTTGGCATAGAGACTTGCTGAAGACAACCGGTCAGAACATTCGTACTCTCCGATTTCTCGATGCGACAACATCTTCAGACTGAAACTGTACAACTTCTTGCTGAGGCTCTTTTCATGGGAAATGTCCTCCCACATATCCTTCAATTCTGTCTTCTCTTTTTTGGTGATGTAAGACGTCACATACCGAGCCACAGCCATACAGTTATCAGCCACAAACTGTATATCCATGTTAGCATTCCACATGGACAAAATCACCGGGTTGTAGTCGTTGATGTACTTGGACTCTTGGTTCCTCTTCAAATTGTAAGTGTTTTTAGGTGATTTCTTCATGACATTGTGTCGCAGCGAAGACATCAAACTGTTTACTCTTCCTTTAGAAATCACCGGTCGTGGAAAGCCGAAACGACATTTAGTGTAGAACTTGTCCTTATTTCGGAATTTACGACGGCAGTACTTTCCACATCGATGGCTTTGGAAACGCAGAACTTTTTCTCTTAGGCTTTTCTTCTCCTTTGCGTTTGGAACAGCACACATAGAATACTGTTGGATGAAACTCATCACTGAGTCTTCTGGATCCGTTCCAAATTTAGGTGCATCCTTGATCCACAGCAACATATGTATATGAGGAGCACCTCTTGCTTGGTACTCCTTTCTCCAGAAGAAATCCAACACCTCTCCAAGAGGTGGATTCTTCTTATTCATGATGAAAGACATCATAGCTTCAAATCTATGATTGAAGTACCTACATACATTGACTGGATCCAAAGAGCACAGTTCTCCAGGTGTCTTGAATTCGATGTTATCTACGTTAGCATTTGCCTCTCGTAGAAATTCAAGTAAGTCTTCCCAGCCATACTCGGCACAGCTCAGAGTGAGGAACCATGTGGGAGTACCTAAGTTCCTCAGCATACATTTTAAATCACCATGACGACGGTACCAGTACTCATTAGTACCACGCTGACACGCCATGAGATTAATCAGGTGAGAATCCAAAATACTGTCTTGGACATTGACTTTATCCATAAAGTCACTTGCCGAGATGTTTTGCATGTGTATACCACTTTTCAAGATGTGGTTCACTGCATATGACAGTCCAGACAGATCGCTTTCAAACAGGAGATGAAACAAATAGGGAATGCATTGTCGAAACCTAGCATCTCCTGCATACAATCGCAAAGTCCGGTATTCAGAAGCAGGAATTTGATGAGGTCGCTCATCATATCTTCCTCCCTGACCTGTTGGAAAAAGCTGTGGGAAACACCGAGCTTCCAAACTTTCCTCCCAAACACTAATGGGACTCCCTTTGGCTTGTTTCATTTGAAACAACTCAATAGCATTCCCCATGACTTCCTTGGAATGCAAAGGATGAACACTATAATGTTCATATATTTCTTCACTAGTAGAGGGTTCTACTTTCTCAATTTGACCAGCACACAAATCGCTATCCTCTTCCTCACTTACTTCCTCTTCTGCAACATATACATTCTTATAGTATTTATTATTTTTTTTCAAATACAATGTTGCCTTTTTAACTTTCCTAACATCTACTAAATCTTGCCATATTTTCTTATTCTTTGTCGGAACCCCATTAACTAAGATAACCAGAGGTTCCTCTTCCACTTTTTCTACTCCAATTGTGTTAATGTTTTTCTTCAAATCTAGAGGCAAATAAACAACTCTTCCCTTTAATCCTCTCTGTAAATCTGATGGAGGCAAATTCCCTGTCTTTGGCTCCATTCTTACAATAGCCTGAAAGGGATGGATACTTTGAATCAAAATAGATTCATAAGTATTTAAATCCTTCAATTCAGAAGGAATCTCAACCAATTCCAGATTATTATGAACTGCTCTGGCAGGCATCTGGTTTTGATTTAATTTGCAACAACAATAAGTACACACACGTTGATCCAATCCCAAATCAAAACAATTTTCTACCATCAAGTATGTTGCGAAATCCTTCCATTCACTATTATTTTCCCTTTCACTTTTTGCATATAAATCCACTAACTTAGTCTGATTCTTATAATAAGTGCGTCGACAACACACACAAGTGAAATTAGGCCTCTCACTTGATTTCACCTCAAATGTCGCAATTTCCCTCTGGAAATTATCTGTACTGGAAACCTGTACACTATCTTCCACATGACCCTCTTCTTCTTGCTCAATTTCAACATTCTCCTCTTTACTTCCAAAGTAACAAAACTCAATTTCTTCACATATATTCTTCACATCTATTTCAGAACCATGCAAAAGAGCAGCGCATAATTTTTTAAGCATAATTGCTGGACTCTTAGCATAATACAACATTCTAACTAATTTCCTCACTTTATTATGATGCACTGCTAGCATCCTGAAATGATGAAAAACACTCTGGCATACTCTCCTAGAAAGACAAGCCAGTGAATGACCATGCAAACCTGTCACTTCTCTCACTCTGCAAGGATCTAATTCTTGCAACAACCTTATTTTCTGCTTCAAACTTTTCTTATTAAATGACCGTACAAAATCACAAAGCAAATTGATGGAATCCTGTCGCACACTGCAAATACTACTACACTTCCAGGTGTACACAGGACCCTTAGCACGTCTTCCTAAAACCTCATTACCTAACACCTCTTCTGCCTCTGTTGTCACAAGTTTTTCTTTTTCAACTGGACAACCATCTTTCACTTCATAAGCACGACCACTGGTGTCAACTGCATGCACCAAATCATTATCCTGGAAATAACTCTCCTCATTAAAAAATGCCTCACAGCTTGAACTATGCATCCATTCTCCAGAAAAAACTTCACAAAAATTACTACGATTAACTATTCTCTTCCATCTACTATTTCTTTTGAAATCATAAATTGCCTTGTTTAGCTTCCTAATTCTATTGATTATCAAAATAAATAACTTACGTTTAATTTCAAACGCCTGATCAATAACTTTCTCAACTTTTTTTTTTCTCTTATAAAAAACCAGTTTCTGTTGACGTTTCTTAATATTTTTTAACAAATTGCCAATTATCCTGTTGCGGAACATTCGTTTACGAATCTCCCTAAACTGTTGTTTCCTTCTACTATCATGCACAGAGTTATCTCTTGCTCTAGCAGTTACATTTTTCATTGGCCTTTCCTTTCCATTTGATTTCCTTCTCGTTTTATGGACTGAAACATTTTCTGTAGTAATATTTTTTTTACTACACATATTTCTTATGAATTGTTTTGTGCTCTTACCCGGTGCTTTCTTCGTGACTTGACAAATCTTTTTGTTAGAGGACTGCTGCTTATTTTTTTTCACCTGCTGTCTTTGACGTTTTGCAGCCTTTCTCTGTCTTTCTATTGTTGGCATGGTGAAATCTGGAAATAATCTGCAGTTGAATCTGTGGTAAAATATATTAAAAAATGTTATTAACCATTATTACCAAACAGTAAAACAATAACAGTGATCTTCAAAATATTTTGCATTTCCTAAATAGCGAATTTTAAGGAATAAATAGCGATTCTTTACCATTCCTAATTTGCAATGAGCAAATTGCTAATTGCAAGTTACCCATTCATTTCCATGGGCTAGGAGGCTCATAGGAATGAAGGTTTAATTTGAGATTAGCAATTTGCTCATCACAAATTAGGAATTTTTTCAAGGGTGCAGGGGTGTCTCAAGAACACCCTGCTGCACCCCTGAAAAAGAAATTTGGGGGCATATGGCACACATACATGCCCTAAGGGCATGTGTTGGCGTCATATGGGACCTTTTGTTTTTTTAAAAAAAAGCTTTTTGAAAAGAATTCACAAATTACCACCAATTTACCACAATAGTTTCCAAATCCTTAATGTCATTTTTACATATTTTTTGTTTGATACATTGCATTTAAGTAGTCACAAAATTTGCAAATCCTTCAGTGCAATTGCAAAATAAGGAATAGCAAATTTTGCTACTCCTTATTTTGCATCAAACTTGTTTAATACATACCATTTGTCTAATTTACATTTGCAAAGGCCGAAATTCGTAGAATTTTGATCTTTGCGAATGCTAATTAGCTTGATACATATGGCCCCAAGTGAGGCCTGTCTTGCGACATGGTGCATCTTTTGCATCACTGCTGCATCGGTTTCATGTGGTACGTTTTTTTTACACCATGACATATCTGCCTAAATGCATCAATTTGTAATGTTGTCGCCTCATAGCAAATCTTTTCCACCGCCGCTGCATCATAAAAGTGACGCACAGTGGCAGAAAAGAGGCATACACCTATCATATATCTGTCCCTAGCATTTTAAATGATTAATCCAGGATGACAATAAGGTGTGGCCTATCCAAAGGTTTGTTTAAGTTGAGGCCTACTCAGGATTGCAGATTAAAGTTACGCTTGATGAAAAATACAGAGGAGATAATACATGTAAAGGCCTACCAATGAAGTAAGTAATGTCCACTTTATTGCACCAGTGAACATAAATGTATCCCTAAGCTTCTTATCTTGTTACAGATGAACCACCATATGTACCATCAAACTATTTTGCATTTCCTAAATAGCAAATTTTAAGGAATAAATAGCAATTCTTTACCATTCCTAATTTGCAATGAGCAAATTGCTAATTGCAAATTACCCATTCATTTCCATGGGCTAGGAGGCTCATAGGAATGAAGGTTGCAATTTGCGATTAGCAATTAGCTCATCACAAAAAATGGAATTTTTTCAAGCGTGCAGGGGTATCTCAAGAACACCCTGCTGCACCCCTGAAAAAGAAATTTGGGGGCATATGGCACACATACATGCCCTAAGGACATGTATGGGCGTCATATGGGACCTTTTGTTTTTTAGAAAAAAATGCTTTTTGAAAAGAATTCGCAAATTACCACAAACTAGAAGTTGGTGGTAGTTTCCAAATCCTTAAAATCATTTTTTACATATTTTTTGTTTGATACATTGCATTTAAGGAATCGTAAAATTTGCAAATCCTTCAGTGCAATCGCAAAATAAGGAATAGCAAATTTTGAATTAAGGACATTTTAAGTCATTTCCATATGTGCAGTGTTTTGAAATTATGATTTGAAAATCGTTTTTGGGGAAAAGTAATGGTTTGCAAATTTATGACAAGGACATAATGGTGTATGCTTCTCTATAAGGCATTTCAGTGTCTCTGATGTCATTTTTTCCATATTACATTATAAGACCTTTCCCCATGGAGCACATTCCTTGTAAATATGCTCCCACCTGAGCATGGCGAATTTAGATTTTGACTGTTTGAGTCACATAACCATGTTAAAAGTGACCCAAAAAAATTGCAAACGTTTTAAAAAAACACATTCATGTGTCTTAAGGACATTTTAAGTCATTTCCCCATGGACAGTGTTTTCTAAGTGGCGCAAAAGAGGCATACACCTATCATAAATCTGTCCCTAGCATTTTAAATGATTAATTCAGGATGACAATAAGATGTGGCCTATCCAGAGGTTTGTTTAAGGTGAGGCCTACTCAGGATTGCAGATTAAAGTTACGCTTGATGAAGAATACAGAGGACATAATACATGTAAAGCTCTACCAATGAAGTAAGTGATGTCAACTTCATTGCGCCAGTCATCATAAATGTATCCCTAAGCTTCTTATCTTCTTAGACATCAACCGCCATATGTTTCATATAACTATTTTGCATTTCCAAAATAGCGAATTTTAAGGAATAAATAGCGATTCTTTACCATTCCAAATTTGCGATGAGCAAATTGCTAATTGCAAATTACCCATTCATTTCCATGGGCTAGGAGGCTCATATAAATGAAGGTGCAATTTGCGATTAACAATTTGCTCATCGCAAATTAGGAATTTTTCCAAAGCTGCAGGGGTGTCTCAATAACACCCTGCTGCACCCCTGAAAAAGAAATTTGGGGGCATATGGCGCACATAAATTTTAACAACATTCCTTTACCTCAAAAACGATTTTCAAATCATAATTTCAAAACACTGCACATGGGAAAATTACTTAAAATGTCCTTAAGACACATAAAAGCGTTTTTTGATTGCCTTTGCAGCATGTTTGTATCACTTTTAACATGGCTATGTAACACAAACATTCAAAATCTAAATTTGCCATGCACAGGTGGGAGCATATTTACAAGCAATTTGCGCCACAGACAAAGGTCTTACACTAAAATGGGAAAAATAACATCAGGGACAGTCAATTGCCTTATAAAGAAGCATACACCATTATGTCCTTGTCATAAATTTAAAAACAATTCCTTTTCCCCAAAAACGATTTTCAAATCATAATTTCAAAACACTGCACATGGGAAAATGACTTAAAATGTCCTTAAGACACATGAAAGCTTTTTTTGATTGCCTTTCCAGCATGGTTGGGTCACTTTTAACATGGCTATGTAACACAAACATTTAAAATCTAAATTTACCATGCACAGGTGGGAGCATATTTACAAGCAATTTGCGCCACAGAGAAAAGTCTTACATTAAAATGGGAAAAATAACATCAGGGACAGTCAATTGCCTTATAAAGAAGCATACACCATTATGTCCTTGTCATAAATTTAAAAACAATTCCTTTACCTCAAAAACGATTTTCAAATCATAATTTTCAAAACACTGCACATGGGAAAATTACTTAAAATGTCCTTAAGACACATAAAAGCGTTTTTTGATTGCCTTTCCTGCATGGTTGGGTCACTTTTAACATGGCTATGTAACACAAACATTCAAAATCTAAATTTTCCATGCACAGGTGGGAGCATATTTACAAGCAATTTGCGCCACATAATTCATAATTTTCTCCTTAAAGCACACTATTCTCTATCTAAATTAAAGAAATATTTTCTCACCTTAGCAAATACTTTGAGTTTGAAAACAGTCTCAGAAACACACCAATTTGTCTTCAGCAGAGCAAAAGGTATGCACTCCAGAGTCTGCAGCTATCAAAAGCACAGAAATGCTGTAATTCTTCACACATATTTCTCATGTCACCCAATCAAAACTCTTCCCTCACTTTTTTTCAAATGAAAACCCTTCCCCCCTCTGCCCTTTCTGTCTTTTCTGCATGGCAACCACCTCTTGGAAGACTTCTGGTGTTTGCAAGTTCACACAACTTTGTTGCAATTGAACTCTGAACTCTCAGTGCACCTGCATATCCAGTGCATTCTTTCATTTAATGATTTTTTATTGACCATTCAAAATACATCTTTCAAAGAACACATCCGTGCACCCTAACTTTCTGTTTTCAGCAATCAAAATCCACCAATCACTGTTACTGCTTCATGAACACAGAAACTCCACAGTTTTTTTCATTTTAAACTCTCATTTTTTCAACTGCCATTTCATTGCCACACTTCATCTGACTGCAGGAGAACCTTCTCTCACCATGTTTTCTGTCTGGATTGTTGGACATAGTTATATTCACTGGGCTCAAAGGTATGTTGAAAACAGGAAATTACCTAACCTCAATTTACAAGATGTGGAAATTAAGTGGTTTGGCCACAGAGGATTAAAATGTCACCAATTGATACCATTGGTGAAAACCTTTATGCATTTGCCCAAACCTGACCTGTTAATTGTGCACTGTGGAGGTAATGACTTGGGCACTTTGACTGGTGTAGGTCTGGAAATGCTTTTAAAGGACACCTTTGAGCAATTAATGGCACTTTTTCCTCAGACTGCCTTGGTATATTCAAATATATGCCAAAGACAGAAATGGAGGTGGTCAAACCAATTTTGTCCACAAATTGAGAAGTCGAGGAAGCATGTAAACAAATCTGTTTCAGCTTACATGAGAGACCATGGAATGGGCTCCCTGTACAACAATAACTTGCGTTATTACATGCAAGATATCTACAGAGGAGATGGAGTTCACTTCTCAGATGAGGGCAACAGAGTTTTCACTCTGAATTTAAGAATGTGCATTGGTACCTACTTATAAGTACCTAAATATACCATAAACCCAAAAGCTCTTCTCAGAGCTACCCTACATCTGATCACTCACAATTATTATTTTACTCTAACATTTTTCACTAATTTCCAACAAAGTACGCTCCCTGGGGCGCTACCCGGTACGCGAACCGGGAGCTAACCTCGCGAAATTTTTTTTAAAAATGTTTTTTGTTCGCACATATAAGCCTCCTCAGCCACCCTCAGAAAACCTAGGGGGTCAAGATAAGTCTACCGTGCCCCCTTCTACCCATTCTGAACATTATTTGCCCTCCATCTTGTATCTTAATTCGACCGAAACACAAAATGGTGGACTCCCGGAACGCTTAAGGTTCGCGAACCGGGGCGCTCAACGGTTCGCGTACCGGGTCGCTCTCTGGGAAGCGCACCATCAAAAAAGGTGGGAAAGTAGTTCACAGAAAAGCCACTGGAGACAATTTCACCAAATATAGATTAGCTCATACTACATACCAATCCCTACCATTTTCACAAATTTGATTGGAATTCCATTTAGTCATTTAGCCTGTAGACCTCTCTAAATACCCTGAGGTAAATTACTTCACAAAACACATCTGAAGTGTTGGAATTGACAACCAATGAAAATGTTACTTTCATTTTCTATTTTTTTTACCTGACATTTCATTGGTTATATACCTGAATATATATAAAGGAAGAGAAGAAAACACAGCCATTTTGACTACTACTTCTTGCTGTACATTTCAATAGTATTTTCACTAATTCCTTCAACTTCTTTCTAAAGGTAAGTTTTTATTTTTAAAACTGAAGTATATTGTGCACTATAAGTTAATATGGTAAACTTTTTCTGATAGATATATACTATCCCTCTGTAGTAGTTATAGATTTAGAGAGACTTCTCTGTTATAGTTATGGATGGAGTTAGGCTTCTCTTGTATAATTATTAATTTACTTACGTTAAATCACATACACTTTTTTATATTCCTACTTCCACTCTGATACTATACACTGCCCAAAGATAAATTCACTGATAAAAAATGCCTATCTAAAATTATTCCCAACATTGCCCTATCTCTACTAATATATATTTTTTTAATCCAAATTTCAGGCAAAATGGAAGGCGAAAACCAAGTTTCTTTTGAAATGGACCTGCAAGAGAGCAGCCAAGAATTGATTGATACAATTGATCAAATTGACATTGAATTTTTCGATGAAACTTGGGACAATGAACTACTGCAATGTGTACAAGCAGTAGATAACCTCCTTGCAAATGAGGACATTTTACACCCTCAGAGACTACAATGTATATTCCATGATAATTATGAAATTTCTGACAATGAAATGTTAGAAAGTTTAATAAATTATGAAACACAATCACATTAAAAAAAATGCTTAAAAAATAAAGAAAATAAAAAATAATCAACAAAAACAACAATCAATTAACATACAGCATTTGAAAAGTCTATCATTCATTTTTCATTGCAGTACGCTGCCCAGAACGCTTCCCGGTTCGCGGACCGGGCGCTCCCCACGCAAAAAAAACAAAATGTTTTTTTTGTTTTTTTTGCCCCGCGGGGCCCTTTTAAAACCTCCACATTAAACCTAGGGGGTCAGGGAGGATCTAGTATGCCCCCTTATGGTCATTTTCGCCTTTGTTTTGGCCTCCTCTTGTCTCTCAATCCTACCGAGAGACAAGATGGCGGCCGCTCCAGACTGTTTAGAATTTTGACAGACACCGGAGAGCCAATCAGCTTAGCTACGCGAAGTTCCGGTACGCTTAAGGTCCGCGGACCGGAGCGCTGCCCGGAGCGCGCTTACAGATATATATCTTTTTTTAAACGTTAATTTCTCAAAATCCACTGGAGCACATATATTGAGACCTAGAAAAGGCACATCGGGCTACCAGTCCCTACAATTTTGCCAAGTTTCATGGAAATCCATTCAGCCGTTCGGGCTAAAAGTGAGGCCAACCGCCCTATGGAAAACTCAATGTTAAAAACACGTTTTGGGACCCCCCTTTTTTCTCGGCCCCCCCTTGACGAAACCCCCCCAAATTTCCAAGGGCTGCTCAGAAACAAAATGTTCCATTTTCCAGAAAATTTCAGCCAATTCCGTCCACAAACGCCAAAGTTATTAGACATAGAATTTTCAAAAATCCCATAGGGAAAAAATCCTAACTATATATACCTACTGGCGACCGCCAGTAGGTAATATATATATATATATATATATATATATATATATATATATATATATTCCCACGTTATAGTTAGTTGGACTCACTATAACTTGCGCGACTGCAATGCACTGCTGATGACGTCACATATTACATCACTCATGACATGGTCAGTGACATCACTCATGACATCACTGATGACACCATCCAGTGAATGTGTGTCTTTCTGAAAAAAAAATATGTTTTATATATGTATATGCAAAGGTCGATGGAAGAATAAATGTTTAAATAAGTGTCTAAATGGATGTTTTTTGTATAAAAAATTGATTGGTTAACTGGCTTATTAAGTGTATCTTAGTGAATACATATATTAGCGAGTAATGTTTAAATATTTAAATATATGTATCAGTGTTTCACTTTGTGTATCAGTGGCTGCATGGGTTGGTGAGTAGCTACATGTGTGTGTATATGGGTTATTAGATTTTTTTTAGTATCAGTATGAGTGTCTGTATGGTTTGGTGGGGGTATTACTTAGCACATAGATGCATCAATGACTGACTCACTGTTTGTATGTGTTTTGAAGACAGCATATGTGCAGGACTGTATGGGTGGATAAGTGTGTATATGTGTGTGTTAGTGAGTGAATGACTGTCTCACTAGTGTCTTTATCAGTAACTACATATGTTTTAATCTAGTATATGTGAGTATTGATGTATATAAGTGAGTATATATGAGAGTGAGAGATTGTAAGAGTTCCTGTTTAAATAAGTATGTGTTTCTATAAGTGATTGTTTAAGAGAGTAAGTATGTGTAAGTTTCCTTAGAAGTAAGGTGGTAGTGTGGGTATGTGTATATAGATGGTGGAATTAATGAATTGGTTGTTGTAACTGGTATGGGTATCTCCATTTATTTGAAAATTTTAGTTTCTATTTTTGAATATGTGTTTCAAGGGTTACATTACAATCAAAGGAGGTCTGTCACTCTGTCACAAGGATGGTGTCATCAGTGATGTCATGAGTGATGTCACTGACCACGTCATGAGTGATGTAATATGTGACGTCATCAGCAGTGCATTGCAGTCGCGCAAGTTATAGTGAGTCCAACTAACTATAATGTGGAAATTTCAATGGTTTTATGTCAGTAAAATTTCCAGCTAACTATAACTGGTGTGAAACCTATGGTTTTTTCAGTGAATTTAATAGGTTTTTTAAATGCTAATTCCTAACTATAACTGGTGTGAAAACTATGGTTTTTTCAGTGAATTTCAAAGGTTTTTTAATAGCAAATTTCTATAGCTATGAAATATAATATTTTTTATAATGAATCCTATATTGTATATTTATGTAATACAATTTTTTTTATGTATATTGTTCATGTTTTAAAAAAGTGCCTTGGAGCGCTCCCGGTGCGCGTACCGGTGAGCGCAACGGTAAGTGCAGTCTTCCGGCGCGCCCCGGTGCGTGTACCGGTGAGCGTCCCGTTAGCGCCATTGCCGCGGACGAAAACATCATCGTGATGTATCGCGTAGCCGCGCAATCCGTCTTATGACGCACGGCGTAAGCGCATCCGGAAGCGTCCGAGCGCATACGATCGCGCTACGTAAGTGCCCCCGGGCGCGCCCCGGGGCGCGTAGCGTAAGTGCGTCGGGTCATGTGACCTGAAAATAACACTTTTCATTGGTTCAGAACAGTTTTTTTTTCCAAATGATGAAAGCCCCCACCTTTTTTCCTCATTCTCACTTTGTACTTTGATTGAGGAAGACCTGCTTCTAGTAAGTGAGAAATGGCCACAGTAGCAGCAGCAGCAGGAGCACCTCAACCACCACCACCACCACCATCACAAGGACCACCACAACACCACAGTGGTGGTGAAGAAGAAGAGGAGGAGGAGGAGGAGGAGGAGAGGCAGTTCCTGCCTGAAGATAATCCCCCCTATAAACCGAAGGAGCACATTGTGTGGGAGTTTTTTAAAATCCCAAGGGGACTAAAGAAAGTCAATGTGCCAAAAGTGACATGTCTGATCTGTGGCACTGTACTTTCCAGGGGGAACCCTGCAAAAAAGTATTAATTTGGCAACAATACCATGATTCACCATATGCAACGCAGGCACCCTAACAACTATGCTGCGGCAGAGGTCAGAGAACTGACCAGAAACCCTCCCCAATCTTCTCCGAGCACCTCCAAAAGCAAACAACCCACTCCATCGGGTCCAGAGACAAGGGAGATGGTCCCAAATATCCAAACCCAGTTTGGAGATTTTAAAATAGTTTGTATATTTTGCGGGACTACAATTTCCTATGGAGAGCAAAGTATCAAATTGATCAACCGTGCTGGAGACAACCATAACTGCAGAAAGAAACCTTAATTTTTTCCTGATTTTTTTTGCTCCAGTTGAACCGTTAACAATTCCCTGTTTTTTGTTTGTCCCCATAAAAATTACAAAAAAATATAAAATTGTTCATAAAAGCCAAAAAAAGTAAAAAAAATTAAAAAAAACAATTAAAAAAATATAAAACAACAAAAAGAATAAAAAAAACAGTTCTTTTTAGAACTATCTCCAATTTATAAAAAAATGCTACATTTTTATAAAACTCTGTCATTCTTTTTTTTTCAGGGTACGCTCCCCGGTACGCTCTCCGGTGCACGTACCGGGCGCTCCCCCGCAAAAATCAAATTTTTTTTTTTTGCCCCGCGCGGCCCTTTTATGGCCCCCACATCAAACCTAGGGGTTCAGGGGGGTCTACCCTGTCCCCTTTTGGTCATTTCCCCCTTTGTTTTTGCCACCTCTTGTGTCTCGATCCTACCGAGACACAAGATGGCGGCCGCTCCGGACTGTTTGGTATGTTGACAGACACCCAAGAGGCAATCAGCTTTCCGCTCGCGTACTCGCGTAGCGCGCTGGTGCTTGCCCCGGTGCGCGCTTATAGATATATATCTTTTCTTTAACCTAAATTACTCAAAATCCACTGGAGCACATATCTTGAGACATAGCAAAGGCACATCGGGCTACCAGTCCCTACAATTTTGCCAAGTTTGGTGGAAATCCATTCAGCCGTTCGGGCTAAAAGTGAGTCCAACCGCCCTATGGAAATTAACATGGGGAAAACACGTTTTGGGACCCCCCTTTTATCTCTGCCCCCGCTTGACGAATCCCCCCCAAACTTTCAGGAAAGGAGCGGAGCTGGCCATTTTCTTGGAGAAATTCAGCCAATTCCGTCCATCAACGCCAAAGTTATTCCCAATAGAATGTTGCGGATTTCCTATGGAAACTAGGTCCTAACTATAACTACCTACTGGCAACTGCCAGTAGGTAATATTTATATATATATATATATACCACTTCGGTGCCTTTTTCTCCTGGGTACAGGAATTAGCAGAGCCCACCTCTATATCTCAGGACGAACAGAGCGGTGTAGGTGCCATTGGACATCACGCTGGGCGAGGTAATATTATAGCCTTGTCCCCGCTATAATTAATCCTGGGAAAAGGAGGTTGTTGCGGTTGGGGACTCGAGGGGGCACCTGACATTGGGACAGCTGGATTTTGGGGCTCAAATGCAGAATTGCTCCACTCCGCGCATTTCCTACCAGCAGAGTTTGGTGCATGCTGGAACCTGTAGGCACAGAACAATATGTGGCCACATGGAGGTCAAGGCGTGGTGGAACTTTCCTATGGGGCGGAGCATTTTCTCAGAAGCAGGAAGGGGCAGGATATTTAAATCTGGAATACTCACCTGCTTCATGAACGCTACACCCACGGCGCTGAAGAAGGCAGAGAAACGCCGAAATGCATTCGCCACAGCGGGTGTAATTGAACTTCTTTTCTCCATCTGTTCCTGATTAAAGGTGTCTCCAACGTCTCCCCTCAAGTTGGTCTTTTCTTTTCTTCGTGGAGGAAAGTGGATGCACATTCATAACGCGATTACCAGTGACGCGTTACAAAAGACTCCTGCAGCATAAGCGGCTTTGCTTCCTCACTGGAACCACTTCGGTGCCTTTTTCTCCTGGGTACAGGAATTAGCAGAGCCCACCTCTATATCTCAGGACGAACAGAGCGGTGTAGGTGCCATTGGACATCACGCTGGGCGAGGTAATATTATAGCCTTGTCCCCGCTATAATAAATCCTGGGAAAAGGAGGTTGTTGCGGTTGGGGACTCGAGGGGGCACCAGACATTGGGACAGCTGGATTTTGGGGCTCAAATGCTGAATTGCTCCACTCCGCGCATTTCCTACCAGCAGAGTTTGGTGCATGCTGGAACCTGTAGGCACAGAACAATATGTGGCCACATGGAGGTCAAGGCGTGGTGGAACTTTCCTATGGGGCGGAGCATTTTCTCAGAAGCAGGAAGGGGCAGGATATTTAAATCTGGAATACTCACCTGCTTCATGAACGCTACACCCACGGCGCTGAAGAAGGCAGAGAAACGCCGAAATGCATTCGCCACAGCGGGTGTAATTGAACTTCTTTTCTCCATCTGTTCCTGATTAAAGGTGTCTCCAACGTCTCCCCTCAAGTTGGTCTTTTCTTTTCTTCTTGGAGGAAAGTGGATGCACATATATATACATATATATATATATATATATATATATATATATATATATATATATATATATATATTTTACCTACTGACGTATATATATATTACCTACTGGCGGTCGCCAGTAGGTATATATAGTTAGGATTTTTTCTCTATGGGTTTTTTGAAAATTCTATGTCTAATAACTTTGGCGTTTGTGGACGGAATTGGCTGAAATTTTCAGGAAAATGGCACATTTTGTTTCTGAGCATCCCTTGAAAATTTGGGGGGGGTTCGTCAAGGGGGGGCCGAGAAAAAAGGGGGGTCCCAAAACGTGTTTTTAACATTGAGTTTTCCATAGGGCGGTTGGCCTCACTTTTAGCCCGAACGGCTGAATGGATTTGCACGAAACTTGGCAAAATTGTAGGGACTGGTAGCCCGATGTGCCTTTTGTAGGTCTCAATATATGTGCTCCAGTGGATTTTGAGAAATTAACGTTTAAAAAAAGATATATATCTGTAACAGCGGACCTGGCAGCGTCCCAGGACGCGTACTTTTCGCGCAACGGAGCTTTGTGAAGCGAAGCTGATTGGTTCTCCGGCGTCTGTCAACATTCCAAACAGTCCGTAGCGGCCGCCATCTTGTCTCTCGGTAGGATCGAGAGACAAGAGGAGGCCAAAGCGAAGGGGCAAATGACCATAAGGGGGAATAGTAGATCCTCGCTGACCCCCTAGGTTTGATGTGGAGGTTTTAAAAGGGCCCCGCGGGGCAAAAAAAAATAATATTAATAATAATCGAACGGCTGAATGGATTTGCACGAAACTTGGCAAAATTGTAGGGACTGGTAGCCCGATGTGCCTTTGCTAGGTCTCAATATATGTGCTTCAGTGGATTTTGAGAAATTAACGTTCAAAAAAAGATATATATCTGTAACAGCGCACCGCTTCGCGTACTTTTCGCGTTACGGAGCTTTGCGAAGCGAAGCTGATTGGCTCTCCGGTGTCTGTAAACATTCCAAACAGTACGTAGCGGCCGCCATCTTGTCTCTCGGTAGGATCGAGAGACAAGAGGAGGCCAAAGCGAAGGGGCAAATGACCATAAGGGGGCATAGTAGATCCTTCCTGACCTCTTAGGTTTGATGTACCATTTTGCCAAGTTTGGTGTAATTCCGTTCAGCCATTCAGGCTGTAGACGTATGTAAATGTCCAATGGAAAATTGCATGGGGAAAACACATTTGAAAGTGTTGAAATTTAGAACCAATTAAAATGTTACTTTGGTTTTGTATTTGTGTGTGATGAAAGTTAATTGGTTATGTATATATGTCAAATGAGAGGAAACCACAGCCATTTTGTGATACTACTGTCTGAGGTACATTTGTGAGGAATTTTTGGTGGTGAATTTCTGGTGTTTGATTTACACAGTACTAACACTTCTGCTACTTTTAAAAAGGTGAGTTGTTAATTTGTAAGGGGAACTATGTTGTACACTTGAAGATAATTTGAAAAATGTTTTCTGTTATTTATTTGCAGTCCTTCTGTTATACTAAATACTTGATAAAGTTAGTTTTATATTATGTATTACTAAAAACGATAAATGAAAGTGATTATTTTTTTCTGCAATTTACAGCAAGCAATTTCAAAATAAAATGGCTCACAATGAAGAGACCGTGGCAATTTCTTTTGAATTGTCCACTACATTGATTGAAATTGAGAGCACCAATAATGAAATATTGTCACAAGGAGGACATGACTTGTATGATTCCATTAGATTGATTGAAATGGACAGCACCAAGAATGAAATATTGTCACAAGGAGATGACTTGAATGATTCCACTACATTGATTGAAATTGAGAGCACCAATAATGAAATATTGTCACAAGGAGGAGATGACTTGTATGATTCCATTAGATTGATTGAAATGGACAGCACCAATAATGAAATATTGTCACAAGGAGGAGATGACTTGAATGATTCCACGAATAAACAAAGTAGAATCCACTCAGAGTGGTGGTGATCCCTAACAAGATGGGGAACACACAGTGTTGTATAAATGCCCCTCACACACCAACAGGCCCCTTGGTGTCATGCTTCATCATCGGGGCCTTCGCACCCCTCTACGGGATGCGGCGTGCTACGACTCGCGAATACGCAGGAGCACTTGAAAGTGAACTATGTGAGGGGGTGTGTCTACAAAAGTGTGAGTGAGGTGAGGTGAAAAAATGGTTAAAAATACCTGGCGCGTGGGTGAAACAAATTTATTAAATCCCCGGCTGGTATTATTAAAAAAGTGCAAGGCGTGGTTGAAAAAATACAAATTAAGGTATTACAACCACTGTGAAAAGTGTCAACATGTTTCGGAACTCAGAGGCTCCTTCTTCAGGACAAGGATAGCACTTACCCTCCCCTTACTCACATGTAAATGTAAAAGTGTAAAATTTAATTACAACAATGTGTAATGTACCTAACAATGTTATATATGTAGGTGGGTGTCGTTGCGCCCAATTGGCGATGAAAACCTGTAAAGAGAAAGCATACATAAACACCCTGGTCTAAGATGCACAGGCCCTAGGAGAAGAAAACAACTTCTCAAAATACAACAGGGTCAATCCAAAAATAGTGGAACCCTGTAAAGAATGAAAAAATAAAAAATAAAAAATAAAGTACACACACAAGGACATAACACAACGCTCACGGATATGTATATGTATATATGTACAAACACAGAACACAGACTTAATCTCTACTCTGATGGAAATAGAGCACAAAAATAGATAATTTCACAGCTTACATAAAGTTCTCAAAAATAAGACCTCATGAGCCTGTGCGTGTTATTGGGGGATCCTTCCTTTCTGTTCAGAAAATGACCTATAAAAACATTAATATATGGGATTCAATTTGTTGTAGGTACCAATGCACCAAAGCGCCAAACTCAAGCTCCTTTTTCTGACCCAAAACTCACGGTTACTGCAATGGCTAGTTGCCTGCCTTCCCTCAACGCGGCTCCGATGAAGTGAGCGTGCATCGCGTCAGTACCCTTCTTTATACTCTGCCATTAGGTCATTACCGATGGTTAATTGAATAATGAGGCCCGGGAGAAGCCCAAATAGGGAGATGCATTGTATTGTCACATGAATGATATCATCAGTGATGTGGTCATTGATGTCAAATGAGATGTCATCAGTGATGTCATCAGTGATGTCATTTGAGATGTCATCAGTGATGTCATCAGTGATGTCACTGACCATGTCATGAATGATGTAATATGTGACATCATCAGCAGTGGATTGCGGGTGCGCGATATATAGTTAGTGCAACTAACTATATATGGAATTTCATTGGTTTTATGTCAATAAAATGTCCAGCTAACTATATATGGTCTCTAACCTATGGTTTTTGCAGTGAATTTTCAAGGTTTTGTAAATGCTAATTCCTAACTATATATGGTCTATAACCTATGGTTTTTTCAGTGAATTTTCAAGGTTTTGTAAATGCTAATTCCTAACTATATATGGTCTATAACCTATGGTTTTTTCAGTGAATGTATATATATATATATATATATATATATATATATATATATATATATATATTACCTACTGACGGTCGCCAGTAGGTAGTTATAGTTAGAACCTAGTTTCCATTGTAAAAACATTTTTTGATTTGCGAATATCTTTGGTGTCATTTGACGAATCTTCCTGAAATTATCCAAAACAAAAGTCAATCCAGGTCAGCTATCCTAAAAGTTTGGGGGTGATTTGTCAAGCGGGGGCTGAGAAAAAAAGAGGGGTCCCAAAATATGTTTTCTCCATGTTCATTTCCGTAGGAAATTTTGCGACGAGCTACAACCCGAACTGCTGACCGGGATCACCCCAAATTTGGCAGAATGGTAGAGCTTGGTTCAGAAAGCAACTTTTTTTTTAAATGGTGTAAATCCGTTCAGTAGTTTTTGAGAAATTCAAAAAATAAGAGTGAAAAAATCATTTTCCCATAGGAAACTGAATTACTCCACATTTGGCAGAAAGGTAGTGCTTGGGTTAGAAAGAGACCTTTTTAAAAATGGTGTAAAATAAAAGTTTCGATATCTGGGCGAAGCCTAAGTTTCAGGCGCGAGCTTCACTGTGTTTGGCTGCTAGCACTCCAACCAGGAAGTGTTGGCAACCATCTTGTGGCTTGGTAGAATCGGGTCAACCAAAAGCGGAGAAACAAAGGTATAAAACAAGAGGCCTGCTCAGGGGGTCCCAGAAGGCCCCCCAGGGCCCAAAAAATCATTAAAAAAAAGAAAGTCGGCAAAAATGTGTGCTGGGGTCGCGGGTTTCTCATGTTTCATTTTAATGAGGCCCTTGGGTGGGCTAGGTTCCGGGGGTATTTCTTAAAAAAATAATAGCAGGGGCTCACAGGTGTTGCAGGGATGCGCTGGGGTCTGCGCAGCCCCGGGGCTTCACTCATGTTGGGAGGGGGGGTTGGGCGGCCCCCCTTCTGAAGCCTTGTATGTGCTTGTAACTTTGGCGTTGTTTGATGACTCGTTATGAAATTATCCAAAAGGTTTTTCTTTTTTGGATTTACTCTTATATTGAAAGTTTGTGGGTGAATGGTGTAGGAGGGGCTGAGAAAAAAGAGGGTCCTAAAACGTGTTTTCTCCATGTAATTTCTATACAAAACTTTACTGAAGTCTACAGGTGAAACTGCTGAACGGAATTATGCCAAATTTGGCAGCGAGAAAGGTGATGGTTGTAACCCCCTGAGTACCATGGGGTTGAGAACTCAGTAACAACGCGAGGTGATGTTAATACACGGTTGGTTTAATAGCACCAAAGAATACACGAGTACAACAAAGCAGATGGGCAAATGATGCTTGGCGGAGCCGATGATAAGGGCGTCCAACCGTCCTCTGCACGACTGTCGGTCCCGACAGCCACCCAACAGAGGACACCGTGCTAAGCAGTGGCCGACAATGCCACTCGAACTGCGGAATGGAGTTTAGGGAAGGCGCACTCTCTATTTCGTCCTCTGCATAGATGCCGGTCCCGACACCTCCCAACAGAGGGCAAAAAGAACGGAGGGAAAGCAAAAGGCAGAGCCCCAGTGTTCGATAACCCTCGAACGGGGAATGTCTCTCTGCGTATTCGAGTTCAAGTCACTCGACTACCCTCGAGCGGGGACTGAGTGCGTAGGCGGTTTAATGCGCTATCCACTGCTCGAACCCTCGAGCGGGGACTGGACTTGTTGGCGCTTCAATTGCGCGAAAGTAAAGCTCGAACCCTCGAGCGGGGACTGGGCGTGTTGGCGCTTCAAGTGCGCGAAAGTAAAGCTCGAACCCTCGAGCGGGGACTGAGCGTGTTGGCGCTTCTAGTGCGCGAAAGTAAAGCTCGAACCCTCGAGCGGGGACTGGGCGTGTTGGCGCTTCAAGCGCTGAGTTACGGAAGGCTCGAATCCTCGAGCGGGGACTGGGTGTGATGGCGCTTCAAATGCGCGAAGTTGAGTACTGCTCGAACCCTCGAGCGGGGACTGGGCGAGCTGGCGCTTCAAGCGCTAAGTCAGGAACTGCTCGAACCCTCGAGCGGGGACAGGGCGAGCTGGCGCTAGCAGCGCGTAGTCAGGAACTGCTCGAACCCTCGAGCGGGGACAGGGCGTGCTGGCGCTAGCAGCGCGTAGACTAAGAGGTGAGAGTAAACTCTCCAGAGGAACCGCTCACCTGAAGTAACTCACGGACTCCACGGCGGACTCGCAATATCCGACAGCCGCCCCCATCTCCCGGTCCGTTTTAAGCTGTTTCTTCCGTGTGCCTGCCTCGCGCATGCGCCGCGCGCAGCATGACGGGAGTTGTAGTTCCCGCCAGAGGTAGTATGGGGAGTGAAGTCCTGATACGGCGGGAACAGCTCTGTCAGTTACTACGCCAAGGTCCGTGTCCTAACAGTACATCCTCCTCCATCCAGCCTCCCTTACACAGGGCCCGGCTTGTCCGGATGCTTCAGGTGGAAGGCGGACACCAAACGTGGAGCGTTCAAACCAGACACCGGTTCCCACGTTTGATCCTCAGGCCCGAACCCTTTCCACGCCACCAGATACCATAGCTTGCCTCTGCTCCGTTTGGAATCTCTGATGCCCTTGACCTCGTACTCCGTGTCGGCTTCCACCATGTTCGTAGAAGGGACAGGCCGTCTAACCGTGAGGGCCGGTTTGAGCAGCGACACATGAAACACCGGATGGATCCGCATGGTGTTCGGAAGCTCCAACCGCATCGTCACAGGGCTGAGACAGGTCTTGATTCTGTATGGCCCAATGAATCGCGGGTGAAACACGCTATGTTTGCGAAATCTTAGGTTTTTCGAGGACACCCATACGTAATCGCCCTGTCTGTATATCGGCCCAGGCCGCCTTCTCCTGTCTGCGTATTCCTTGTAAGCCTCCTTGGCTGTCACCAAACAGCGTCTGGCCCTCCTGATCGTTTCCTTGATGTGGGCCACCCTCCTGTTGGTTTCAGGCACCCCAGAGGTGGCCCCAGGATGGGACAACGGAAGGAACCTCGGGTGGTACCCATAGGTGCAGTAGAAAGGCGACACCTTCGTGGAGCTGTGCGTGGCGTTGTTGTATGCGATTTCCGCAAGCCACAGCAGATCCACCCACTCCTCCTTGCCCTGGTCGATAAAACAGCGGAGATACTGCTTTAGGGTCTGGTTGAGGCGTTCTGTTTGGCCATCCGTCTGTGGGTGATAGCTGGTGGATAGGGCCGTTGTTACGTGAAGAACCGAACACCATGTTTTCCAGAACCGGGCCATGAACTGGGATCCGCGGTCCGATACTATCACACTGGGCAGCCCGTGTACCCGCACCACCTCCTTCAGTAGGATGCTTGCCAGTTGTCCCGCTGTGGGTACCCCTTTGCAGGCGATAAACCGTCCCATCTTTGTGAGGTAATCCACCACAACGAGGATGGCGGTACACCCTTTATCCTTGGGCAAACCCACAATGAAATCCAAAGAAATGCGTTCCCAGGGTCGGACCGGAGTTGGTAGCGGGCGCAAGAGTCCCTGGGGTCGCCTGTGGTCCGATTTCATGGTTGCACATACCGGGCATCCAGCAACCCACCCACGAACATCCGCTCGTACCGAGGGCCACCAAAACCGACGCAACACGTAGTCCAGCGTCTTCTCCAGCCCGAAGTGTCCCGCGCTAGGTGACTCGTGACACCACTCAAAGACCTGCTTCCTCAGGGTTGACGTGGGGACTAGTATGCACTCGCCCTTCACCGGTATCCCGTCCTTAACCCTCCATTCCTCATGTCTTTGAAGCCAAGCCCTCCACTCGAAAGTACGGATCCCTCTTTGGATACCGCTGAGGAAGGCCCCTGGCTGGATGGCTCCTACCACTGCACTTGGGGAGATGATGGGCCCGATGATCGGCGAGGGGCGCTCCCCATCGCTGGACTGCCTAGATAAAGCGTCAGCTTTCTTGTTTTCTGAGCCCGGCCGGTACGTGATGGTGAAGTGAAAGCCAGAGAAGAACTGCATCCACCTTAGCTGACGCGGCGACAGCTGTCTGGCCGCGGTCATGAACTGGAGGTTCCGGTGGCCTGTGAACACCATGACCACGTGTCGGGCCCCCATCAGCAAGTGCCTCCATTCCATGAATGCGTCCCTGATGGCCAATAATTCCTTCTCGTCCACGTGGTAATTCCTCTCGGCGTTGTTCAGTTTCCTGGACATGAAAGCCACCGGATGAAGCACTCCTATTCCATTCCTCTGCGAGAGGATGGCCCCCACTGCCAGATCGGAGGCGTCAGCTTCCACAACGTACGGTCGTTCAGGGTCGGGGTGAGCCAACACAGGAGCGTTGATGAAGGCTTGTTTTAACGCCTCGAACGCTCTCTGAGCTCCTGCGTCCCACAGAAAAGGTGATGATTTCCTCAGCAGATGGGTGATGGGAGCCACCATTCCAGAAAACCCCTCGATGAACCTCCTGTAAAAGTTGGCAAAGCCAAGGAAGCTCTGCACTTCCTTAACGTTCGTGGGAGACGGCCATGCAACAATAGCCTTTACTTTCCTTTCTGCCATCGTCTGGCCGTTGGGGCTTAACATCACCCCCAAGAACTCCACGGTGGTGACGTGGAAGTCGCATTTGCTGAGTTTGCAGAATAAGGAGTTTTCTCTGAGTATCTGTAGGACTGATGACACATGTTTCACGTGGTCTTCCGAGTTGTCTGAATACACTAATATGTCGTCTATGTAGACCACTACGTAGACGTCCAAAATGTCTCGGAGCACGTCATTCAGGAAGAATTGGACTGCAGCGGGGGCGTTGCACAGCCCAAAGGGCATTACTCGGTATTCAAAGAGGCCGTACCTCGTTTTGAAAGCTGTCTTCCATTCGTCGCCTCCCCGCATCCGTACAAGGTGATATGCCCCTTTCAGATCTAACTTGGTGTACACCTTTGCGCTCTTGACCTGCTCCAGGAGCACGTTGATGAGTGGCAGGGGGTAGCTGTTTTTTTTACTGTTATGGCGTTTAACGCCCTAAAGTCCACACACGCACGCAATTCTCCGTTGGCTTTCGGGATAAAAAAAAGAGGAGAGGCCGCTGGGGACTTGGAAGGCCTAATGAATCCCATCTTTAACATATCATCCAAATAGGAGCGGAGATGTACGTTCTCGGGTTCCGAGAGCGCATACAGTCTCCCACTAGGAACAGTAGCACCCGGAACCAGATCGATTTTACAGTCATATGTGCGGTGAGGGGGAAGAGTTTCCGCCTGCCTATCGTCGAATACATCCTGGTATTGTAGATACTCCGGGGGGAGCGCAACTTCTTTTTCGGCTGCCGTGGCCACATTGTACCCTGGTGCACTCTCCGTGACTGAGCACCCTGTGTACCGGCAGGAACGGGAACAGAACGGTGAATCCATCTTTACGGTGAGGGACTCCCAATCGATGGAAGGGTTATCTTTCTTCAGCCATGGCAACCGCAAGATGACTCCATACTGCGGGGCACAGATGATATTGAAATCCAGGACTTCCTGATGTTGCGGTCCATAGCATGCCTCCATATTCCCCGTGTGTTGACTGATGGGCCCAGAAACCAACCGGCGCCCATCCACCGCGTACACATCCTCGGGAACCGAACAGGGCATAAGTGGTACCCCTATTCGTTCAGCCTCCTTCTCGTCCATGAACAGCCCCGTGGCCCCAGAATCCACCATGGCAGAAACAGTGACCCATTCCTCCTGGACTTTAACTCGCAGAGGGATGAACAGGTGTCTGGAACCATTCACGCCGCGCCTTTGTATGGAAGGGATGTATCCATGACTCCAGGAATCCCCTTCTTTGTTCCGAGAGCCCTTTAGTTTTCCGCCTTCTTTTCCACCGACGCGGTGGACAGCCGGCTGGAGCATGAGGGTCCTGTTCTAGGTTTCACCGGACACTCACGGACGTATGTTATGTTATGTTATGTTATGTTATGTTAAGGGGTGCTTATAGAGCGCACTGTCACCGTGAGTTTCCTGGCGCTAATCTGATACTGAGGGAGGCAAAATGAATTAACCAGATTGTGGGAAAAGCCAGGTTTTTAAGGATTTACGAAATTGAATGAGCGAGTTAGAGGATTTGAGTGAGGGAGGGAGAGAGTTCCAGAATTTGGGGGCCAGGAGAGCAAATCTCCGGCCACCGGTTCTGCAGAGATTAAAGGAGGGGACAACCAGGAGACGGAGGTGAGAAGATCTAAGATTACGTGAGGGGCGGTAGGGACAAATGAGGGATTTCAGGAAGGCAGGGCAAGGGCCGGTGAGGGATTTAAAAGTAAGGCAGCCGATCTTAAAGGCTGCCCTCGAAGTGACCGAGAGCCAATGAAGTTTAGCAAGAAGAGGTTTGGCGGATTGCCATTTCGGAATCCCAAAGGCCAGTCTCGCCGCTTGGTTCTGAACGATCTGTAGTCTAGAAAGAAGGACCTTAGGCAGACCATGGTAGAGAGAGTTCGAGAAATCCAAGCGGGAGAGGACAAGAGCCATGATGACTAGAATCAGGGCTTCGGGGGTTAAGAGGTATGCCACCTTTCTAATCCTGCGCAGCTGATACATGCAGGTAGAAACCACCGTCCCTATTTGGGGTTTAAGGGATAGTTCGGAGTCAATAATGACTCCGAGGCTCTTTACCGAGGCCACGGGAGTGGGGGGGGGGACCAAGCTCTGCCGGCCAAAAATGCGGGCCCCAATGGGCGGAGCTCTTACCAGGGAGGAGGAGCTCCGTCTTCCCGGGATTCAGTTTCAGTTGGTTCTGGCTCATCCACTGACGAATGTGGGCCATAACCGCCTGGAAATTAGAGATAGCGAAAGAAGAGTCAAGAGGGAAAATAAGTTGCAGGTGGTCAGCGTAATTAAAGACGGTGACGTCCCACTGCCTTAGAGAGAAGAGAAGGGGTTGGAGATAAAGATTGAAAAGAAGAGGGGATAAGGAGGAGCCCTGAGGGACCCCGCAGAGTGAACGTTCCCTGGGTGCCCTAAAGGTGCCCAGGCTGACTGTCTGAGACCTCCCGGTTAGGAAGGATTTAACCCAGGCCAGCGCCAGGCCCTGGATGCCGGCCTGCTCGACACGGTGGAGGAGGATGTTGTGGTCCACCGTGTCGAAAGCGGCCGACAGGTCTAAGAGAACCAGGGCCTGGGGGGTGCCCCTGTCAACGCCGACTCTCAGAGCGTCCAACACAGCCAAGATCACTACCTCCGTGGAGTGGCCAGGTCTAAAACCTGCCTGGTTGGCTTCAAGGAAGTTGGAGCTCTCGATGAACTGGGAGAGACAGGCGGTGACGTGGGCTTCCAAGATTTTAGCAAAATAGGGCAGAAGGGAGATAGGTCGATAGTTCGCCAAAGCTGTGGGGTCGGCGCCAGGTTTCTTCAGTAAGGGCACCAGGACGGCTGCCTTAAAGGAGCTAGGCACCGAGCCCGAAGAAAGAGAAGAGTTCAGCAGGGGGAGAATGCTATCAGGGAGAGAAAGGCATATGTCCCGTAGTATAGATGGTGGACAGCAATCGTCCGGAGAACCTGATTTCACCCGAACGCCCAATGTTGCCAGGGATTTTGAATCAAGAGGGGGAAGGTGTGACAGGGAGAGTGCGTTAGGAGGGGGGCAGACAGAGTTAGAGCCGTGAGAGGTGACCGGGATGGTGTCCTTAATCATAGCAATTTTCTCTAGGAAAAACGTGCTGAGGGCATTGCATGACTCCTGTGTGGGGGCCTGGGTCGGGAGCGTCCGAGAGTCAGAGGTAAATTCGTCAAAGACTCTAAAGATTTCCTTAGATTTACAAGAGGCAGATAGAATTCTGTTAGATACATAGGCTGTTTTAGCTGCAGCGATGGCTTTTTTGTATTTGTTGCGAGCAGCCACATAAGTGTCTCTACTCGTGGGACAGTAGGTTCTTCTCCACTTACGCTCCAATTGGCGTAGCTCCAGGTGTTGGGTTTTTAGTTGGAGATCAAACCATTTGTGGGAGTTACTGTGCCGAGAGCGGGGAAACTTGGTAAACGGAGCAAAAATATCGCTAGCTGACATGAGCCAGCGAGAGATATTACCGTCTAGCTCATCGGCGCAGATATCGTTGGGAAGGGAAGGACAGAACTGAGACAGATGGGAGAGGAATTTAGAGGGGTCGACAGCCCTCCACTTACGGGCGACACCGCCCTCCAGAGGGGGGGCCCTGGTGTTACCATCGACTAGGATTGTAGTCTCGATCAGGGAGTGATCAGACCACACACAAGGAGTGATCTGCGGGCAGGAAGACTTCACCCCATGAATCCAGATGTGGTCGAGGATATGACCACCGCTATGAGTGGGGGTCTTAAGAAGTTGAGTGAAGTTTAGACTTGAAAGAGTCTCGAATAGCTCAGTGGCATGTGGCCCGGCATCCTTATGTTGGAACCAATAATTAAAATCGCCAAAGATGGCGACACGAGGGGTGGAGGTGATGAGATTGGCAAGCTGCTCAGTGAAGGATGAGGGGAAGAAGGGCATAGGGGAAGGGGGGCGGTAGAGAATTATGACCGTGACTGCACCCACCTCAGTTCCCAGACTAAGCACCATATTATCCACTTCGGGGAGAATAAGAGAGGCGGTAGCGATGGTTTTTAAGTTCTTGCGTATTACCGCTGCCACCCCGCCACCGGGACGGCCCCCAGGGCGATTGGCATTCAACAGGTAGTAGTCAGGGGGTAATGCCGCCAGGATATCAGGGAGGGAGTCGTCGGTGAGCCATGTTTCTGATAATAGCAGAATATCAGGACTCTCAGCCAAAAGTAGGAGGAAGATGTCCGTTTGGTGTCTTACAAGGGAACGAGTATTAAGATATAGTATTCGGATGTTAGATTCGGTAATGGCAGGTGGAATATGTGGCACATCCGATCCCAGGTGGGGAGGACTGTTCCCCATGATTCCCAGTGAAGAAATGCGAGCTCTGACTGCAGGCGGGAGGGAACTAGGGTAAAATTGTAAGCTCTTTAGAGCAGAAGAAGTGTAAGAGAACACGGCAGCAGCGTCCCTGGCCCCTTGGCCCGTCCGGCCGCGGACGGGCGCAGACGGGCTTAACTCAGGCGCAACTCCGGCGTGCCTACGGCGCGCCCGCTGCGCTGACGCATAGCGGCAGTTTAAATAGGAAGATGACGAGGGGGGTGTGGCGGAGGTGGAGCACGCCGACCAACCCAACCCAAGATGGCGCCCGCTGCCGCCGGGGAGCACCGTTAAGCGGTCAGCCCACGGAGGATTGCTGACTTCAGGCAGGCTGACGAGGTAAGTGTGGCTGCTAGTAATTAGCAAGAACAAAAGTGAGGGAAGTTTTAAAACTAATGTCACTGCTCACAGTCAGCAGGACAAAAATGTCAGGGAGACAGGTTAGACTGCTCGTAGTCAGCAGGATAAAAACAAGAATTAAAATAAGTTAAAGCGGCGCTCCAACAGTTGCACGCAAGCCCTCTGCCACCGGGCTGCAAGCTATCGCTAGAGAGGGGGAGGGTGGGTCCTAAATAGGAAGATGACGAGGGGGGTGTGGCGGAGGTGGAGCACGCCGACCAACCCAACCCAAGATGGCGCCCGCCGCCGCCGGGGAGCACCGTTAAGCGGTCAGCCCACGGAGGATTGCTGGCTTCAGGCAGGCTGACGAGGTAAGTGTGGCTGCTAGTAATCAGCAAGAACAAAAGTGAGGGAAGTTTTAAAACTAATGTCACTGCTCACAGTCAGCAGGACAAAAATGTCAGGGAGACAGGTTAGACTGCTCGTAGTCAGCAGGATAAAAACAAGAATTAAAATAAGTTAAAGCGGCGCTCCAACAGTTGCACGCAAGCCCTCTGCCACCGGGCTGCAAGCTATCCGTAGTGTCCCTTTTTTCCGCAGTATAAACAAAGGCCCTGTTTCCTGCGGGATTCTTTCTCTATCGCCGTTAGACTGGCTCTGACAGCTCCGATATCCATGGGTTCATTTCTTGGAGGTGTTGGCGATTCGTTGGCGCCGGTGTGGCCTAAAGCGGAGGGGGTTTTGTCTTTTCGTGGCCCCACACCACGGCGTTCGCTTAGTCTATGCTCAAGGCGTAGTGCTAGACTGATCAGGTCTTCACAAAGTGCGGGTTGGGGGTCTATCTGTGCGATTACGTCCTTCAACTCCTCACTCAGACCCTGATGAAATAACGCTGTCTGTTTGGCCGGTGGCCATTTGGTTTCCGCTATGAGATGCCTGAACGCGTTCAGATATTGAACTAGGCCCGTGGAGCCCTGTTTCAGCTGGAGCAATTGCGGTCCGCTGTATAGGAATCAGCTCTTCTGTCAAAGACCTTGACAAACTCCTCCTGAAAAGCCTCCCAGTCATACAACAACGGGTCGTCTCTGCTCACCAAAGGAACAGCCCATTGAGCCGCGTTTCCTGCCAAATACGAGATCATGAATGCCACCCTCACCTGATTCGTAGGAAAAGACTTGGGCTTACAGGAGAAGTGCAGGGCCACCTGTGTTATGAACACCTGCACTGTGGCTGGGTCACCGCTGTATCGCTCTGGCGCAGACGGGCTTAACTCAGGCGCAACTCCAGCGCGCCTACGGCGCGCCCGCTGCGCTCGTCCGCTGCGCTGACGCATAGCGGCAGTTTAAATAGGAAGATGACGAGGGGGGTGTGGCGGAGGTGGAGCACGCCGACCAACCCAACCCAAGATGGCGCCCGCCGCCGCCGGGGAGCACCGTTAAGCGGTCAGCCCACGGAGGATTGCTGGCTTCAGGCAGGCTGACGAGGTAAGTGTGGCTGCTAGTAATCAGCAAGAACAAAAGTGAGGGAAGTTTTAAAACTAATGTCACTGCTCACAGTCAGCAGGACAAAAATGTCAGGGAGACAGGTTAGACTGCTCGTAGTCAGCAGGATAAAAACAAGAATTAAAATAAGTTAAAGCGGCGCTCCAACAGTTGCACGCAAGCCCTCTGCCACCGGGCTGCAAGCTATCGCTAGAGAGGGGGAGGGTGGGTCCTAAATAGGAAGATGACGAGGGGGGTGTGGCGGAGGTGGAGCACGCCGACCAACCCAACCCAAGATGGCGCCCGCCGCCGCCGGGGAGCACCGTTAAGCGGTCAGCCCACGAAGGATTGCTGGCTTCAGGCAGGCTGACGAGGTAAGTGTGGCTGCTAGTAATCAGCAAGAACACAAGTGAGGGAAGTTTTAAAACTAATGTCACTGCTCACAGTCAGCAGGACAAAAATGTCAGGGAGACAGGTTAGACTGCTCGTAGTCAGCAGGATAAAAACAAGAATTAAAATAAGTTAAAGCGGCGCTCCAACAGTTGCACGCAAGCCCTCTGCCACCGGGCTGCAAGCTATCCGTAGTGTCCCTTTTTTCCGCAGTATAAACAAAAGCCCTGTTTCCTGCGGGATTCTTTCTCTATCGCCGTTAGACTGGCTCTGACAGCCCCGATATCCATGGGTTCATTTCTTGGAGGTGTTGGCGATTCGTTGGCGCCGGTGTGGCCTAAAGCGGAGGGGGTTTTGTCTTTTCGTGGCCCCACACCACGGCGTTCGCTTAGTCTATGCTCAAGGCGTAGCGCTAGACTGATCAGGTCTTCACAAAGTGCGGGTTGGGGGTCTATCTGTGCGATTACGTCCTTCAACTCCTCACTCAGACCCTGATGAAATAACGCTGTCTGTTTGGCCGGTGGCCATTTGGTTTCCGCTATGAGACGCCTGAACGCGTTCAGATATTGAACTAGGCCCGTGGAGCCCTGTTTCAGCTGGAGCAATTCGCGGTCCGCTGTATAGGAATCAGCTCTTCTGTCAAAGACCTTGACAAACTCCTCCTGAAAAGCCTCCCAGTCATACAACAACGGGTCGTCTCTGCTCACCAAAGGAACAGCCCATTGAGCCGCGTTTCCTGCCAAATACGAGATCATGAATGCCACCCTCGCCTGATTCGTAGGAAAAGACTTGGGCTTACAGGAGAAGTGCAGGGCCACCTGTGTTATGAACACCTGCACTGTGGCCGGGTCACCGCTGTTTCGCTCTGGCGTGGCCAACGGTATAGCGACCGGCATTTCCACCACAACTGCTGCTTGTGGGCCTGCGCCATGAGCTCCTGCATTGAAGGGGTTCCGCTGTGCATGGTCCATTCTGGCCTTTAGGTCAGCGGTTTCCTGCCGGGATGCAGCTAGCTCTGTTTGTACGTCGAGTAATGCGGCCAATACGTCGTCCATGGCTGCCATTCTCCTTTCTCAACCAGGAGGTGGATTAAGGTGAATAATAGGTCGGTTATTATGTAACCCCCTGAGTACCCCGGGGTTGAGAACTCAGTAACAACGCGAGGTGATGTTGATACACGGTTGGTTTAATAGCACCAAAGAATACACGAGTACAACAAAGCAGATGGGCAAATGATGCTTGGCGGAGCCGATGATAAGGGCGTCCAACCGTCCTCTGCACGACTGTCGGTCCCGACAGCCACCCAACAGAGGACACCGTGCTAAGCAGTGGCCGACAATGCCACTCGAACTGCGGAATGGAGTTTAGGGAAGGCGCACTCTCTATTTCGTCCTCTGCATAGATGCCGGTCCCGACACCTCCCAACAGAGGGCAAAAAGAACGGAGGGAAAGCAAAAGGCAGAGCCCCAGTGTTTGATAACCCTCGAACGGGGAATGTCTCTCTGCGTATTCGAGTTCAAGTCACTCGACTACCCTCGAGCGGGGACTGAGTGCGTAGGCGCTTTAATGCGCTATCCACTGCTCGAACCCTCGAGCGGGGACTGGACTTGTTGGCGCTTCAATTGCGCGAAAGTAAAGCTCGAACCCTCGAGCGGGGACTGGGCGTGTTGGCGCTTCAAGTGCGCGAAAGTAAAGCTCGAACCCTCGAGCGGGGACTGGGCGTGTTGGCGCTTCAAGTGCGCGAAAGTAAAGCTCGAACCCTCGAGCGGGGACTGGGCGTGTTGGCGCTTCAAGCGCTGAGTTACGGAAGGCTCGAACCCTCGAGCGGGGACTGGGTGTGATGGCGCTTCAAATGCGCGAAGTTGAGTACTGCTCGAACCCTCGAGCGGGGACTGGGCGAGCTGGCGCTTCAAGCGCTAAGTCAGGAACTGCTCGAACCCTCGAGCGGGGACAGGGCGTGCTGGCGCTAGCAGCGCGTAGTCAGGAACTGCTCGAACCCTCGAGCGGGGACAGGGCGTGCTGGCGCTAGCAGCGTGTAGACTAAGAGGTGAGAGTAAACTCTCCAGAGGAACCGCTCACCTGAAGTAACTCACGGTCTCCACGGCGGACTCGCAATATCCGACAGCCGCCCCCATCTCCCGGTCCGTTTTAAGCTGTTTCTTCCGTGTGCCTGCCTCGCGCATGCGCCGCGCGCAGCATGACGGGAGTTGTAGTTCCCGCCAGAGGTAGTATGGGGAGTGTAGTCCTGATACGGCGGGAACAGCTCTGTCAGTTACTACGCCAAGTTCCGTGTCCTAACAATGGTCCAGAAAGCATCCTTTTGTTTAAATGGTGTAAATCCGTTCAGTAGTTTTTGAGAAATATCAAATTTGACAGATATTGATACTTGGAAATTCTGACATCTGATTGGCTGAGGGGTTACGAGCACAAGCTTGCGGCTGATTGGCTGTGAACGGTTGAAACCAGGAAGTGTTGGTAGCCATTTTGTGATTTACTCCGTCAGCTCGTATCTCTTCGTGTAGAAGCCATCGGGTCTGTAGTTTTACCTGTGCGAGGCAACACTGGCATCTGTGTCTGTGTGAGATATGCCTTTCACGCTGCCTCTCCTCATATCACAAGGTCGTGGATATGTCTTTAGAAGCCCGTCCGTCGCTCAGAGCTCTGTGAGTCAGTCTGTCCGTACTATCTCCTACACTAACCAAAGACTACCCAAACACCATTGCGCTGTCGTAAACTTTAAAACACTACCCCAGCACGATCTCCTACACTACCCAAACACCACTGCACTACCCTAAACCTACCCCCAGTACAACCCCCTACCCAAACACCACTGCACTATCCTAAACCCTAAAATACTACCCCCAGCACAACCCACAACACTACCCAAACACCACTGCATTGTCGTAAACCCTAAAACACTACCCCTATCAGGACCCCCTACCCTATGCAAACACCACTGCAGTACCGTAGATCCTAAAACACTATCCCAGCATGACCCCCTACACTACCCTACCACCAGTAGACTACCCTAAACCCTAAAACACTATCCCTCACACTACACAAACACCACTGCACTACCCTAAACTCTAAAATACTACCACCAGCATGACCCCCTACACTACCCAAACACCACTGCAGTACCGTAAACACTAAAACACTACTCTGAGGACGAACTGCTACACTATACAAACACCACTGCACTACCCTAAACCCTAAAAGTCTACTCCCAGCATGACCCCTTACACTACCCAAACACCACTGCATTTTCGTAAACTCTAAAACACTACCTCCAGCACGATTCGTACACTACCCAAACACCACGAAGTACCTTAAACCCTAAAACGCTACCCCCAGCATGAACCCCCAAACAGTACACAAACACCACTGCACTACTTTAAATTCTAAAACAGTAGTCTCTGCATGATTTCCCACACTACGCAAACACCACTGTGCTACCCTAAATCTAAAACATTACTCTCAACACGAACCCCCTACAGTACGCAAACACTACTGCACTATCCTAAACCCTAAAACACTAATCCCAGCATGTCCAACGAACACTACCGAAACACCAATGCATTTTTGTAAACTCTAAAATACGAATCTATGACAGAATATCGAGGGTCAGAATATCGACAGACAAAATATCGACGCTGGAATATCGAAGGCAAGTATATCGACACCCTATCTACAACATGGTAAGTACAAAAATATCTATACTAAAATATCGATGTTAAAAATATCATAATTAAAAATATCGTTTTTTTTGTAAAAAAAAAGTTAAAATAAGTTAATAATACTTATATATAATTGAAACTTATTTAAAAAATATGTTATAATGTTTAAAATGATTAAATAATACATATTTAATATTAAACATTTAATTAAAATTAAACATACAATATTTAATATATACTTAATTAACAATAATATATAAATATTTGTTAATTATTTAAAAAATATTAACAAATACTATAAATTACAAATACATCAACACTCATAAAATAATAACATAAATAATATTAAATAATTATATTTAATAAATAAAACCAATTAAATATACTTTCAATATTATAAAAAATAATTAAATACAACATTATGTAACATATTAAATACATAAATAAATATAAATAATATTGGATAGCGTAAGGGTAAAAATTACCATTCAAACTCCAGAGGGTGCAACATTAGGTAAAGCGTTGGATAGCGTAAGAGTAAAAATTACTATTCCCACTCCAGAGAGTGCAACAGTAGGGAAAGCGTTGGATAGCGTAGGGAGAAAAATTACTATTCCCACTCCAATGAGTGCAACATTAGGGAAAAGGTTGGATAACGTAAGGGTAAAAATTACTATTCCAACTCCAAAGGGTGCAACAGTAGGGAAAGAGTTGGATAGCGTAGGGGGAAAAATTACTATTCCCATACCACAGAGTGCAACAGTAGGGAAAGCGTTGGATAGTGGGTGGGTACAATTTACTATTCCCACTCCAGTGAGTGCAACAGTAGGGAAATCATTGGATAGCATACGGGTAAAAATTACTATTCCAACTCCAGAGGGTGCAACAGTAGGGAAATCATTGGATAGCGTAGGGGTAAAATTACTATTCCAACTCCAAAGAGTGCAACAGTAGGGAAAGAGTTGGAAAATCAGAAATAACCTTGGGAAGAAACTTAGGGTGAGTACGCATAACAACCTTAGCAGCATGAAATACAGTATAAGGTTCTTGGCAACACAACCCCTGAATTTCACTCACCCTGCGGGCCGATGTAATGGCCACGAGGAACGCTGCCTTCCAGGACAGGTGCTACAACGAAGCCTTATGAATAGGTTCAAAAGGCTTCTTCATCAACCTGGACAGCACCACATTCAAGTCCCATGAAGGCGAAGGAAGCCTGACAGGAGGGAATACTTTCTTCAAGCCTTCCAGAAAATCTTTGATCACAGGGATCTGGAAGAAGGAAGTCTGTGAAGGGCATTTCCTGTAGGCAGTCAAAGCAGCCAGATGAACCTTAATGGAATGGACATTAAGGCCAGACTGCGCCAGATGTAGCAGATATGGAAGGATGACATCCTCCTTGCATGTCGTAGGGTCATAGTTCTTAGACTTGCACCAGATGCAAAACCTCTTCCACTTGTAAGCATAGGAAGTCCTAGTGGAAGGTCGCTTAGCCTCCTTCAGTATGTCCATACAATCCTCTGGGAGATTCAGATGGCCATATTGCACTATTTCAGGAGCCATGCCGCCAAACTCAAAGACGAGAGGTTGGGGTGCACCATTCGCCCCCGAACTTCGTGAGAAGGTCCAGCCTGCACGGCAGCTTCATGTGAGGAAGGAGAGACCGGTAAAGCAGGTCCGTGAACCACCACTGTCTGGGCCATTCCGGGGCAATCAGAATCATCCTCGCCCTGGAATGGGACAGCTTGATGAAAACCGTCGGGATCAGGGGAATGGGTGGAAAAGCGTACAGAAAGCTGTTCGACCAGTTGATCCATAACGCGTTCCCCAGCGTCCCTGGCTGGTAGTACCTGGAGGCGAAGTCTCGGCATTTGCTGTTTTCGGCGGTGGCGAACAGATCTACGTCTGGAGTTCCCCACCTTGCGAAGACTTCTCCTAGTACTTTGTCGTTTATGACCCATTCGTGGTTTTCCTGAATCAGTCTGCTCAGCTCGTCTGCCTGAACATTCTGCACACCTGGCAGATGGGTGGCCGTTATCGACAGTCCTCGGGCCAGAAGCCAGTGCCAGATCGCCTGCGCCTCCTGCGACAGAGTGCGGAATCTCGAGCCCCCCTGCTTGTTGAGGTAATACATCGTAGTCGTATTGTCCGTCTGTACAAGGAGAGAGTTGGTCTGGAAGGACGGGCAAAAAGCCTTCAGTGCCAAGTGAACAGCTCTGAGTTCCAGGAAATTGATGTGGTACGTGGACTCCGTCGGGGACCTCGTCCCTTGAATCTGTAAGTCTCCGGAGTGCGCTCCCCATCCCTGGAGAGACGCATCCATCACGATAGTCTGTGTGGGAATGTCCTTGTGGAAGGGAACCCCTCTGAGGAGATTCTCCGCTGAACACCACCACTTCAGAGACTGAAGAGCATGTAGAGACAGTCGTATTTTGTCGTCCCAAGATCCTCTCCTCTGGTCCCACTGATCTTCTAAGCACTCCTGCAGCGGTCTCATGTGCAGCCGCGCATGTGGCGTCAGGAAAATACAAGAGGCCATCGATCCCAGTAGAGAAGACACCGTCCTCACTGTCGTAGATGGAGTGGACATTAGAGCCTGGGCCTTCCGAAGGAGTGATAATCGTCGCTCCTCCGAAGGAGATATGCTTGCTGACAGCGTATTGATGGAGGCTCCCAAGTACTGAATGCACTGGACCGGAGTCGGGACAGACTTCGACATGTTGATGTGCAACCCCAGCTTGTTCAATAGAACGCACGTCATCTGGAAGTGTGCTTGAGCTTCCGAGAAGGAGGAGGCCTTGATCAACTAATCGTCCAGGTACGGGTAGACAAACACCTTGTTCTTCCTCAGGTGTGCCGCTACCACTGCCATGCACTTCGAGAACGTCCTGGGCGCAGACTTCAGCCCGAACGGAAGCACCGTGTACTGATAGTGATTGGTGCCGTCTTCAAATCGCAGGAACTTCCTGTGTTTGTGTGCAATGGGCACATGGAAGTATGCATCCTGTAGGTCTATGGCACATAGCCAGTCTCCCTGTTGCAACTGAGGAAAAATCTGATGCAACGACAGCATGCGAAACTTTTCTCTGCGAATCCACTTGTTTGCCTGTCGCAAGTCCAGAATGGGCCTGAACTCGTTCTTGTCCTTCTTGCGGACCAGAAAGAACCGGGAGTACAGACCTCTTCCTCTTTGAGACAGAGGTACATCTTCTATCGCCCTTTTCCTTAACAGGATATCGGCCTCCGCCTGGAGCTCGCGCAGCTGATACTGCGAGCCGACCGGAGGAATCGAAGAAGGAGGGCTGGTGAACCGAAGACTGTATCCATTGCAAACAATATTCAGCACCCACTTGTCCTGAGTAATTTTTCTCCACTCTGCCAGAAAAAATTGAACGCTTCCCCCCACCGGAGCGGGTAACGGATGAAGGGGAAGTAACCGCTCAATGTCGAGACCCGGCCGGGCCTTTGTTCGCGGTAGAGGACTGCTGTCCACCTCTACCCCTCTGGAGTTTCTGGAAGGGTCTCCGGAACTGCTGCTGTTGTTGTTGCTGCTGTTGCCCCGAAGATTGTCCTCTTCCTTTCCCCTGCGAGCCGAACCGCCGTTGGAACTGGCGGTAGGGCTTCTTGTCCTTGGGTTTCTCCAGACCCACAGCCGTCAGGGTTTCAGCCTCGGCCTTCATGCGGGCCATTTCATCGTCGGCATGTTTCCCGAATAGTGTTTCACCGGTAAACGGCAGATTGGCCACCCGCTGTTGCGCCTCAGGCTTGAGTGACGTAAGCCTGAGCCAAGCATGGCGGCGCTGGTTGACCCCGTGACAGTAGCTATGTGCGGCCAGCAGTGCGATATCCGCAGCGGCGCTGATGGCCTGGTTGGAAACCAGCATCCCTTCCTTGACAATTTCTTGGAAGTCCTCCCTCCTGTTGCATGGTAGAAGGTCCGCGAACTGTTCCAGGGAGTCCCACAGCGCACGGACGTACCGCCCCAGCAAAGCCGAATCGCTGGAGGCCTTCATAGTAGTGGAAGAAGTCCCACAGGCCTTCCTTCCAGCCGAATCGATCCAGCGGCTCTCTTTATCCGGTGGCACTGTGGAGGACGGGGAGGTAGAATGCAACTTCCTAGCCGCCGTCACTATCACAGACTCGGGCACTGGGTCCATTCGTAGGAAGGCCGGGTCCGAGTCAGGTGCTCTGTACTTCTTTAGAAGTCTGGAGGGAGCAGCCTTCACCACCGCCGGTGTAAGGAACAGCTCCTCCGCAGGTTCGACCAGTCCTGGTACCAACGGCAGCAGAGGGCGAGACAGGTGCTTCTTGTGAAGAGTCTCGAATATCACGGACGTCGTAGGTGTAGGAGCTGTCACTGTGATACCCAACTTTGCAGCCCCCCTCAGGAGAACCTCCTGGAACATGCCGATGTTGTCAATCGGAGACACCCTAGTCTCCGGGGAGTCCGATAAAGTAGGCAAATAGGAACGAGTCCTAGAGGATGCCGTACGGGACCTGGACCTATGCCTCCTATGGCGATGCCGAGATCTAGTGGAGGACCTGTGTCTACTCCTCGATCTGTCTCTCCGTCTGGAGTGCGACCTCGATCTTCTAGGTCTGGGACGTTCTGCCGGTTTCCCCGGGGCGTACGTCTTGGGTTTGGGCGGTTCCTTAGACTTAGGAGTCTTCTTGGGAGGGGTCGGAAGCCTGGGCAACGAGACCGATCTCGGTGAAACCGGTGGCGGTTTGTCTGGCACCGGAGTCCGTGTTCCTGTTGGAAGCGGAGGCAGAGGAGGCAACGGAGGAGGGGTTGGAGCCCTCGGAGGTAGACCTCTTGGCAACGGAGGCAGAGGTGTAACAGTTTTCTTCGGAGTATACACCTCCGAGTACACCGATCCTGGTGACCCGCCATCCTTTCCTGACTGAGGGGAGCCCCCCACAATCCTAGGCCTTGCATCACGATCCCTCGACGTCGAAGAACGGTGACCAGATGTCGAACGTAGGTCCCTCGACGTCGAGCGCCCCTTCGGCGTCGACCGTCTTCCATGCTTCAGCGTCGAACGTCGTCCAAGCCTCGACGTCGATCCCGACCATCTCGACGACGATCTCTTGTGTCTCGACGTCAATCTTTTGCGCCTCGACGGCGACCTCGACCGCCTCGACGGCGACCTCGTCCGCCTCGACGGCGACCTCGTCCGCCTCGACGGCGACCTCGACCGCCTCGACGGCGACCTCTTCCGCCTCGACGGCGACTTCTTTCGCCTCGACGGCGATCTCTTCTGCCTCGACGGCGACCTCTTCCGTTTCGACGGCAGCCTCAACAACGAGGATCCCCTCGACGACGATCGTGTCCTTTCCGTCGACGGCGATCGGCGGTGTCGCCTTGAGGGCGAGCGCCGACGCCGGGCCCGTCGACGCGATCACTCGACGTCGACGCCGAAGAAGACACCGAAAAAATCATCACAGGGTTCGACGGCGGCCTGTGCAAGTCCCTCGACGTCGACGGGCGACGTTTCCTCGACCCAGAGCCCTGGGTAGACGGGGAGCCGGCCTTGGACCTCCCTCTCGACGTCGTGGTCAGTGCCACCGACCCAGATGGAGAATGGGGACGTTTGCTGGAGTTCCTGCCCCTGGGGAGCCCCCCAGAGGCCTCAGCATGGGCAGATGAAGCCCCTCCAGACCCACCTTGCGCCTTCAGCCTTCTTTCCTCGAGGCCCTGAAGCCTGATCTTCATTCTGTCCTTCAGGGTCCTGCCAGAGAAGCCTTGACAAATGTCACACTCCTCTGGGATGTGGGAAGAGGGAAGGCAGAGGATACACACCTCATGGGGGTCTGATTTTGCTTTCTTCCTGGAGCACTCCGGGCATTTGTCAAATAATGCAGGCATATTTGACATCAAAAGGGAGCAAAAACCAAGAGGAAAAGCACAAAAGTACTTAGGAAGTACTCAAATCGAATTTAAAGTGAAAAAACACCAATAAACCCTTGAAAAGGGAGAGCTCAATGCTCCAGGGTCCTGCTTGCAGGAGCCGGTAAAAAGAACTGAAAGTAACTGGGACCTGCAGGGCATTCTGGGATACTGTGAAGTTCTGGAAAGTTCTCTTAAAGGCACAGTATCCTGTTTTGAGCCACATAATGGCAGCCTATGGGGCTTGTCTGTCCAGGTTCTTCTCTCTATCATTCCTGAGGGATTTTGCTGTTAAAGCAAGGGAAATCTGTACAGGCTTTGCTGTTTTGTGGATTTTTGTGGTGGAATTTCTAGTTGAAGTACTGGACAGTGTAGCCTTTTTAGGCTGCATTATCTGTCTTTAAATTCTCTCTTAAGTGTCTGTGCAGTTCTGCGTTTTTCGACACTGTAAGAGATTATTTTTGATTGCTCCGGGGTCCACGCACATGGGCGGGACTATTCACTAGATTATGACTATACACAGAGATCCCCTACTACAGAAAGAGTTGGATAGCGTAGGGGGAAAAATTACTATTCCCACTCTAGAGAGTGCAACAGTAGGGAAAGCGTTGGATAGCGGGTGGGTAGAAATTACTATTCCCACTCCAGTGAGTGCAACTGTAGGGAAAGCGTTGAATAGCGTACGGGTAAAAATTACTATTCCAACTCCAGAGGGTGCAACAGTAAGGAAAGCGTTCGTTAGCGTAGGGTGGAAATTTACTATTCTAACTCCAAAGGGTGCAACAGTAGGGAAAGCGTTGGACAGCGTAGGTGGAAAAATAACTATTCCAACTCCAGAGGGTGCAACAGTAGGGAAAACGTTGGATAGCGTAGGGGGAAAAATTACTATTCCCACTCAAGTGAGTGCAACAGTAGAGAAAGCGTTGGATAGCGTACGGGTAAAAAATAATATTCCAACTCCAGAGGGTTCAACAGTAGGGAAAACATTGGATAGCGTACGGGTAAAAATTACTACTCCAACTCCAGAGGGTGCAACAGTAGGGAAATCGTTGGATAGCGTCAGGGTAAAATTACTATTCCAACTCCAAAGAGTGCAACAGTAGGGAAAGAGTTGGATAGCGTAGGTGGAAAAATTACTATTCCCACTCCAGAGAGTGCAACAGTAGGGAAAGCGTTGGATAGTGGGTGGGTAAAAATTACTATTCCCTCTCCAGTGAGTGCAACAGTAGGGAAAGTGTTGGATAGCGTAGGGTGACAAATAACTATTTCAACTCCAGAGGGTGCAACAGTAGGGAAAGCTTTGGATAGCGTAGGGGGATAAATTACTATTCCAACTCCAAAGGTTGCAACAGTAGTGAAAGCTTTTAATAGCGTAGAATTTTATTTTAAAATACTTATAATTTATGTTTATATTTGCAATAATGTATAATTCATTTTTTTTATACATCAACATCAATAAAAAACTATTAATAATTAATAAAACCAATAACATTAGAAAAATTATTTGACAATAAATTAACAACAAACACCAATAAATAATAATTATTAAATATTACTCACCAAATAATAAATATAAAAAAATTAACTATTTATCATAAAAATATTATATATTTTTTACATTTAATTCACAATTAAAAAACATTAAAGAAACAATATACAAATTTTAAAAAAATTTAAAAAATGTTTACCAATTAATTGATGAATTTTTCTACTGATTAAAATATAATTACAAATTACAAATATTAATTGCCAATTAAATAAATTAATTATGTATTCAAATAATTAATTGCCAATTAATAATTAATTATTACATTAATTATCCATAACAAAAAATGTATAAATAATTAAATATTTACAATTAAATTACTTCCCACCCAATACCCCTATAATCCCACAACACGCTACGGTACTAAAACATAACATTTAATTTAAATTAACATTAATTACCAATTAAATAATTAATTTATCAATTAAAAATATTAATTGCCAATTAATAAGCAATTACAAAATAAATTATACAAAAACAAAATATTTAATTACAATAAAATTACTCCCCACCCCATTCCCCTATAAACCCACAACCCGCTCCAGTACTAAAACATAATATTTAATAACATTTAACATTAATTACCAATTAAATAATTAATTTACCAATTAAATAATTAATTTATCAATTAAAATAATTAATTGCCAATAAATAATTAAATAAAAAATTATATAAACATAAAAAAATCATTATTTAATTACAATTAAATTACTTCCCACCCTATTCCCCTATAAACCCACAACCCGCTCCAGTACTAAAAATATAATTTACTTAAAAATACATTTATTAATATATAAAAATAATACACATATAATATAAATTAATTTACATATTTAACTGAAACATATAACACATACATAATAAAAAACATAGAATTAATACAAATATCGATATTAGTGACATCGAAATTAGTTACATCGATATATATGCTATCGATATTACTAACTTCGATATTACTTACATCGATATAGATAAATTCGATATTACTTACCTTAGGGTCGATATTCTGTCCTACGATATTCTTGACATCGATATTCTGTACCTTCGAAATTTCAAACACGATATTTTGGTAGGTCGAAATTTAAAACTCGATATTTTGACTGTGTACCCTAAAATACTACTTCCAGCACGATTATTACACTACCCAAACACCACTGCATTACCTTAAATCCTAAAACTGTACCCCCAGCATGAACCCCTACACTACACAAACACCACTGCGCTACCTTAAATCCTAAAAGTCTACCCCCAGCACGACCCCCTACAGTACCCAAACATCACTGTACTACCCTAAACCCTAAATCACTACTCCCAGCACGACCCCTTACACTACACAAACACCATTGTGGTACCCGAAATCCTAAAACACTACTACCAGCATGACCTCTTACACTACACAAACACCACTGCGCTACTCTAACCCTAAAACACTATTCCCAGCACGAACCTCCAAACACTACACAAACATACTGCACTACTCTAAATCCTAAAACAGTACCCGCAGCAGAATCCCCTACAGTACACAAACACCGCTGCACTACCCTAAAGCATAAAACAGTACCAGTCCGTGGGCTTGCAGGTCTGCGTCTGCGAGCTGTGGCGTTCGTAGCTGTTCATGTGCGAGCCAGTCCGTTAGGTCATAGGTGCATTTCTGCATTTCTGCTAGCAGGGCCGTTGGCCCGTTGCGGTCCCTTTGCGGATGCACAGCTTCAAGTTATTCAGAAAAACTCAATTTCCCTGATCTGTGAAGTGTACTCCATCTATTCTAGATATCTGCCATATCAAAACAAATGTTGTTGTTGTAGATCAACCCCATTCTATAGTCTCTGAGGTATGCAGACACAGCTTTGTTTACATTCTTCCTCGATTTTTCAATCTGAGGAAAAAAATTGGTTTGACCATTTCCACTTCTGTCTTTAGCATATATTGGAATATACAAAGACAGTTTGAGGCAAAAGCAACATCAATTGTCAAAGGTGTTCTTCATTAGCATTTCCAAACCTACGCCAGTCAATGTGCCTAGGTCGTTACCACTACAGTGCACAATCATGAGGTCAGGGTGTTGAAGATGCAAACAGGTTTTAACCAAAGGCAGCAATTCGTGCCACTTTAATCCTCTTTGTCCAAACCATTTAATGACCACATTTTGTAAACCTAGGTCTAAGTCAATAGATCTCTGTTCTGCATAACTTTTGCATCAGAAAACATAGCTATGTCCTACGATCCACACTAGCATTTTGAAGGTAAGGCTGGGAGGTAAGGACAGATGTCTGTAACTCATGCAGTCCGTACGTAGAATAAGAAATATGTTTAAAGATGGGAATCTACTTTTTTTCCCCATACAAAATGAAAACTGATTGGGTGATGAAAAGCATTGTTTACTAAAAAGTAGGGTGCATATTAGTTTATCGAAAAGCATCTTTCTCATTGGTTAATAAAAAGCAGTTTGAACGTGGAATTCATATGATAGGATAAAATTTTCCCAGTTCAACCACACCTGCTATTTGCATTAGGAAGGCACTGTTCAAACTTAAAACAATGGTGATCTTTTAACCTGCAGGTGCGTTAGGTGATGGAGAAACTGTTGCAAAAAAATATTGGTAAGTTTGAAAAAATGATGAACTTTTAACCTGCAGGTATTGTAGAATGTTCTAGAAAGTGTGTTGATAGAATACGTTCAACGTCTCATCTGTATCTGTTCATAATTCTTTTTTTAACTGTTTATATGAAAAGTTCAAAAATAGCCAATGAGAGAAGTTTTGCAATTTGAAAAAAATCAAGGAACTCTTCTGATTTGTTCTTTACATGTATTTATGTGTGGAGCAACAGGGAAATTGTGCTATTACTAGTTCCTTTCTTGACAAGAGCGGTGCTTTATATGCACTGTGTGACAAAGAAAGAATTGCATACATTTTTGACATTTGGAATCTGCATACCGACTACGAACGTAGGTTAGAAATTAAGGTGTGTTATGTGTTGTGTAGTAGTGGTTAATATTTGAGGCATTATTTGAAAGTATTTTTTCTTTCTAAGTAATAGTGTTAGTGAAGTGTGGTGTTTCACATTGGTTGTAAAACATGTATAAAGTGTGACTAATTGTTAAAGAATTACTTTATATATGTTTAGGAGTTTTTCAGTTTAAACAAATTTAACTTGTCTTCTGTAAAATACTGTATGGTTTTGAAAATGATATGTAGCATTTATTTGGATTTGTATATGTATTGCGATGAGATAAACAGAATGTCACATGTTTCCAAATTATTCCTAGTCTGGAAATAGTGGTGAAGGGTTTATTTTAGAAAATGTATGTGTTATTAACTTACCAGAGATGGAACAAAAACCAGAAATGTTATCTGTACAATTTGTGGTCTCATTTTTTACATAAAGGCGGTGATGGATTAAACTCAGATCTGTTGACTGGGTGTGAGTGTTTGATTGGTTCAGATGCTCCGTCCATCACCACCCTCTTTTGTACCACTTTGTTCGCCATAAGTTGGCAGGGTATGCTCAGACGTGAGTCCCTTGCTCACTTTGCCACTGGATTCAAGCTATCCTGGCTGAAGACGGCTGATAGCCAGAAACCGGTCCTAGGATGCTTGATTCCGGTCCAGGAAGGACATGGCTGGCAGTTTGGGCTGGACTGTTCCCATGAGGCACATCGTCAAGGCTAATTTGCGTATGGCCATGTCTGAACTGGGGTGGTGTGGAGTGCAAAAAAATGATGGATTTAGGCCCCGATCTCTGTACTGGGGTGAATGTATGACATTGTTCTGCTTTCTGTCCATCAACTGTTTTTTTCATGTGGAACAGTCCAGCATGAACTGCCTAGGCATGCCTTCCCTGGACCGGAATCAAGCTTCCTAGGACCGGTTTCTGGCATTCCAGCCGTCTTCAGCCAGGCTTGCTTGAATCCAGTGGCAAAGTGAGCAAGGGACTCACGTCTGAGCATACCCTGCCAACTTATGGCGAACAAAGCAGTACAAAAGAAGGTGGTGATGGACGGAGCATCTGAACCAATCAAACACTCACACCCAGTCAACAGATCTGGGTTTAATCCATCACCGTTCTTTAGCCCACTCTCCCACCCCAGTTCAGACATGGCCATAAGCAAATCAGTCTAACCCTGTGCCTCTTGGGAACAGTCCAGCCCGAACTGCCAAGGCATGCCTTTCCTGGATCGGAATCAAGCTTCCTAGGACCAGTTTCTGGCATTCCTGCCGTCTTCAGCCAGGCTTGCTTGAATCCAGTGGCAAAGTGAGCAAGGGACTCACGTCTGAGCATACCTTGCCAACTTATGACGAACAAAGAGGTACAAAAGAGGGTGGTGATGGACTGAGCATCTGAACCAATCAAACACTCACTCCTAGTCAACAGATCTGGGTTTAATCCATCACCGTTCTTTAGCCCACTCTGCCACCCCAGTTCAGACATGGCCACATGCACATCAGTCTGACCCTGTGCCTCATGGGAACAGTCCAGCCCGAACTGGGGTGGCAGAGTGGGCTAAAGAACGGTGATGGATTAAACCCAGATCTGTTGACTGGGTGTGAGTATTTGATTAGTTCAGATGCTCCGTCCATCACCACCCCCTTTTGTATCGCTTTGTTTGCCATAAGTTGGCAGGGTATGCTCAGACGTGAGTCCCTTGCTCACTTTGCCACTTGATTCAAGCAAGCCGGGCTGAAGACGGCTGAAATGCCAGAAACCGGTCCTCGAAAGCTTGTTTCCAGTCCAGGGAAGGCATGGCTTGGCAGTTCGGGCTGGATTGCTCCCATGAGGCACAGGGTCAGACTGATTTGCATATGGCCATGTCTGAACTGGGGTGGCAGAGTGGGCGAAAGAACGGTGATGGATTAAACCCAGATCTGTTGACTGGGTGTGAGTATTTGATTGGTTCAGATGCTCCGTCCATCACCACCTCCTTTTGTACCGCTTTGTTCGCCATAAGTGTGCAGAGTATGCTCAGACGTGAGTCCCTTGCTCACTTTGCCACTGGATTCAAGCAAGCCGTGCTGAAGACGGCTGAAATGCCAGAAACCGGTCCTCGGAAGCTTGTTTCCAGTCCAGGGAAGGCATGGCTTGGCCGTTCGGGCTGGATTGTTCCCATGAGGCACAGGGTCAGACTGATTTGCATATAGCCATGTCTGAACTGGGGTTGCAGAGTGGGCTATAGAACGGGGATGGATTAAACCCAGATCTTTTGACTGGGTGTGAGTATTTGATTGGTTCAGATGCTCCGTCCATCACCACCCCCTTTTGTACCGCATTGTTCACCATAAATTGGCAGGGTATGCTCAGACGAGACTCCCTTGCTCACTTTGCCACTGTATTAAAGCAAGCCGAGCTGAAGACGGCTGAAATGCCAGAAACCGGTCCTCGGAAGCTTGTTTCCAGTCCAGGCAAGGCATGACTTGGCAGTTCGGGCTGGACTGTTCCCATGAGGCACAGGGTCAGACTGATTTGCATATGGCCATGTATGAACTGGGGTGGCAGAGTGGGCTAAAGAACGGTGATGGATTAAACCCAGATCTGTTGACTGGGTGAGAGTATTTTATTGGTTCAGATGCTCCGTCCATCACCACCCCCTTTTGTACCGCTTTGTTCGCCATAAGTTGGCAGGGTATGCTCAGACGTGAGTCCCTTGCTCACTTTGCCACTGGATTCAAGCAAGCGGGCTGGAGACGGCTGAAATGCCAGAAACCGGTCCTCGGAAGCTTGTTTCCAGTCCAGGGAAGGCATGGCTTGGCAGTTCGGGCTGGACTGTTCCCATGAGGCACAGGGTCAGACCGATTTGCATATGGCCATGTCTGAACTGGGGTGGCAGAGTGGGCGAAAGAACGGTGATGGATTAAACCCAGATCTGTTGACTGGGTGTGAGTATTTGATTGGTTCAGATGCTCCGTCCATCACCACCCCCTTTTGTACCGATTTGTTCGCCATAAGTTGGCAGGGTATGCTCAGACGAGACTCCCTTGCTCACTTTGCCACTGGATTAAAGCAAGCCGGGCTGAAGACAGCTGAAATGCCAGAAAACGGTCCTCAGAAGCTTGTTTCCAGTCCAGGGTAGGCATGGCTTGGCAGTTCGGGCTGGACTGTTCCCATGAGGCACAGGTTCAGACTGATTTGCATATGGCCATGTCTGAACTGGGGTGGCAGAGTGGGCTAAAGAACGGTGATGGATTAAACTTAGATCTGTTGACTGGGTGTGAGTATTTGATTGGTTCAGATGCTCCGTCCATCACCACCCCCTTTTGTACCGCTTTGTTCGCCATTAGTTGGCAGGGTATGCTCAGACCTGAGTCCCTTGCTCACTTTGCCACTGGATGCAAGCAAGCCGGGCTGAAGACGGCTGAAATGCCAGAAACCGGTCCTCAGAAGCTTGTTTCCAGTCCAGGGAAGGCATGGCTTGGCAGTACGGGCTGGACTGTTCCCATGAGGCACAAGGTCAGACTGATTTGCTTATGGCCATGTATGAACTGGGGTGGCAGAGTGGGCTAAAGAACGGTGATGGATTAAACCCAGATTTGTTGACTTGGTGTAAGTATTTGATTGGTTCAGATGCTCCGTCCATCACCACCCCCTTTTGTACCGCTTTGTTCGCCATAAGTTGGCAGGGTATGCTCAGACGTGAGTCCCTTGCTCACTTTGCCACTGGATTCAAGCAAGCGGGCTGAAGACGGCTGAAATGCCAGAAACCGGTCCTCAGAAGCTTGTTTCCAGTCCAGGGAAGGCATGGCTTGGCATTTCGGGCTGGACTGTTCCCATGAGGCACAGGGTCAGACTGATTTGCATATGGCCATGTCTGAACTGGGGTGGCTGAGAGGGCTAAAGAACGGTGATGGATTAAACCCAGATCTGTTGACTGGGTGTGAGTATTTGATTGTTTCAGATGCTCCGTCCATCACCACCCCCTTTTGTACCGATTTGTTCGCCATAAGTTGGCAGGGTATGCTCAGACAAGACTCCCTTGCTCACTTTGCCACTGGATTAAAGCAAGCCGGGCTGAAGACGGCTGAAATGCCAGAAACCGGTCCTCGGAAGCTTGTTTCCAGTCCAGGGAAGGCATGGCTTGGCAGTTCGGGCTGGACTGTTCCCATGAGGCACAGGGTCAGACTGATTTGCATATGGCCATGTCTGAACTGGGGTGGCAGAGTGGGCTAAAGAACGGTGATGGATTAAACCCAGATCTGTTGACTGGGTGTGAGTATTTGATTGGTTCAGATGCTCCGTCCATCACCACCCCCTTTTGTACCGCTTTGTTCGCCATAAGTGTTCAGGGTATGCTCAGGCGTGAGTCCCTTGCTCACTTTGCCACTGGATTCAAGCAAGCCGGGCTGAAGACGGTTGAAATGCCAGAAACCGGTCCTCGGAAGCTTGTTTCCAGTCCAGTGAAGGCATGGCTTGGCAGTTTGGGCTGGACTGTTCCCATGAGGCACAGGGTCAGACTGATTTGCATACGGCCATGTCTGAACTGGGGTGGCAGAGTGGGCTAAAGAACGGTGATGGATTAAACCCAGATCTGTTGACTGGGTGTGAGTATTTGATTGGTTCAGATGCTCTGTCCATCACCACCCCCTTTTGTACCACTAGAAATATACGACACCTCGCTCTCTTTACGAGCTACTCACCGCACGTTCACTGTCCCCACATCACCATACAGCAGCTATTTCTTTAGACGTGGACGGGCATCAGCTGTCAGTATACCAGTGGGCCCGAAGCTCTCCCTTTTCAAGCCGACGGGTCGTAACTCTCCCTGTAGGAGCCAGCCAATCGTCTCCAAGGTCTTCCTCTACGAGTCAGCCCGCCGGCCCACAGCTCTCCCTCCGCGAATGACCAGTCAGCTCTCTGCTCTTGCCCTGCGAGCCGTTGGGCCCGCAGTTGTAGTTGTGCAAGCTAATATTGGAAATATACCGCAGCTCTCTCTGCGAGATACTCCCTTCAAGCTGTTTCTTCCCACATCACCGTCCCGCAGCTATGCCTTTGGAAGTCGACGTACCATAACCATATTTATAGTAGTGGGCCCGCAACACATTGTGTGCAAGCAGGCCGGTAACACTTCCCCGAGCCAGCCAGCCATCTCGCAATTGTTCTTCTGTGAGCCGGTCCGCAGCTCTCTCTGTAGGAGCCAGCTAGTGGGCTCTCAGGTGTTCCTTTCGGCACCTTTCCCTATAGGTGTTCCTGTGCCAGCCGGCCCACAGGTGTTGCCGTGTGAGCCAGCCCGCAGGTGTTCCTGTGCAAACCGGCCTGCAGGTGTTCCTGTGCGAGCCGGCCCACAGCTGTCTCTGTTTGAGGAGACGGACCGCAGCTGTTCATCTACCAACCAGTCAGTTGGCTTGCAGGTCTTCCTCCACGAGCCAGCCCACCGGCTAACAGCTGTCCCTCTGCAAACTACAGGCCGGCTCATGGTTGTTCGTCTGCGAGCCAGGTCTCTGTTGTATCTTTGTGAGCGAACACTAGAAATATACTGCAGCTCTCTCTCTTCCAACTTTCACTGTCCCGACATCACCGTACAGCAGCTATTCCTTCAGAAGTGGACGGGCATCAGCTCTCAGTATAACAGTGGGCCCACAGCTCTCCCTTTTCGAGCTGACGGGTCATAACTCTCCCTGTAGGAGCCAGCCAATTGGCTCAGAGGTTTCCCTCTATGAGTGAGCCCTAAGGCCTGTAGCTCTCCCTCTGCGAATGACCGGTCGGCTCTCTGCTCTTGCCCTGCGAGCCGTTGGGCCCGCAGTTGTAGCTGTGCAACCTAATACTGGAAATATACTGCAGCTCTCTCTATGAGATACTCCCTTCACGCCGTTTCTCCCCACATCACCTACCGCACCTATGCCTTTGGAAGTCAACGTCCCGCAGCTTTACTTATAGTAGTTAGCTCGCAACTGTTTATGTGTGAGCAGGCCGGTAGTACTCCTTCTATGAGCCTGGCAGTCGGCTCGCAGGTCTTCTTCTACGAGCCAGCCGGCTGTCTCGCAATTGTTCCTCTGTGTGCCGGCCGGCAGATCTATCTGTATGAGTCAGCGAGTTGGCTCACAGTTTTTCCTGTACGAGCCAGCCCGCCGGTCCGCAACTGTTCCTCTGTGATGCGGCTTGTAGCTCTCTCTGTACTGGCCAGCTAGTGAACTTGCATGCGGCGCTGGATTGCAGCTCTCTCTCTGGGAACCATTGGTGGGTTCTCAACTATTATTTTTTAAGAAATGCCCCCTGAACCTAGCCAACCCAAGGGCCTCATTAAATTAAAATGTGCAACTCCAGACTACTAGAATTATGCAGATAGTACTGTTCCATTGTGAAAATCATTGATGTAGTTTCTTTGTATGTATTTTTATAATTACATATGTGAATATTTTTATAATTATACGTTTGAATATTTATATATAATTATTTTTATTATATTATTCTGTTTTCAAAACTTATTTTTTACAGATATTTTGCATCATTATTAAGAGATACAATGACGAGAAAGCAAAAAAAAAGAAAAGAAAGGCGGTTTATTTGAAGAAATAAAAAGGAAAAGAGATATTAGATCCAGTACAACATGGATGTTCAAAGAAAAAGTCTTCTGGTAGGAAAAGTAAAGGTTTTTTTAAAAAAACTTGCGAAATCTTATTAATATTAAAAATATAGAACAGACAGAAGAAGAACAGTGAAACAACAGCAAAAGAAAAATGTTCAAAAAATTGGAAAATTGGATTATAGGAAAAAGAATTATGTTGGAATACGTAACAAACAATTTTTAGAAATTCGAAAACGAAAATATAAAAGTAGAGAATTGCAGAATTTACTAAAAAAAAATAAAAAATATAAAAGATCAGCATTTTACAGACAAAAAAGGAGATTCTAAGTGTTATTGAAGAAGCTCTTGAATTAAAAAGAAGATTGCTTATCTTAATTTTAAAAAGATTGAAGACTTTAAATACAATAATGCAGCGTATGAAGGACAAATGTAAGAGAAAAAGAATTGTAAATGGAACACATTTTTGTAAAATATTTTCCAGGGAATAAAATCATACTTCTAGTATGGAACCCTTTTTTAATTAAGAAAGTTAGTTTCAACAAAATAGTTTAGTGCATGCAGTTGATACCTGTAGTCGTTCTTATGAGGTGCGAGATGGTTGTGCAATTCAGAAAAGAAAAGCTAGTTCCTAGAAATGTTGAAGAATTAATAGTTGAGGAAGTTCAAGGGAGACGTACCCAGGCTCCAGTGTTTACATGGGATTGTAGTAGTATTTGTAGTATACGTCAACAATCTATTGATATTTTACTAAATTTCTTAAGAGAATATGGAAGAAAAACTGTGAAACAGAAGATTAAAATATTACAAGAACTGGATCCTTGCAAAGTGAGGAAAAAATCCAGGCTTGCAAGGTCATTCTCTAGCTTGTCTTTCTAGGAAAGTATGTCAAAGTCGTTTTCATCATTTGAGAATGTTAGCAGTACATCATTCAGAAATGCGGAAATTAGTTAGAAGATTATACTACGTAAAAAGTCCTGCTTTATCTCTAAATGAAATTAATACAGCTCTTTTGCATGGTTCAGTGTTGGTTGTAAAAAAGAATATGTGATTATATAGAGTTATGTTATTTTGCTGCTCAAGAGAAGTGTAGAGAAAGTGAGACTTTGATAAGTGCAGGTGTTGATGAAGAGGAAGAAGATACTACTGATTGTCATATCCTGACTCAAGGAAAGACAGACTCACTTCATTGGGTTTAAGGAGCTTTATTCTCGGCGTCCTTCTACGTCCCTGTCCCTACTCTATCTGCCCACTTCCATACCAGGCTCCTCCTCTTCCCCTGGTCCCCGGCTAACTCCACCCACCTAGCTCCTAGACTGCTGACTACATTACATCTCCCCCTTTCTTAACAAACAAACAAAACAATAGACTGGCTCAGATTTCTTCAATGAGTCTTTTTGGTCGTTGAATATCTCGGCGGGGTCGCAGAGACATGGTTCCAGTTTCGGGCCCAGAGTTTACCAGAGGATCTCTTGTCTGACTCCCGCTCTCTTGGTCAGATCGATCAGGTCCCTCATTACCTGATATTCCAGTCATCTTGGTGAGGGCTTCTCTCATGTCCGGAGGACACTTCTTAAAGTGTGATATGTTCCTGGTGACTCGTCGATGATCGGACTCCGCTGTTATCATGGTGCCCTTTGACCAGTAAAGGTTCAGCTCGGAAACGGCAGTCAGTTTTCCGATGCCGGTCTTGTTTGTCGATGACGCAATCTCCTTCATGCAGAGACAATGACCTTGCTCTCCTCCTTGCATCTGCGTATGATTTCATTTTGTCTTTGTTGCGACTGTCTGTCTCCATCACCTCTTGATGGCTGCGAAGAGGCGACACCGCTCGCAGGGCTCCTTCCCAGGTCGGTATGCGAGTCCGTATGGGACGCCCTAGCATCAGCGTTGCAGGACACTTTCCGGTGGTCGCATGAGGGGTTGTTCTATATGCCCTGAGGACCTTGTTCAAGGCTACTTGCAGATCTCTTTTCTCAATGGTGGCTTGTTGAAAAGTCTTTTTAAGGGTGGCCATAAATCGTTCAATGGTGCCATTGGCCTGTGGCCATAGAGGTGTGACTCTTCTGTGTTTGAAGTTCAGATGCTTTGCAAAGGCACTGAACTCGTGTCCATTGAAAGGGGGTCAGTTATCTGTTTTCAGCTCTTTGGGAACACCCCAGGCTGCAAACACTTCATACAACACACTGAGAGTGCTGGAGGCACTTGTTAATGACACAAATTGAGCAATGGGGAACCGTGAGTATTCGTCAATAATGGCCAATACGTATTTGCCTGATTGCAGAGGTCTATAAAAATCCATGGCGAGCTCTTGCCACACCCCATCAGGTAGCGTGGTCATTTGCAATGGAGCCGGAGGGTCTCCCCTGTTGACCAGCTGACACTGGGGGCAGTCTTCCAGAGTTGACTCCACCATCCGATCGAGGAGGGGAAACCACACACGCTCCCGGAGAGCTCGTTTTGTTGACACCACTCCTCTGTGGCCTTCATGAGCAAGATTGACAACACCCTGCCGTAGCTGTCTGGGGATGACAATCCGTTGACCTCGCAGTATATAACCGTCTGTGGTAGCAGACAGTTCATCGGAGACATGTTGGAAGGCTTTTATCTCCTGCTTGACAGACGGATCATTGGCGTCTTCTTCACTTTCATGTCGCCACCGGTTTGTCTGGAGCCGACGTAGCACCTTCTGCAAAATTATGTCTTGTGCAGTAGCTTCTTGAATGGCTTCCAAGGGAACGGCAGGTGGCTGTGCTTGATCAACCACGAAGTGGACATACTCCTCTGCAATGGAGGGTTTGGACTCAGATGACGCTTGCGGGTGTCGCGACATGTAGTCTGCTGGGTTCCCCGATTTCCCGGGCTTATGTATGATTGTAAACGTATATTCTTGTAATCTCAGACCCCATCGTTCAATCCTTGGTGGCATCTTGGATCTTGGGTTACCACAGATCGTGACCAGCGCCTGATGATCCGTGATCATGATAAAGTGCTTGCCATAAATAAAGACATGAAAATGTTCACACGCCCATACCACCGCAAGACTCTCCTTCTCAGGTTGAGAATATGCTTTTTCAGGATCCGACAGGCTGCGACTAGCATAGGCAACAATGCGTCTCTGATCAGAGTCATTTTCGTACTGCGCCAAAATCGCCCCCAACCCCACCGGGCTGGCATCCACTGTTATCTCCGTTTTCCGGCGAGGACTAAAGTATCAGAGATTATCAGCAGACTCCACCGCCTGCTTAATGTCTCTGAAAGCCTGTTCGCACTGGGGGGACCAAGTAAATGGCTGACCTCGTTTTGTGAGAGCCTGAAGCGGATGGCTAACAGTTGCATAGTCTTTTATGTAGCGGGCACAATAGCTGGCCATGCCCAGGAATGACCTCAATTCTCCAACATCTTGTGGGCTCTTGGTTTCATTCAAAGCAGTGATCTTTTCCGGGTCGGGTTTCATTCCAGCACCAGAGAATATGTGACCGAAGAATTTCAGAGTGGATGGGTGGAACTCACACTTGTCTTTGTTTAGTGTCAAATTGGCTTCCAGCAGGGCATGACATACCCGATCCAGAGCCTTGTCATGCTCCAGAGTGTTGGATCCATACACGAGAATGTCATCGCTATAATTTAAGGTGTTGGGGATGTGTTGAATGATTTGTCGAATTGTCTCCTGAAAGATTTCTGCCGCCGAGGAAACACCAAAGCTCAGTCTTTTGTACCTGAATAATCCAAGGTGAGTTGCGAATGTTGTGATGTAACGAGACTTGGCATGCAACTCCAGCTGGTGGTAGCCCTTGTTTAAGTCAAGCTTTGAGAACACCCTCGCTCCATTTAGTGCAGAGATCATGCCGCCGAGATGTGGCCCAGGGTGTCGCTCCCTTTCTATGGCTGTGTTGGGGAGTCGCATGACAGGAGCTGGAATCAAATTGAGGCATACCTCTGACTGCAACACAGCGAATATTGTCTACTGCCTAAAATGCCCATGTGGGAAGGCATGTATAGGAAAGACAGAGAGGAAATTCAAACTTAGGTTATCAGAACATAAAAGCACCATAAGACTCAAAAATACAACATCAGGTGTAGCAATGCACTGGATCGAAGAAAAACATACAATAGCGCAACTAAGGGAACAATAGTCGAAGTTGTCACGAAATTTGAGGGCATTGATAATAGCCAGAGACTTTTACAGAGAGAAGTGTTTTGGATTGAATTCCTACAAACCATGCAACCGAAAGGATTAAATGATAAGATAGACATGAGTTGTTTTTTGTAATCGAATAATTGATATATAACATTATGTTCTACTGTGTTTAGGAATTGACTATCCACATGTTAAACAATGAGGACACAATGTCACTAAAATGAGAGTGTATACCGTGTTTCAAATGTAAGACATTTAGCAATGTTATAATCCAGGCTGACACCTAATGTTAAAAGAATAAATATGTTAGTTGCAGAGATAGTTATTGTGAAAATGCACTAACTGTAAGGAGATCAGATCACCATGTGAATGCTGCATAAAGAACTTGTGTTTAATGGGATTTTCAGTTAAGCACCCAACTTGTCTACATTCCAGGTTGACACCCAACGTTGATAGAATAAGATGTTAGCTTTAGTGTTATTTATTGTGAGAATGTACCAATTGTAAGTAGAGCACATGATCACTGCGTTAGGGAGTGTAAGCATGAAGATCAGCATGTACAAAAACATAGGGATTGACAATTATAGTTATAATCTTAGGCCATGTTTACGGTTTATACGGCACAGATTATTTGTTCACACTACATATCCCAGCATTCTTAAGTCACGTGATTACCCACGTAGGTTAACAAGCCGTAATGGAGTCTACGGCGTTTGTTTAGAGAACGCGGATATAGCAGGGAAGTCGCAGCATTGGTTCCAAGGTCGAGCATATACAGAGAAGGGTCACGCTACGCTTAAGTAAGTTTACACAGGCTTATGTAATGGGAAACAACCATAAGATAATGGAAAACAGTGCAGCAGAGTAAGCGGCTCTCTGTTTATTTTTAGAATCGGACGATACAGAATACAAGCTCCGTATCCCGAGCATTTGATCCCAAGGTTGAGCACATACCGGGAAAGGTTACGTAACACCTTAAAGTAAGTGGAGATAGCATTATGCAATGGGATATAACTATTAAATAACGGAAAACAACGCAGTACAGTAAGCGGCTTTCTGTTAATTTTTAGCATCGGATGATACAGAACAAAAGCTCTACCTTCCGATTATTTGATCCCTTGTAGGAAGTCTCCCCGTTTACATTGATGATCGGTGAGTGCGTTTTTCGCATTAAATTGCCACATAAGTAACTATTAAGCCAGAAAGTACACTCATGGCAACAATGTATCTAGTTTCAGATACCATAGGAGAACTGACTCGTCCATCTTTTATAAATACGCTAATGGCGAAGAGACAGTTTCATTGCAACGGCGGTGAGTTTCAGATCACAGTAGGAAGTCTCACAGAAGCAGAGCAAGGCTCTAGGCTTAGACAATAGGATCATGTTTGTATCGATATGTGTAAAAGACAGACTTCTTCGTTCATTTAGCTAGCTTATTGAGATGGTTAACATGCTTGATACACGTAGTATTTACTACAGGTACTGATAGTATGTGAAGAAGCTTTAATATTCTAGAAATTGTTCTATGATCATTGGTTTCTAGTATATACAGCAGAATACAGAACCGTCAGATGGCTATGAAATGATTATGAAATCATGGGTGTTTTATAGAATACAGGTATATTTCTGAGATAGAATTACACATCACTGTATGTCATGATTTAGTCACAATAATAATGAATGTTATGGTGGACCCCAGACAAACAAACTAGTTTAATGCAAGTAGCAGTTAATATATATATGTATAGTAATTGAAAATCTTTATTTGCAGAACACTGCCCCTGAGGAAGGAACAAGCGTTCCGAAATGCATTGGGCCAGAGATTAATTTGGTTCATTAGCAATTATGGAAGCATCGTTGAAATTTGAGAGTTGAATAATTTTCATGAATTGTAATGAGATTAAGTATTCTTCAACTAGTTGTATTGTTACCATATGTGATGAAATAGCATATAAATGGAATATGAATATGAAAAAGTAAACAATTTGTGTAAAGAGAATAATTGAGTAAATAATGATGTGCAACATATCAACATTGTGGTATTAAGTTTATTATTTGATATTAAGTATAGTTTGAAAATTATGAACAAATAGTTCAATAGGTACAGTGCACACTAGAGCGGGTCTGTCCTGTTCATGGTTTGAGTAGTAGCATTAATGTGGAGCCAACACATGATTATAGTGTAGCACCCTTGTACAAGTATAGGTAAGAGTGAAAACATTGTGGAAAGATTGAGTGCGCCTCCCACCCAGTTGTGGGTAGTTAACTGGGGAGTCGCATGTCAACACACAGCCTTATGTTGCCAGGAGTACCTTTCTTCGGTACGATGACTACCGGCGACACCCACGGAGTCGGACCATCAGTCCTTTCGATGATGTCCGCTGACAAGAGTTCCTGAAGTTCATCCTCTACAGCTTGCTGGAGATTAAATGGTACTCGTCGAGGATGTTGTGCCACGGGCCTGATCTGCTCATTTATGTGGAGACGGACTTGACATCCTTTCATTTTTCCCAGTCCGTGGAACAGTTTGGGAAATTTATTGATAATGTCCGGATCATCATTGACCCTATAAAGAATCTCGACAAGCCGGAGGCGCTCCTCAGTTGGCAAACTGAGGAGACAGTCTGCTTCCGGGCCTTCGATTACATGTATGAACGCAGGTATGGTTACGGTATTGTGTCTAAGTGTCGTTGGGAATTTCCCCAAGCAAGGAAGTGGCACCTTGGCCATCCAGGTGAATACCCGGGCGTGTGCAGGAGTCAATGGTGGCTGTGGCTTCATTCTCTCATATTCGGTGACCGGAATGTAATTTAGAGAAGCTCCACTGTCCAGCACAAATTTGGTTGCATGGTTCCCCACGCTTATATCTAGGCGTGGATATTTCTTGAGCTGGTCAGGATCTGCAATCATGTTCACATATTCCACTGTGTATTCAGACTCTCGGGATGTTGATCTGGAGTCTCGGGATGGCGATCTCTGTTCCCATAGAGACCTTCGTGACTCCCGACTGGAGTGTGACGAGCCTGAGGATAACTTCGGTCTGTCTTGAACTGATCTTATGTGATGTGTTCTCGCATCAGAGCGAGATGGCCTCGTTGCGCCACTCCGTCTCTCCTTTTGATATTTCCCACACATCGCTTCAAAGTCATTCGTCCGCCCACATCTTCTGCAGCTCTGACCCATGGCAGGGCATGCTTCGACGTGGGGATAGTCGTATCCGCATCTATAGCACCTTTTCGTTTTCCCCGGCTTCCTTTCACTTCGACCAGTGTCACGCCTCTTATGCTTAGTGTGTCATTGACGGGAAGACGGCCGAGGTCTCCATTGTTTCTCCCTTGAGTTACGGCGGCTTCCGCTGCTGGCCTGCACTCAACACACCTGCTCCCGGCTTAAATTCCGTCCAATTTCAATGTTCCTTGCGTGTTCTTCCACCTGGTCATAGACGCGAGTCATTTCTTCAATGTCGTCCAATTCATGATGCTTCCTCAGTAGCCGCCTTCGGAGCGCTTCAGAGTGGCATCCATCGATGATCTGTGACTTGATGGCGGCATCTGTTGAAAAAGTGTCAAACTCACAGTGCCTCGACAATCACCGCAGTCTGGTAATGAATGTACTCATTGCTTCATCTTTACCTTGACGGGCCTGATGAAATGCATGTCTTTCATAATCAACATTTCTTTTGTGGAGAAATTTCTTGTTCAGGGCTTCACGCACCTTGTAATAGGTTCCTACTTCCGCAGGAGGGAGGTCTTTGATTATTTTGCTAATTTCTCGGCCCGCTAGATTGCAGAGGGCAATCAATTTTTCCTTATCTGCTGTCACCTTCGACCCTTTAATGTAGTCTTCAAAATCCTCAAACCACTCCTGCCATCTGGGGCCCATGCTTCCTCCAGTGGTTAGAGTTAGAGGTTCTGGGGCCCGCAGATGCGACACCCCCGTGATGATTGGTTTGACCTCGTTTCATTGTGGGGAGGTGTTCGGGGTCACCATTGTGGCAGCACGTCCTTTTTCTTGCTCTTTCCTTTAACTGGGCCTAACTGATTGCTTCCTCTTATCGAGTGCTCGGGCTGATTCGTGGTTTCCCACTTGCTTCGGCTTATGCATGTGTATTGCTTCTGTTTTACAATGACTTGTGCTTGTTTGTGATATCGCATTTGCTTTTGCTCGTGGTTATTTATTATTTGTCACTTGCATTAACTTGTGCCTGTTTATTTTCAGCAGTTCATGTGTGCCAAGGCTTGTTTATCCATGACGCCTGACTTCAAAATGGCCGCTCTCGAATCACACAGGGATGTCCTTTCAGGTTGCCTGAATCGAAGATGGCCGCTCCCTTGAATTCCCATTCACCACAAGGTTTGGAGCTGCATTTACTTTCCAGACTCACGGGGCCCCTGCGGCACTCACCGGCAGCTTTTCTGGCAGGCGGCAGGTCTCCTTCAGTCTCTCTCGTGTCTCTCGTCCTCGTACACCCTCAGGTAGGCTCGGGGTCAGCTCCCGATTATTTGCATGCCATTCCCCACGCATCGGGGGTGCGCTCCGACTTTCGGTGTTCTCACTCGGCAATTTCTTTGGACTTCTCCACGGCTCTCCACACCGCTCCAGTTGGTCTTAGCCTCCAGGGCTCTTCAGGATGTCTGGGGTGGGCTCCAAGCTTCCTCGTTGGTCTCGTACGGCTCCCGAGCTCACTCGCACTTTTGGGCACGAAACGGCGCCTGGTTTAAAATTTCATTTGGCCCTCGACCGCGCTCCTCTCCTATGGCTCCACACGACCGCTGAGTCGCGGAGCTGGGACACTGGCTGCTGGCCTCTTTTGGGCGGCAGTTCCTTTGGGGCGCAGACGTCGCGACCGCGACAGTTCCTCGAACTATGCCCCGGGACAGGACGCTGTTTCCAGGGTTCAGAGAGAGAGCAGGCTGCTCATCCCACCCTCATCGCCAGTTGTCGTATCCTGACTCAAGGAAAGACAGACTCACTTCATTGCGTTTAAGGAGCTTTATTCTCGGCGTCCTTCTACGTCCCTGTCCCTACTCTATCTGCCCACTTCCATACCATGCTCCTCCTCTTCCCCTGGTCCCCGGCTAACTCCACCCACCTAGCTACTAGACTGCTGACTACATTACATCGATGTCAAGTTTAAAAAAGAAATAACAAAGTTTAAAGTAGTTTCTGGTGAAAATCCCAACTAAGGGCCCCATTAGGATGACGGGCGGACTTTGTCCGCCAGCCATCCTATCGGTAAACGGGACCGCCCGCCATAAGGGCGGGGGTCCCGTGGGGGCAATTAGGATGCACCCGCCACAGTGGCGGGCGCATCCTGCATTCCTGTTATTGTGGTGGGCAATGCACTCAGCACCGCCCGCCACAATGCCAGGAAGGAATGATGTGCACATCCATGCACAACATGGCAGGCATCGCACGGTGCCTGCCATGTTGTGCATGGAACTGCTGGGGGGTACCATAGGTACCCCCCCATGTGCACCATTCACCCCCCAGAGTCCCTGGGGGCCCGCAACAGGCCCCCAATGTCTAACACTGCATGCCTTTCCGTGGCGGCATTGCCGCCACGGAAAGGCATGTCCCTGCCTGCATGTTAATATGGCTGGCGGTGTCTAACAGACACCGCCACCATATTAAACCCTTTTCTGCACGGTCAACTTGTTGACCAGGTGGAAAAGCGGCGGACGGTCTTTCCGTCCGCTGCGGTCCCCCCGCCATAGTAATATGGCAGGGGGGAATTGGGTGGCGGGCAGGGTAGGATCTCAGGCAGATCGCCACTGCCATGTGGGCGATGGTGATGCGCACGTGATCCTAATGGGCCCCTATGTTTGTATTGGTTGCCGTAGACGCACGTGGGATCTTCGGAGCAGAGAACCTGTGACTCACATTACTCCATATGGGGGCGGGCAGGCACCATATTATTTGGATTTACAAATCCATCATAGAGCTCACCCAGGTATCACTATCGAATCTATGGCTCCGTTGGGAAGAAGATATAGGACGCAACCTTTACGATGGGGAATGGTGGAAGGCCCTAGCACATCATTAAAAGGTGTCCCGTAACCAACGATTCAAAAATGTTCAATTCAACATATTGCACCACGCTTACCTTACACCGGTGCGACTCAAGCTTTTTTACCCGACCGCCCACTTTGAATGCCCCCGCTGTAATACACCAGACGCCCCATTCATCCTCATGTTTTGGACATGCCCCAAACTACATACCCTCTGGGCGACGGTCCATACCACTCTGCGAACAGTTACCGGCCTCGTGGATCTTCATACATGGGAGGCTTGCGCTCTAGGCATTTTTAACCGTAACAAGCGCAAGAAGGTAGAGACCAATTTGCGATTTTGGCTACATCATTAGCTAAGCGCAGCATAGCGATGCATTGGTGCGCGACGGAGGGTCCCCCTCTGGCAGCATGGTGGGGGCAGTGAAGAAATGGGCAGCAGCCGAAGAAGACCTTATTCGCTTAGAAGAGGCTTATGGCATACGCCGGCGACCTATCTCCCTGGAATGGGTGACACTCCTTCACGCCTTCCGGCAAGCACAAACGACAAGTGCAGCCCCAGCGCAGGACCCACGAGAAACATCAGGTTCCCACGACTCCCCATCAGTCTGCGTGCGCTCTCCCCTCACCCCATCAGCCCCCGTTAGACTGCTGTTCTGAATGTGCGCATTGCCTGGCAGGAACCACTTAGACTGTGATCAGCAAAGCTGACGAGAAACGTCTCCAATCTGGCTCCCCATCCTACACGCCCGCATGCCCCCCCAAACCCTGCATTTTCCCTGGTTGTGAGACCCCCGGTTCCAGTTAGAACTTGGATCATCAATTCATGAAATCCGTCACGAGGGGAATGGACATGGAGATTGTTGCATACGCAAGAGAACTGTGGTCCCTATTCCACCGACTGTATCTAGAACACCTAAAGATCTCACAGGCAGTGGTGATAGGGAGGCTTCCCCCCCCCATTCCCCTGCTCCAGCATCCACTCCTACTTAAGTTCTTACACCGCCACTTTGTATAATGTCAGCACTTACTAAGTTTAACATGTCGTAGATGCCAATGCTTGCTGTATGTCATTTCTGAAATGTAAAATCCAATAAAAAGGTTTAATAAAAAAAAAATGTTTGTATTTGTAGCCGACATACCCATTATAAAATTCAAACTAGGAATGTAGATGTGTTTTTAAAAAGTGAAAAGGAAAACAATGATAAATAGAGAGAATTTGCTAGATACCTGTTTGCGGAAGGTCGTTTTGAGTTACGTACTGTACAATGCATTTGTAAATGTTGTTATAATAAATTAGAAGAAAACAAAATGTTAGCTAGAGCTGTCCATAATGACTTAGAATTAGTACCTATACCTCCAGAACTTAAATACATATGAGGCTATCCTTATACAATTTGTGCACCCTTTTCAGGCTATAATTCGTATGGAGCCTAAAACAGTTAAGCTGCCTCCAGCAGATCTACAAAGAGGTTTGAGAAAAATATTGAAACTGTTTGTGTAGAAAGGGAGGATACTGAACCTGTAGTCATTCTTGGTAATGGTGTACCCACGAAGAGTCGGAAAATATGGCAAAAGTTAGTAGATGTAACGAAAGTGCAAACGGCTACATTGTATCTGGTGCACAATAATATTTACTTTAAAAATGTAGATGTAGAAGAAGAAGAAATTACTTTAGAAGATGAAACCGACATTTCAAGTGGACAAATAGAAAAAATGGAGAACTCAAAAAATGAAGAAATGTATGAACATTATACTACACACCCTCTACATTCAAAAGAACTGATAGGAGACACTATTGAATTGTTCCAGATGAAAAAAGCAAAAGGAACTCCCAGGAGAGTGTGGGGAAAAAGTTTGGAAGCTCGTTGTTTTCCACAGCTGATCCCTACTGGAAAAGGTGGACGATATGATGAACGACCAGTTCAAATTTCAGCTGTAGAATATCGTACTTTACGACTATATTCAGAAGATCCAAGATTTCATCAGCATATTCCATATTTGTTTAATCTTTTATTTGAGATTGATCAGTCCACACTTTCACATGCAGTCAACCACATATTGAAAACAGGAACAAATCTCGTTCATGTTTCTGCAAAGGAATTTATGGAGAAAGTTGAAGGAAGAGACGAACATTTAGAATCACAGTTAATTAATTTGATGGCATGTCAACATGGCACTAATGAATATTAGTATCGATGTCATGGGGAATTAAAATGTATGTTAAGAAATTTAGGAACCCCTACATGGTTTGTTACACTTAGTTGTGCTGAGAACGCATTGGATGATTTACTGGATTTTCTACGAGAAGCAAATTCAAATATAGAACATATTGCATTGAAAACAGCTGGAGAACTGTGGTCCTTGGATCCTGTAAATCTATGCAGATATTTTAATCATAGGTTTGAAGCTATGATGTCCTTTATCTGTAATAAAAAATTCCACCTATTGGCGAAGTTATTGATTTTTTGGGGAGAAAAGAATACCAAGCTAGAGGTGTTCCTCATATACATATGCTTTTATGCATCAATGATGCACCTAAATTAGGAACTGATTTGGATGAAACTGTCTTGTATTTTATTGAAGACTATGTTACCTGCGCGATTTAAAAAACAGGAGGAGAAAACATTTTAAGACAGCAAGTTTTACGGTTTCAGAGTCATCGTTGTGGAATGTATTGCAGACGGAAATATCCGTCAAAGGATACATTTTATACAAAATATCAATTTGGCTTTCCACGTCCGGTAATTTCCAAAGGAAGAGTGAACAGTTTTATGTCAGCAGTGAGGCATACCATCACTCGAAAATCACCCAAAAATACTTATAATTTAAAAAGAACAGAAGAATAGAAGTACAACAATGATTACAATCGAGTGATTTTGAAGATGTGGAATGCAAATATGGACTTACAATATGTTGTAGATAACTCAATTGCTGTTGCTCGCTATGTCACATCATATATTACCAAGTCTGGGAAGACAGAATTGAAAGAAATGTGAGAGGAAATTTTGCAGGAGAAGACACTTAGCAAAAAATTGTACAGCTTCAGCATGAAGATGCTTTCACATTGAGAAATTGGATCGTACAAGTGTTTGGATCGATTGACATCTGCAAGTTTATATTCAAAGTGAAGAGGGATCATCTGGATAAGTCTTGGTCTTGCTGCAGCACAAAATCGAGTTGTGAAATCTGTACAAGAAATTGAGTACTTGGCACTGAATGAACCGGAAAGTACAGATATTCTGAAAATAGTTGGATACGTACTATCCAAATAGAAGTCCATACCTGGAAAACATATGTCTATATGAAATACTGCAACATTATAGTTTTAATAAAAATGTCACAGAAAAAATAAATGAAGGAAAATACGTTGTAATTGGATCTGAAGGATGTTTCGTAAAGCATGACAAAGGAAATCTGAATAATCACAGGAAATTAAGTTGTGATACTCCAGATAAAAGAGAATTTTTCTATTTAGCTCATCTGCAACTCTTCAAACCTTGGCGGACTGAAATGGACTTACTTGGACATTTTGACTGCTAAGAGGATTCTTTCAATGCATGTAAAGATAGCATTGAATGTACAATTTTTCCAAATTATCTACAAATGTTGAACGAAGAGATTAATCAAGAAAGAACTTTGCAGCAGATTTTAAAAACAAATTACAATGTTTTATTTGGCGAGAAACATGCAATTGTATTTGGTGATTTACTACAACTCACACCTGTGAAAGGCCAACCGGTTTTTAAAACTCTTCTTCATGAAGATACTAAAAAATCTTTGGGCAGTATTGGAAATGTGAATATTTTGAGTTATTTTGAATATAAGGAACTTATCAAGAACATGCAACAATCAAATGATGAAGATTATGGAAATATTCTTCAAAATATTAGAATTGGTGTCTTAACAAATATTGGAAAAAATGCTTAATAAAGTCGGCTACTAAAAAACTTGTTTCCAACAGAAAATATTGCGGCTGAAACAATCTACCGATGAATTGCAGAAAAGGAATCTATAATGTCTTATGCCAACACTGAAAGAATACTCTACATTCAATGAAGAACTGTTGAAAAGGAGAATGAACCGATAATGAAAATGGCAGCTATTGATAAAATAGAACATTAAGGAGTAACTATTCTTTTGTCACAGAAACTGCAGTTAAAATTAGACACTTTGGGAAAATCAATATCTAAGACTGCTGGTTTGGAAAATACCTTGTATGTCACTGTAAACTGCCGGGTAATCTTACGGCATAATTTAGATGTTGAAAAAGGTTTAGTAAATGGAGCAATGGGGAAAGTTGTTGACTTTGTTAGTTATGCAAATAGATATGAGATTGAATTTTTGAAGATTACATTTGATTAGATTGAAGATGTGAAACAAACTGGACACTGTTGTGTTTGTTTCTTGCTTGCAAAAGATTTGTACCTACCTTCGTAGAAAACAGTTTCCTGTTTGTTTAGCATATGCAGTGACTATTCATAAATCTCAAGGTTTAAGTGTAGACAATGCTTTGGTAAATATTGGAAGTTCTGTGTTTAAAGAGGGTATGGCGTATGTTGCATTGTCACGAGTAAGAATGTTATCCGGATTGTATTTGATTGATTTTGATGAGCAAAAGGTTAGTGCAGATGTCAATTGTGTAAAAGAGTACAATAGGTGAAGAAGACTCTATGCACCTAACTTAGGTGAATATCCTATTTATGAAAAATGTTTAATACGTCCAAAACGAAAATATGATAAAGATTATACTGGGTTGCAAAGAAGAAAAGAATGATAAGTCTGGAAAGCAAATAGAAGGTAACACAGTTGCTAATATTGTAGGATATCAGTTAGAAAATAGTTCAGGTATCAATTGCTATGCTAATGCAATTGTGAATTTATTTTTTAGAAAATCTACAGCATGCAATTATTGAAAAGCAAGGAAAAAAAAGATTTTGTTCTTTGTTACATTATATTTTTGAGAAGTTGAAAACTGATAAAACGAAAATCCATACTGCTTCAGATGTGCGGAATCTTTCGTATATATGTTCTGGTTCTTCACAATTTACACAGAATGTACAGCAAGATGCTCAGGAATTTCTTGTGTATATGCTTGCAGTATTAGAAGATGAAGGTATACAAATTGAAAATCTGTTTGGACTACGTTACAGATGGGTTCATAGATGTGACAACTGTTCATTTTCATCAACCACTAAAATAGACACTGAACGATTCATATATATGACAATGCCAGATTTGAAAACAGTGTCTTGCAACGATCTAGTAAAATCAGGTAATCAACATATGGAATGTACTCCATGCAAATCAGAAATGAGTCAACATTATTTATAGAAAGATGTGGACAATATATTATTTTAATGCTGCAACGTTGCAGAGCAGATGGAACAAAATTGGAAACCAGAATTAAAAATGTTGTAGCAGGTCAAGTGTCAATTCCAGGAAGAACTTTTAAAACAATGGCTATTATTTTCCACGATGGACCTACTTCAACATCTGGATACTATACTGTCTATATAAAATGCAAACACTATGTAATGATGCACATTTAGAGTATACATTTTGGTTGCCTAATGAAATACTAAATTCATACTTAATATTTTTGACGCCAAAATTCTAAGAAGAAATCAACATGAATTACTGAATATATTTTGGATATTTCCACTACAAATGATTTTAGAAACATCATTCACCCTATTGAAAACATGTGAATATGATTTTAGAAGTGTTTTGGATATCATCATTGAAATGTTTTCAGAAACATCATTCGGCCTCTTGGGAAGGTGTGTATATGAATTCAAAAGTTTATTTCAGATATACTGAATGGAAATATTTTTATAAACACCATTCGACCAATAGGGAAGAGGTTCGTAATTATGGTTTTAATTATTAATTCTGTTCTTTCATATTGTGTTTAAAAAATTATGTTTGAAAGAAGGTGGTGATATATTTGATCTTTGTATTATATACTATGTTACAAGGGATGTTTATTTGTAAAAATGTAAATACCAAGTTGCGTTGGTTGTAGACATTTTGAAGAGAAGTATGTTTTTATTTTTAACAATCTTATTGATTGTATTTTTTTGCCGGCTGTTATCCGATGATTAACATTGAAATCACTGTTTATGGTGAAATTCAATACAATCTGAAGACATCAAAAAATGGCAAATTGAATAAGTGATGTAATTGTATACTTATGTTGTATTGCGAAAACTGTAACATTATATGTAATAACAGTATTATTTTCTTCTTTTTCACAGACCTTACTACTAAAGTTTAAAATACTTTAAATTTGCATTTTTAAAAAAGAAGTGAAATTATATTACTATTAACTTTATATATACTTGGAACCAGGTAAGATTAATCCACCCAGGCACTACCCTTGCAGTCTATCAAAGACACTGTGATTCCCCATGCCCATCTCCAGGCAGCCAGCCAGTACTATACACTAATGCAATTTCTCCACTAATACCCAAGTACTTATAAATTCAGCATACACTCACTGCTGATGTACTCATACAATGGCCCAAGCACTAACAGAAGCAGTGCTACAATTGTCTGTGCATTATCCATACAGACCTCTAAGCAGGCACATACTACTCATTCACTCATCTAAATACCCTGGTACTACCCATGCAGTCTAGCAATCACCCTGTCAGTCCACATGCATGTCTCTAATCATCCATCTAGTGTGGAATACTTATCTAATTACTTCGCTAATACCAAAGCACTTATAAATACACCATGCAGTCTCTTTACAGCACTATAATCATCCAGTTACTAGTCATGTACTATGGAATGGCCTAAGTACTAACACAATTACCCGTTATTATTATTAATAGTAGGTTTTAGGGAAAATACAGTTAGAAAGTAGCATTTAAAAAACCTTTGATAGTCTCTCAAAAAACCATAGGTTTCAGGCACTTATTATAGTTAGATATAGTTTGGTGATATATATATATATATATATATACATATATATATATATATATATATATATATATATATGCTCCACGGAGTTTGCCAGAATGTTCGTACCTTTTTGCACGGCGGGGGAACGCTGATATGCGCACTGGCTTAGCGCATCAATTTATGACCTTAACCTCCTTCCAAAGAACGAGCAGCAACCCAAGGTAGAATTAAAGAAGCACTTTATTGTTCACATATCCATGGCGTATGCATTTCGGCGTGTCTGCCTTCTTCAGCGCCCCTCCTCAAAATGCTTCTCATTAACATTAAGGAGATTAGAATCCAGATTTATTATAGATCTAGAGACCAGGGCACCTAAGGGACTGAACATGGGGGAGGAGCTTTCATCTCATCTGGGCTAAAAAGACACATGTTGGGTTATCTGTGCCTTTAGAGAAAAAACTGTTTCAAAAATTTGAATATTGAGTTTTGATGTATTAACTGAGTCTAATATTTTGAAGATGTATATGGTTGAAAAATTTGTGTAGCATGGCGATATTTTGCAAGGTTTGTCATTTCCTGTATCACGTACCTGAAATTATAGCAACCAGTTGTCTGGTTGCAATTGCCGATCCACGGCTAGATTTTTGCTCATCAGAGCCTTTTAACATTGCCATCATCGCATCGAATAGGCACAATGTTTCACAATGCCAAAACTTTTTTCTCAGGTTTGTGTTTTTTGGATAAATGTGTCCATTTAAACCATTGCCGATACACGGCGATATTGTGTATGTTTAAACCGTTCCATAAATAGTGCGTATTGGTTATGCATTTGAGGGTTAAGATATGGCGGTTCATTTGAAATGACTTTAACATGAAAGAGCAAACAAGATATTTCGTTATTACTATATGTGGAGAATGAACATATTTAAAGATGGCGTGCATTATACGTATGGATGTTGAAGTCCGTTGTTTGTGTCAATGAAATCTGCAAACATAGATAATGATGCCGCACACCACTTTCCGATGTTAACACTGACGAAGGGATTCTATTCCCGAAACGCGTCTGTTTGTGAATACATTTTTCTGCTGAATCACTGCTGCTGCCTTCGAGAGTGCTGGTTTTTCCTTTAGCCCGGCTGGGTATGTTTAAGGATTTTGGAGCCTGCATTTATTTACGCGAACACCATCGCGTTACTAAGCACCCGCTTTCAGAGTGACTCGTTTGTTTGGTGTATCTGGAGCTTAATATATATATACACATATATATATATATTTATACACATATATATATATTTATACACATACATATATATATACACATACATATATATATATATATATATATACACATACATATATACACATACATATATATATATACATACATATATATATACATACATATACATACACATATATATACATACACATATATATACATACACATATATATACATACACATACATATACATACACATATATATACACACACATATATATATTACCTACTGGCGGTCGCCAGTAGGTAGTTATAGTTAGGACCTTGTTACATAGGAAATCCGTAACATTCTATTGGGAATTACATTGGCGCCGGTTGAGGAATTTGCTTTTAATTTTCCAAAATTTTGGCCAGCTCGGCTGCGCTCCTTCCCTGAAAGTCTCGGGTAGATTCGTCAAGCGGGGGGGCGAGAAAAAAGGGGGGTCCCAAAACGTGTTTTCCCCTTGTTACATTTCCATAGGACCTTTAGACACGGCTACAGCCCGAACCGCTGAACGGAATTACACCAAACTTGGCAAACTGGTAGAGTCTGGTACGCAGATCACACTTTTGGTTAAATAGTGTAAATCCCTCCAGTAGTTCCTGATAAAATTAAAATTGAAATCAATTATATATCTATAAGCGCGCACCGTGCGCGCATCTTGCCGTGCACGAGCTTCATGCTGATTGGCTGCCACTGTCTGTCAACACTCCAAAACAGAAATGGATGGCAGCCATCTTGTGCCTCAGTAGACTGAGGCACAAGAAAGCAGAAAAAAAAGTGTAGAACTCAAAAAGGGGGCAGAGTAGAAGCACCTGCCCCCGTTTTGAGTTCTTAAACTTCTCGAGCACAAGCTGCATGCTCATTGGCTTTCAACACTTCAAACCAGGAAGTGTTGGCAGCCATCTTGTGCTCGGTAGACCGAGGAAAGCAGAAAAACAAACGTGTAGAACACAAAAAGGGGGCAAGGTAGAAGCACCCTGACCCCCTAGGCCTGCTCATGGGGTCCCACAAGGACCCCCAAGGCCAAAAATGTTTTTTTTTAAAACCCCGGTATGTTTATTTAAAAATTACCCCCCAGGGGGACCAAATTGTGGGGCATAGTGATAAAGAAGTGTGGGGGGTGCCCAATCCCCCCCACACTGCCCCGGGGACCGCGCCCTCCGGGGCAAAGCAACGCAGCCCCCTGGCGCATACTGGAGGCTCCTGGTGGCCTAGTTGCCTCCCAGGGAATTAGTTCCCCCTCTGCAAACGCGCCCGTGGGCTGCGCTGCAGAGAGGTGTAAAAAAGGGTGTGGCCTCATTACACCTCTCTGCAATGCAGCCCCCTGGGAAATACTGGAGGTTCCTGGTGGGCTAGTTGGCCCCCAGGGACCCCCAGTATGCAAGGGGAATTAGTTCCTCCTCTGCAAATGTGCCAGGGGGCTGCGTTGGTCACTTTTGTGACACAGCGGCCGTGCAAAAGATGCACCATAGTGCGTGTTATTTACAATGTGACGCATCTGGGAGATGTGTCACGTTGTAAAGCCCTGTGCCTTAAGGAGGCGTTATGGTGCAGGGGGGATGTTCCTCCGCAGGAACGCCTGCTAAAAATGGCTAAGTGAAATCTACAAGATTTCACTCAATCACTTTTAGGCCAATGCTATGTCAAAACCCTGCGCCTGATTGAAGCAGGCGTAAGGCTTGACGCAGCATTAGTTGAATGGTCCCCCCAGGAGCATTGCTGGAGCTGCATCGCGCATGCGACGCAACTCTAGCATTGCGACACCTTTACGGCACAGATGCGTCACGCATCTGTGCCGTTTTTGTCCCATGGTGTGCCACATTATAAATGTGGAACATCAGTGGTGGCGCTTGGGTGGTTTTGCTTGTCGTAGGTTACTTGGCGCATCGCTGCTGATTTGCAGAGATGCACAATGTAACGTACATCTGCCTCATTGTTTCAGTCACTCTTTTACTTCACTTTCTTCAGTCACTATACTTCCTTTACCTCACTCATTTGCTCAGTCCCTTACTCCATTTTTGTCATTCATTGCAGCTAGCCATTTATACACTACACATTCATTCAAAAGAAAGATGACACAGTGCATAAGAAAACGGAGCTCTTTTTTGAAAAATGAGTTAGTTCTGAAAATAACTTTTTTTTTTGGTTTGGTTATTTAGTTTTTTTTTTTTTTAAACAAAGTTTTATACTTTTTGGGGGTTTTTTGAAACGCAAACTGAAATCCTGAACTTCAAAAGTGTTCAACAGGAACAACAAAAAACTGAAATTTAAAACAATTATCGCCTTCTTGTGCACACATGCTCCATGATGCGCTTTTCAACAAGCACAAGGCTTTGTTCAGAGTATACAAGAATTTCGTTGCACTTGTTGCACCTCATGTGCACCTTCTTTAAATATGGCCTCAGGTCCAGTTCGGCAGTTGAAGGAGATGGAGGTGTTGCCGATGAAGTGCTGGCCACAGCTGGTGGCATTTGTGTGGCCAGGGCTCTAGTGGATGTCTTCGCAAACTGCGCAGGGTGCACTTGCCTCACATGTCTCATCATCGTGTGAATTGAAAATTAATATTTTTTCGAAGGGTTTCCCCTAGAAAGGACAGTGTCACAAATGGTGCACGTGACTTTAGGTGCATTCACCTTCTTTAGTCCTTCAGGATATCGAAAAAATTGCCAAATAAAAGATTCCTTCACTCGCCGTTGAGGAAGTCGATCCTGTTCATCAGAATCAGATGATGATGATTCCTGTCTGGCTGCCATTTCAGTTATTTCTCAGAGAAGCTGGAGAGGGTCCTTCTTCCACGAGATTGAAACAGATAAAAAGGGAAATGGGTGGGGTTTTTGAAGATTCTAGAACTGAAACTATTATGAACCAATGAAAAGTGTTGTTTTTGAGTCACATGACTTGACGTGCGCGCTCGGGTGTGCGCACCCGGTCGCGCACGTCACTTTAAAATGGCGGTCTGACCGGTTTTCATAAAAGTTTCAAAACGTAAAAAGGAGGCAAGGTAGAGACAACCTGACCTCCTAGACCTTCTAAAGGGGTCCCAGAAGAATCTCGACGGGTTGAAAAATTGCGGGGTGCGCGCACCCGGTCGCGCACCCCGTCTCAAAATGGTGTTTAACTCGATTTACATAAAAGTTTCAAAACGTGAGAAGGAGGCTTGGTAAACACTCCCTGACCCCCTAGGTATTCTCAGGGGGTCCATTAAGGACCCCCGAGCCCAAAAAAACCTTTATTTTTTTACTAAACAAAAGTTGCGGGGTGCGCGCACCCGGTCGCGCACGTCGGAATAAAATGGCGTTTTACCCGATTTACATAAAAGTTTCAAAACGTGAAAAGGAGGAAAGATAGACAGTCCCTGACCCCCTAGAGTTTCTCAGGGGGTCCCAAAACAACTCAGACGGGCAAAAAACCCTTTTTTTTTTAAAAAAAAAATGCGGGGTGTGCGCACCTCACAATTGAATTATAAAAAAAAAAAGTCAAGTCATGTGACTCAAAAACAACAATTTTCATTGGTTCATAGTAGTTTCAGATCTAGAATCTTCAAAACCCCACCCATTTCCCTCACTATTTGCTTTATTCTCCTGGAAGAAGGACCCTTTTTGGAGCTGGAAGCAGAAAAAAGAACAGGATGGCAGAAAGACAAGAAACATCATCTTCTTCATCTGACTCCTACTTGGAATATCGCCAGCCAGCTAAGAAAGGGAAATCTTCTTTTATTTGGAAGTTTTTTTACTTTTCCTGAGCATCAAAAAAAGGTAAATGCCCCTAAAGTAATGTGTACCCTTTGTGGTACTGTTCTTTCAAGGGGAAACCCTCTTAAAAAATACTCTTTTTCTATCCATACCATGGTAAAACATGTAAAAAATGTGCACCCTGTGCAATATGCCCAAGCAGTCACAAGAGCTCTGGCCCAGCAGATTCCACCAGCTGCGGCCAGCACATCTACAGCTCCACCTCCATCGCCAGCAACAGCAGAAGTGGACGTTAGGCCATATTTTGCACATGTGCATATGCGGTGCAACAAATGTTTTGATATTATTGTTTATGGAGAACAGAGCCTGAATCTAATTTAACGCATGATTCAGAATCATAAATGCTCTGAAAGGAGATCTTTTTTTTTCTATTTTTCATTTATTTTGTTCCGGTTGAACAGTTTCCTTGTTGCAGTTCCTGAATTTTCTTAAATAAAAAAAAATCTCAAAATTAAAAAAAAAGGAAAAAAAATATAAAACAACAAAAGAAAAAAAACAGTTCTTTTCAGAACTCCTTCAATTCTCTAAAAAGAGTTATATTCTTAAACACTGTGTCGTTCATTTTTTTGAATGAAAGCGTAGTGCATAAATGAGTGATTGAAATGACTGAGGGAAGGAAGGGACTGAGGGAAAGAGTGCGAAAAGGGGAGTATGGTGAGTGACAAAAGAGGAGTTGAAGAGTAACTGAAAGAAGGGGATTAAGGGTAGGGGAGTGAGTTAAGGGGACTGAAAAACTAAAGGAAGGGCAATAAAGAAAGGAGAAAAAAACTACTTTCAGTGTTTTGATGTTGTATTTAAATTCATAATAAAAAAAATGAATTTTACACATTGTATTTAGGGGTTAGCATTTAAAAAACCTTGCAAATTCACTAAAACATAGGTTTTACACAAGTTATAGTTAGGAATTAGTATTTAAAAAACCTTGCAAATTCACTGCAAAAACCATAGGTTTTACACACGTTATAGTTAGGAATTAGCATTTAAAAAACCTAGCAAATTCATTGAAAAAACCATAGGTTTTACATCAGTTATAGTTAGCTGGACAATTTACTCATACAAAACCATTGAAATTCCCACGTTATAGTTAGTTGTACTCACTATAACTGGCGCGCCCGCAAAGCGCTGCTAATGACGTCACATATTACATCACTCATGACACAATCAGTGACATCACTCATGACATCACTGATGACATCTCAAATGACATCATGAGATCGAAACGCGTTGGTGTTTGGAGTGTTTGGAGCTCACTTGAAATAAATGCTTTAACCTAAATCAAAGAAGTCCTGTAGTGCGATCCAACTTCTTTTCTAAGTGAAGAGAGATTAGTGAATATATACACATATATATATACACATACCATACACATACATATATATATATACACACATATATATACATACATATATATACATACATACATACACATACATACACATATATATATATACACACATATATATATATATACACATATATACACATATATATATACATATATATATATATATATATACACATATATATATACACATATATATACACACATACATATATACACACATATATATATATACACACATTACCTACTGGCGGTCGCCAGTAGGTATATATAGTTAGGATTTTTTCTCTATGGGTTTTTTGAAAATTCTATGTCTAATAACTTTGGCGTTTGTGGACGGAATTGGCTGAAATTTTCAGGAAAATGGCACATTTTGTTTCTGAGCAGCCCCTGAAAATTGGGGGGGGGGTTCGTCCAGGGGGGGTCGAGAAAAAAGGGGGGTCCCAAAACGTGTTTTTAACATTGAGTTTTCCATAGGGCGGTTGGCCTCACTTTTAGCCCGAACGGCTGAATGGATTTGCATGAAACTTGGCAAAATTGTAGGGACTGGTAGCCCGATGTGCCTTTTGTAGGTCTCAATATATGTGCTACAGTGGATTTTGAGAAATTAACATTTAAAAAAAGATATATATCTGTAACAGCGGACCGGGCAGCGCTCCAGGACGCGTACTTTTCGCGCAACGGAGCTTTGTGAAGCGAAGCTGATTGGTTCTCCGGCGTCTGTCAACATTCCAAACAGTCCGTAGCGGCCGCCATCTTGTCTCTCGGTAGGATCGAGAGACAAGAGGAGGCCAAAGCGAAGGGGCAAATGACCATAAGGGGGAATAGTAGATCCTCGCTGACCCCCTAGGTTTGATGTGGAGGTTTTAAAAGGGCCCCGCGGGGCAAAAAAAATAATAAAATAATAATAATGGAACGGCTGAATGGATTTGCACGAAACTTGGCAAAATTGTAGGGACTGGTAGCCCGATGTGCCTTTGCTAGGTCTCAATATATGTGCTTCAGTGGATTTTGAGAAATTAACGTTCAAAAAAAGATATATATCTGTAACAGCGCACCGCTTCGCGTACTTTTCGCGTTACGGAGCTTTGCGAAGCGAAGCTGATTGGCTCTCCGGTGTCTGTAAACATTCCAAACAGTACGTAGCGGCCGCCATCTTGTCTCTCGGTAGGATCGAGAGACAAGAGGAGGCCAAAGCGAAGGGGCAAATGACCATAAGGGGGCATAGTAGATCCTCGCTGACCCCCTAGGTTTGATGTGGAGGTTTTAAAAGGGCCCCGCGGGGCAAAAAAAAAAAATAATAATAATAATCGAACGGCTGAATGGATTTGCACGAAACTTGGTAAAATATTAGGGACTGGTAGCCCGATGTGCCTTTGCTAGGTCTCAATATATGTGCTTCAGTGCATTTTGAGAAATTAACGTTCAAAAACAAGATATATATCTGTAACAGCGCTCCGCTTCGCGGAGATAAAATTATATCTGTATTACCTAGCTGTTGCTAACACCAGTTAGCGACGGCTAGTAGGAGATAGCGACCATCTTGGGCCCCACTTTGCATGTGAGTGATATTTATCACTAATGACATGCAAAGTGGGCATGCCAAGATGTTAGCGACTGGAAACAGTCGCTAACATCGCTATCTCCTATTATCAACTTTTGGAAATATTCGAGATAAGCGTGAATATCTCCAAAAAGTAACAGCTGCCCTGAGCAGTTCTTAGCCATGTTATCCAATGGGAGGTGGATAACATGGCTAAGAGCATTAGCTCGGTAATGCATGAATATCGCTGAGTTTTCAGCGATATTAATGCATTGCGGTCGTTTTTTATCGTATTTGCGATAAACCTTGATAATAGCAAGGTTTATCTGCGATAATTTCTGACGGTAAAAAAATCTTTGCAATGCATCGTTAGGGATAAATATCGCTTAACTTTGGTAATATGCCCCAACGTCTGTTAACGTTCGATTCGAAGGAAATCAGGAAGTGTTGAAAAACATTGTCTGCGCCATCTTGTCTTTTTTCAAATGCCACACTTTTGTCGTGCACGGCAGCCATTTTAGATGCCTTGACCAGACCCACTCTGTGCACGCTGTCGATCCTTAGCATGGCTCCCCACCCTCGCAAGCATCTCACCCAGGCAGTGGTCACCCCCGCTCTCTGTCTTATGCATGGGTAATAAACCTCCCCCCATCTGCGCTGCTCTTCCCTGAGAATCACACCCTGTGCCCGCCCGACACCTCCCTTTCGCCCTATTCACTACCGCACCCTCTGACACTTCTTTTCCTCTGTGTCCGATTGTCCAGGCCGGTCCTAGGCTATCAGCTAGCCCTGCAGATGTAGTTTATGGCCACAGCTGTAAAGAATCACCCCTCTTCAAAGGAGTTATAGTAGATCAAGGCCCACACTCGATGAGATCCGTCACAGCAGAAGCGTTGCTATTATCTGAAAACCATCCTGTATTGTGATTGGGGAGGGGACCGAGCGTGAAGCGGAAGATTCCAGGGATGACTCTTTGTACATCAAAGTTTTTACAATTATGTGTCACATTAAAAATATATAGCACTCCGACAAAGTAGTAAGATTATAAAACTTTAATAATTTATAAATATATACAAGAAAACAAAAATAGTAATAACATATAAAAAATTTTAGGGAAAAACAACGAAGTAGCGGTCGGCTGTGCGAATAGTCCCAACGCAGCACAACGTCCAGATTTCCGGCGTGGGGCGTCGCGGGGGGTGGGTCATCAGTAGCAAACTGTTGTGCGAATAGTTCCAAGGCAGCAGAACGCGCCGAAATCTAGATGACACGAAAGTGATGTCTAGTAAGTTGCCACCCAGCAAATAACGGCGTGGGGCGTCGCGGGGGGTGGGTCATCAGTAGCAAACTGTTGTGCGAATAGTTCCAAGGCAGCAGAACGATGGCACCAAGGTGATGTCCAGTAAGTTGCCGCACTGGTTTTGGTATCCTACAATGCTGCTCCGAATAACGGCGTGGGGCGCCCCGGGGGAGGCGGCGTGAACGGGCCTCTCCAGGTGGAGTGTCATCTGTTGTAGTGGGGCGCCCCTTTACCGTTTCAGTTGCCATTCCGTCCGTTTTTGGTCCACTGTGTCAAAAGCCGCAATTCAGCTGAGTTGCGCCCACTCTTGCGGTGCAGCGATAGGCGGCTGTCACAGGACTCTCAAAATGGCGGCAGGCTCTTTCCTTTTTGGGCCTGGTCCACTGAAATGGCCCTGGGACACCTTGGAAATCGGACGCTTGTCTGCTAGGTCTTGGACCCCATTCTCGAAAGCGTCCCCTCCGCCTTGAGAATTCATCAAAAGTTTTGGGGGCCCCGACTCCTGCAGGCTTCTGGTGGGGAGCGGCTGCCATGATTGCTCGCGGAATGACCACGACGGAGCTACGAGATGGTGGTGCTCTCATGCTGACGCCAGTTTAGTCTGAAACATCCAGAAACAAGGTGGGGCTTTCATCGTTTGGGAAAAAAAATAAGTTTTCATCCAATGAAAAGTGTTGTTTTTAGGTCATATGATCAAGCCTTCCATCATTAGGAAACCAAAAGTAAAATGAACCAATGAAAAGTTTTATAAACAAGTCACATGACCTGTTATGCGGCATAGGGTATAAAATGCGTAGAAAATACGTTGGCACGTGAGGCGGCGTCAGTAGCGGACCGATGTGCGAATAGGCCGAAGGCAATACAACGCGCCAAGATCCGGATGGCACCGAGGTGGTGTCCAGCAAGTTGCAGCACTGGTGTGGCCATCCTACAATGCTGAAAGTCGGCGTGGGGCGCCCCGTTGGCCTGTGAGTTTGCGTCAGTAGCGGACCGATGTGCGAATAGGCCGAAGGCAGCACAACGCGCCAAGATCTGGATGGCACCGAGGTGGTGTCTAGTAAGTTGCCGCACTGGTGTGGCCATCCAACAATGCTGAAAGTCGGCGTGGGGCGCCCCGTTGGCCTGTGAGATGGCGTCAGTAGCGGACCGATGTGCGAATAGGCCGAAGGCAGCACAACGCGCCAAGATCCGGATGGCACCGAGGTGGTGTCTAGTAAGTTGTCGCACTTCTGTGGCCATCCTACAATGTTGAAAGTCGGCGTGGGGCGCCCCGTTGGCCTGTGAGATGGCGTCAGTAGCGGACCGATGTGCGAATGGGGCCAAAGGCAGCGCAACAATATTTTCTGACTGACACCACAAGGCGCTGAGATGCCAAGATCCGGATGGCACCGAGGTGATGTCTAAGTTGCGGACTGATGTGCGAATGGGGCCAAAGGCAGCGTAACAATATTTTTTGTATGGAAGATACCACTAGGCGTTGAGATGCCAAGATTCGGATGGCACCGAGGTGATGTCTAGCAAGTTGCTGTACTGGTGTGGTCATCCTACAATGCTGAAACTCGGCGTGGGTCGCCCCATTAGCCTGTGAGATGGCGTCAGTAGGGGACCGATGTGCGAATAGGCCGAAGGCAGCACAACGCGCCAAGATCCGGATGTCACCGTGGTGGTTTCATAGTTGAGAGGCACTTCATCTGCAGTGGGGCGCCGAGATCCGAATGGCACCGAGGTGATGTCTAGCAAGTTGCTGTACTGGTGTGGTCATTCTACAATGCTGAAAGTCGGCGTGGGGCGCCCCATTAGCCTGTGAGATGGCGTCAGTAGCGGACTGATGTGCGAATGGGGCCAAAGGCAGCGCAACAATATTTTCTGAAGAGAAGACACCAAAAGGTGCTGACATTCCAAGATCCGGATGGCACCGAGGTGGTGTCTAGCAAGCTATGCAGTTGAGTTGTGTGCGCACTTGCGGCGAATAGGTCGAAGGCAGCATAACAATGTTTTTTGAATAGAAGACACCACAAGGCGTTGAGATTCGGTTACCACCGAGGTGATGTCTAGCAAGTTGCCGCACTGGTGTGGCCATCCTACAATACTGCTCCGAATAACGGCGTGGGGTGCCCGAAGGGGGGGGGAGCCGGCGTGAATGGGCCTTCCTAGGTGGAGGCTCGTCTGCTGTAGTGGGGCGCCCCTTTACCGTTTCAGTTGCCATTCAGCTGAGTTTCGGCTGCTCTTGATGCTACAGCGACAGGCGGCTGCAAGAGGACTCTCAAAATGGCGGCCTGTTCTTTGGATTTGGGCCTGGTCCACTAAAATGGCCCTGGGACACCTTAGAACTCGGACGCTCGATTTTTTTTTCCTTTCCTGTACATGCAAAAAAAGGTAAATGCCCGGTACGTTACACGCTTCATCTGCCACGATGAACTCTCCAGAGGAACCGAAAAAAAATATAGTTGTGGTAACTATACCATGCATCGTCATATGGAGAGGTGGCACCAATTAATTATAGTGCTGCATAAAAGAGAGATTTGGAGGAGAACCCCTGACCTGCTAGTGCATTCATCAAAGAAGTGGCACTGAGAGCTTCAGAGGCAAGGGAAACGGTCCCAAATATTTAGAAGAACTTTGGAAAGATTAAAATGACATGTTTAGATTGTGGCAAATTAATTTCATGTGGACAGATGAGTGTTACTCTAATAAATACAGCATATGAACATCATCATAGTCGATGGTTGGTAGAGACATTTTGACTATATCCTGGACCTGCCCGTCCTCGCCCAAAATGGCGCCGGAATAAATGGGACTCGTAACTCCTTGTTGTGTACTGGTTGCAAAACCTTGAAATCACGAGATACGTATGCAGTTTTGAAGCACATGGCGGGCGGGGACGAGAATTGATTGACTATTTCGACATCCCTATTGATATTAAGTTCTGATGTGTTATTGATTACTGTACTGTTGAAAGTTCGAATTAACGTCACCCATGGTACTTGCCCGCAAATGTATATCTAGATAATTTTATTGTAACTGGCCCTGTCGTATTTTAATTATAAAATGTACGTCCACCGATTCCGTAACTGTTAGACACCTTAGTTCTTGCAACCTAATGGCCCGCCCGTTACGTTCCTTTAGAATCATTAAAAGGCAAGTGAAATAAAGCAGACCAATTACATGAAGGGTAAAAGGTATAATACGAAGGAACGCAGTAAAGATAAATGGTCAAGGGCTGTTGTGTTTTCTATTCCTGCAACATAAAGTGATCGATAAGAATCTCATATTCAGGCGTATCGGCGACTAAGACAGCAGGTCGACCCTCTTTTGCTCAACGGCTCCGTCATGGGACGAAGAAACGCTCTTTTTCTCGAAAAAAGAATATATTTTACTTGCAGGACAGTTGTAAAATTTCCGGGAAAGTACATTAGCCTGGAACATTATAACATATATTTAAGAAAAAATAATGTTCGGAAGTAATGAAAAGCGTAATTTTTAGGTCATATGACCAAGCCTTTCATCATTACAATAAGAAAAGTAAAATGAACCAATGAAAAGTTTTATTAACAAGTCACATGACTTGTTATGCTTACGTTACGCGCTGCGCGCCCCGGATGACTTCCGGATGCGCTAACGCGGCGCGTCATATGACGCATTACGCGACAACGCAGGTACAGAATATAGTCAAAATGTCTCCACCAACCAGCGGTCGGAACACAACCCCTTTCAGCAGGCTAAATAGTTCTGTTAAATGGCAACAGAAGGGACAGGCAACAAGAACCATCAGTCAAAGAGGGGAGGGCTAGTTCTTCTCTACCGGGTTACATTGGGGCGCTACCGGAACTGATCGAATTGGTAGTCTACAGTGTTTCTGGATGTTTCAGACTGAAGCTGGGGTTAGCATGAGAGCAGCACCATTTCGTAGCTCCGTCGTGGTCATTCCGCAACCAATCATGGCAGCCGTTCTTTATCGTTATTTTGGGCGGGATGGGTGGCGGAGCCGAGCTGTTTTGCAGCCATCATTGTGTGGAGTTCAGTTCATCTCACTAGTTTTGTATTTGTCATGAGGGGTTGTTCCTAATGTTTCTATTTTAGCGAGGTCAAAAAGAGATCCCATTAGTGGCCTACTGATTTTGCTCGATTCCTTTTCTTTTTTTTTTACACGATTTTTCGTTATCTGCAAAGACTAAACAGAGTATTGCGACTCTGTGTTTGTTTGTAAATAGAGAATGAACCAAAGAGAACTAATTCTAAAACAGTAAATACTTGGATAACAATCAATCAAATGGAGAGAGAAGCAGGCGCGACGGATTACAATGGGGGCAAACGCCTGCGTTAACTACCTTTCACTATCTGCAAAGAGAGAGTACTCCTAATAGAAATGAGGGGGGGGGCACCATTCAAAGCAGATCAGTGTGCATAAACACGAAAATGTTTTCACTTACCACGTACTTGACATTCGACAGCTTATGATATTTGCTATTAAAAAACCATTGAAATTCACTGAAAAAACCATAGGTTATAGACCATATATAGTTAGGAATTAGCATTTACAAAACCTTGAAAATTCACTGAAAAAACCATAGGTTATAGACCATATATAGTTAGGAATTAGCATTTAAAAAACCTTATTTTACTCACACAAAACCATTGAAATTCCATATATAGTTAGTTGCACTAACTATATATCGCGCACCCGCAATCCACTGCTGATCATGTCACATATTACATCATTCATGACATGGTCAGTGACATCACTGATGACATCACTGATGACATCTCAAATGACATCACTGATGACATCACTGATGACATCTCATTTGACATCATTCTTGTGCTAATACGATAAACCTCTTCAGACTCTAATATAACCTTAGATACACTCAGTGTATACAGACACTCACACACTGCCACTCATCCATGGAGTTACTCACACACCCAGTCAGTCATGCAAAGAAACAATCTCACCTCCATTTCTTCAACTATACAGTTAAACACACCTTACTTATTGAAACATATACTAACACATATTTACTCTCTTATACAATCCCTGATACAAGTTCACAATGATCGATACAACCACTCACTCATTCAGTGGCTCTCATGCACAGTTATTTATATATGCCAACTCTCACATGTACTGTGTTTTACATATGTACTTACTATGACATGTAGCATTGAGATATCCATTCACTCATCAATACACTCATGCACACAGTCAACTGCCCATGTAGCTGTTTCCACATGCACTCTTGAACTCATACACCTAGTGAATAAACTGCTCACACATCTATGCATAGAGTCACACACCTTCCAGCCACCCCCACACAAACTCAATCTCCCATAGAAATACTTGGGCAACCAATTAATAACACATATAGCCTCTCGTATAGCTAATGATCAACACATGCAGCAGTTTACAGAACAACAGACATAATGATGCACAAATTAAGACAGTTTAGTCACTAACCCATGCATTCAGTGAGACACATTTAATCACTCACTCATACAGTCAGTCACGCACCTACTAAATCCTTCATCCAGACACTTATACATCCACTCATTCTTCAATATGTAAGACATATTTTAACTTTACAGAAACATACAGTCACTGGATGTTGTCATCAGTGATGTCATCAGTGATGTCATCAGTGATGTCACTGACCATGTCATGAATGATGTAATATGTGACATGATCAGCAGTGGATTGAGGGTGCGCGATATATAGTTAGTGCAACTAACTATATATGGAATTTCAATGGTTTTGTGTGAGTAAAATAAGTTTTTTTAAATGCTAATTCCTAACTATATATGGTCTATAACCTATGGTTTTTTCAGTGAATTTTCAAGGTTTTGTAAATGCTAATTCCTAACTATGGGGCCGATTAGGATGGCGGTTTTTCCGCATCCTCCGGGCCGGCGGAAGTGTCCGCCGGCCTGGAGGATGCGGAAAAACCGCGGCGGAGACTCCAAAGACCCACCGCCAAATTAGGATGGCTGGTGGGTCTGATAATCTGTCCGCCGCTTTTCCGCCGCGGTCGGAAGGCGACCGCGGCGGAAAAGCACTAACATGTCTGGTGGTGTCTATCAGACACCGCCAGGCATATTAGGATGTCTGAAAATATATGCTTTTCCGCGGCGGCTTTACCGCCGTGGAAAAGCATACGGACCTTCACTTCGGGGGCCCGTTGCGGGCCCCCTGGGTGAAGGTGGGGTGGGGGGTGCACATGGGGGGTACCTATGGTACCCCCCTGCATTTGCGTGCACAATGCAGCAGGCACCGCGCGGTGCCTGCCGCTTTGTGCACGCAAATGCTGTGCATGGATTTTTTACATTGCGGCGGGTGCAGCTTGAAGCTGCACCCGCCGCAATGTTAGAGATAGAGGATGTGACCGCCACCCTGGCGGTCACATCCTAATTTGATCGGAGGGAACGCCGCAGCCCATGCGGACGTTCCCTCCTCCTCAGGGGTCGCGGACGGACTCAAGTCCGTCCGCGATCCTAATCGACCCCTATATATGGTCTATAACCTATGGTTTTTTCAGTGAATATATATATACACATATATATATATACATACATATATATATACATACATATATATATACATACATATATATACATACATACACATATATATACATACATATATATACATACATATATACACACACACATATATATATATATATATATATATATATATATATATATATATATATATATATATATATATATATATATATATATATACATATTACCTACTGGCGGTCGCCAGTAGGTATATATAGTTAGGATTTTTTCTCTATGGGATTTTTTAAAATTCTATGTCTAATAACTTTGGCGTTTGTGGACGAAATTGGCTGAAATTTTCAGGAAAATGGAACATTTTGTTTCTGAGCAGCCCCTGAAAATTTGGGGGGGTTTTGTCAAGGGGGGCCGAGAAAAAAGGGGGGTCCCAAAACGCGTTTTTCCCATGCAATTTTCCATAGGGCGGTTGGCCTCACTTTTAGCCCGAACGGCTGAATGGATTTCCACGAAACTTGGCAAAATTGTAGGGACTGGTAGCCCGATGTGCCTTTGCTAGGTCTCAATATATGTGCTCCAGTGGATTTTGATAAATTAACGTTCAAAAAAATATATATATCTGTAACAGCGCTCCGGGTAGCGCCCCGGTTCGCGTACTTGACGCGTAACGGTACTTCGCGAAGCGAAGCTGATTGGCTCTCTGGTGTCTGTCAACATTCTAAACAGTCCGGAGCGGCTGCCATCTTGTCTCTCGGTAGGATCGAGAGACAAGAGGAGGCCAAAACAAAGGGGGAAATGAGCATAAGGGGACAAAGTAGATCCTCCCTGGCCCCTTAGGTTTGATGTGGAGGCTTTAAAAGGGCCCCGCGGGGCAAAAAAAAACAAAAACAAAAAAAAATCGTTTTTTTTGCGTGGGGAGTGCCCGGTATGCGCACCGGGAAGCGGTGTGGGAAGCGTACTATGAGTAAAAAGAATGATAGACTTTTCAAATATTGTATGTTTATTGAATGTTCGTTTTGTTGTTTTTTTTTTATTTTTATTTATTTTTATATTTAAACGGGGACATTTCGGACATTCTACTTTTGTGCAATAGGCGGTGGTAATCTAAATGATGAGGGTGGTGTTACTAAGGCATTAAAACAAAAAAACACTGACATATAGTTCCCTTTTAAGGGTCAGATTAGGGGACATCAGTCGTTTTACCTGTCCTTTCTTTCTCAGCCAATTAAGTTCCAACATTTTACAGAAAGGAAAGGTAGTAATATGGCAAAATATGATCGTTTTGTTTCTATCAATTTGTTCAAACACTGTCGTGTCTAAAGCCAATTATACCTGAACCAGAGAGAGTCGTTCCTAAGTAAGGAAAGTGCTATATTCTTTTTCGTCCTTCACATGCGGATACCATGTTCGGGCTTATTTTTCTCATTCCATTAACCGTTCGATCAACGCCTCAGTCATACAAAAAGCATTCTTTTATTGACCCAGTCGTGCGCCACACATACGCATTCATACCGTACAAATCAGGGCCCATGCGCACATTCATACCATACAATCTTTCACGCTCCCAGAGATAGCTCCTACATATAATGTACCGTCTCACAGAGCTAGCCTATTTTTCCTCGCGTAGAACACGGTGCGGTTTAGGTCTTCTCCATACTTCAGCTGAAATTCCAATGTAACCTGCAGAAAAAGAAAAGGGGGGGGGCAGCGTTCAAAGCACATCAGCGTGCATAAACACGAAAATGTTTTTATCTACCACGTACTTGACTTATCTCTCTGAGATGCAGTCCCTTGTGTCTCGGCAATGGTAGTCTGTTCATTACATAGATCGCCCGAGGGCGGTAGTACAGACCGCGCGTAGGAAAGGGTCAAAAGCCAGGGGTATAGGAGTATGTAACAAGCGAGCCATTTAATTGAAAAAAATAAACGTGACAAACGGTTGCAGGATCAGTGAAGGTTGATTTTATAATTGAAAGTATAACAGGATCAGTTACAATAAAATCGTCCATACGCACACCATGGGCGAGTATCATGGGTAACATTACTTCGAAGTTTTACATAATACAATAATCAATAATGAAAAACCGACATCAATAGGGTTGTCCGTATGCCCAGTCAGTACCCTTCCCCGCCCGCCATGTGCACAAAGACCGCATACATCCCCCATAACGTCAAGGCTAAGTAACTAGAACGTCATAAGGAGTTGCAAGTCGCTCCCATACTGGCGCCATTTTGGTCGAGGCCAGGCAGGTCCTTTCAAGTGGTGTGGGACCTGCCTGGCTTGGGGAATCTTTCAAGTGATGTGACTGAGGAGCAAATTGTGGACCTCTTTAAAGACTTAAACCCACTACATGTCAAGAAATGTCAAAGCGGAATGAAATGCTTTGCATTTGTAGACTTCAGTTCGGCGAAGACCCAGCAGAATGTTATAAGTAAATGTCATGGCACGAAGTTCAGTGGGCGGTCTGTCATTGTGAAAGCCTCAATTAAGTTGAATGGCTGCAAGAGCCCCAATTACACCAGCAGCCCTGTTAATATGCCGATCTTGGAAAAAGTTCCTCTGTTGGATTGTAATGGCTGCAGTGATGGTCTTGGGAAACTGCTTCCGAAAACTCTAAAGGCCACGAAAGCTTGCTATGCTGTTTCTTTGGAAATGCGGTGCTGGGTGATGGAAGTCATTGAAGAGTTGGCAGTGGTGTTTTTTGTAGATTTTGGACGCTCTGCCACAGTCCTGGCTTCGTCATTACGAGTACTTGAAAACAAGACATTCTGGGCAATACCACCCTTGACGCAGCCCTTTATGCTACAAGATGGTGTCTTCCATTCAGAAAATATTGTTGGCAGCATTTTGAAAGGAAAGATAAACGGCCGTTCTCCTAGTGAGTCTCCCATTCTTACATTTATGAAGAATGTTGAAGAGTAGTATGTTGAAAATTTGAAGCCATCGTTCTACAAACTCTCAACCAGCCTTGGATGGAAAAATCCTGAAGAATGTACAAACTGAAAGCTGACCGGCGAGTGAAACGCTAAGGGTCGCCCTGCTGCAGCTCCACCTGGGGGTGAGGGGAGAGGGGGCCGTCCGCGCCGTCTCTCCTGCAGGCGCCCCACAAGATGGCCGGGCCTACGACCCTGGGTTTGAGAGTCTCATGCTCGATCGATTGAGCTGGCCGGATCAGGCAACAAGAAGGTGGGGGTGGGGGGGGAGCGGCATCAGCAAGGCATCCCCCCACACAACTTGCCGGACATCACCTCGGGATGTCCTGGGGACGGGCCTTGGCGCGTGGTTTCGCCCCCGGGCTATTTGCACAACAGTCCTCCACCACTAGGCCGCCACCTATGCTACCTCGCCGGCTGACGGCCTTTGTAGACTTTCTAAAGCCCAAAGCAAGCATTTCGGCCCCATCTCTGGAACAGTCGCCCGGTCCGGACGTGAGCCATGAAGAAGGGCACGAGCCGCCATCTTGATCCAATCAATACCGTCCCCCCGCACACATTCAGGGACCAGGTCGCATTGCGAGGGCACCGCAGGACGTGTCTTCAGGTCAAACGGATTGTGGGACAAGGTCCAGAAAGGAAGAGTCACCAAAAGGCTAAAAGTCCCGCCGGACCCCGGGAGCCGGCCGCCTATGTTGGGGGCGATCTCAGGCTACACCAGGGCAACAAGACTTGGGGAGGGGGCAGGAGCCAAGCGCCCCCTCCGAGTCCGCGCCACCACACCGCCCCTCGGGGGCCTCCGTCAAGCGGCTCGGGGAGGCACTGCAGGCAGCGGCTCTTCAGATCAGTGGCTCTCACCGGCAAGGCTCCCCTCCGCCAGCAGCGATCGTTGGGGCTGTGGTTGCGGCCGGAGGCCCCGCCTAATCAACGCCCCGGCCTCTCCATCTCGTAGGCCGCAGAGCAGTCGGGGAGAAATCCCGGGAACGGCGGCATGCAGGAGCTCCGGGAGCAAACGGTCGGTGCTCGTTATCTTCCTCGATCAAAGTATGCCTCCGTGGGCCAGGATATGTGGCAGGATAACCGTGTGGGGAAAAAGGGCTCGCGGAGCCGAGCGACTATGCGACCATTTCGAATGCCTGCTTGGCTCCTCCCCCTATATTTATAATATTTGCATAGGGTTTGTCGTTATTTTGGGCGGGGTGGGCGGCGGAGCCGAGCTGTCTTGCAGCCATCATGGCGTCGAGCTCGGTTCCTCTCACTAGTTTCATATTTCTCATGAGGGGTTGTTCCTAATGTTTCTGTTTTAGCGAGGTCAAAAAGAGATCCCATCAGTGGCCTACTGATTTTGCTCGATTCCTTTTGTTTTTTCTAACGATTTTTATGTTATAGTTTGCTACTGTAGGGGGCAATAAACTGCATCTGTTGGGCTAGGTGATGGCCTGGGATCAGGCCGGACAATCGGGCAGGGAGGAAGAGGTTATCAAAAAGGGCCTGTTCTATGAATGAGATGAAAGAGCGAGGGGGTTCAGCACGGGATGTGGCTCGGAGACAGGGTCGTGTTAGAGGTGCGTTTATGGCCCAAGCAGGAGAGACCGGGGGCTGTCGGGGCGCGGGGGAATGCTTGCGAGGCCGGGGAGTGAGGGGGAGAGAGACGTGAAAGCTATTGGCAGTGGGCAGAGAGGCCATGACACACAAAATGGCTGTCACTTACGTGCATGATGGGGCCTAAAAGGGACAAGATGGCGTGGCCACTGTTTCGCGACTTTCACTTTACTTTCAACAGTGGCTGTGGTGAACATAAATGAACGCCGCTTATGTATACCTAATTTTAGTCATTTTCCACAAAAAAGCTTTTGATATTTGCTATTAAAAAACCTTTGAAATTCACTGAAAAAACCATAGGTTATAGACCATATATAGTTAGGAATTAGCATTTACAAAACCTTGAAAATTCACTGAAAAAACCATAGGTTATAGACCATATATAGTTAGGAATTAGCATTTACAAAACCTTATTTTACTCACACAAAACCATTGAAATTCCATATATAGTTAGTTGCACTAACTATATATCGCGCACCCGCAATCCACTGCTGATGATGTCACATATTACATCATTCATGACATGGTCAGTGACATCACTGATGACATCACTGATGACATCTCATTTGACATCAATGGTCACATCACTGATGATATCATTCATGTGACAATTCAATGCATCTCCTCACACTTTAATATAACCTCTGTTACACCCAGTGTTAAATACAGAATATACTTTTTTAAACCATTGACACACCAATACTAGTTACTACATACGCACTCACTGATTCCTATGTCTACACACACATTCACTCATTCACCCATACAATCATTCATACATACAATCACTCATCTTTACAACACTATCATATGCACTCATACACCTATACAGACACTCACACTCTGCCACTCATCCATGAAGTTACTCACACACCTAGTCAGTCCTGTAAAGAATCAATCACACTTCCATTTTCTAATCTATACACTTAAACATAGAGTACCTTACATTTTCAAACATATACTAACACATACTTACTCTCTTATACAATCATTGATACAAGTACACAATGATATGCACAGAGTCACACATCTCCCAGCCAGCCACACACACACTCAGTCTCCCATACAAATACTTGGACAATCAATCAATAACCCATATAGTTACTCATATAGCTACTGATCAACATATGCAGCACTTTACGGAACAACAGACATAATGATGCACAAATTAAGACAGTTTAGTCACTAACCCATGCACTCAGTGAGACACATTTAATCACTCACTCATACAGTCAGTCACGCACCTACTAAATCCTTCATCCAGACACTTATACATCTACTCATTCTTCAATATGTAAAACATATTTAAACTTTACAGAAACACACAGTCACTGGATGATGTCATCAGTGATGTCATTTGAGATGTCATCAGTGATGTCATCAGTGATGTCACTGACCATGTCATGAATGATGTAATATGTGACATCATCAGCAGTGGATTGCGGGTGCGCGATATATAGTTAGTGCAACTAACTATATATGGAATTTCAATGGTTATGTGTGAGTAAAATAAGGTTTTGTAAATGCTAATTCCTAACTATATATGGTCTATAACCTATGGTTTTTTCAGTGAATATATAGATACATATATATATATATATATATATATATATATATATATATATTACCTACTGGCGGTCGCCAGTAGGTAGTTATAGTTAGGATTGTTTTCCATAGGAAATCCGCAACATTCTATTGGGAATAACTTTGACGCCGGTGGACGAATCTTCGCGAATTTCTCAAAGAAGATGGCCCGCTCCGCTCCGCCCCTTCCCTGAAAGGTTGGGGGGGATTTGTCAAGCGGGGGCCGAGATAAAAGGGGGGTCCCAAAACATGTTTTCCCCATGTTAATTTCCATAGGGCGGTTGGACTCACTTTTAGCCCGAACGGCTGAATGGATTTCCACCAAACTTGGCAAAATTGTAGGGACTGGTAGCGCGATGTGCCTTTGCTATGTCTCAAGATATGTGCTCCAGTGGATTTTGGGTAATTTAGGTTAAAAAGAATATATATATATCTATAAGCGCGCCCCGGTACGCGCACCGGGGAGCGCACCGGGCGCGTAACGCGAGTACGCGAGCGGAAAGCTGATTGGCTCTCGGGTGTCTGTCAACATTCCAAACAGTCCGGAGCGGCCGCCATCTTGTGTCTCGGTAGGATCGAGACACAAGAGGTAGCAAAAACAAAGGGGGAAATGACCAAGGTCCACCCCTAGGTTTGATGTGGGGGCCATAAAGGGCCCCGCAGGGCAAAAAAAAAAAAAAAATTCGATTTCCACGGGGGGAGCGCCCGGAACGCGCACCGGGGAGCGTACAGGGGAGCGTACCCTGGAGAAAAAAGAATGACAGAGTTTTTAAAAAATGTAGAATTTTTTTATAAATTGGAGGTAGTTCTAAAAAGAACTGTTTTTTTATTCCTTTTGTTGTTTAATATTTTTTTATTGTTTTTTTGAACATTTTTTACTTTTTTGGGCTTTTCTGAACAGTTTTATATATTTTTTGTATTTTTTATGGGGAGAAACAAAAAACAGGGAATTGTAAACGGCTCAACTGGAGCAAAGAAAAATCAGGAACAAATTAGGGTTTTTGGGGGCAATTGTGGTTGTGTTGTAGCTGATGGTCTTCCCACAAAAAATACATGTGACCCTGAATTCACCAAACCGTGGTTGTATGATTGGCATCATCTCCCTTGTCTCTGGTCCCGATGGAGTGGGTTGCTTTCTTTTGGAGGTGCTGGGTGAAGATTGGGGAGGGTTACTGGCCAGTTCTCTCAGCTCTGCAGCAGCATAGTTGATGGGATGCTAGCGCTGCATATGCCGAATCATGGTGTAATTGCCAAATGAATATTTCTTATTAGGGTTTCCCCTTGAAAGTTCCGAGCCACAGATTCAGCAAGTCACCTTTGGCGCATTCACTTTCTTCTTGCCCTCTGGGATGGAAAAAAACTCCCATACAATGTGCTCCTTTGGCCTATATGGTGTATTGTCTTCTGCCAGGAATGTCCTTCTTCCCTCCTCCTCCTCCTCCTCTTCTTCTTCTTCTTCTTCTTGACCACCAATGTGATGTTGTGGTGGTCCTCTTGGTGGTGGTGGTGGTGGTGGTGCAGATGCTCCAGCTGCTGCTGCTACTGTAGCCATTTTAAAGTACAAAAGATCAGTGACAGATCTCCAAACAGGTCTTCCTCAGTCAAAGGACAAAGTCAGAATAAGGAAAAAAGGTGGGGGCTTTCATCATTTGGAGAAAAAAAAACTGTCCTGGACCAATGAAAAGTGTTATTTTCAGGTCACATGACCCGGACTTTCATCATTTGGAAACCAAAAGTGTTCTGGACCAATGAAAAGTGTTATTTTCAGGTCACATGACCCGACGCGCTTACGCTACGCGCCCCGGGGCGCGCCCGGGGGCGCTTACGTTGTGCGATCGTATGCGCTCGGGCGCTTCCGGGTGCGCTTACGCCGTGCGTCATAAGACGCATCACGCGACACGTCACGATGATGTTTTCGTTCGCGGCAATAGCGCTAACGGGACGCTCACCGGTACGCGCACCGGGGCGCGCCGCCACTGCGCTTACCGGCGCGCTCACCGGTACGCGCACCGGGAACGTACCAAGGCAAAAAAAAAAAAGGGAAAAATATATTTTAAAAAAAAGTAATACATAAATATACAATATAAAATTCATTATAAAAAATATTATATTTCATACCTATAGAGATTTGCTATTAAAAAACTTTTGAAATTCACTGAAAAAAACATAGGGTTGAGGCCCTATATATAGTTAGGAATTAGCATTTAAAAAACCTATGAAATTCACTGAAAAAACCATAGGTTTCACACCAGTTATAGTTAGGAATTAGCATTTAAAAAACCTATTAAATTCACTGAAAAAACCATAGGTTTCACACCAGTTATAGTTAGCTGGAAATTTTACTGGCATAAAACCATTGAAATTCCCACGTTATAGTTAGTTGGACTCACTATAACTTGCGCGTGCAATGCACTGCTGATGACGTCACATATTACATCACTCATGACATAGTCAGTGACATCACTCATGACATCACTGATGACACCATCCTTGTGACAGAGTGACAGACCTCCTTTCACTGTAATGTAACCCTTGAAACACATATTCAAAAATAGAAACTAAACTTTTCAAAAAAATGGAGATACCCATATCAGTTACAACAACCAATTCAGTAATTCCACCATCTATATACACATCCACTCATTCACAAACAGTTCTATATAGTCACTCATACATATACTCACTCATCATATGTAGTGATACACCTATACATCCGGTTACACACCGACAGTCATCCTAAAGTTACTCACACACATGCTCACACAAGCAAATAAACTATTGAACATCCATTTATTTGCATATAGAGCTATACACACACTACCACCTTACTTCTAAGGAAATTTACACATATTTATTCTCTTAAACAATCACTTATAGAAACACATACTTATTTAAACAGGAAGTCTTACAATCTCTTACTCTCACATATACTCACTTATATACATCAATATTCACATATACTAGATTAAAACATATGTAGTTACTGATAAAGACACTAGTGAGACAGTCATTCACTCACCAACGTACACATATACACACTCATCCACCCATACAGTCCTGCACATATGCGGTCTTCAAAACACATACAAACAGAGAGTCAGTCATTCTTGCATCTATGTGCTAAGTAATACCCCCACCAAACCACATAGACATTCATACTGATATTAAAACAAACATCTAATAACCCATATACTTACACATGTAGCTACTCACCAACCCATGCAGCCACTTATACCCAAAGTGAAACACTAATCCATATATTTAAATATTACTCACTAATATATGTATTCACTAAGATACACTTAATAAGCAAGTTAACCAATCAATTATTTTTTTTTTAAAACATCCATGTAAACATTTATTTAAACATTTATTCTTCAATCAACTTTTACATATACACATATAAAACATATTTATTTTTCAGAAAGACACACATTCACTGGATGGTGTCATCAGTGATGTCATGAGTGATGTCACTGACCATGTCATGAGTGATGTAATATGTGACGTCATCAGCAGTGCATTGCACGCGCAAGTTATAGTGAGTCCAACTAACTATAACGTGGGAATTTCAAGGGTTTAATGCCAGTAAAATTTCCAGCTAACTATAACTGGTGTGAAACCTTTGGTTTTTTCAGTGAATATATATATATATATATATTACCTACTGGCGGTTGCCAGTAGGTAGTTATAGTTAGGACCTAGTTTCCATAGGAAATCCTCAACATTCTATTTGGATTAACTTTGGCCCTGGTGGATGAATCTTTGCGAATTTCTCAAAGAAGATGGCTCGGTCCGCTGCGCTCCTTCCCTGAAAGTTTGGGGGGGATTGGTGAAGTGGGGGCTGAGATAAAAGGGGTGTCCCAAAACGTGTTTTCTCCATGTTATTTTCCATAGGACGTTTAGACACGGCTACAGGTCGAACGGCTGAATGGATTTATAAGAAATTTGGCAAAACTGTAGAGTCCGGCTCGCAGATTACGCTTTTTTTGGAATGGTGTAAATCCGTTCAGTAGTTGCTGAGAAAATTAAAGTTAAAGTCAATTATATATCTATAAGCGCGGACGGGTGCGCGCACTCAAGCGGCTGCGCGCGAGCGGAATTTTTTTTTGCTGCGTGACGTCTGTTAACGTTCGATTCGAAGGAAATCAGGAAGTGTTGACCGCCATTTTGTCACTGCGAGTAAATATATTGTTCATTTCAAAGCGTTGGAACATGGAAAGGGGAGAAGGTAGAGATTGTTTTGCTGCGTAGGTTTTCTCAGGGTGTGCAGTAAGGTCCTTAAAGGCGAAAATATAAAAAAAAAAAATTTAAAAAGTTGCGGGGTGCGCACACCTATTTACAAGAGTGTGAAAATGGAGATAAATCAGAAGTTTGAGTGCTTTGATATAAGGTGGCTCTGAAAAGAGCCCTTGTGTTAATTGAGTTTTTTCTGCATTTATAAGTAAGTAGCGATGCAGAGCCGGATGTTGCAGAGGAAGATTCTGTTTCTGCCTTCCTTCTTACTTAGTTATGGTTTTTTCACTCCCACGCCAGGCTTTTAGTCTGTGGATGGAAATCCATGAACATAGACTCACCTATGAAAATCATACTATTGATGCTTGACTGAGGCCAAGGAGATCAGAGTGCATGTGTGTGTAAGGTGATGTACCTCTGGGGAGATGATGTTACGTTTAAACGTAGCCCCTGAGTGCTTAGTTTGGTTCTGTTCTCTGTCACTGTTGTTGATTTAGAGCCCCAAATACAAAGGCTTGTTGTTGCTTGTGAATCCCCAAGTGTATATTTGCTCATACTGATCCATAACGCCCCGGCGTATCCATGTCGTAGGCCGCAAGAGTGGGCGAAACTCAGCTGGCCGAGCAAGACTTGGGGAGGGGGCATGAGCCAAGAGGAAACAAGGAGGGGTTTTCATCATTTGGGACAAAAAATATTTCTAAACCAATGAAAAGTTTTATTAACAAGTCACATGACCTGTTATGCTTACGTTACGCGCTCCGCGCCGCGCCCCGGATTGCTTCCGGGAAGCTGCGCTTCGCGCCTCACGCACCGGAGCACTTCCGGGTGCGCTAACGCGGCGTGTCATATGACGCATTATGCAACAACGCGATACGTAGTTGGGGCTCCACCGGAACTGATTGAATTGTTAGTCTACAGTGTTTCTGGAAGTTTCAGACTGAAGCTGGCGTCAGCATGAGAGCACCCCGTGGCTACGTCGTGGCCATTCTGCGAGCAATCATGGCAGAAGCTCCCCACCGGAACTCTGCGGGAGTCGGGGGCCCCGGTGACTCTTGTAGAATCTTCAAGGCTGATGGGACGCTTTTGGGAATGGGGCCCATGCCGTAGCAGTCAAGCGTCCGAGTTCCAGGGTTGTCCAGAGCCATCCTTGCAGGCCAGGCCCAAGTCTGTGGAGCCGACCGCCATTTCCTGAGCTCCGTGGCAGCCGCCTGTCGCTGTACCGCAAGAGTGGGTGCAATTCAGCCGGATGGCGGGTGAGACGCTGTAATAGCAAGAGCAGGCGTAATTCAGCTGGCCGAGCGAGGCAATGTGCCGCAGGAGCGGGCGCAACTCATCTTGTCGAGTGAAGCGCTGGGGTGCAGCTGAGAAACCTCCACCTGGGGAGGTGGGGGAGGCTCGTTCGCGCCGCCTCTCCCTTCCAGTGCACCCCATGCCGTCTCCTGGCGCAGGTATATGTGATGGTTGGACCAGGGCACCGCAGGACGTGTCTTTAGGTCAAACCCTCAACTATGGCACCCAACATCCAGGACGTATGCCATTTGTGGAAGGCAGTGACATCGAAGCATCTCAGGGACCAAGCATATCCAGAGTCCTTCCTACAGCCTCTGCGTTCCTTCTTACCTAGTTATGGTTTTTTCACTCCCACTCCAGGCTTTTAGTCTGTGGATGGCAAACTATGAACCTACACTCACCTATGAAAATCTTACTATTGATGCTTGACTGAGGACAAGGAGATCAGTGAAGCGCTGGGGTGTAGCTCAGAAACCTCCACCTGGGGAGGTGGGGGAGGCTCGTTCGCGCCGCCTCTCCCTTCCAGTGCACCCCACGCCGTCTCCTGGCACAGGTATATGTGATGGTTGGACCAGGGCACCGCAGGACGTGTCTTTAGGGGTGTAGCTGAGAAACCTCCACCTGGGGAGGTGGGGAAGGCTCGTTCGCGCCGCCTCTCCCTTCCAGTGCACCCCACGCCGTCTCCTGGCGGAGGTATATGTGATGGTTGGACCAGGGCACCGCAGGACGTGTCTTTAGGTCAAACCCTCAAGTATGGCACCGAACATCCAGGACTTATGCCATTTGTGGAAGGCAGTGACATCGAAGAATCTCAGGGACCAAGCATATCCAGAGTCCTCCCCGGGGTATTTGCACAACGGTCCTGCACCCCTAGGCCGCCAGCTATGCTACCTTGACAGGAACAGTGTCATGCATTTGGATCGATGTTGCAGCAGGCTGCCATGTAAATAGTTATTTAATGAAATGTTTTACCCTGTTACTTTGTTGGTGTGTTGTATATATTTATAATATTTGCATAGGGTTTGTCGTTATTTTGGGCGGGGTGGGCGGCGGAGCAAATTCACTGAAAAAACCATAGGTTATAGACCATATATAGTTAGGAATTAGCATTTACAAAACCTTGAAAATTCACTGAAAAAACCATAGGTTATAGACCATATATAGTTAAATATCTCAAGTCCATCTCTGCACTCGATGGAGATACAGGTCGTCGATCAGAAAATGTGCTGGCCACCTCTAATGGTAATAGCGTGGCCAGGGCTTTTGTCGATGCCTCTGCAAATTGCACAGGGTGCACTTGTTTGACATGCCGCACCATGGTATGCATGGAAAAGGAATATTTTTTTGTTGGATTTCCTCTTGAGAGAAACGAGTCACATATCGTGCAGGTTACTTTTGGTGCATTTACTTTCTTTTGATCTTCAGGATAAGTGAAAAATTGCCAGATGAAAGATTCTTTTTTTCTTCTTAAAGGTAGTCGATCATTTTGTTCAGATTCGGAAGATGAATGAGATACGGTAGCCATTTCACCAAAGTCTTCCGAAAAATGTAGGACGTTGTTCTCTCTTGAGAGTACAAAAGATAGTGAGGGAAGTGGGTGGAGTGCTGCGTGTACATTCCAGAATAGAAACTAGTAAGAACCAATTGGAAGTGTTGTTTTCATGTTGCAGCAGGCTGCCATGTAAATAGTTATTTAATAAAACGTTTTACCCTGTTACTTTGCTGGTGTGTTGTATTTATTTATAATATTTGCATAGGGTTTGTCGTTATTTTGGGCGGGGTGGGCGGCGGAGCCGAGCTATCTTGCAGCCATCATGGCGTCGAGCTCGGTTTCTCTCACTAGTTTCATATTTCTCATGAGGGGTTGTTCCTAATGTTTCTATTTTAGCGAGGTCAAAAAGAGATCCTATCAGTGGCCTACTGATTTTGCTCGATTCCTTTTGTTTTTTCTAACGATTTTTAAGTTAAAGTTTGCTAGCACGATACAGCGACTAGTCCGCATTTTATATATATGTCTTTTTTATTAGGGGTGTCCTCCGGTGGAGTCGGACGATCTACCTCTAATAAACGGTAAGTGTTCCTCTGAAGGAATGCGTCTTGAAAGTGGCTGACTGTAATGTATGATATTTCACTCAGTGACTTTCAGGCCCATGCTGTTTCAAAACTGTACATGTGCTTGAAGCAGGCGTAGGTATTGACGCAGCATTGTGAATATAGTGCATTGGTGAGCCTTGCTGGAGCTGCATCACAGTTGCGATGCAACTCTAGCAATGTATTACTTTTTCAGCACAGATGTGTTACGCATGTATGGTGTTTTTGTACCATGGTGCGCCACATTTCAAATGTGGCACACCATGGGTAACGGAGCACTAGCATACTGTGGTGCACATTAACTGGTGCATATCTGGGTATGAAGTAGTTAACATAAATCTGCCCCATAGGTTACAAATCCGCGTTTAGTAGACTGTTTGGCCTTTGTAGTTTTATGTTTTTTCTGTTATTCCTTGTAGGTATGTAATATTGCAATATTTTTGTCACGAAAAAGAAGCCATGAGTATTGGGTTTGTGAAAGATTGCAAGATTTTTAAAATTAAAAAGCAACAACCATGGCATTGTTTAATATAGTATTGTAAATACTTATCTTTAACAATGATGAGAGAGTAAAAAAAGGTTAACCTGATGTTTTAAAGTTATTCACAGGCTTCTTTAGAGGAAGTATTCTATATGATTGTAGCGTGGGTGTTTCACTTTTTTATAGGTAATAGAATGCATTCTGCAAGCATGTAGTACTCCTCCTGCTACAGCATGAATATTCTTCAGTGCTTATTTTCATTTCGTAAGTGGTATTGAGACCGACACAGAACTTCAATGGATCGGAGGGGCTGTTCCTGTGCATCTGGAGGACTGCCAAGCCGTTGCAGCAGTGGGAGTGAGGCCTCTTACAGGGGCGAAGCGCAGCTCCTTTTGATGTTCACAATTGCAGATAACAGGGTAGAGATGTCCGTGGAATTTATGGATGGTTAGTCACACTAGAGTGTGCGCGGCGCCCCTAGCACCTTATTACGGCACACAGGGGAGCCGCGTTGCACAGTTTGAGAATCAGAGACTTAGGAGATAAACCTTCATAATAGGAAGGCTTCTAAGTGATGAAAATCGCCGGTGCTCGGCGTTAAAAATATCACTGCTATCGGTGGAATTTTCCACGGTGTTAGTGCTTCAACAGAAATGGGAACACATACCTGATAGAAAATCCTGTAACAATCTCAGTATTTCACATTATCGCGTGAAAAGAAAGTCTTTCGAAAGATGTTGAACGTTGTTCTCTTTTGAGAGTAGAAAAGATAGTGAGAGAAGTGGGTGGAGTGCTCCGTGTAAATTGCAGAATAGAAACTACTAAGAACCAATTGGAAGTGTTGTTTTCAAGTCACATGACTTCACATGCGCTTCTCAGGACGTGTACGCGGTGATAGTATCTGGTCACTGACGCCATTTGGAAGTAGCGGTCTAATTCAGCGAAGTTTCAAAACGTGAAAAGGAGTAAATCCAAACACATCCGGATTTAATATATCTTCTGAGCTCGATTCAAGCATACAATTGTTAAAGTATAAAACCTTTTATATTTTTTTTTTTAAAATACCAAGGTGTGTACATTCGGTGACGCACGAAAGTTTAAAAAGACATTCGGCTCCATTTAATGAAAATTTTCATAATAATAAAAAAGAAGCCTAGGTTTAGTTTAGTTTATTTGACGTAGTATAAGTTCTTTGATGGGTCTATGAAGAAATTTAATAAGTTGCAATTGCAAAGTTTTCACGAAATATATAGGCGGGTGCGCGCACACGGTCGCGCACGAACGAAAGCCAAAAAAGCAGAGATAAACCCCCTTTATAATATGCTCCTGGAGCTCTTTTTGGTAGAATGAGTTAGTTCTGAAAATAACTTTTTTTTTTTTTAAAACAAGTGTTACGTTGTTTTTGATTTTTTTAACTTGCAACAACATTTTCATGTGTGACACAGGATCGAAATGAAGAAATTTATCTTTTCTCGGGGCATTTATGACTCTCAATTTTTAGTTTAGTAAGAATGAGGCTCTGCTCTCCGTACAGAAGAATTTCTTCACACTCGTTGCATTTCATGTGCACCTTTGCAAGATATGGTCTCAAGTCCATCACAGCACTCGATGGAGATACAGGTCGTCCACCAGAAGATGCGCTGGCCACCTCTGATGGTAATAGCGTGGCCAGGGCTCTTGTCGATGCCTGTGCAAATTCCACAGGGTGCACTTGTTTGACATGCCGCACCATGGTATGTATGGAAAAGGAATATTTTTTTCTTGGATTTCCTCTTGAGAGAACCGAATTGCATATCGTGCAGGTAACTTTTGGCGCATTTACTTTCTTTTGTTTTTCAGGATAAGTGAAAAATTGCCAAATAAAAGATTCCTTTTTTCTTTTTAAAGGTAGTCGCTCATTTCCTTCAGATTCGGAAGATGAATGCGGGGCGGCAGCCATTTCAGCAAAGTCTTCCGAAGGGTGTTGAACGTTGTTCTCTTTTGAGAGTAGAAAAGATAGTGAGAGAAGTGGGTGGAGTGCTCCGTGTAAATTGCAGAATAGAAACTACTAAGAACCAATTGGAAGTGTTGTTTTCAAGTCACATGACTTCACATGCGCGTCTCAGGACGTGTACGCGGTGATAGTATCTGGTCACGTACGCCATTTGGAAGTAGCGGTCTAATTCAGCGAAGTTTCAAAACGTGAAAAGGAGTAAATCCAAACATATCCGGATTTAATATATCTTCTGAGCTCGATTCAAGCATACAATTGTTAAAGTATAAAACCTTTTATATATTTTTTTTAAATACCAAGGTGTGTACATTCGGTCACACACGAAAGTTTAAAAAGACATTCGGCTCCATTTAATGAAAATGTTCATAATATATTAAAAAGAAGCCTAGGTTTAGTCTCTTTGACGTATTATAAGTTCTTTGATGGGTCTATGAAGAAATTCAATAAGTTCAGATTGCAAAGTTTTCACGAAATATATAGGCGGGTGCGCGCAGTCGGTCGCGCACGAAAGCCTGGAAATGCGCTATCCATTTTATTGAGAACTGTTGCCGAGAGTGCGCACACCGGGTCGTGCACGAAAGTTTAGAAAGGCTATTTTTATTTACAGACAAATTTTAATGCGTTGAAAAAAAGGCAAGGTACAGACTTTCTAATTCTGTATCGCTTTACAAGGAGTCTCTATGGAACTTGAACAGTGAAGAAAACGGCTTGTTTCCGAAAAAAATATTTCCAGAACTTTATTGACAAAAGTATAGGTTGTATACACGAGATATTTCTGAATTAGCATTTTAAAAACCAATGAAATTCACTGAAAAAACCATAGGTTTTACACACGTTATAGTTAGGAAGTAGCATTTACAAAACCTATAAAATTCACTGAAAAAACCATAGGTTTGACACCAGTTATAGTTAGCTGGAAATTTCACTGATATAAAACCAATGAAATTCCACGTTATAGTTAGTTGGACTCACTATAACTTGCGCGTGTAATGCACTGCTGATGACGTCACATATTACATCACTCATGACATCACTGATGACACCATCCTTGTGACACAGTGACAGACCTCCTTTCACTGTAATCTAACCCTTGAAACACATATTCAAAAATAGAAACTAAAATTTTCAAAAAAATGGAGATACCCATACCAGTTACAACAACCAATTCAATAATTCCACCATCTATATACACATGCACTAATTCACCAACAGTTCTATATAGTCACTCATACATATATTCACTAATCATATGTAGTGATACACCTACACATCCTGTTACACACCGACAGTCATCCAAAAGTTATTCACACACATACTCACACATGCAAATAAACTTTGAACATCCATTTATTTGCATAAACAGCTATACACACACTACCACTTTACTTCTAAGGAAACTTACACATACTTACTCTCTTAAAAAATCACTTATAGAAACACATACTAATTTAAACAGGAACTCTTACAATACCTCACTCTCACATATACTCACTTATATACATCAATATTCACATATACTACATTAAAACATATGTAGTTACTGATAAAGACACTAATAAGAGAGTCATTCACTCACTAACACAGACATATACACACTCATCCACACATACAGTCCTGCACATATGCTGTCTTCAAAACACATACAAACAGAGACTATCCGCCCAGATTAAAGAACTAAAGGAGGATATCGAGCGTCTGGAAAATTACTCTCGCCGAAACAATTTAAGAATTCTGAATGTGCCGGAAGCCATGGAAGGGGGAGACATTAAGGGTTTCGTTATATCCTTATTGATGGGGACAGTTTTAAAAGGTGCCTCAGAGGTGGACTTGCTACACGATATACAGAGGGTGCATAGGGACCCTTATAGGAGAAATCTTACAAGACAAAAACCTAGAAAGATTTTGGTGAACTTTTTAACCTACTCCATAAAGGAACAGATTCTGTCTTCCGCCTTAAAAGAAGGAACGATATACTACAACAGCTCCAGCCCGTTCAGTTTTCAAATAAGATCTGATATCTCTCACATTACCGCATCAAGACAGTGGGAGCTGGGGAAAAGGCTGGAGGAGGTGAATAGTATAGGCGCTAAGGCACAGCTTAAATTTCCAGCACAGTTAAGAGTGATGTGGAATAACCACATGCATCTGATTAAGACGGGGGAGGAAGCAGACGCCCTAATAGCTAAGATCAGAGATAAACAAGGGGGACAAGGGGGGGTGTAGATTCGGAGGGTCACTGACACATACATGAAACACAATCATTAGGAATGTCGGAAAAATAAAAACCCTTATTTAAATGTGATAAGTAAACATGCTCCATGGAGGGGAGGATGGCTAAATAGGCTTTTGCCTATTAGTAGGGAGGGTTCCTCAGGGATGGGACGGGCACGCAGAATGGGAGGGTGGGGTCAGGGGAGGACGGGGGGCACACGGGTGGGGAGCAGTGGGAAAAAAGAAATAAAAAATTCGACCTCATCTCAACAATTTGGGTACCACATCGGGTCATGAGGGGGGGCCTAATTTTGGTAGAAATCGGGGGAGGAGACAGGCGTGATTATGGAGGGTAGAAGGACCATCTTTGTATCCTGGAACGTCAACGGGTTAAGGTGTGGCCGGAGGCAGAGGTTAATTTTTAAGTATCTTGAACTCTCTACCGCTCAAGTTTGTATGCTGCAAGAGACTCATCTGAGCTACGAGGAAAGCTCTTTAATTTTCTCGAAGGTTCCCTGGGTGAAGTGCTTTAGTGCGTCAAAACAGACGTCCCAAAATAGGGGGGTGGCCATTTTGATTAAACATGGAACATCTTGTAATATAAAAAAAACACAATCAGATTCCTCTGGTAGGTGGTTGACGGCTGAATTGGCATTTGGAAACATAGAAATACTCTGTGCCTCTTTTTACGGCCCAAATATAGACGACCCAACTTATATCCATAAATTACAAGCTGTGTTGATGTTGGAACCTCCACCATATGTGATCGGCGGAGATTTCAATGTTTTACTGGACCCACTCAAAGATAGATCTAATTTGAGTCACTATAAAGGGGCAGTAAAGGTACGTCGAGCACTAATCAACATGATACACGACTTGGATCTAGTTGATATATGGAGGGGGGTAAAAGGAGACCAGCAGGGTTTTACATTTTTTAGTAAAAAGCATCACCACTCCTCAAGGATTGACTATATCTTTATTGATAGAGGGTCAATGATCAATCTAGTTGAGATAACAGTTCTCCCGAGTCACCTTTCAGACCATGCCCCTATTCAATTAGTTTATTTGAGTAAAGAGGCACAGCGGCAAAAGCCAAGGTGGACTCTAAATAGGGCTAAGTTACTAGACCCCGATGTGATCGTAGCTATTCAGGCCCCCACTACAGAATTCTTCTATCTAAACTCAGATTCCACAACTTCAGATATAGTCTGGGATGCATATACGGCGTGGTTAAGGGGAAAACTACATGGAATTATATGCTATAAAAATAGGATTGAAGCTCAGGCACTGAAGGGGGTTGAGGGTAGGATAAGTGATTTGGAGAGAGAAAGAGACGGTGCCAGTAGTGGGGCTCCGGAGCAATTTACTCAGATTATGAGGAAGTTGGAGGAGACAAGGGCTGAGTATAGAGGAATCTTAGAAGCTAAATGTAGGGCACAGTGGACCACCAGAAGGATGCAGAACTATGAATATGGAGAGAAGGCGCCCTCTTGGCCTGGAAAGCTAGGACTGATCGTGCCAGGAATGATATAATTATCATTAACACCAATGGCGACACCTCAAATAAGGTTGAGGATATGCAGTCCTGTCTTCTCTCCATCTTCTCAGAGCTATATAGAGAGGATTTAGCTCCCCTGCCGAGCACGGTTCAGTCATTCCTTATGGATAAACAGCTCCCTGTTCTCTCAGAAGACAGTAAAAACAAGCTAGAGGCCCCCTTTACCTTGGAGGAGATAGAAGCACAGATTAAGAAATCAAAAAATAATAAGGCAGCAGGCTCAGACGCACTTCCTAGTGAAATATACAAGCTCCTTAATGTGGAGCTATTAGATATCCTGGGGGACACTTTCAACTCAATATACAGCTTAAATGGAAAGGTCCCTAACACATGGAAGGAAGCAATAATTGTATTGATCTTAAAACCAGGCAAGGATCCGATGAAGGCAGATTCTTATCGTCCAATCTCCCTGCTAAATGCTGATTATAAGATCTTCATGGGCATTTTGGCAGGGAGATTAGCAAAACTGATCCCGAAGTTAATACACACGGATCAGAAAGGGTTTGTCGCAGGGAGGCTCATACAGGAACAGACGCAGCTCTTAATAGGAAATATAGATCTGGCCATTCAGAAAGCAGAGCCCTTGGCCGTCGTCGCTTTGGACGCGGCCAAGGCCTTTGATAGAGTCTGCTGGGTGTTCCTCTGGGAGGTTTTGAGGGTTATGGGGTTTGGTCCAAATTTCATACATACCCTGCAGAATTGTTATCAGGGTGCCTCTGCTCGAATACTGTTAAACGGGCTCCTCACGGAGAGTTTTAACATCCAGAGAGGAACTAGGCAGGGGTGCCCGATCTCGCCCCTCCTATTCAACCTGTACGTGGAGCCCCTGGCGCAGATGTTGAGACTAGATGATACAATCCTTCCATTTAGTTCAGAACAATATAGCTCCAAGTTAGCTCTGTATGCCGACGACGTAATACTGTACACAAGCGATCCAGAGGTAGCAATCCCCAGGGTGGAGTGTATGAGTGAGTTTGGGTCCTTATCCGGGTTTCTTGTCAATAAGACCAAGACAGAGGTGATGTGTTGGAATTTAGAGTGGTCAGGAAGAGTAAGTAAAGAACTGAGATACCTAGGGATTTGTGTAGTAAAGGAATTGGAGAAGATACCTGAGCTCAATTTAAACAGGGTGGCGAAGGAGATCGATAGTCTCTTCAGTAGATGGAGGAACCTCCCCTTGACTATTTACGGAAAAACCAACCTGGTAAAGATGGTCATTCTACCCAAGCTGACATACCTTTTCTCCTCTATACCCTTAACATTTCATAACAAAAGTTTAATGAAGATTCAGAGTAAAATCGGGAGCTTCATTTGGGGTAATAAGGGAGTCCGTCTGGCGTGGAAAAAATTAAGACGCAGGTTAAAAAAAGGCGGGTTAGCCCTACCTGATGTTAGGCTATATGCTGCAGCATTTCATTTTAAAAGCATACGGACGCTTCTGGTTAAGCCGGGTGAGTCAGCCTGGGGGAGGCTGCTGGGTGAAATGGTGCGAGTAGTAGGGGGTGGAGACGGTGAGGCTTTTCTGTACAAATTTGGCACGCCCAGATTCTTCAAGCGGGTGCGCCTGAAGGTATTGAGGGCAGCTTTGGAGCTATGGTATAGACTTAGAAGGTGCTGGGGCATTGGGTACTATTCTGACAATGCTCCGGTTTGGGATGCGCCGGGAACGCCAGACTGCCTACGGGACAGTTTGGCATTGCCGATAAGAAGGGCAGGCATCACAGTATGGTCTGAACTGTTAGACTCCGGGGGGATACATCCATGGGAGTACCTGAGGGCAAAGATCGGGCCAGGGCTCTCAAGATTTAAATATATACAGCTAACATCTTGGTATGAGGCAGCAAAGGGGGAGATCAGAGGGAATAGAGAGATCGAAGCCTTGTGGAAATCCACTCTCCCAATAAATAAAGAAATCTCTGTTTGGTATAAAAATATGTTGGAGATGGAGGACCACGAGATGCCCCCCTCAGCATTGGTATGGGTGGGAACCCCCCTCGGACAGTCAATAGAGTCATTGTACGAGCCATCCCTATTGACCCTATACAAATACATTAAGCCTGCTTGTTTAAAGAAAAATCATTTCTTTGTGATTAATAGACTCTATTATACCCCAGCGAAAATCGCAAAATTCGCCCCAGATCCAGCTCCCAAATGCCCTAGATGTGGAACCCCTCTCGCAAATGACCTACACATTTTTTTTGAGTGTCCATCTCTTGAAAAATTTTGGAATGAGGTGGGGGATAACATTCGAGATATTTTTAACATCAACATTGTGATTAACATGACATTAGTGTTTTTCGGGGATGACGGCGGCCTTAGTCAAACCCTCCCCCAGAAGGCCAGAGGGCTATTACTTTACTTGATCCTGCTGGCCAGAAGGGAGATGTGCAGGAAGTGGAGGGACCCTCTACCGCCGCAAAGAGAGGATTGGCTCAAGGCTGCATTTTCTATGGCTCGCTTAGACTATGATGGTGTGGAGGACAAGACATTGAACATCTGGCACCCCTTTGTGAACTAGGGTAAGAATTTAAGTCTAACTTAATATAAATGGTCCCATGATTACACCAGGGTCCCTTACAAATATGGGGACCGGTCGGACGACCCAAGCGAGTGCGGTAAGCCGTGGGGGCCACAGATTACGAAGGCGGCTTCATAAGACCCGCAGAGGCTTGAAAGGTGAGATGAGGACAAAAAAAAAATAAAAAAAACAAAAAAAAACAAACAGAGTCTCAGTCATTCTTGCATCTATGTACTAAGTAATACCCCCACCAAACCATGCAAACACTCATACTGATACTAAGAAAAACATCTAATAACCTATATACATACACATGTACCTACTCATCAACCCATCCAGCCACTTATACACAAAGTGAAACACTAATACATATATTTAAATATTTAAGCATTACTCACTAATATATGTATTCACTAAGATATTCAATAATATATACATATATAACACATGTTTATTTTTCAGAAAGACACACATTCACTGGATGGTGTCATCAGTGATGTCATGAGTGAGCAGCAGTGCATTACACGCGCAAGTTATAGTGAGTTCAACTAACTATAACGTGGAATTTCATTGGTTTTATATCAGTAAAATTTCCAGCTAACTATAACTGGTGTCAAACCTATGGTTTTTTCAGTGAATTTCATAGGTTTTGTAAATGCTACTTCCTAACTATAACGTGTGTAAAACCTATGGTTTTTTCAGTGAATATATATATATATATATATATATATATATATATATATATATATACACACATATACACACACACACATACAGCTGTCGTGAATGTTCACAAAGCACAACCTTCAGTTTCCAAACTGGTGAGTCTTGTTACAGCTCACCACCTAAATTAATATCCACAAACCTCTTTTGTTACAAAGAGTGTCATAAAAACAACTGACACATTTCACCTTCAAAGTTTTATCTGAGATATACACACATCTCTCTCTCTCTCTCTCTCTCTCTATATATATATATATATATATATATATATCCATGTACGTGCAGCCAACGCTGCACTGCGCTTTGACCCCTCCTCTGTCAACAGTGGTCCGTGCTGGGCAGCGAGCCCATTAATTTTCCAAAAGACACACTTAAGTCCTCGCAATTTACGGGACAGCATGAAGCAAGGACTCTGAATAGCGTGTTCAAAAATATTTAATCAGGAGATGGCAAAACAGAAACAATGTCACTCGACGCGTTTCGGGGCTCCTCCCCTTGCTCACGAGTAGTTGACAGAGTAATAGGTTCAAACATAAATAAAGTGAAAGTCACATGGTCAGTGTGGAAAATAAATAAACATAAACAAAATACTAGCGCATTTATACACGCTGCAGAAGTAAAACATGAATTAATCACATGAGGGAAAATCAAAATTAATTTTCTCATGTTAATGAAGGGGTAAATGAAAACTATATTCATGATATGCCTTTTTGTGACATAACGAATAACATGCAATGCAAATAAACAATGGACTTGTAATGACATATGCATCTGATAAACAGCATACATTGCCTGCTGAGTGCTTATACTTTATGAAGAAGGCTGCCTAAGCCAGAATAAGAATACAAATGCCGCCCAAGTGGGCAAAACTACTTATTGAAAAATAGATTAATTAAATTAAATTGTAAGCAGCCAAAACAGTCACTCTCCCTTGTGGGCTAGTGACTAAAGTTCCTTAAGATTCAGCAAAGTACTGCCCTTGTGGGCTGAATCATTCATGCATGTCGATCAGTCAATAATCGGTTCCCAGTCAGTTCATTTTCTTGCTATACATGTCTGATACTCTCCTTCAAACAAAATTAGATTCTATATGAGTTATCCCTAAAAAAAGAGAGAAAAGAAAAAATGTTTTATGAATAATAACATAACGACCAGTGATACATAAAAAGTTACCTTGTACCCTTCACAACTAATGTGAAAGACAAAGAAGTTAAAAACAAATATGGGCAATATATCCTAAATACATTAACATCATTAACATTTTACCGTAAAGAGGGTCAACTACTGGACAAAAGAATACAGAAAGCTCAAAGAAACTATACTGATCACTTAAATCATCCTAAGTGTACTTCCATTTCTTCATCGCAATTATGACCATTGGGGACCATGGTTTGATATTGAATAATCATTTTTGATTCAAGTCTTCGTAAGTTCTGTACCCGATTGCCACCTCTCTCATCAAATTTGACTGTGCGTAACACACAGAAGCTAAGCAAGTTAGCATTCTGATTGTGATGGCTCTGAAAGTGACGTGCTATTGGGTAAGATTTGTCCATGTTCGTGATAGCACGTAAGTGTTCTAGCACTCTCAACTTAGCTGGCTTGATGGTGCTCCCTATATAGGTTTTGTTACAGGGACAGAACAGAGCATTGACTGCATGGTCACTGGTACAGGAAGTGTGTTCTTTGATCACTAGAATTTTGGATGAAGGTGAGAGTCGCACTTTTTTTAGGTTGCGACTGTTTCTGCACGCTTTGCAATTTCTGTAGGTAAAAAAGCCTGCTATCCCAGTAGTTTTAGGTTTTTTCGGGATCACAGCTGTGCATAACTGATCCTTAAGAGACCTCGCTTTTCTAAATGAAATTTGAGGGGAATCGTTAACACATTCAGCCAAATCAGAATCATTTAGTAGTAAAGGCCAAAATGTGTTAAGGCTCTTCCTCAGTAAACCAGCTTGACTACTAAACGTGGTAATAAACCGTGTCTTATTGTCATTAACTGGTTCGTTGGTAATTGGCTGTAGTAACGACTGCCTGGAGCGTTTTTCTACTGCTTTCTGTGCGTCTGAGATAGTCTTGATAGAATAGCCACGTTCGGAAAATCTCTTAATCATATTTTCCTGTTCAACTAGGAAAGTTTCCTCTGTACTACAATTCCGTTTGGCTCTCAGGAGTTCTCCCATTGGAATACTCCTAATAAGGGAATTGGGATGACAGCTGCGCGCGTGAAGTATACTGTTGCCTGCTGTCTTTTTCCTAAACAGAATTGTTTCCAATTTCTTATTCTTCACTTTGACATTAAGTCAAGTCAAGTCAAAATATATGTTTATTATGACCTTGGTCTTTAAACAATACAGTGAGTAAAACGCCGATTTGAGTATGTAACATAAAATTGTACACCTATTATTTTTAAAAACGTGTCCATTAAAATATCATACACATCATTTTAAAACTACATAATTTATATACAAATGTTAAAACCTGTACACATTTTTATCCCTCCGAGGGTCTCTTCTGCTAAGCTAAAAAATACAGTAATGCAGGTTATTCTTTGGCCCTTAGCGCCCCAAGGGCCTCCTTTAAGAACTTCCCAAGGGCTATTACAATATCCAAGTATGGGATTTCAGAAAGGAGTTTCACCGCCTGAAACCTTGTTTTTACCTCATATTTTAGAAATACTGGGCGCAGCCACCTTTTCCTATATTCTAGGAGTACCGCACAGTCTAACAGGAAATGCATCAAGTCCCCCTTAGTTCTCAAGTTGCACCTACAGTGACCTTCCTCATCTAACATTCTTATATTGAGGTCTCTGTTTGTTACCCATGGATTGATACCAATTCGAAGCCTCAGTATCTCTTGCCTGAGGCCACGGTTGGGTAATCTATCGAGATATGGGAACCAATTATCCTGGGGCCACGCATTTAGCATGTGTGCCACAGATTTTTTCTTAGTTAGGTAACCCATATCAGTTGATTTCGAGACCTCTTTCCCCCTTTGCTTCAGATCGCATTTGGAGATAAGTATTTGGAATGAACTCACATCCAGTTCGATCTCCAGTGCATTACAAATCCCCTTCAATTTTTCCCTACTGGTCTTTGCCCATTTTAACTCGCTTTTCTGTATTTCTTTACGGCACCAATATGCTACTTTTTTACTTTCGGGGTCGTCTAGTCTCTTCCAAAATCTGATCACAGCCATCTGGGTTAAAGTCACCCAAGACTTTGTACCTAATTCAGTTCTGATGGCTTGTATCATTGCCGATTGAGGAAGAGATAGGAGCCTTTTTATGCAGTTGCCCTCTATCGTGTCCCAAGATCCCTTACCGCTCAAGTAAAGGATCTCTGCGCCATATAAAACTTGCGGGGGAATCATTGCATCAAAGGCTCTGAGTAATGGTCGGTGTGATTTCTCGCCATAGTCCCCATTAAACCTTTTTAGGCCGCATATGGAGGAGAGTGCCTTTACTTTTTGCGATTCCATGTGGGTAGACCAATTTAAGGCCCTATCGAACCAGATACCCAGATAACGGTACTCATCTACGGTCTCAAGTTTAATGTTCCCTATGAACCATCTGAATCTGCATGGCTTTTTCCCAAAGCATAGGGTTTTAGTTTTGTCCAGATTGATGGTTAAGAATTTATTAGCACAGTAGGTATTGAAAGCGTTTAGCTTCCTTTGGAGGCCTCTCTCGGTCTGGTCTACTATCACCAGGTCATCCGCATACAATAAGCAGGGTATCTTGTTTCCATCCATTTTAGGACTGGCACTACCTTCCACCTCAAGGTGTGCCTGGAGGTCTGACAGAAAAATCGAAAATAACTGAGGGGCCAGCACACAACCCTGTCTTAGCCCGTTGACAATGGGTATTTTGGGAGTTAGGGAGCCCCCAATGTCTTTAATTACTTGCCCCCAATTTTCCCTATGGAGTTCTATTATTATAGTGAGAAGGACATTTGGGATATTTAGCCTCTTTAATGTATCCCAAAGGCTAACTCGATCCACAGAGTCGAAGGCTGCTTTGAAGTCGACGAAACAACAGCATAACTTGCCATTTTGTTCCGTCGACTTCCTCGCCATCGCCCATAGGGCAAACCCGTGGTCTATTGTCGAGTGGCCCGGTCTAAAACCGCCCTGTTCTATGGGGATTATTTGGTGCGCCTCAACCCACATATTCAGTTGTTTTAGGACAATCTTAGCGAATACTTTTTCTCCAATGTCTAGGAGATTAATCAGCCGATAGTTTCCTGGAGCGTCTTTGCTCCCCTTTTTATGGATCGGCCTGATTATGGCCCCTTTCCAGGTTGGGGGAATTACTCCTTCTTTTAGTACTACCTGGAACATCTTTGCAAGGAATCTTGCCCACCATTTGACCTCAGTCTTCAGGATTATTGCAGGTAAATTATCTGGGCCTGCTGCCCGGGTTAACTTAAGATCTTTTATTGTGTTCTCGACTTGTTCTTCATTAAAGTTAACTAAAAATTCATCTGAGATTCCTTGCCAGGATTTGGCCTTCATCTCCTCTCTAGGACCCCTCACCCCATACAATTCTCTTATATAGGAATCCCATGCTGCCTCACTCACCACACAGCTTAATTCGCCCTCTGATGATCCAGCTGCTGCCTTTACTAGCTGCCAGAATTGCCTTAGGTTTTTTGACATTAAGGTCTAGAAATTCTAAGCTCTCTTTTGACCAATTGCTGGTGAAATTTAAATTGAAAACATTGTGATTAAGTTCATTCACAAACATGTTGGCATCTTCCTCGGTTCCCCTCCAAATTACCAAAACGTCATCAATGTATCGCATCCACTTTACAACGTGTTTGCGATACATAGGTGACCTGTATGTCACTGTCTCCTCCCAGTACCCCATATAGAGACCCGCAAAGCTAGGAGCAAAGCAAGTCCCCATAGAGGTACCGAGAGTCTGCTTGTAGATCTTGTTATCAAACAAGAAAAAAAAATTCTTTGAGACACAACTCCATCATGGTGAGTAACATTTTGGTGTGATATAAAAATGACACTGATCTTTTGGAGAGAAAATGCATACAGGCATCAAGACCCAATTGATGAGGAATATATATGCACACACACAAACACAGAACAAATGTACAGGAGGTCGTTTTTTTGGGGGGGTTTTTTGTCCTCATTTATAGATGAGTGAGAGGTCTTTTAAGCAAGCCAAAGGTTTATTCTCGGATCCCCAGAAAAAAATAACAATACCGTCTTGGGTACCTGGGGGTCCAACGAAACCAGATGCCATAATCCTAGGGAAGGTGTATACAGAAGAGGATATCTCTTCCTTAAATCTCACTTATAACATACTCATTGGAACTTCTAGATTTTGTGAAGTTACAGGATATTATATTGTCAAGTTATTAACCCAGTTATCCCAGGTCCCCCACATTCTGATTTGTTTTCTTGAAGAACTAGCAAGATCCAGTCTATGGATAAGTTTCACCGAGGTTTCCTAGTCTAATATTATTGGGGGGTTGGGAGGAGGTCCATTTTAAACAGACTTCACTCCTTGCAAGCAAAATGAACAAAAGTAAAAGGGAAACTTGTGAGTTGGAGAGATTATTACTGATACTCTCCTCCGGAAAAAACCCACAGATAACCAAGATCAGGTTTACCTTGATTTCTTGCCCCAACACCTCAGAAAGAGTTTTACCGACATTATGCCAGAAACCCTGGATAGAAGTACACTGCCAGAACATATGTAAGTCGTCCGCATCATCAGAAGCACACTTAAAAAAAAACTTCGCCCGTTCACCACCGAGTTTTTAAAGTTTCTTCAGGGTCCAATATGCCCTATGGAGTGTGAACATATGCTTTTTCTTAAGCTGGGCAGCATTAACCACATTCCATAAAGTACGCATCCATACTTGCCATTAGTATGTTACGTTGGTCAAAGGCAGGTCTCTTCTCCACGGCTCCATTGGTAGTAAAGGTGGCTCCCCCTTAACCAAGAGCCAATACCATTTGGAGACCTCTTTATGTTGATGGAGGGGCCCCATAGGATGAGTTTGTGATCTTTGTTTAATTCTCACTCTTTATCCAATTTAGTAGCCCAACTAGATAACTGATAAAACGTAAAACTTGAAAGTCTTTGGTGTAGTATTGGAAGAGTACTTCCCATGGAAGAAATTTGGTCTCTTGTAAGAGTTGACCCCAGATCAGAATACCTTCTTCCAATAGAGGAGTAGATAGGCTATCTTTTAGACAAGCAGGAGTCCCTGGGGAGTTCCAAATAGGGGCCCTTGAACTGTAACATGGGATTTTTAAGATCTTCCTTGTATAATACAAAACTTCACAGGCAGACCTTAAAACCTTAAGTTTGATTTTCTTTTTAAATATTGGGGGTGTCCAAACTTAAACAATCATTGCCGCCCTGAGGAATATTTTTGGCCATTGCTTGAAGCATTGGGGGAAAACAAGAAGAGTTAAACAGGAGGGACCTTATGTTCTTTAGTTGAAAGGCATAACAGTAAAAACAGAGGTCAGGTCCAGAAATACCCCCCTGCAACTGAGCGCATCGCAACTTCCTCCATGCAATCCTTACGCCCTTGTTAGACCAAAGAAAACTATTTATAAGGCATTGCAGATCTTTGAGAGAGGAGTGTTTGAAATATAAAGGGATTGATTCAAAGATAAAGGTAAACTTCAGCAGGATAGACATTTTGATCAAATTAGAGCAGCCCAAAATAGACAATAGAAGACCACTCCAGGATCTTAGTAATGCAGTCACCTCTTTCTGTTTTGAATCAAGGTTTACTTGTGATAGCTCAGAGAACTTATGTGGAATTTGTATGCCTAAATATCGAATTTGCATTTTAGATGTCACTTTACTAGGTAGTGTTTTCCATGCCACAATGTCTGTTTTTTGGACATTAATTAAATAACCAGAGACCCTTCCAAAACTTGTCAAGATTTTCTCCAGACAGGGCAAGATAGCAGGGAAGTCCCTAGAAAAAAACGTCAAGTCATCCGCATATAAAACACATTTTTTTTTCATCCCTCCCATTCAAAAGGGACAGGAATATGGCTAGCCCTAATGCGTCAGACTAGAGGATCTCTACATGTAGATCAAACAGTAAAGGGCAGAGGGGGCACCCAGGTCTCATCCCCTGCTCCAACTTAATTGACTTAAAAAGTTACCATTAACAATGAGTCGCGCAGTGGGGGTTTTATAAATGTTACTGATTGCACTAACAAAGTGATCCCCTAGCCCAAACTTTTGGGTTATTTAGGTTAAAAAAGGCCAGTCCACCCTATCGAATGCCTTTGCGGCATCGAATGCAAAGATCGTAAGAGGCAAGTTATTAGTAGAGGCTATGTCAATCGCACCAATCAAATCATGAGTTAAATCGTGGAGTTGACTGCCCCTAATGACCCCCTTCTGATCAGGGTGAATCAAGGAACTCATTATGGGGTTCAACCTCCCTGCTGGAATTTGCACAAAGATTTTATAGTCACAATTCAGCAGGGCGATGGGCCTATATGACTCACATTTTCCTTGATCTTTATTTGGTTTAAAGATCAAGGAGACATCAGCGTCATCCCAAGATTTAGGGATTAAGTTATCTGAAAAAATCCCGTCCAACAGATTAACAAGCACAGGGGCGATCTCCTCTATCATAGCTATATAAAATTAATTCGGAATACCGTCAGTACCCGCTGCCCGGCCCTTTTTTTGGTGTTTCATCACAGACTTAAGTTCTACTGAGGAAATGTTCTGATTTAGCAAACTAGTTTGGTTTTCTGAAAGGGATGGTAGAGATATACCCTCAATATATTTTTTAATTTGGGACCCCGAAACTGCTAGGTCTTCTGTAAATAAGTCCTGAAAGAAACCTTCAAAAGCCTGTTCTATTTTGGAATTATCTAAAGATATCTCTCCAGAGTTAACCAAAATGACCTCTTTAATTAAATTCCTAGTTTGGTGTATCCAAGACTTCCAAGCAAGGAGTTTCTCACATCCTTCGCCACATTCTAAATTAGCTAAGTTGCTGGCTTCCCACTTTTTCCTAGTGACATCATCTAGGTGGTCTATTAGCAGTTGTCTCTTAGCTATAACTTCTCTACTTTCCTCCCCGCCCAATTGCATATCAGTGTGGGATTTTCTTTCATTCCTTACTCTGGAAGTATCTTCTTTCAATTTCTGACTCATCCTTCTACCCTCCTTAAATGTCTTAGCTGTCAAACTTATTACACAAACTCTAATAAAAGCCTTATAGGCATCCCAAATTACCACCAATAAAGCAGTCTTTGTTAGATTCAAAAAAATATAATGCATCTTTCTTCAGCTGCAATATTATTTGAGGGTCTAGGAGAAGGGTTCTATCAAAGGTCCACCTTTTAGTTGACACACCTCTTGGCATTTGTAGCTCTAAGACTACAGCAGAGTTATCAGAAAGGGGCTCTGGGACATGTGTTACAGAAATTGTGCGATTCAGAAATCTTATATCTGCCAGGAAAAAATCAACCTGGGAGAAGTGCCCATGTTTTTTATGATGAAATGTAAAATCCGGAGGTCCACCCGATCCATTATACTTCTTCCTCCAGATATCCATCAGACCTAAGTCCTTCATCAAAACTTTAACAAAGGAACCCATCTTTGTTGTGACTGCCCTGCCACCATTAGAGCTTTCCAGAGCGGGTTTTAAAAGAATATTAAAGTCACCCCCATAATAATAGGAAAGTTAGATTAAATCAGAGGACTATAAATAGTATTCAGAGGTCCCGCACCATCTATATTTGGACCATAGTAGCCTACAAGGGTAGAGCATTCATTTTGAATTGTAATATCAGCAATGATCCATCGCCCCTCAGGGTCTGCCTTAACATCACCGGGAGTTGCTTTAGCCGAGTGCTTGATAATCCAAGCCACTCCTCTAGTATAACAGGTTTGTGGGGTATGGATAGAAAATTCCATCCATCTCTGCTTGACACAAATCAAGTCCCATTCATCAAAGGTTAAATGGGTTTCTTGGAGAATAATAATGTCATACTTTGATTGACAAGATATTGGAAAATTCTTCTTGGTCTACTCAAAACCCTAAAATATTAACGTCCCATGTTAATATTTTAATAGGAACTAAAGAAGAGATTAAGATTGTATCTGAACAACAATGCAAAATTTAGAGATGTCACTGCCAGCAAGTTAGTTGCTCAGTAACCACTCAATTTTCATTTACCATATCCTGTGTATTAAAACAAAGAGGACTTTTCTTTCTTTTTTCCCTATTATGCTCCCCACCAGGTGAAACGCAAAAATAAATTCCTCTAACTGTGCACCCCCCTCCCACAGGAACCCTCCCAAAAAATAGCCTGGGCCTGATAACCACCCAGTAGAGCCCCCTTCCACCGGACAATACTTGCGCAGAGGCAGAACAACAAGTTATCCCTGGTTCTTAATTTGGTCTATAAAGAGCCCCACTTCCTTAGGCTCTCTGAATTTAAACATTGTATTCCTCCACATTACTTTCAGAAGAGCAGGGAACCTCAGCTGCACTGTTGCACCTAAAGATCGCAATGTTGAAATAAACTTTCCCAGTTCCCAATGTCTATCCTGTTATTCTAGAAAGAACCAATCTAATACGGAACAACCAATCTCCCTTAGTAAAGGAGCCAGCTTTGAGTGCAATGGATATAACACATTCTTTAAAAGAAATGTTTTACAATTAACCAGGATTCTTCTAGGAGTTTTCCTATTTGGGTTTTTTGAGAAAGGGTCTCTATGAATTCTCTGAATGTCAGTTTCAAGGTCCAAAGAGTCAATGGTCGGAATAAACTCTTTTAAAAGGTCTATAAAAAAGCTTCTGATGTTTTCCAAAACCTCTGGAATATTAATAACTTTAATGTTATTTTGTCTGCTGTTGTTCTCAAGAACTTCAATTTTGTCCAACATAGATTTTTCTCCAGCTTTTAATGTTTGAATCGCAGCTCGGGAGATCTCTACTTCCTTATTTAGGGCCTCAACGGAGGCTTCCATCAGACAAATCCTCTCAGTGATTGCAGAACTTTTTATCTCTAGTACTTCATATGTATCCTGGATCTTAGCCTGGCGCAAGGATAAATGTACAGAAGGTAGTTACCATATCTACTGAAAGTAATTATGGAAAGTCAAAAGCATCCAAAGCATTTTTGAAAGGCAGAGCGCACTATTTGTTATTGGTAGTGTTGGCTTCCATTAAGATCTCACGCTAACATTCTATTCATGTCTGTATCGAACAAAGGAAATTAGATAATAGTACTCTGAGAATGGATCATGTGACTTGTTGGAAATGGTCCTTTTTGAAGGGTTATCCCCAAATGTTTTGCTTCTTCCTCCTATTTTATTTCCTGACCTGTGGTTGTTGGCTTTAGAACTCTGGGCACTTTACCACTGCTGATCAGTGCTAAAGGGAATATGCTCTCTGTGTAAATTGTGATTTGTTCTCCCTAATTGCCATATCAGTTTTACCAGTAGGTCCCTAGTAAAGTGTGCCAGGGCTGGTAACTCAAATGCTACTAATGGGCTTGCAGTATTGATTGTGCCACCCATGTCAATAGCCCTGAAAAGAGGTACGCAATGCCTGTGCGCAGTTTAACTGTCATGTCGACTTGGCAAGTGCACCCACTTGCCAGGCTCCACCCTTCCCTTTCCTTGCACATAGGACACCCCTATGGTAGGCCATAGGTACCCCCCTGGGCAGGGTGCCGTGTATGTGAAAGGTAGGACATGTACTGGTGTGAGTAACATGTCCGGATAGTGAACTACTGCCAATTTCATTTTTCACTATTGAAAGGCTATCTAGCCCATAGGAGAGAACGGGGAATGCTCTGTAACATTTTACCAGCATATCTTCCCATAGGGATAAGATAGAAAAATGGAGTTTAGTACCCCTGAAGTCAGAATGTAATAACACATCTTTTAGTAAAGAGGATTTTTAAATTGTGTGTATGAAAATACCACTTTTAGAAAGTGGCTATTTTCTTGTTCAATATCTGCATGAAATGGGTGCAACTTCTTGCACCCAACCAGATGCACTGCTGCATGCCGCCTACTGCCCGTTACGTATATTTTCATGTTATTCCATTTGATCATTTTAAACACGTTTTATCTTCGTTAAACCTCTTTTCCATTTTATTATATGTAAATCCATGCTCGGTATGTTTTGCCTTTTTTTCCAAACTTCTGTTATTTACACTGTGCCCCTCCAGACCTCTTTTGAAAATATGAGTAATGCAAGGTTAATCATAAGCAGTGTTTTATTCAATAAAATCCCAATTCATTTCGGGCTGCGAAGTTCCCTTCATCAGGGGTCACTATAAACAATCATAGAAAACAATCACCCTTTAGTATTCTAGTCTTGATCTCACGTTACATTTGATTTAGCAACACATAATCCTGTTCCAAATTAAACATCATGTTAAATCCGTTATTCCTCATTTACTTTCCCCATGATGTACTCTTCAATCAGCAGCTGTTTTCATAATTGCGCCAAACACTCCCCCCGAATAAGTCACAGCTTTATATCTTATCACCCACCCTTCATATGTAGCCAATGTTTAATTTGAACCTGCCAACCTTCCTTTTTATCAACCTCTCTCTCTCTCTCTCTCTCTACGTCCCCTCTGTACCGTCTGAATCACCACCCATTTATACAAACATTTTAAATCCTTCATATTGCCTAATAAACTTCTTTCTTTTTCCTTTGTTTCTTTCATTCATTCATTTCTTGTTCAACCTTCCTGTGTGACTCTGCCTGTTTGTGGATTGACTGTCTGGCTTTAGAGTGACAGGGGCTAGGGTGGCTCCAGGAGTCTAGGTGAGTCAGCACTAGGCTGAATAGGCCTGATCTGCATTTGGAGTGGTGGGAGGAGTAGCACCCCTACCTGAATAGGGCTGTGCTTGCCTTCCACAATGCTGGGTCCACCCTCCTGCTGTGGGTCTTGAGCCAAGGCTCACACTAACAAAGAATGTTGTAGTGCACTGGCAGAGTGCCCCCAGAACTGGGCTCAGAGCCCCTTGCACAAAGAGAACAAAGACATGTTGGGGTATAAGTATCAGGTCAAAACCCCCTCAACTTTAGATCCTTCCTGAAATTCAAGAGGAACGTTTGCCAAGAAGAAGAGCTGGAGAGACTAAGGAGAAGTACTGCCCTTGCTGTGTGTCTGGGGTTGGCCTGCAGCTGCTGTTTCTGCCAAGGAAAGAAGGACTTTTGCTGTGTGCTGTGTCTCCTGCTTGAACGAGATCTCCAAAGGCCTGAAGTGAGCTGACTTCCTGTTAAGAAGTCTCAGGGATGCAAAGACTTCTCCCCCAGCTCCCCTGAACTCTGCTGTTGTGAGTCCTGCCCTGCCCTGAGATGCCTGGGCCAGTTTTGGGCCTCTGGAGGTGGTTGCTGCTCTTTGGGAGCTGGAAGAGAGAGTAGACTCAAAGAACTACAGAAACAGATGCATTGCTCTTCTGGCGGCGGTTTTTCCAACGCACCTTCGCGACGCAAGAAGAATTTCCATGCATCGCCGTGCCGCTGCGAAAGCTGTTGCAGGGACGGTCATTGCGGCAAGAATCGATGCATCGAGGGATCGCGGCTGAAGAGGACCGACGCAGCACTGGGCAATGCCGCCGCATCGATCGCTGACGCATCCCGAAGATCCATGCATTGTACCTGTGTAACACGCTTCCCCGACACATTACCTGTGGACTGGAACCGGCACTAAGTACCAACGCATCACTCCTCATACAGACTGGACTCAACGCAACTCGTCCTCTACTGTCGCAGAGCTTTCGCATCCCCTCCTCAGGGTCTCAGGAGTGTTGCGTCTCTTTGTTTTCCAGCGCTGCGGCTGTTTGGCATGGTGAACTTTGACGCAATATTTTTAACTGTGTGTGTTTGATTTTTGTCGTTATGGTCTGGTTTAGTTTAGATAAAGATACTTTCTTTTTCTAAACTGGTGTGGTGTCCTTTTGTGGTGTTTTCACTGTGTTACTGTGAGTGTTGGTACAAATATTTTACACATTGCCTTTGGGATAAGCCTGTCTGTTTGTGCCAAGCTACCAAGGGGGTGAGCGGTGGTTATCTTAAGTGTGTATCCCCCTTACCCCGACCCAAGGGTCCCTATTTGGACAAAGGTACCTACCTCTACCAACTAGAGACCCCCATTGCTAACAGTGGTGGTCAGTGGTGAGGATTTGAACCTGTATTTGTACTTGACCCGCAGTGACTGATGTACATCACTAGTTTAGTGCAGACCACTACGCAACCACATACTGTGTTTTGTTTTTGCTTCTATTTTTGAGTAACCCTTAAAGTATCCATGCATCGTGTCTCATAAGGATAAACCATCAAGTCAGATGGCAGAACTGGAGTTTGATACTGAAATGTTAAGTAGTTACAAAGTAGGTCAACTCAGGCAGTTCTGAAGGAACTTTGGATGTCCCATGAATAGCTGCTCCAGGAAGGAGGAGTTACAGAACGCCTTAAGGGCCTGGTGGGAGGCCAGAGAGGCTGGTAAGGCAGAGGATGCGGAGGTGGATGAGGATGCGCAATGGAATGGTTTCTGATCACAGGTACTGCCTGTGGGAACAGGAGCCTCTAGGGCTGGCCGCAATCATTCCTCTAGAAGTTTTTCCCCAGAGGAACTAGAGGATAACCAAAGGGTCAGGGAGCAGGAGCTAGAAGTCCTGAGGATCAAAACAAAGCAGATGGAAATGGAAATACAGGACAAGGCAGAGCAGAGCAGGAGAGCTTATGCCTTGAAAAACAATTTATTGATCTTGGCATATGAGCTGAAAATGAGAGGGCTTGATGAGGAGTTTGTAGGCTTAAGGCTCCGAGTGTCTCAACCAAGCAAAAAGAGGTGTATGTAGCTCAGGAAGTGAGCTTGGCTGGGTTGGAGGTAGAGTCCAGTTCAGATGGTGGCAGCAGAATTGTGTGATCCAGTGCTGAGGGAGAAGTATACACACCCAGAGATGTGGCACCTGACTTGAGGGAGGGGGTTAACATACAACAGGGGTTTCAGGTTTATGATGTAGCTCCAGTGGTGTGCAGTGTCCCTGAAGTGGATTGAGTAACTGACACCGGGAATCATATTCCTAGTGGTGGGAGGGACACTCTTCGGACTCTACATGAGAGGTGCAGGGAAAGTGGTTTCCCCAGGGTAGAAGTCCTGGTATGTATGTGAGGAGACCACCCAGGAGTGTGGGTTTAATGACAGGGAGAGTCAGACACTGTCTTGCCAGTCTCAGGAGAGTGATGTTGGGTACTTGTGTGAGGCACTGGATGGTGGGGCAAAGGGTAGCTTGGTTAACAATTGGGGGGGGGGGGGGCTGTGTGATTCAATTGTTGGAGAGCATATTTTAAATCCCTGTTTTACAGAGCTATGCCACCACCCGGGGGAGTGCGAGTTCTCTGATTCCAGGAAGCTTGCGCTGGAGGCAGACCTTTTGGTGGATTCCAAAGGGTCTGAAGAAGCTTTTGGGAGTAATCCTGAAGGGGTGGCTCAGGTTTTTCCAAACCAGGTGAGGAGGGGAGGTTTGTGGTAGCCCAGATAGGACCCAGTGTAGTGGGAGGGCTGTAAGGTCTTACGTCCTGTCTCAGAGGAGGAGTGGGAGTCAGCTGTGTCCCAAAGGTGCCCGAAACCCAGTCCCAGGATGTGGTTGATTCTATAAGAGAATACCAAGAGGGGAGCCTAGTCTGTACCGGGAGGACATTTCCTGAGGGGGAGCCCAAGGTATTAGGTGAACTGGGGGAGACTGCTGTAACTAGCATTCTACCAGGTCTGATGTCAGGCAGCACCGCTCCAGTTGAGAAGATGCATGAGTCCAGAGAAAGGGGTAAGAGGGGGAGACAGTCTCCAGTTTGAGGACCAGTGGGTCAGGGGGTACCCGCTCTGAGGTCAGAGCACCCCAGGACTGACCCTGATGAGGCCACTTCTGGCCTGGGGGGTTCATGCTCTGTCCAGTGGACATGAGGCTGGAGATCTGCACCAGGCAGACTCTGGCACCGCTCAGGAGTGTGTTTCCCTTGGGGGGAGTTGGAGTACTTCCCCAGAAGTCCTGGATTGCCAAGCACAAGTCTAGCCCAAGGGTACAACCCCTGGGTTGGAGGGCCAGGGGGGTTCTCCCTGACCTGGAGGAAGGGGTGACTGCTAGCAGTGCCCTTAACAGTTTGCTTTCTGGGGGTACCGCTCCAGGTGGGAGGGTGCAGAGCCCCAGAGAGGAAGACAGGGTGTGAAAGAGCGCACTCCAGTCTCTTGTCCAGCCGCAGGGTACAGACACTGGGCTGCTGGGCCAGTGTCATGATGCCATACTGGACTGGGCAGGTGGGGGTGTGGAGCAAAAGGAGCCAGGCAACTGAGGATACTGACCACTACTCTCTGACTCCACAGAGGTTAGAGAGAACTGAAAGGCATGAGGCCTAGCTCTCACCTCCGACAGCTGTCAGCGGCCACTATGGCTGGTGGACAGAGTTGCCCCTGGGAGGGGGGTTTGAGTCACACCCCGGAGGTGGACTGGGCCACACTGCTGTGTTGGCTATATGGGAACGGTCTACCTGTATGGACACATCTGTGAGCAAAGTAAGTTTAGGCGCTGCACAGATGGGGTCCCCAGGTGAGGAGAAGTCTCCCCAGGGGTTAGCCTAGTGGGCCTTGAGAGTATGGATAGAGGGATCCAACTGGGTTCAGGAAGGCGTAGAACAGGAATAGACCCCTGCAATTCGGGCCATGTTCCATGTTCTGTCGCCCCAAGCAGGGAAGCCCATCAAAGTATTGATTGGTCTACCCTGGAAGCTGGTTGTGTTGGAAATGGCCTTTTTTGAAGGGTTATCCCCAAACTTTTTGCTTTTTCCTCCTACTTTTTTCCAGACCGGTGGTTGTTGGCTTTAGGACTCTGGGCACTTTACCACTGCTGATCAGTGCTAAAGTGCATATGCTCTCTGTGTAAATGGTTATTGTGATTGGTTCTTCCTGATTGGCACATTAGTTTTACCGGTAGGTCCCTAGTAAAGTACACTGAGTGTGGCAGGGCTGGTAACGCAAAAGCTACTAATGGGCTTGAAGCACTGATTGTGCCACCCACATGAGTAGCCCTGAAAAGAGGTCTCAGGCCTACAACCGCAGGGCCTGTGCCCAGTTTAACTGCCATGTCGACCTGGCAAGTGCACCCACTTGCCAGCCCCTACCCTTCCCTTTTCTTACCCATAGGACACCCCTATGGAAGCCCAAGTTACCCCCCTGGGCAGAGTGCAGTGTATGTGAAAGATAGGACATGTACTGTTGTGAGTAACATGTCCGGATAGTGAAATACTGCCAATTTAGTTTTTCACTATTAAAAGGCTATCGTGCCTATAGGATAGAATGGGGAATGCTTTGTAAAATTTTACAAGCATATCTTCCCATAGGGATAAGATGAAAAAATTGAGTTCAGTACCTCTGAACTCAGAATTTAATACCACAGCTTTTAGTAAAGATGATTTTTAAATTGTGTGTTTGAAAATACCACTTTTAGAAAGTGTCTATTTTCTTGTTCAACCTTCTTATGTGCCTCTGCCTGTTGGTGGATTGACTGTCTGGCTTTGGAGTGACAGGGGCAGGGGTGGCTCCAGGAGTCTGGGTGAGTCAGCACTAGCCTGGATCGGCCTGCTCTGCATTTGGAGAGGTGGGAGGAGTAGCACCTGTACCTGACTAGGGCTGTGCTTGCCTTCCACAATGCTGTCTCCGCCGTCCTGCTGTGTGTCTGCAGCCTAGGCTCACACTAAACAAAGGATGTTGTAGTGCACAAGCAGAGTGCCCCCAGAACTGGTTTGAACTGGGCTCAGAGCCCCTTGCACAAAGAGAACAAAGACATTTTGGGGTATAAGTATCAGATCGAAAACCCCTGAACTTTAGATCCTTCCTGGAATTCAAGATGAACTTTTGCCAAGAAGAAGAGCTGGAGAGACTAAGGACAAGTACTGCCCTTGCTGTGCGTCTGGGGTTGGCCTGTAGTTGCGGTTTCTGCCAAGGAAAGGAGAAGGACTTTTGCTGTGTGCTGTGTCCCCTGCTTGAAGGAGTACTCCAAAGGCCTGAAGTGAGCTGGCCTCCTGTTAAGAAGTCTCAGGGACACAAAGACTTCACCCCCAACTCCCCTGAACTCTGCTGGTGCGAGTTCTGACCTGCCCTGAGGTGCCTGTGCCAGTTTTGGGCCTCTGGAGGTTGTTGCTGCTCTTTGGGAGCTGGAAGAGAGAGTAGACTCAAAGAACTACAGAAACAGACGCATTGCTCTTCTTGCAGCTTTTTTTCCGACGAATCTTCGCGACGCAAGAAGAATTTCCACGCATCGCCGTGCCCCTGTGAATGCGGTTGCAGGGATAGTCATCGTGGGAAGAATCAATGCATCAAGGGATCGCAGCTGAAGAGGACCGACACAGAGCCAGGCAACGCCACCGCATCGATCGCTGACGCATCCCGAAGATCCATGCATCGTACCTGTGCAACACGCTTCCCTGACGCATCACCTGCAGACCCGAACCAGCATGAAGAATCGACGCATCACTCCCCATACATACCAGACTCGACGCAACTCGTCCTCTGCTGTCGCATCGCCTCCTCAGGGTCTCAGGAGTGTTGCATCTCTTAGTTTTCCGATGCTGCGGCTGTTTGGCTTGGAGAACTTTTACACTACTACATGTACTTTAGTGAAAACTCACGCATCCAGTTTTCTATGGTGCAAGTTCTTGAAACCTTTTGAAAGTCATATTTTTAACTGTGTATGTTGGATTTGTGTCATTTTGGTCTTGTTTAGTTTAGATAAAGACACTTTATTTTTCTAAACTGGTGTGGTGTCCTTTTGTGGTGTTTTCACTGTGTTACTGTGAGTGTTGGTACAAATACTTTACACATTGCCTCTGGGATAAGCCTATCTGCTCGTGTAAAACTACCAAGGATGTGAGCAGGGGTTATCTACAGTGTGTACCCCCCTTACCCTGACTAGAAGCAAGAGTCCCTATTTGGACAAAGGTACCTACCTTTGCCAACTAGAGACCCCCATTTCTAACATGAGTCAGCAAAAAATGAGTCAAGACCAAAATATAAATGAATATTCAAATTGTATTAAAAACATGGTTAATTGATAAAAATAACACAAACATGAGCTGCAAAAACCGTGACAAAATATTTTCACTGTCTATAGAATACAAATCATACTGCAATATTTGCTTGAAGCAAACAAGGTTGTTGTCAAGCCCAAAGTGAAAAGCAAAAAATGATGAAGAAACCTTAGTTATTGTTACTTGTAAAGCATGACTATTATCCGAGAATGTTCAAGCCCTCTAGTTTGTGGTCACATCGAACTTCAACCGACAGTCGATAACTTGAAGAGTTAATTGGTACAATCAGCAAGTGCCACTATATAAAATGATTAACGTGCACAGGAATATACATTCATATAATAAAAAATACTTTAAAACCGGATTCAAACATCTAAAAAGATGTATTTACTTAATCTTAACCCACATTTTTCTTTTTAGGTCTTACATCAAAGCTGTACAGATTTTTTGAAATCCTCACTTGGTATGAACTAACCAAGACAATATAAATAATAACATATTATATGAAATAACTAACATTTATCGTAAAGAAATCTTAGTATATACAATGACAATGTGCATAATACTTAAGTTTATCACGAAGGTTTATAGCACATATGCATAACATTACGAGAATTTGTAAAATGCACGTTCAACGGTAGGTTTCTTGGCACTGAATAACAGATGTTTGTTACCAAACTCAATGGTACTTATTTTATCGACCTCAGATGAATGAAAGGCTGAGTGGACCCGCCGGGAGTTGAACCTGTGACCATGAGGTTGAACACAGGCCTCTGCAGTGGCCACATTAATCCACTGAGCCATCAGACGTCAGTTGCAAATGATGCCAATGAGCTGCAGACATTTTATAAATATGGTTCCAAAGGCAATTGAGCAACAAATAAGATCACTTTAAGAACACAGCCTTATATATAGACTCAAATCTATCTTGAGGGTATAAGAAGAAAAAACACATTAATTTCAAGCGGCTTACTCTAAATATATTCTAGAATGTATTAGAAAACTCATACACAACACTTTTTCTATAGAAGGTTAATGTAGCAGCATCCTATAGCAATTAGAGTCTACAGATCAGTTTTATTACTTTTGTTCGTCAAGGTTTCCAATTACAAAAGGTATTACTAAAATATATTTAAAAAAATGAAAATCATCATGTGTATTCTTTTGCAAGATTTTTCTAAACCTTTTACAAAGTAGTGTTATTGTTTATACGTGGAGCTTATTTTAACAAATTTCTAAACTCAAGCATATCTGTGCTAAATAATAACAATAATACAGGTGCATACAAAACAACAAAAATGATTCCCATATTAAATATTGACAAAATGTCGGTATTGGAAAGTACAAGGAATTAGTCATCTATATCTCATTGGATGGTACTGTCACACAGAGACAGAAAACAAAGCAGAGGCAGTGCTATAAAGTTGCTAACACCAGTATTTGGGCGCTTCAATTTTTAATTTATTAACTTTATCCTTCTGAGATATACAATTATGAAATGCTTCAGCATTTAACAATTGTATTCAACTCAATCATTTTGCTAACAAAAATGTCTTTACAATAAGCAAATAGTAAATTGCATACTGAATTATTTTACACAGGTGATAAAACACATGAATAATGAACAAGGCCTAAAAGCTGGACAACGTGATAACTGATTTGTACGGAGTTAAGGGATCTCATATATTTGCTTCAAATACATAAAAAATATATACATATTACATTTACATTTTAGTATAGATTTTAATCAGACATATAATTTAATGAAAATAAAGAAACTGAAATCTCCCCGCCATGCAGCAATAGTTTGCTATGATGTATCTAAAGCCCACCTTAGTACACATCCAGTGAGTCAATTAAATATCTTAGTTCTCATGGTGAGTATTGTATTGTATTGTGTATTGTGGCATACTTATATAGCGCAACCTGTCACCACCAAGGGCATCCTGGCGCTTTGACCCGTACTCAATGAAAACAGTAGCTCAGCCTATCCTGGGAAAAAGATGAGTTTTTAGAGCCTTTCTAAAAGATAAAAGATCTCCAAGGCTTCTCAAGGATATAGGCAGAGAGTTCCAGAGTTTGGCTGCCGCTACTCTGAAAGAGCGGCCCCCCATCCTCACTCTCTGGAATCGTGGGACTACCAGTAGCCTGGAAGACGAGGAGCGTAAAGCTCTAGATGGACAATACCAGGCAAACATTCGCCGCAAAGGAATGGGGCCCAGGTCATGAATAGCCCTAAACACAATACACGCTGCTTTGTAGCGCACCCGTAGATGAACTGGCAGCCAATGAAGTTCTTGCAGTGCTGCCGTAGAAGAACTGTGATAGGGGCGAGAAAGGGCGAGTTTAGCAGCGATATTTTGCACCCTTTGCAACTTGCCCAAGAGTGTTACCGGGGCCTCCAGAAGTAGTGTGTTACAATAGTCAAGTCGACTTAGGATGGTACAACGCACTACTTCTGGTCTGGCTTGCGCAGGGAGGAGAGGAAGGACCTTGCGCAGCATACGAATCAGCATCATACATGTTGAAGAGATCTTATTCACATGTAGATCCAACTGCAGGTTAGGCCCAAAAGTGACGCCTAAATTGCGCGCTGATTGTGCCGCAGACACCGTCTCTGAGAAGGACGGAGGCCAGAAGTCTACTGGGAGGTCGCGAGGAACTCGATCAGTGGAACAGTGTAAAACCTCCGTCTTTGTTCCGTTGAACTGTAACGAGTTCAACCGGAGCCATTCCGCTGTCGCCTGCATGCACCGATGAAAGGTCTCCAGTGTGACTGCATCTTGTCCCTCCAGAGAGAAGACCAGCTGGGTATCATCTGCATAATTAAATGCAGAGATACCGAAGGTTTTAATGAGCTGGACTAGGGGGCGGAGGTAGACATTAAAGAGTATGGGGCTGATGGCCGAGCCCTGAGGTACTCCTTGTCCCACTCTCCGCTCCTCTGAACTGAAGGGGGGTAACGAAACCCGTTGCTGACGGCAGTCCAAGTAGGAGATTAACCAATCCCTGGCCTTGTCCCTGACCCCGCATTCCTCCAGTCTAGAAATCAGGGTGGGATGGCTGACCGTGTCGAACGCGGCCGACATGTCGAGCAGCACCAAGAATGCTGCCCGACCACTGTCGACTCGCGCCCGCAGATTGTCTAGCACGGTCACCAACGCGGATTCCGTCCCATGCGCTGGGCGGAAGCCGAATTGTGTCTCATCCAACCAGCTGTTCCCTTCTAGGAAACTGGACAGAGCACGGGTGACCAGCTTTTCCATAATTTTAACCGGAAAAGGGAGCAGGGAAATTGGCCGATAGTTAGAGAGGCAGGCAGGGTCGAGCGTAGGTTTTTTTAAAAGCGGGGATACCACTGCCTTCTTCCAGCAGCTTGGAACAGTAGCTGTCTCGAATGACTGACAGCAGATGGCATGCAGGGGCTGGAAGAGGTCCTCTTGAAACACCCTCCATAGTCTTGGAGGGAGAGGATCCAGAGGCGAGCCAGAAGAAATCGTCAGGGCTAAGTCGCCGAACTCCTTCAAGGATGGAAGGGGAAAACTACTCAGCTGGGGTCGACTGGCCTCGCTCGCCGGAGCTCCCAAACTGAGGGCCAGCTCCAAGGAAGGAGAAAAGTGACTTCTCTGCTGGGGTCGACTGGCTACGGTCTCCGGAGCTCCCAAGCAGAGAGCCTGATCCAAAGTAGGGACAGAGGGGCCGCTCAGCTGGGGTCGACTGGCCTCGCTCGCCGGAGCTCCCAAACTGAGGGCCGGCTCCAAGGAAGGAGAAAAGTGACTTCTCTGCTGGGGTCGACTGGCTACGGTCTCCGGAGCTCCCAAGCAGAGAGCCTGATCCAAAGTGGGGACAGAGGGGCCGCTCAGCTGGGGTCGACTGGCCTCGCTCGCCGGAGCTCCCAGACTGAGAGCTGACTCCACAGGAAGAAGGAGAAGGCTGCCCTGCTGAGGTCGACTGGCTACAATTGCCGGAGCTCCCAAGCAGGGAGCCGAATCAGGGGCTGCGAGGGAAGAGCAGTTCAGCTGGGGTCGACTGGCCGCAGTCGCCGGAGCTCCCAAGCTGAGGGCCTGATCCAAAAAAAAAGAAAGGAGGGCTACTCAGCTGGGGTCGACTGGCTTCCGCCGCCGGAGCTCCCGAGCTGGGGGACTGCTCATCTAGTCGGGGTCGACTGGAGGGCGTGACCGGAGCTTCCTGACAGAGATTAGTAGCCCTCTGCAGGTAATATGACATTTTAACGGCCTGCACACACTTCAAATAATATTTCAGAGGTTTTGTGTGTTGTTTGTGCTAAATGTCACCAGATGCCCTAACTTAGCAGTTGCTTACTTTTAAAAGTACACGAATAGCAGAAAAGAAGGTAGATGGATCTTTAAATTATACCAAATACAAGATAGCAGTCAAGAGAATCATATGGCAGATAAGGATAATTTTCATGCAGTCTGCACATGGTCTCCATACTCATATTAGCCCATACAAGTCTCTAGCTGTAGAATAGCTCATTTGTATTACCTTCATTTGGCCTGTGCTATTTTGAATTAATTCTACCACTTATCCAGGGAAACTAATTCATGTTCTCAATCTCTTTACAGAAAACAAATATAGATTTTCGAATGCTAAACAAATCCATCATTCTGTCAGTCACCTTTTAAGAGTCCTAGTTCGAGAGGAAAAAAGCTTGCCAACTTCAATATGCCTAGTCTTGTTTTTAATCAGCATGTTTTCAGATCACCCACCTGACTATCCTCCAAAGTACAAAGCATACATAACATGATTGTACCTTGCCCCCAATACCATAACATTTGCACAATTCATCATTTAATCCTGGGTGGAACCATATGAACATTTTAATAAAAAAGGGTTTCATAAAAATAAGTATGCAAAACAGCAGTACCCACCACACCATGGATTCTTTTGAAGGTAGTACCTGGTCCTTCCTTACAGAGAAGTTTTTTGTATGTCAAACCGTTGTCTGTCTTTACTTATATCTTACCTCAACTCATTTTAATTTTGGATGTCCAATCAGCTCTCACATAACACGATTGTACCATTTCATCATAACATTTTTACCAATTGAAATTATCTTTATTTTACCAACAGCATTAGAAATTTGTATCTCATTAAGGATGCACTCCGTTTTCAGACATCTTTTTATTTAGCTGCCTTAATTTTATACATGCCCTTTCCACAAAACAGCCATCGTTACAATTTTAAGCATATTAATACCGTACAGATACAGAGTGATCACTAAGGGCATCATTACGATACCGGTCGGACTCTCGCCCAACTGGCACCATAGCGGAAGCGGGACCACCCGACAAGGAGTCAGTGGTCCCGCTGTCATTCAATGTTAAACATATTTTGATTAATTTTAAAGTTTATTTGAAAAGATTCTTTAGATAGTTTGTTGGGTTTTTTCCAAAGAGGGATCCACGATCTAATTACCTTGAAAACTGATTATATTAGAAGCTGACCATTTTGCCTGGGGATCATGACAAAGGCCATTTTGTAGAGTAGGTTTTAAGAATGAATTGGCATCAAGCATATATAATTGATCAAGCAAAAACTGTGCACAAACGTTCATTCTATATCACAGACATTTTTAGAGTAGAGTATTTGCCAATAACCTTTTAATTGTCCTAAATGCTGTTTAGGAGGCAAATTAAACTTAGATGAAAATTTGAAAATCAGGCTACCCATAAGAAATTAAAAGATGAAAACTCCAATATTTGTATTCAGTGAGATAAGTCAAGAAGCTGCACTGCCAGGTAACCACTTGATACCCTAACACTAGTGTTCAATTTTAAAAATATAACTGATGTAAAACTATTAACATAAAAATAAAAAAAGAACTGCAATCCAACACAGGAGAATGTGCATGATTTTTCATTGGCAAATATTTTGTTAATACGATTTTGTCAGCTAATTTGCAATAAAGCTGGCTAATATCCAATGAGACCAACAGGAATTTAAAATGTATCACTGTTTATAATGTTTTGACTTTCTGTTAACAACTGTATTTTTTGGTGGAAGACCAGGGGAGTACGGTAAGGTGTACCAAGACTTGTATGTACCGTACCATCCTAGTAAGCCAAAGGCAGTTCCAAACAATTTTTGGTCCACTTCGTGAAAATACAGAGCAGTGCATAAATACATCCAAATAAAAATTAAGGACAGTATACCCAAGAAAACAAACAAAACACTAATTAGGACATCAATCTTCCGGTTTCTGTCCAGCTTCAGGTCATGTAGCACAGTTGTTTCTTCTACAATTAATAGAACACAGTATGGAAGCAGGAAGGAGTGTCCTGAAATATCAAATCCATGCCAAAAGCCACCACCAATTAGACATTCTCTCCGGCTTCCTTGTTCCAATACAACTTCGAGAGCTGTTGAATTGTAACAATTTCCAGTTAAGTTTTCGATGAAAAGAAAAAACTGAGTACATGTATACCAAACAGCTGTTCCAACAAGTAGAGAGGTCATTCGCCGTAAAACCTCCTTAATGTTTCGTGTCAGAGAAAAATTTGTGGCAGCAATGAAAGGCAAAAGAAGGCATAACGTCCAACCCCATGCTAGTTTGACAAAGTACCTGGCAGGAGAATGGGAGAAAAACAAAGTAAATTATTATCTCAATTGCTATTTGTGTGAAATCGCATTATAAACAAAAGAGAAAATGGTGCAATAATGTTACAATTAAGTTGTTATCCTGGTTTATGAATCATAATTAGTGAACTTATATGCACACTCTAAAAATCTTCCTATAGAATAAAAAGTCTTAATTGAAGGAAGCATTTGCAAATACAAAATGGAGGGCAAAAGGAAATAAAATTCAATTGATGAAATGAAGGCACAATCAATTTGATATGTGGAACTTTTAAATGTGTAGACAAGAAAACATAAAATGCATCATATATTGGCTTAAAAATCCATAAACTTCAGAATAAAGGAAAAACAGGGTTTTTGGAAAGTTAAAAAGGGTACCATAATTCCCATTTTGAATGTAATAAAAATTGTGCTTGTGAGGACTGTCCACCCAATGTAAGCATAGTTGTGCACCTGCCCCAGTTAATGTCATAAAGTGGGCTTTACCTGAAGACTTGGACAACACGAAATCTTAGCGGGATGCCATCAACTAAATAAATTGTTGCGAATCTAACCTTTTATATGGTTTGGGAATATTCTGTGGCCTACAAAAAACATCCAGACGTCCAATTCTTTTTCAAATGAATGAATTAAATAAATATAATAACCATTTGGCCTTGCTAATAGTGCACACATTGATACAATCAGTGATTATATCTTGCATCAAAGCTGCTTGGATATTCAACCAAATGGAAAACCAGAGCAGGATGAATAATGTCTTCTACAAAGGAGTTGTATATGACAGCTGGAAGATGAGCATGATTGGGAGAACATAAAATTGACAAAAGAAATTGATTCTCTTCAAGTCGCCGACTAGTCACTGGGTCCTTATCCCACCACCAGCTCCATATATTACAGCAGCAATAAATTTATCATAACAATTAATCTCCAAGCAATCAATTATCGTGGCAAAATTTAGAATGGCCCCACACATCGTAATAAAAAGGAGGTTCTTTTGCACAACATAATTGACCAATTGGCAGTATTATCAAAGCATAAACCTAAGTAGTTAAAACAGGGTACTTTGCCTAACACTCGATCATTAACAAAAAATACACTGGACTCAGCAGACCTTGGCCCTAGGTTTAATATAGGATTTAGAATGCTATATAGGGAGTCATTTCCGATTTCAACCCATAGGCTGTACGAGCGATTAGAACCGTATCACCATCATGTAATAACACTGGAATAACTTTCCTCCCAATTTTGGGAGTGCCCGATTGTGGACTGCTTACGTTGTTAGTATACACATTTAAAAAATAAAAAATAAAAAAAAAGGCTGGACTCCCCTAAATAGTTTAAATGAGTTACTAAGCACCCCATCATTGTAATCTCTCACCTGACCCAATAGAAACTAATGTAGACACCTGAAATACTCTATTGGCCAATCAACACCAAATTGCTCCAGGATGAACCAAAGCTTTGTCAAAAGCTGTGATGAAGTCCATTAAAGGGATTACCCTTGCACATACACATACTTGCTAATTATAAAATAAATTGTTGCACAGTACTCAGGCCAGATTTTAACAAGCATTTGCAATGCAATAGTTCTGTAAATGACAATGCCTTTTATCTGTTTTGATAATTAGCACATAAATAAAAGGCATTGTCCTTTACAATGCCAATAGTTCAAACTCTTGTAAATGCGAGACCTATTTCATTTCAAAGAAGAGGCCGCCATTGTCCCAGGCTGCTTGGAAAGTGACAGCACCCTTGGCGCGCTGAATGTGGCAGGAAAGCATGTCCTGCCTGCAATAGGAGAAACTCATTAAAGAAAATAGTGCTTACAGACCAAATAAGACTACCATGTAACAACTGAAGTAAAAGGGACAGTCCTCATGGTAAGGTAAGTGGGAAGTGTTACTGAGCACCAAGAGTTGCGCTTCCTATAAAAATTCTAAGTTAGAGTGCCACAAATTTTGCTGAAGATCATGTCTACTGAAAATTGAAGGCATGGTCACAGAGCACATGCAGTAGCAAAATACCTTTCCCAGTGCAGATCCTCATTAAATGCTGGTGATAGAGTCTACATGCTTCTAGCAGCTCTGTGTGCAGTTGAATGAGCATTCACTTTTTTAAAGTTCACTTGAATGTTAGACGACACTGCTTATTCATATTGACTTATAAACTTAGAAAATCAACTGTGGCCCCTTCAATTGGCATATGCTCTCTACCCTTCTCTGCACTTAGAAATCTAAACACTAGATTTCTCTCATGAGGGTTTGTTTTTTCCCCCATCAGACTCATGGTAGTAAAGGCTTCTAGTCATTGAAGGCAAAGATTTCGAAATGCATACGATTTGGGCCTTCCATTTCAGTCTTTGTACAAACTCTGGCATACACAAAATACTGCTGCCCCGAATATCGTCGTTTTAAAAAAATAATCCCCATGGCACAGCTTGACAATTTAGCATTCGCGGCGCACCCATAAGAGAATGGCTTTCAAAGCTTTCAGTTTTATGCATAATTTCTTTATTTAAAAGGCAATAGAATGAACCATACTCTCCCAAGCAAAAGAGAAAAAAAAAAAGAACGCTCCCTAGAGAAACGTCTGATCTTCCAAACCACTCCTGAAGACCGTGTGAGGTACTGTAGTCTGAAAGTTGGGTCTTTTACATTTCAGATATCGAAACTAGGAAGTCCCTAGCGGTTGACATCAGAAACGAATTCAGGTCAATCCAATCTTCACAAAGATCCTAAATATGAAACAAAATTATCATTTTGGAAGAGGTCTAGCAACCCCCCCGCCCCCCGCCCCCCAAGCACCCTCCTTTATTACACAATTTTTCTTAGTTTCAACACCACCAAGACTTGTAAGGTTGTGTCAATGTTTATTGTCGTACAAATAGCCAGAATATGCTTAAGTACACACTGGCAACAGCCACAGGCTGTCAACAACTGATACTTGGTGCACGAGCACTTGTCCAAGGGTGTGGTCATAAGACAGACCACGAACACAGCAAAATATGGACTTGACTGCAGACTATGACCACTGTGCATTTGGGAAGTGGGTACTGGGCCTAGGCCTAACTTGAGGACCATGCCCTTTTCCCACTACTCACAGAATGAACTGTGGGCTGGTAGGATCACATGTGTGATATGGGTTCCTAAAACAAGGCATTTCAAAAAGTAATGGCCGTTGTTCAGTTTGCAAAGCCTGGAATTAAGCCATGCACAGTTGGTGCTCGCACACTGAGCATGGTTGCTGAGGGCAGGAGCAGTGGGCACAAGGCAAGGAAAAAGCCCCCCAAGACTTCACAGTATTGTTGAAGCACGTCTTTGGTGAGCTCCGAGGCAGGGGGGTTGGGCACACCTTTTAGGACAAGGATACATTTTCTGATTCCAGCTCTAATATTTAACTTCACAAGACACAGGATCACTAGATTGATCACATAAGCATAAAACTCTAGTCCCAACTCCTATCAAACATAATCAGCACAAGACCCAAACAGAGAGAGGCAAGTTACCATCCAAGCATGACCTATCCCTAAATGTGACTCTGGCGGTTCAACTGGAGAACGAAAAGCTACATAAACGCACCAAAAATAGTGATGTCATTATCACTGTATTTCTTAACAAAAATAGGTTGGATTCTATATGTCTTGGGAACTTCAACCTCGATTTCCTCAAGCTGCTCTAATTATACAGAACTTTGCTAAATGGACCATAGGTGATAACAAGTGTATTAGAACCATTCAGCACTGTTAGACATACACTGTGTATCAAGTCTGTCTCTCGTGCTGTGCCAAAGCACACGACAAAAGCTAGCGGGCAATGCGGAATCAACGATGGCGGCTGAATTAGTATGTGACTTGGATTCCTCGCCTTAATCGCCACCCCCAGCCTCTAACAATCCAGTGGATAATAACACAATCGTCCAGTTTAAGAGCAACCAGTGTTTCCTTCTCCTCCCAGCCGACAACGTTGCAAATAATGCCAAGTTCCTCTTTCCATTTCCGTTCACAGCAGTGCACAAGGGTGGGGAGAGACAGAAGGCGGGAAGAATAGAAGGCACAGGATGAAAGCAGGGCACGAGGGGGCTTATGAGGCAAGAGAAGCATAAACATTACTACCATCTTGCACCTCAGGCACGAAGCTGAGAAGACAGTGACGGAATACGCAAGCACCCACACTACAATGCATGTACCAGACCCGAACACTACTCTTTATTAGGTACCAGCAAACTAAAGGGGGCGTATCGCTATCACATGCACGAGCTAAGCGCTCCCGCTTGGCTTGTGCAGCACAGTACACATTCAAGAATGGGTAACTAGACATAATATCAAAAAAAATATATAGAATGGCCATAATATCGAAGTAAAAATATAGAATGGGCAAAATATCAAATGGACACAATATAGTGGTTAAAAATATCGAATTGAAGGTAAGTAATATAATATAGATTGTCAAAATATAGAAGTAAAAATATCGAATTATATAATATAGGCATTAAAATATATCGAATTTTAATAATATCGAACATTTTTAAGTGTTTTGTATATTAGCATATGTGTGAAAAGTGTATATTATTTTTGTAATGAATGTTTAATTTATTTTAAGTAATGAACTTCATGTTATTTAATTTTTGCGTAATTTAATTCTGTAGCAGGTTGTGGGTTTATAGGGGAATAGGATGGGAAGTAATTTAATTATATTAAATGTAATATTAATTTTTAGAAATTACTAATTATTTTCTAATTTAATTTTGCTTGTTAGTTCTGTAGCGGGTTGTGGGTTTATAGGAAGAGGGTGGGAAGTAATTTAATTGTAATTCATTAAATATTTTAATTTTTTTATTGGATTCATTTTGAATTTAATTAACTTTTATTGGTAATACATTTTTATTATTGATAATTATGATAATTGTATTAATTTATTTTCTGTAGCGGATTGTGGGTTTATAGGGGAATAGGGTGGGAGGTAATTTAATTGTAATTAATTACATATTAAAAATACTTGTGTATTGATAATTTACTGTTAATTATTAATTGGTATTAATGTTTATTATTAATTAGTTCAATTTCAATTTCAAAAATACTTTATTCGTTTTTTTTGTGCAAAACCATAAAAGTTCATCTAACATTTAAAAATAGCATTCCAGGCTATCAAATAAAAATATACAATACAAGATACAATTTAAAAGTTCCGGCTATTCATAACATAGAGTGATAAGCTGTTACACAGTCAGAGGGGAACAAAAAAAGGCACAAGAGTTGATTTTAACTTTTACATATCCAAGTGTTTCCTGTACTTCATAGTGCATTTTAAAAAACCGACCACATGAGGAATACTTTCTGGGTACAATAATTGAAGGTAAAATAACGCAGGGCGAGATTGTACAAAATTCATTCTTTTTAAAATAGACTTAAGATAAAAAGCCCTGGGGAATTCATAATATTTACAAAAGAACATAAAGTGGAGCAAATCCTGTGGAGACAATTTGTCGCAGCCACAGGGTGCTAACACTGTCCCCTTGTGACTCCCTCTAGGGACTGCCAGTAAAAGGTGGAACACATTAAACCTGAACCTGATTACAAGAAAACGCTCACATGCCGGTAATGGCCAGAGTAGATATTGCTCCTCGGCAAATGAGGTTATTAACATTGAATGAAAGCATACCTTCGGCTTCAACCAGTCCCTTTCCTCTCTATCTAATTTCTTACGGGTAATGAATGACAAGATCTTTTCTCGTTATTCCTTCCGGGTTTAAAAATAAATCTGGTTGTCCCTCTTTGCCAAAGCTATCTCTACGGTATCTCAACCAAGGTATTCTAGACATGTGTTCTAGGCTCAAGGTTTCTTTTAACAAGCTGTGTGTTAGCCCAAGGTGTTTGTTGAGCCAACATTGCAACCAGAACATAAGAGGGCGCAGTGACAGAGTATCACTGATGAAAGGCAAGCCAGTTTCTTCGTGCACTGATGTGTTCGGGGTTCCCTGTGGGACACACAAGAGTTGTAAACACTCATGGTTGCTGTATCCCCAGAGTTCACTCCCGTAGGTAGCTATCGCCAGGATTTTAGAGCGATAGACCTTTAGCATGGCTGCCACCGGTCTATTGCCCATTCTAGCTGCAAAATCAAAGAGGGCAGCATTGGCCCTAGCTACTTCTCCCCTTTTTCTGTTCATAAGTGCAACCCAGTTCAACTGTTGGTCTAAAAGAACCCCAGGTAAGAAAAGGAGGTGCATGTAGGCACCCTAGTTCCATTTACCCTGAATGAGTGCTGTTTCCTGGCTGCATTCCCCACCTGCAGCACATAGGATTTAGTGTTGTTTATATGCAAGTCTGGTGTCAACATAAATCCGTAGAAGGCGTCCAATAAAGTTTGTAGTCCCTTAGGGGTGCGAGCTAGGAGGACACAGTCGTCAGCATACAGTAAAATTGGCAAGCCCCGACATCCCACATACGGGTAATCCGCCCCAGTCTTAAGCAAATGATCTTCTAAGTTGTTAATATATAAGTTAAAAAGAAAAGGGGCCAGGATGCACCCTTGCCTGACCCCCCCGTCTAGTGCTAAAACTACGCGTGGCCTTGAGATCCTTGGTATATCTGACATTGGCATTTGTCTCGCTATGTAGATCCATTAGGAAATCTACCAGATGTTGCTCTACCCCCATGGCCTTCATGGATTGCCACAACTTTCCCCGGTTGACACAGTCAAAAGCCGAGGAAAGATCCATGAAGGCCATGTAAACAGTTCCTGGTCGTGCGATGGAGTATTTACCCAGGATAAGGTAGAGGTTGAGGCATTGGGCCATAGTAGAATGACCTGCGCGCAACCCATACTGTATGTCGGAGATAATCTGGTTCTCCTCTGCCCAGATGGATAACCTCTTCAGGATAACGCCCCCTAAAACTTTTACTATGGAGTCTATCAGGGAGATAGGCCTGCAATTTAATGTACAATTCCGGTCTCCCTTTTTAAATACCGGGACTATTGTTGAAAGACCCCATGAAGCTGGGCAAGCTTTTTCTGCTGCAGGGTTTCCCACAGCTGTGAGAATAGGGGCCCAAAAAGTTGGGTCTGAATTATAAAGATCCGGAGGGATGCCGTCAGGGCCCGGGGCCTTTTTGTTAGAAAGGTTACTTATTCCTTCCATTCCTTCCTACTGAGAATACCATTGTGTCCTGTCCTGACCTCTCGTATCAGGGTGCTGATTGTACATTTTTATCCTCAAAGATGGTAACAAAGTGATTCACCCATTCGTCCTCCGTCATATTTGACCCCACTTCAGTAGCCCCTGTCGGTACTAGGGGTGATTGATTAATTGTGCACCAGAATCTAGAGCTATTAGATAGGGTCAAGGGATTTAAGAGTTCCTCCCATAACGCGTTCTTAAGCTCATTCTTCCTTTTTGTCAGCACCTTTTTTATAAGTTAGACGGAGTGAGCTGATCAAGGCTTTATCTCGGGGAAGTATTTTGAGGGCCTCTTTCAGGTCTCTTGCTGCTTTAGAACGGTTGTTGCAGAACCATTTAGGTCCACCAGAGGTGGGTTTACCCTCCCGTGCCACCAACAACTTTCCTACGTTCCGGGCAATATTCTCAAAGGCGGAGGACACCTTCCCTCTCGGGGTTGGAGCTAAGACAAGTTAAAAATTCCTTTTCGCAGTTCTTTTTTAATTTTTCATTGAATTCGGTCGGTATCACCTTATTCCATTTAAGGCGTCGCCCACCATTAATGGGTTGCAACACGTTGTCCCTAGTTATGTTGTCCTTTTTGGGTTTTTTCATAACGTTCCCTCCTAACAAGACACAAACTGGGTTGTGGTCGCTATGAGCACTGGGGACTATTTGAAAACCTAGTAAAAGTGTCATAAGGTTTCTATCGACTAAGATAAAATCAATGAAGGTTCCATTTCTTCCTCCTTTGAAGGTGGGTTCTTTTTGTTTTATCATTGGTGGGGCGATGTTCATCGAGAACAGAAGGTCTTGCTCGTCTACTATGCGGTTCAAGACATTACCCTGGGTTGTGTGTTCGAAATGAAGTCCCGATGACAGGGGACATCCCATATCCTCTAAGGAGTGTAGCATGGGGTCACCACATAGATGGACGTTAAAGTCCCCCGCAAGCAACAGATTCCTTCTTGCGGGTCCCAGACATTGAATGATAAAGGTATGCAGTTCTGTGCTCCTGCAGCCCTCACCCTGTTTGTTTGGGTTGTAAAAGTTAATTACACACATACTTTTCTCTTCTTTCCCCAACATAATTGCCTGGAAGTTTTTATTGCCTGGGGCAAGAACCCTTACACAACATCTTAGTGTCAAAGAGAAAAAGATGACTAATCCTCCCGTAACCCGCCCACTTCTGGCGCTTGTTGCCGGTACACAAAAAGATTTGTATCCCTCAAGTGCAATATTGCTGTTGGTTGCCCATGTCTCCTGAAGACAGATAATAGAATAGTGCTTTATGGTCTGCACCCATGATGGGTCTGAGGCCTTATTTGCGAAATCCGCTATGTTCCAAGAGATGATGTTATATTCTGGATTGCCATCTATGGCCACCCCGATGCTCGCATTAGATGTGCCATTCCGTTTTATTCCAATGTTGTAGTAATCTCCACGGTCTCCGACCGTTGTTGGTAAGCCCGTTGAGCCAGCACTATCCGTTGAGGCAGCAATGGATGGTACCATATTGCCCCTGAGTAGTACTGGGCAATCGGGCTGAAGACCAAGACCGTGGGAGGAGGTGGGGTTAGCAACGGGACCGTTCAGTCAATCACAGTCATTTAGACCTGAAAGAATGTTGAATCTATTTGTGACCTCCATGTGTGAAATAGTTTCCGATCCCCCCCTCATTTGTCCCCTGAACGGCTTAACGGGTATTGTGTTCCACCCATCCACTCCTATTCTATGTGTATAGAAGTGCGTCCTGTTCCTGTTGTTGGTATCACAATCATTCCTTGGCCTATAAAAGAACTCCAGGGGTAGAATTTCTATGCCTTGTCCCCTCGGTGCAGTACATATCTCTGCTTCCTTCAGGATCTTTTCTACAGGTAGCATGCTGTTAAAGTTAACTACTATGCAGTCACCTTCTCTGCATTTCCTGGTACTCCGCAACCACGCTACTCGGCGTGCCATAATTATGTTATGCCCTATATTCTGTCCACTATCTGTGTTATTTGCTAGCCAGTGGCAAACTTTATTTTTAATCTGGAAGAAGTCCTCCCTCCCTCCCAAGGGCAATGGAGGAACATTCCCCAAAACTATTACAAGTGGGGTGCTCTGGGGGGGCAGGTGCAAGATGGAACGGTTACCCGTGCCTTGGGCCATGCTGCTAGACTGTGTAGGCCCGTTATTCTGTCTGACCGATTTAGATCCCCCTACTGGTGGAGATTTGGAGTCCCTCCATACGCTACAGCAGCCTCCTGACTTTTTGGGGCTACCTTTACTATCCGTTAAACTTTAATCCTTTGTATCTAGGTTTCTACTGAGAGATGCTGTGGAGGGTTGACTTGTGATAAGTGTGGTTGAATTATTAATGCCATTCCCTGTGCTGGGATGTAGATCGTACCCTGCGACCTCTTGCTACCTACTAACTCTTGGAGCAAGGGATTTTTGGCTGTAGTAGTTTGCTGTAGCTTTTCTAGATTTTCACTAACCACTCTAAGTCTCTCTATGAGGGGAAGTGTAAGCAACCTTACTAGTTGTTCTACTTGACCAATCAGGTTGACTTCTCCCTGAGCGGTTGGTGATGGTCTTTTGGGCAAAGGGTGATGCCTGGTGTTAGGCGGAGTTGGATCGCTATTGTGCCGTACAGGAGCATGAGTTTGACTATGGGTTCCAGATGGGTTAATCTTTTTGGCCGCTAGCTTGGTGATTTTCGCCCGTTTAGCTCTTGGGTCCCCCCCACACCGTTTTCTTTTCCCTGGATGTTTACTACAGGTAGGAGTTATCTTGACTGTAGGGCAAACTTTGGTCTCTATAGGTAGTGTATTATCCTGTTTTTTTATCGTTATTACAGGTTATACTACCCTGTGTACTGTTCTCTAATGTAATAATACTTAGCTCTTCCGAGACGGTGCTAATTTCTTGTAACCCTAGATCTATGAGGCTTTGGCTGACTCGCCTCTCAGGGGTTACACTATTCATAATACTACCCAAAGATGATCTTTTGGTGTTAGGGAACTCAGTTGATAGCCTTTCCTCAGTAATTGCTATTTCTCGTTCCAGGACAGCTACTGCCCTAGTAAAGAAACCATCTAGTGTGCCAGTAGTGCTTCCCCCGCTAGATTTGGACGATAATGTGCCCACATGTTCTTAACGATGGGGCATGATTTTCCCTACGGGGGTTTATATACTCAGTTCAGTCTATAATACAAATGTCCAACAGTGGGTGGGTAAATAGTCAGTTTGTTAATAAACCGGATATCAATCACCTGATAGATACAAGGTCCACGGGTTTAGGGGGGTGGCCCGACCCGGCCTCCTCTGGCCCCTGACGGCCACAGACGGCCCGCCCTTTGTCCGGGCTTCGCCCGGCTCGTCCCCCGCGCGTCCCGCAGGGGCAGGGAGGCGTTCCTCGCTTTTCAAGCGCCTCAAGGCGCAGCAGTGGCGTCAGATGTGCGCCTGGCCACCTGGGAAATGTGGTCCCAGCCCTCGTGGCGCAGCCGTTTCCCTCCCGGGTTTTCAGAGAGACTCCGGCGCAGCCGTTCCCCTCACGGCAATGACAAGGAGAGGAAAATGCCAGGTAAGTGTCCAGTTCGTTTTTAACAGCGTCCCAGTGAGCGCTCGGCGTTCCTCGCTTTTCAAGCGCCTCCGGGCGCAGCAGTGGCGTCAGATGTGCGCCTGGCCGCTGGGGCACCTGGGAAATGTGGTCCCAGCCCTCGCGGCACAGCCGTTCCCCTCACGGCGTTTTCAGAGAGACTCCGGTGCAGCCGTTCCCCTCACGTCAATGACAAGGAGAGGAAAATGCCAGGTAAGTGTCCAGTTCGTTTTTAACAGCGTCCCAGTGAGCGCTCGGCGCTCCTCGCTTTTCAAGCGCCTCCGGGCGCAGCAGTGGCGTCAGATGTGCGCCTGGCCGCCGGAGCACCTGGGAAATGTGGTCCCAGCCCTCGCTGCGCAGCCGTTCCCCCTCACGGCGTTTTCAGAAAGACTCCGGCGCAGCCGTTCCCCTCACGTCAATGACAAGGAGAGGAAAATGCCAGGTAAGTGTCCAGTTCGTTTTTAACAGCGTCCCAGTGAGCGCTCGGCGCTCCTCGCTTTTCAAGCGCCTCCGGGCGCAGCAGTGGCGTCAGATGTGCGCCTGGCCGCCGGAGCACCTGGGAAATGTGGTCCCAGCCCTCGTTGCGCAGCCGTTCCCCCTCACGGCGTTTTCAGAAAGACTCCGGCGCAGCCGTTCCCCTCACGGCAATGACAAGGAGAGGAAAATGCCAGGTAAGTGTCCAGTTCGTTTTTAACAGCGTCCCAGTGAGCGCTCGGCGTTCCTCGCTTTTCAAGCGCCTCCGGGCGCAGCAGTGGCGTCAGATGTGCGCCTGGCCGCTGGGGCACCTGGGAAATGTGGTCCCAGCCCTCGCGGCACAGCCGTTCCCCTCATGGCGTTTTCAGAGAGACTCCGGTGCAGCCGTTCCCCTCACGTCAATGACAAGGAGAGGAAAATGCCAGGTAAGTGTCCAGTTCGTTTTTAACAGCGTCCCAGTGAGCGCTCGGCGCTCCTCGCTTTTCAAGCGCCTCCGGGCGCAGCAGTGGCGTCAGATGTGCGCCTGGCCGCCGGAGCACCTGGGAAATGTGGTCCCAGCCCTCGCTGCGTAGCCGTTCCCCCTCACGGCGTTTTCAGAAAGACTCCGGCTCAGCCGTTCCCCTCACGGCAATGACAAGGAGAGGAAAATGCCAGGTAAGTGTCCAGTTCATTTTTAACAGCGTCCCAGTGAGCGCTCGGCGCTCCTTGCTTTTCAAGCGCCTCCGGGCGCAGCAGTGGCGTCAGATGTGCGCCTGGCCGCCGGGGCACCTGGGAAATGTGGTCCCAGCCCTCGTGGCGCAGCCGTTCCCCTCACGGCGTTTTCAGAGAGACTCCGGCGCAGCCGTTCCCCTCACGGCAATGACAAGGAGAGGAAAATGCCAGGTAGGTGTCCAGTTCGTTTTTAACAGCGTATTAATTAGTTGTTATTGAAAATGAATTAGTTGTTAATTATGAATAGGTAATTAATTGTAATAACGAATATTTATTTATATTTCTAATTGATTAATAATTACATAATATTAAATTGGTAATTAATTTTAATTTATTGGTATTGATATTTAATTTATTTTTATTAATATATTAAATCATTACTTTCCCTACTGTTAAACTCACTAGAGTGGGAATAGTCATTTTTACCCCTACCCTACTGTTGCATGATCTGGAGTTGGAATAGTCATTTTTACTCTCCCGCCAGCCAACGCTTTCCCTACTGTTGCACTCTCTGGAGTGGGAATAGTATTTTTTACCCCTACGCTATCCAACGCTTTCCCTACTGTTGCACTCACTGGAGTGGTAATAGTACATTTTACTCTCCCGCAATCCCAAAATTGTATGTGTATTTTTTTTTTTTACTTTCATTAATTATTTATTAATTTTAAGGTTATTTAAGTATTTTAAGTATGTTTTAGTTAATTATATTTGTTATTTCATCATTCATTTTAAATTACTTTTAAGACGTAAAAAAAAAAAAAAAAAAACGATATTTTGACTGACCATATTTTTTACAATATTTTTGATTCGATATTTGTGCTTACCTGTTTGTAGATAGGAACTCGATATTTTTGCATTCTATATTTTGTCAACAATATTTGGGTAAGTCTATATTTTGGTATTCTATATTATGTCAGTGATCCTCAAGAATATAATCTATGACAGTAGGCTCTAACATTTGGAATGAGATGTTTGTATGCTGGTGAAGTCAATACATGTACCCGACTAGATCACAAAAGAACTGTAAACCTCTAATCAACACGCTATGGGGAGAGGTGCGCCTATCAACCTCCGAAATGAATACTCCTCTGCTAGAGGTAGGAAGCCTTATATAAAAGCCACAATTACAACACAGTGCTGGGGGAGGGTGCGGTAGCACTGAGCAGATAGGGCTAAACCTACAATTTGCAGTGACTCTAGGCATGAGTGAAAAGAATACTCTCAAGTGAGACCCTGCTAAACACCCTTCCACCCGTCGCCCTCCCTTCGAACACAAAAACTTACTTAACAGTACACTTACAGATTACGCTAATTAAACTAGCAATAGAAAGTAATTTTCATTGCAAAAAATTAAAGCAGCAAGGCGTTTGAATAGCCATTGTCCCGGCTGCTGCGAAAGTGAAAGTGAAAGCGGGCATGGCCCGCTGAATGTAAGCAAAGCACGTCATCGTGCTTGAGGTAGGAGAAACTCAATAAAGAAAATAGAATATGTACCTTGTAACAACCAAGTAAAGGGGCCAATAGCCATGGGAGGTTACAAATGATGATATGGCCATACTAAGGAGGGGCTAATGAACCTATTAAGGAATCAGACACCAGCATTTACAAAGGACAAAGACAAGAGCCAATGAAAAGTAAGGGTGGGGGAGTGGGCGGAGCTTCTCTCTTGTACTGAACTACAACAGATCTTCGCAGAACATCGCTTGCGCGCTGGCTCAGGCTCAACCTAACAAGTAGCAGTCATCAGCTAGATTATTATTATCAGATGCTCCACTCCAGTATTCATGTCAAAGCATTATCTGGGCTATTTTCACTTTAGGATAAATTAAGGAAAAAAGCAGGTCTCACCACCACCTCAAAAAAGAGCTTGTCTCAGGGCAAACTCCAGGTCAATTGATCCCCACAACAGTGTCCAGCCCCTTGGGTTACAACTTCTAAATATGGCTGTGTCTCTATTGTAGAGGAGCATGGCTTGCTCATGTTAAGAGTATTTACTAGACTATTACGATCACTGAACAAGCTATCCAAAACATAAAAATTCATAAGAGATGGGGCTGTCTTAGAAATAAATACAAAACCAATTGTACTGGTCTTTCCCCATGCCGCATATTTTGGTGCAGACTGATTAGTTAGAAACCAGTAACAACAACCAGAGGACAAAAAAAATCAGGAGTCCGCCAGAATCACTTTCATGGGGAGTTGACTAACTGCAGTTTCTAATGAGTGTTACCTGACAAAGATCTTTTAGGGAGACAACTTTACAGTCCCCCATGCTTAGTTCGAGAGGACCCCCTACCACACCCACCCTTCTATCTAACTTGGCATCTTTCTGATTAACTCTCCCACATTTTAACCGTGCCACTTTTGCAAATTCGATTAGTGCCCAGCTTTGTTCTTTACAGAGTACACATTTTTCAAGCTATCTTTAGTACATTGGGGACATTCTAAAGGACTATTAGGTTAATTAAAAATATTTTCAAATTTACCATTAGTTTTTCAACTGGTGCACTCCCTGGCTACTGCAGGTGCTTTCTCTTACTTAGACTAAGATATGGGGGGAGCTTTTCCTCAGATAGTAATGAGTGCAGATATTAGTCAAAATTTGATTATGTATTCTAATTAACAAAGGTAGTTTTCCCACGAACGTTGGCACTCAATTTGTCACACAAGCGCAATTCTAATCTGTCCAGACGTACACAAATCTTGTAGAATAGCAGTGATAAAAGCTTTGAAAAGTAATTGATTGGGCGGTATTGGGACGATCCACGGATTCATTTCAAAACTCACCTCCTAACATGGAGTAAAGTTAGACTGAATATCAAGTAGTGCCCCAGGGACCTTACTTGCCATATCATCATTTGAAATATGGACATAAGCAATAATAGGCATCTGGGGTCTCTGTGTAGCCCCATGGATTGCCTTCATGCTCCCACTTGTGGTGGCTAACGCTGATTCAATAAAGCCATCCAAACGAATCCTAAGTGTAGCCTGCGACACAGTAATACAGGTTTCAGTGAGTTTTATTTCCTTCATATAGGAGTTCCCACTGCTTTTACAAGGAACTTTTCAACAGAAGACCTTACTTGTTTTTTTGCCACATTGTTCAAAGCAAGGGGAATATTCGCTATAAGATTACCCATAAATCAATCTCAGGATGTTGGTATCTTCTTCTTGACACTCAGAAGGTCCAAATGCTTCTTTTCTGATGATATCATAACTTGCTACAGGATTATGATGTATGATGGGATATAGGACTATCAATTGAGAACAATTTTATGACTCAATTTTCACTGTTTTTTTTTTTAATTAGAACATTTATTGTTTCTCCACGCCATGTCATGATTAAAATGTTCAATGATGTATGTTGTTTTCTGAAAGTATTAAGCAGAGTGGTATCTGTTTTGTGTTTAGTTGAATTTCACAATAATTAGGAATGTATGTTAAATGGACCATCTATTAATCTAATAGTGAATATTGTACTAAAATGGACTATGGTATGGTGATTTTATGTTCTTTCCTCATTTACAGCCCTGATGATGTCCCGGATGGGGACGAAAGGCGTTGGCTGTTAACTATGTAAAAAAATCATTATCTTTCTGGAAGCTGACTGACATTGACATATGGTCTGAATAAAGAAAACGAACTATACAATATTCAGCTGGAAGATTGCTTTTGGGACTGATTGTTGAAATGGAAATGTGAAATTGGAGTCACAACAATTTATTTTGTATTTTCACGCTCCTCCTGTATTTTGATTTATGTATAGTAAACAGGGGTTATTGACGATGTCCCTCTAGGAAGTTGAGCGTGACCTTATGACATTAATAATGAAGTACGAAATCTTATTGGATAGCTCTTCAGTGCACAAAGCAGTAGACCCTACATCGTCTAGTCGTAGAATATAAGATTAGATTACCCAAGCGGTCAGCAAATAAGGGGAAGTTCAACTGGGCGACCAAGGCCACCAACACAAAGAGTGACCCGGCCTCTTCAGACAACAGACAGGCCCAGGCACAGACAACGCCATTGGAGAGTGTAATACGTTATATAGCATCACATTTTGAAAAATATATATTTCCATTGTCACACGTGACACAGAGAAGTAATGTAGTTAACCCACGAGTGTCTTTAGGCGATCACTCCGCAATGCATTTTTTTATTTGTCCCCAGTAATAATTTGTGAACCGTAACAAAGTTTCAACTGCCTTTACCACATTTGACATTCAACTCGAAACATACAATTGAATGAATCAGGACAAAACGATACAGAACGTGCGAGAAATGGGGGAGTGGAATTTAATAAAAATATCTACTTCATAAATCTACTTGCCCTGTAACAGAATCTACCTATCCCGTTGGTGCCATGTAGTGTGGCGACAAATTATCACAGCAATCTCATTATATAAGAGCTCTGATATAGCCTCTCTGATTATGCCAGGGCTCATACCATAGTAGTGTTTGAATACCTGCAATCCCCATATGTTGCCACATTTCTGAAGATCTAAATACTGGGGCTGAAGGTAGTGGTAAGCAATAGTTTCAGGGTTAGAATGCCCTTTTGAGTCTGTGCAAACCAACTAACTTTCATGTTCAAGGGTTTTTAACAACTCTTCTCTAATCTTTTCCCATACTGAGAAATATAGGAAATATACTCCTTGCAATGGCAGACGTAAACCCTCTTCCAGAGTTGGGAAAAAAAGTGATTGGAGGGAAATTAACATTCAAACACTCAGATAAGCAAATCTACACATGCACATTTGCTCTTGCTAAAATGCAATTAACAAATATTTTCGAGGAGTACCATTTCTTGTCCTACTTCTTTAAATACTTGGGAATTCACAAAAGCCGTATAGCTGCACTTAATGCAAGGACAGATACCATGGGTGCACTTTTGAGACTTCCTTTAAAAATTGGGCCCTTAATTAGTCTGGCGTTAACCATGACCTTTTGCATTTATTAAAATTCTCTCTCTCTCTCTCTCTCTGTGTATCGGCTGTCTTCACTGTGAGAGCACCCAACAAAGCTGCCCGAAAGTGCCCAGCCCTTGGTTCACCCCTTCTCTCAAAAAAACAAAACTAGCCTATAAAAACAAAGAGAGGCTATGGAGGGTAAACTACTACCAAAAAGCAAATGCTGACTATAAAGCAGAATTAGGGAAGTATTATAAAGAAATTAAATTAGCCAAAAAAGCCTACTTTGAGTCTAAAATTTTAGAGGCAGGAAACCACTCCAGAGAAATCTTTAAAATTGTTACATCTTTTTCCTCTCCCGAAGTAGGCTCTAATCAGAAAGTTCCGTCAGTGGAACGGTGCGAGATACTTGCCTCCTTTTGTGGGAAAATAGATACTATTCAGTCAAGCCTCCCAGTGAGGGAGATGATATACTGAAATCTGGCACGGACGCTGTCGCCCTAAATTTGATAGGAAATCAGGAAGATCCTGGCCATGACCTCAATCATCAATGATGAATCTTGTTTTCGAAAATCTTTCTCTCCTATCCCCTTGGATGATTCCCCGTGTGCCTTAAAATGCCTCAAATCAGGGTCCCCGCTGGACCCGGCCCCCTCCTTTATTCTTGCTTGGGGGCAGATGCTATTAACCCGCTGGTGAGTCGGCTACTGAATACCTCTCCATGGTCAGCCACTGTACCTACCAAATAGAAACAAGTGAAGGTTATCCAGCCTTCTCTAAAGGTCTATAGAAACATGTGAACCATCAGATATCATCATACTTTGAAAGGAATTGCCTACTACATGCCAGCTAATTGGGCTTTCGCCCTAATCACAGTACCAAAACAGCGCTGTTGGAGGTCGTGGCTCCATTCGACTTGGTCTGGAAGCGGGTGACAGGGCGCTGCTGGCCCTGTTAGATCTATCACCATATTCTCGTGGCCAGTCTTCACTCGACAGGCATTGGGGGATTCTTGTCCACTCCCTCGAGGGGAGTGGACAAGATGTATGGTGCCATCCCTACTCGACCAATTCCCACAAGCTGAATGTTGGTGTTCCTCAGGGTTCTGCCCTGAGCCCGACTTTGCTGAGCTGCTGCTGCTGAGCTGCTTTTCTTTGGTTCAGATGCAGAGACAATCATGCAGTCCTTCTGGCCACCGGATGCTCCCCCCCCCCCTTATCAAAAGTCAGGTGGTGAAAAACTTGGGCGTTAATTTTGATAGTCGAATGCTATTCCACACCCAAGTAAACTCTGTAGTGGGCACCCGCGTTGCCCTCCTTCGACTTTTTGGGAGGTTTCTGTTCCGACAAGTGATTCAAGCCCTGAGCATCTCACACCTTAACTTTGGGAAAGGCCATTACTCAGGCATGCCTAAGTACCTGATGGATAGGCTTCAGCTGGTCCAGAATGCAGCAGCCCGAATTATTTTGGTGCTCCCCTGTGATGCTCACGTTTCAAGCCTTTTTAGGAGTCTTCATTGGCTGCCAGTGAGGAAAAGGATTATCTTTAAGACGCTGCTTGTGACTCAAAGCCTTATACAGCATGGGCCCTGGCTACTTAAAAAACAGGATTTTGTTTGATACCCCACAAAGAAATCTCTGCTCTGCGAATCTCTTCCTGGCCAGTACGTCACGTATCAAGAAGGCTAGGTCAGGTGGAAAAGCCCTCTCCTTTCTGGACCTGTCCCTTCGGAAAAAAAAGGCAAAGAACCCTTAGAAGCATCAAATCAACACCCGTATTTCGGAAGAAGCCGAAAATTTAGCTTTTTTCCAGTCCATAGTTCCTTCTTGCCCCCGCTGACAAGCTTCGGTAATCAGCACCAGGACACTCCTGGGAGTAGCAGCTGCGCTTTATAAATACCCCTACATAGTGACAGCATTCCGCTCTTTCACAAGGAGCATATCGGCACACAAAGTAGGTATGTTCAGTGCCAGTAACTACTGCGGCAGTGTGTGCTTTTTGAAACCAAGACCAATTTTTGCTTTTGCCAATGTTGGTTACACATTTACAAAACTATTAAGCTGACCACCAATTTCAGACCTACTGGCTTTGCCAATGCTTGTTTATTTTTGTTTCCCATAATGCCATGGAAACTGGTGATTTTCCATTATGAATATTTTGGGGAACATGAGCATGTGTCAACACGTCACTAAATGATGCTGCAAAGAAATGGTACCTGAAAATGTTACCGTAGTTTAGCGAAACAATACGTCCTGCTCTCAATTTTTTATGAACATTTTATTTTGAAAGCAAAGAATCATCAATCTTGCTTTCAAGCTTCTGCAAATATTTGCATCAACTCATAGAGCATTTTTATACTGGAACCACTGTCAGTAGTGCAGTCAGAACTTACTGCATTTACTTAGAGCGCTCACCCTAATAATAAGGCTTTCAATTAATAAACCATAAATAAAAGTTTGAACAGCATTAACATATGGTCAAAAACATTACCTTTTTACTGCATACAGTGCCCTTCCCTGATCCATAACGTGGTACTGTATAATGGCAGCCAAAGGGTTTGTGCTGAAGGGGGTTGGGCCTACTTGTCCCAAGGAAGAAATACACATGGAAATGTGTTGCCCTTGACCCCAAACAATATGTCCTGGGCATTAGGTTATAGGAATTCCACATCTCTGCGGGAAAGGACATCGACCACCACCAAGTTTCCAGAGCATCAGAAGCAATGGAAGGCCACATGGAATAGCATTTCCACATTAAAGCCATTAGGTCTGGATATTTTATAAATGAAAATGATTCTTCATTGTTTGGCACATATGAATGTGTGGTTCTCTGGATAGAGGAGTTGGTGAACGTGGTAATCATTCAGCAATTTGATGTGTGATTGAGCGCATGACTCAATGAACAAGTATATTCATGATTGAGTGCACAGATGAGTATGTGATGAGCAAGTTCATAGATGGGTGAATGGTACAAGATGTCAGTGCACTGTAGAGGGTGGGTTCATTAATTCATTAATTTGGGTGTTTAACTGCTAGATCCAGACTGGTTACACCAATCTTACAAGCTGAAGCCACATAGTATTATAACAATGTCAAGAAAGAGTACACCTTCATAATTCATGTGGGTGCAGTGAAGGGGGGCAGGCTTAATGGAGAAAGATTGCTGGGGAGAAAAAAACTCAGAATAAAAATGTGCCTTTCAACATTTCCAACATGGATACTTAAAAGCATTGCCTGTTACACAAATAATCCCCTTGTATTTGCATGGTGGACAGATACCAATCCTAGGGCTTTACAGTTTTTTTAATGAGTAGTCATCATTGGCTTCTGGTGATGGAGAGAGTGTTCTTTTCAAAGAGCAGTTTCTGGGTCTCTCAATTCTTTGAGCTGGATAAGGCTTTGAACACAGGCAAGCTCACAGCTGGGCAGGCCAGAAGAGCATCAACTGGGCTGTCATGCTTGCTCCTACCCAGGAGGAGTGAGACAGCACTCACCTCCGCAGTCTGGAAAGATCAACAGCAGCAAGATTGGTGCAGGGTTGTGTACAAGAGGTGTTAAACAAGCTGAGGTGATGTTACAGCATATATTCCTTAATTCAGGACCTTGTTAGGAGCCATAACAATCAAAGTCGGTAAACCTCCCAAGTTCAAAATTTGTAACTAATCAAGTTTGGACAGAGTTTCCCTACTCAGAAGGGAACAATGTTTTGAGAAGGGGCATACTGTGACGTATTACTAGAATGCATTGCAGTGGCCACTCCACTTGTACAGGTAGCTTGGTACACCATATACAGGAACATGCTCTGGCAAGAAATCTAGCATATGTCTCTAGACAGCTATGGGAATAAAAAACAGAAAAATAATTAGTGTGGGGTAGAGTTGCTCATTGTGGGCATTATCTGTCTTCCATTTTGCTTAAACTAGGTATACCAGTAAACTAGACACTCGAAAAGAAAACATGCCTGGATATAATCTGCTAAAGCGTGGAAACATGTTAAAACATTTTTAAAAAAGAAAGCTAGACTACATCAAAAGTTCCTTTGTTATGTTATGTTATACCTTCTTGTATAGCGCTCGAATCACCGCGAGGCATCTCGGCGCTTACTCAGAACATAACCAAAGAAAAAGAAGAACAGGGAGGAGGGGGCCTTTAGAACAGGAAGGCCTTTAGGTGTTTCCTGAAAATTTGAGAGGATGGAATTTCTCGCAGGGATATAGGAAGGCTATTCCAGTATTTGGGGGCCAGGTAGGAAAAGGCCATTCCTCTTGACCTTTGAAGTCTAATACGGGGGACCTGTAATAGCAACTGCGAGCTTGATCTCAATGAACGGCTCGGGATATGTTTCATCCGCTTATTTTGCAAATATTTTTGGCCCTGACCCTGAAGGGCATTAAAGGTCAAGCAGCAGACTTTAAAGAAGGATCTTTGTTTAATCGGCAGCCAGTGCAGCTCTCTCAGCAAAGGCAACGAAGATGGTCTTGCCGGCATGTGCAACACCAGCCTGGCCGTATTTTGGATTACCTGCAATTTGGTGATCACCTTTGCATTCATTTCAGTCTTGTTTTTGTTTCTACATAAAATAAAAGTTAAATAGCAAGGAAGCCTCACTTCAGTTAATCATTTCTGTCTAGGATACAGAAAGAATGACGGGCTATAATGAAGGATCCCTTGCCATCATCCTTTAAAGGGTTAGGGTTGGACTTGGCCCTTTTTGGCTAAAGTTCCTTAAACTTTTTGCCTTCCCCGTAGAACTTGTTCTGACATTGTGTTGCCGACTAAGATGCTTTGGGCACTTTGCCACTGCTGATCATTGTTAAAGTACAAGTGCTCCCTGTATAAAGTGGTACGGTAATTGTTTTTCCATAATTGGTACGTTTGTCTTACTAGTAAAGTTCCTGGTAATGTGTACTATGGGTACAAGGGCTGGTAATGCAAATGCTACTAGTGGGCCTGCAGCACTAATTGTGCCATCCACATAAGTAGCCCTAAAACATTTCCCAGGCTTTACCCTTTCATTTTGTTATGCACATCAGACACTCCTATAGTAGGCCCAAGGTAACCCCCCCTGGGCAGGGTGCAGTGTATGTGAAAGGTAGGACATGTACGGAGGTGTGTACCATGTCCTGACAGTGAAATACTGCCAAATTCGTCTTTCACTGTTGCAAGGCCATCTTGCCCATAGGACAAGATGGGGAATGCTGTTTAACATGGTTCCAGCATATCTTCCTAAAGATGGAGGGATGGAATTTAGTGCGCCTGAACTCAGAATTTAATAACACATCTTTTTGTGAAGATGGTGTTTGCTAGTTGTGTGTTTAGAACCACACTTTTATAAGTGGCTGGTTTCTTGTCCTAACCCTCCTGCGTGCCTCTGCCTGGTTGTGTACGGACTGTTTGGGCTTGGATGTGACAGGGTCTAGGGAGGTGTCCTGACCCCAGAGAAGAGTAGGTGAGACAACAACAGCCTGGCATGCATTTGGTGTGGTGAGAGGAGTATCCCCCTGGATGTGAAGAGGGCTGTGCTGCTGCCACAAAAGGATGGCTCCAACCTCCTGCGGAGCGTCTGAGGCCCAGACCCTCACTATCGAAGGAAGAGGGTGTGCACTGGCAGGAAGACACCCAGAACTGGTTTGGACCAGGCTCAGAGCCCCCTGAACACAAAGACTTAATAGGCATTTAGGGGTATAAATGTGAGAGCTGAAACCCCTGAACTCAAGACTGAACTAAAGACTGAAAAAGGATTGAAACTACTTTGTGATCAAGAGAAATCTCTGCCAAAGAACAGCTGAAGAGACTGAAGAGAAGGACTGCCCTTGTTGTGTGTTCTGGGACTGGCCTGCAGTTTGCTGATTTGACTAAGGAGAGGAGAAGGGACTTTACTGTGTGCTGTGTCCCCCTGCTTGAAAAGACTTTGCTGTGTGCTGTGTCCTGAAGTAACTTGTCTCCAAGGGCCCGAGGAGAGCTGGCCCCCTGATGTGGAAACTCAGGAACATCAAAGTTTCCAATAATGGCTCAGCGACGCTTGGTGCGTGTGCTTTTGCACTCCTAAGACTGCTATGTGGTCTGTGGTACTGTTTATGAGGTGCCCCGTGACTGCATTGCCCCCGCAGCGTGAAACATTGTCCACGCTGCTGAATTGCTGTTTGTGGCCCAAGCAGTCATCATAACTGAGGCTCTGATTAAGGATCGCCGCCGCCGGCCCGAGCCGCAACGTGCTAAAGGATTCATGGAAGCTAAGGAAGCTGAAAGGTGAAAGGGATTGTGATCAATGTTCACCAAGAGGAATCTGCCCAAGATAGTCTACGAAGGAGAAGGCAGCCCTGTACCCCGTCCGGCTACATCGTCGCCTAGCAATGGAGCTGCAGCGTCATCAGGAACATCCAGCAGGACATCCGACGAGCGGGGAGAGAGGCAGCGCCCCTCTCAGGTAAGGCTTGGATTCCGGTCGGGAGCCGGGCATGTGGCCTGGGGAGGCGTACAGAAGGAGTACAGGAGTGCTCAGATCTCTCTACCGCTGCACCACATTAGACACGATGAGTCCCCGAGCGGCCCTTAACTGCCCAGCAGTACCGGGACGGCCTCTTTAGGTTTACGACCATTTTCTCGGTTGTTGGGGCCTAGTGGTGCCCGAGCTGACAACGCAGATTGGCTTATAGCATTATTCCTTGCCTTAAGAACTGCATTATTCCTTGCTGTAAGAACTGCATTATTCCATGCCTTAAAAACTGCATTATTCTTGCATTAAGAACTGCATTATCCTTGCCTTAAGAACTGAATTATCCTTGCCTTAAGAACGGAATTATCCTTGCCTTAAGAACTGCATTATTCTTGCATTACGAACCGCATTATTCTTGCATTATTCCTGCGTTACGAACTGCATTAGTACTTGCACTAGGGACTGTCTTATTTCTACATTACGAACTGCATAGCAGTTGCATTAGATCATTGTGAACTGCTAATGAATACCACAAGAACCTAGTAGTGATTGTTGGCCTAATAACCAGCAAAGTCAAATATTACGAATAAGCATATGTTGGATTTCTATCGTTTGGTCTCATCGTATTTCTTTTGATAACGATATCGCTATTTTTATAAAAATCAATGTGGTGTCCATTTGTGGTGTTATCACTGTGTTACTGGGAGTGTGGTTGAAAATACTTTACACATTGCCTTGGAGATAATCCTGGCTGCTTGTGCCAAGCTACCGGAGGGTGAGGAGGGGTTATCTAAGAGTGTGTCCCTCCTTTCCCTGGCTAGAAGCAAGGGTCCCTATTTGGACTAAGGTACCTACCTTAGCCAACTAGAGACCCCCAGTTCTCACAGTTAGGGTAAGAATAAGAGATAAAGTAAGCAATAGGAAGAAATGGGTAACTTAAAGGAATGAACAAGTTAATGGTGTGGGTAGTAACTATAAAATGTTAAATGATAGGACAATTGTCGCCTTATTTTGACATGGGCTGACGAGGTATGGATTGACATGGTATAGGCATAGATCCGTTTTTATTGCTTGTATGGATAGGTAGTATATTGAATTTTGGCAGAACATATACAAACACGCTGATCCTTGACAAACTATGCTATTCAGATAAAAACTATGATAAAAATGGAACTTCACTTTATTCCATGCCCAGATTAAAGACACCAATACATCTTGTACCAACTGACTGTCAACGGATGCTAAGTGGACTGCAGACTCGCAGTCATGATCCTGCACATAAGAATGAATTATTGTCAAGGCCACTGGAATTATGAGATTTTGCAGCTGCACACATACACACACTATTGGAATACCAAGGATATGTCCATGCTGGGGGGGGGGGGGATCAATGTAAGAAGCTGTCCCCCCATTTGAGCTGCCAGATGCTGGTTTTTGACAGACAGTGTACTGAAGCCTATTAACCGGGTTCCAGTGCCGGGGTTATTTCTCCAAAGTTATACCTCTGTTAATTGTAACTCAATTAGAAAGGACTTTAGCACAGTGTAGGTCCCTGGTAAATGGCACCTATGGTACCCAGGGCATTGGTACTAAAGAGGGTCCCTATGGGCTGCAGCATGTATTATGCCACCCAGTGTGAGCCAAACAAAAACTGTATACTGACTGCCATTGCAGGATGCGTGTAATGGTGCAAGCCATTTTGAAAAATTGACATTGTGCACTCACTGTGTGCAGTGCCCAAGTACACAGCATGTACTATATGTAAGTCACCACTACAGCAAGCTTTAGAGCCTTAAGGCAGGGTGCATTATATTACATTAGGGGAACATCTGCATGAGCAGATGTGCACCTGTGATGTCTAGTTCAATTGCCAGACATTGCAAGTGATCAGGAAGCCATTTTAAAGATTTGTACTGGGCACTGGTCATGACAAGTTACCCAGCTACATAATATTTTCTCTGAAAATAATGGTGTTTGATATCAAACACCTTGTCTTAATAAATATGTACTGATGACAATATCAGATTTATTATGACATGCAATCAGAGGGCACCTTGGAGGTGCCCCCTGTAAACCTACTAGTCTCAGAGTTGAATGGCTTGTATCCCACATCGACAACTGAAAAAACATCCTGGTGACTTAAATATGACCAGATGTAAGAGTTGGCCTGCAGAAAAAGGAGGCAGCGTACACCCTTCTGATAACAGAATATCGCCATTGGTGTCCACCATGATGTAGTCCTGACTTGATATATCTTTTCATTTGTCCAATTTGTGCAGCAAATGTAAGTCATCGGGATGTTTTTTTCCAGTTGTCGATGTGGGTATAATTTCATTTACACTAATACCATTATATAACCTCGAATGTTCACTTCGTGCAAGTCACCACGATGTTTTGATGTTATTGATGTGGTTATAACTTCGAACCTACACTAATATTCCTTTTAGAGCGATAAACTGCTGTTGATACACACATGAATTGTTTCCTATAGACTTTCCACTTAGTGTCCAGACCACAATAACAAGTAGTGCCCTGAGGATGATCTCCTGTAAATTTGATCCCACCTACTGAGATCGAAACGTGTCAGCGACTGTGGGCATGTAAGAGGTGGCAAGGCCTTTTCCACTAATTAGAGGCACACAACAAAAGCCATGTGAAAAGTAATGGACCGTGGCATAGTGGAAATTGGATCTTAATTTACTGAATTCACTCCTCATCACAAATCTTTTGAGTGTTTACGAACCATAATAGAAGCTAACGTCGATACCACTTATAGATAGTGTAGCTTCAGAGACTTTTCAATCTGCGCTTCTGGATGAAAGTAGAATAATTTGCTGTTCATATTTGATTTATTTAGGTTTGACTTTTTTGTTCATGCTTGTTTGTATAAAGAGATGCTATAGGGATGTTTCATTATTACATGTCTTTTGTTCACTTTTTGAAAATAGATGTGGCACCATGAGGTTATTTTGTGTATACTATGATTTGCATTAAATGATATGAAATACATATCATTATATGTTATATACACACACAGGATTAATGTGCTGTTGTATAGATGTTCAAATAAAAAAATATGGCTAGCCAGTGGGGGTTACTTTTTGTTGGTTAGTTTTACAATTGATCCCTCCCCCACTCAGGCTCTATGGGATACAACCCCAGCGTGTTTATACACTACATAAAAAAACAGCTTCCTACAAGTCATATGTCACAGGCTCTGGAGGGGCAGCTGAAGCTCAATGCACGGGTGGTTATGCTGGGAATTTTGGGGGAAACAAACGCAAGGTAAATATATGGTTCTTTTATTTAGCACAACTCTAATCGTTGCCAGACGTCGTAGTGCCACTGCCCCGACAAGAAATATGGGTAGCCAACATGAACTGGTGCATCCATGCAGAGGAACAGATATAAGCCTGTGCATGTCCAAACAAAATTACCCAAGTATGGGGCCCATGGAAGGGCCTGGCAGAAGAAATGTCATAAGGAGACACATTCGTTATAGTGGGACACTAGGTGGGATAGGAGGAGAGGAAGCAGAGAGAAGGGACGAATCTGGAGCAATGGACCTTGCGGGTCAATTGGTCAGACTTCTGGGAGATGCGATTTAATGCCCTGGTTACTTACCGGTAATCTTTGTTACTCCAAGTCCTGGTCTTCCTAGCCACAGTCTTTAATAGTGAGCTTTAGCTCCCGTGGGCTGAACACTCCAAAGCAAAACAAAATAACCACACAATACAGTGTAATTTCCCATCCCTTCAACATGGATGTCTTCCTCTTCCCATACCCAGATATAAAAAGAAGCCGGCCCCCCTAACTTCTGCATTTCCAAGCCACAACCTTGTCCTGAATCCGCAACTCTCTGGGCTGGGAGGGAAGGAATACTTTGACTGTCGCGAGGAAGCCCTTGACTTGGAGTAATGAAGATTACTGGGAAGTAACCAGGGCATTGCCTCCTTGTCCAAATTCCTCGCTACAGTCTTCACCAGTGAGCTGAAACCAAAGCAGATGCAGATTTTACCAAGAGAAAACGAGGGGTGGGGGTAGGAGTGCTCCTTATAGGAGCAAGGGCCCTCACACTCCCCAAGTAGTGTCATGCTTAAACATCGGGCAGCTTCATGTTGGGCCGGTGCTGCAGCTCTTTTCTTTTTGCTGATGTGGAGTGTGGGGTGTAATGAGAAGGGTGTGTGTATGAAATGAGTAGAGTGGAGAAAGTGTGCTATAAAAATAACAAGAGGAATCCAGAGTAACTAAATGAATCGCTGGGTTCCTATGTTATGATTAAAAACAAATTTAGGCAAGAGGTGGATGTAATGGTCCACCCTGGCGGGTAATAGTTAAAGATGTGGGTGGAGAGGTTTCATGCCCTTTATTGTCTAAACAATCAATCTAAGCAATCCGCTCTGCCAACCTCGCCCTTGCCAGAGTCCCACGCGTCTGGAAAACCACCGCCGGCGGCAGATCCTTCTCCTACCTCGCCGCAAAGACCTGGAACACTCCCCCGACCAACCTACGCCAGACCCAGGACCTGCTGGCCTTCAGAAGACTTCTCAAGACCTGGCTTTTCGATCAGTAGCTGCCCCCCTCCCATAGTGCCTTGATACCCTCACGGGTATGTAGCGCGCTTTACAAATGATAATGATTGATTGATTGATTGATTGAACTATCTGTACTGAATGGTGACTAGATGACAACACTCCATACCACCAGGTAGTTTACACACCATTAGAACTCCTAAAACGCCCATACATATCTAGAATGTACGCCAGTACTCTGTACTGGATAGCTCTTTCTTGTTGTACTCCCCTGGGGACAAATAAATATCTGTGAATAAGTGTTGATTTAATATGAAACACAATGACTTTTACATGATATATGATCACTCTTTCGTTTAATATGGAGATTAAAACCAAATACTTCATTATGCATTTTAACTCTGCTAAATGTGCACATTAATTTTGGAGGAAGTGTTGATTATACATCCCAGCAGTGCCATACTGGTTGGCTAATACAAATCATGAAGTTTTTACAAACGTTTACTCGCAACATTATGTGCTACGTTATGCAGACAGAATAGCATTTACATGATATATGATCACTCTTTCATTTTAACTTTAAGATTTAAACCAAATCCTTTGTGATGTATTTTAACTCTGCTAAATGTGCCCATTAATGTTGGAGGAATTGTTGGCAATATACCCCAGTAGCCCTGTTCAGTTTGGCCAAATTAATACAAATCAGGATGTTTTCAAAAACATTTATTCATTACATGGAGCTTAGCGGTATGCAGACAGAATAGCATTTACGTTATTGAGTAAGCAAAAGATTTCAGCATGACTTCACTGAGTCATCACCCCCCCAAGCGATAAGTCGTGAAACCATCCTTTCAGAAAAAACGTGCCAAATGTGCACGCCACTTCCCGGGCATTTAACCAGTGAATCAGACAATGCCACGTTGTTAGCTGCCAAACCGGTTCCTGTCAGCAGCCCTCAGGTATGTTCCCACGCCGGTGTTTGTGCTCATTTAGCGATTTGACCCTGTGAAGCACAGAGCCTCTTCGTGTAAAACGTATTTCATAGCGATTACGTTTTTTGGTCCTCGAAAGCGGTCTGCTTTTAACCTTTGTTGAAACACGCTGTAAATCTTAACCCCTTACGTGCTCGTGACGAGCTCAGCTCGTCATGAGGCACGGTCGCGCTGTGCTCGTCATGACCATTGCGGAACACCCACACGGGGATAATTACCCTGTTGTGCTGGGCGTTCCATTGAAACAGGCGTGGTCATGACGAGCTGAGCTCGTCATGAGCACAGTGCCACCGTGCTGCATGACGGCACCGCGGCGCTGCGTGCGTCCCCGCCACCCCACCCCCAGCACAGCAGGGGAATTAGCCCCGCAGGGAAGGGGTTATACTAACACCCACAGCATCAAGATTATGCCTTTGTCATGGGCGCTGCCCATTGAACGTTCCCTTTAGACTTGAATTCATTTTTTGACACATGCCTGACCGTTACAATTGAATATAAACATCTAATGTATTGGTATCTTAACATCTGCTGCAGATGCACAGAGCTTTTTACACACTCTAATTAATTCAGCTCAGTAAAACGGTGGTTAGCACACCCCCATTGACAGTACCTTGAAATTGTACACAACCCTAGTCATTTTGTGGCATGTGTAATGTTTTTGTCTGTAGGTATGTTGAGTTACAAAGGTTTTTTCTGACGTGGCTTTTATTGTCTTTTAGCTACAGGTTACTAATCAACCATGGCCTTCGTAATCTAACCCACGAACACCGACGAATATTCTGAGTAAGTTCGTGTGAGCCTTGGCTCTGCTTATATACTCCTCCTTCTGCCAGTATGTAATTCATATCCTAGTGGTTTCATCTTTGTCTCCCTTTCCTTCTGTAGGAGCCCATGAGGCCCAGCTTACATATCTTCAGCCTGAAGTGATCTTGCTGTTTATTGGTAAATAATCCTACAAATGATAACTTATCGATATGCTCACCTTAGATACATCACCTCACTAACCTCATCCCATTGTCCATAGGTGACGCCCTTTCTCCCTCATCTCAGTCCTGATGTAGACCCCACCCCAAAGGGGAAAAGTTTCCTGTTCTCTATAGGGGTCGAAACTTTGACAGTTTGTTGTATTATTGTCAAACATGGATGACAGACATTTGATTTCTGCATCAACTATGTTATGATATGTCATATGTGTGCAGGCCAGTGATCTGGCTGGTTAGGTTTTAAATATTGATCGATGATGTATATATGTGCACTACCTTCCCTCTTCACATCACTATCACAAACCACTCCCATGCACTTGCCACCCTATCCTTTGTGCACCTGTTCTTTCAAAAATTGTCTAAACATGAAATACATTGTGCTTTATGAATGGATTATCTCCTGTTTTGTGAAATAACATCACAACCTTAGTTGGTAGAAGTAAATGGTGATGTCTAAATTTGATTAGTTAAAGAATGTTTCTGTATTTGTATTTGGTTTGACTGTTTTCCACTGTGGCATTAACTTTTGTACCATATGTTACCCGAGTCCAGTGGTCTATCGGGTTACCCAATTGCTATATAACTTCTATGACTAACAAGGAGTCGCACCAAGAAAAACTGATCGCTAATCTATCTGATAGACCCTTGTCTCCCATTGAGACCAATGTCCTACAAAAAAGTTTGGGATTTGTTCCTACCACTAGAGAAGACACGTTCCATATTACCCATGAATTCGCACACATTTTTCAGAAAGCTACACCTGCGTTCATTCTTTCATAGCAAACCATGCACTGAGAATAAAGACCACCGGTCTACACAAACAGTCATTCTTCATCCGGGATGGTCCCCCATGAGGTGATGACATTTGAGCAGGCAGTCCTGAGAGGTGTAGCAAGGTGGCCTCAGAAATCCACCTTCAATAACATGTCAAGACAGGAAACTATGGCCATTCGTACCCTGGGTAATGACACAACCATCATGATAAACCTAGCCGATAAGGCTGGGGCAATTGTGATCATGAACACTGATGTTTATGTAGCGGAATGCCAATGTCAACTAACCAAATCTACATACAACACCCCGATCACCCAGGACCCAACCAGGAGACTAAACACTCAGATAACCTCCTTGGTCTACTCTACAGAAGTGAAAGGGTGGATAAGCAAAAAGGAATCCGAGTTCTTGATCAATGAGACCCCAGGACTCTGTACTTTTACACTCTCCCCAAAACACATAAGGGTGCCCACCCACCACCCGGCAGGCCCATAGTGTCCAGCATTGGATCTCTTTTGCAGCCATTATCGCAATTTTGCGATCACTTCCTGCAGCCCCTGGTGACTAACACTCTGTCCCTCCTGAGAGACACCATGGATGTTATAAACTTACTAGAGACAATCAATTACAACATTTACATTGATTTATTGGTCACCTTAGATGTTGAGGCATTATATACCAACATTCCCAAAGACGCTACTCTAGAGGTGATAGAAAACACCCTTCAATTGGGAAGAATAGTCTTCACCTACCCCGATCAGCTTTATAAATGAATGCCCCACCCTTGCACTAAATGAGAATTTCTTCCGGTTCCAGGACCTGCTATACCACCAAAAACAAAGCACTTCGATGGGCAGTACTTTTACCTTGAGTCGGGCATGTTGGTACAAGGCCAACTTTGAAAAACAGTACATCTTATTAGAGGACAACCTCTTTTTTGCCAAATCAACATCTAGCGCGTTTTATTGATGACATACTCATCTTGTGGCAAGGCACTATAGAGACATGCTGAAGATTCTGTGACTGGGTGAACACACTTAACCCATATCTGAAGTTCACAAAGAACATCTTAGCCTTGCAACTACCATTCTTAGACCTGTTAATATCCCTAAGAGACTATACATTACACACAACAAAGTACAGGAAACCTACAGACTGTAACAGCCTACCGAGGTATGATAGTCACCATACAAAACACATTAGAGATAACCTACCATTTGGACAATTCTTGTGACTGTAATCTTCTATGGAGGTGCAGTTGCGGCACAAAGATCAAACAGAGACCTTGACCACCAGTTTGTTAATCATCAAGTTCTTCACGCCCCCCCCTCCCCCTCCGATTAGTACAGGTAGCCTGCAAGAGAGCTAGAAACAACAACAGCGCAGGTTGACTAGAAACACGCACACAACCAGGAAATGAAGTCTTGACATGCGTCACATTGCTCACTCCCAACTCCAACCAAATACAGCGAACCATTAAAAAACATTAGCCTATACTGGACATCAGGACTATGACAAAACCCTCTAAAGAGATCCATTGGAGTACAACAAGGATCTGGACCCAAAAAGCCCATACTAACTGTAAAACGAAGAACATTATTTACATGATCACCTGCCCATGCCAGAAACACTACATAGGCATGACGACTAGTACGGTGAAGATTAGGATAACTGCGCACCGAAGTAATGTCAGATGCAAAAAGATAACTAAGATGAGCACTCACTACAGGAAGACAGGCCACACCCCGGACAATCTATGCTGGACTGTCCTGCAGGCCAATACATACATACATAAGGATGCCTTGGTTCGTAAAAAACAACAATGGATCTTTTGTCTCTTCAGACATCTTACAGGTCGGAAGGATGAATCACCCTGGTGCAAGGTGACGCTATAAGCAACCCCAGAACTGAAGTCGGCCCACTAGGAATCAAAATCAGCCCCATTATCAAGGAGCATCCCCACACCAACTAGCCGGAACACTCTTCCACCAAAACACTTATGCCTTTCAGCAACCTAGTAGCATAAGCTCCCAGATATTGGTTCAGGGACTCTTCATCAGGGTTTACCATTACCATAAAGCTTTTCAAGACAACACAATAACACCCACTCATAGTAGATTTACTGAGGAAAGAAATATGCCTGTTTAGGTTTCGGGGATAGCTTTTCCTAGAAGTCTGTGCACACATATATGAGGTGTGATAATAACTTTCAGTGCACGATCAACACCTCTTCCAGTTGCACTCCTTTTATCACCGGGGCTCCCTGTCCAGTACTTCAATCCGAGAGTCAGATTGACAGAGGCCCGGTCTGATCCCACACACTAAAGCACTTGACCACTGGCCCCTGGACACCACTCATCACCTTATACGTGACCTAGGTGCTTGGATGTGGTGATACCAACTAGGCACCCTTACATGCCAGAAGTGGCTTCCATTATCATTAGTGACCGTCACATACCATTTATGGTGACACTGACATTCATCCTAGAGAGGCTAGCCTCTAGGCAACATTCCTGTTGCAGCCCCCAAATTGCGAATGCACGATACCCAAAATGTAAATGCATGTATCAAAATACACTACAATATGGACTTTTTCATATATATACTCCAGGCGCTCAGGACATTACGCCACCACCAACATGGCACCCACAATGGAAGACTCCGGGTGACCGCACATGCTGTAGTAATCACACAGCGCGATAACCTGTGAACCGGAATCATTTACACGCCGCGGTTCTATTGAAATACTTGTGCGTTATTGGGGCAGCATCCCTGCAACAAGTAGAAGGTAGGGTATGTCGGCAACCAGACAAGATCACCGATAACGGTGAGTACTCTATGCACCCCCCTTTACCTCTTGCTGGAGGCTTTCTACAATCTCCCATCATCTGAGTCATGTTTGGTTAACTCTGTTCTCCTCTCCGATCACTCCCCAAAGGATTAATGGAATGCAAGTGAGCATCCATTCAGGCTCGTGTGACTTGGGCCTTAAAAAACCTAACATTTGGGTAAGACGGACACAGGGGAATTCGAGGCGGATCGCCCACATATCAAGACTCTATCAACTAAGCATATGCTACAGGTGATGCGTGACACTCAAACATGAGTGTGTGGGTGCATTACAGTGGTAAATTTCCCACACTGGTTATGTCACAGACGTGACAATGATGTGTATGATAGTGTATTGTGGTTTATGTTGTGACTTTTAACCCTAGAAGGACACTCCTCCCAAGATACAATGATAGGGGTCGAATACCTGCTGACCTCTGCTGATCACTTTCAAATCCTATGAAGAGCATGATGATGGTGTTTTAATGTATTGTTTCTCTGTTTACGCCCTTCCCCCTCTCCACAGGTTTTACCCAGAGGGTATACTATATATTTGTGTACACTATATATCGGTGTGACCTTTATAGGGTATGGTAATATACACTTGCACTGACACCCTTATGCGAGTAGATAAGGATAATTAATCCTGAAGATATGCCATGATCATTTAGACAATAAAGGGAATGAAACATGTCGACCCACATCCTTAATTATTATGCAACAGAGTGGACCATTAATCCACCTCTCGCCTGAATTTATATTTGTAATCACCACATAGGAACCCAGCCATTAAATCAGTTACTTTGGGCTCCTATAGTTATTTTTATAGCACACTTCCTCCACTCTACTCACTTCATACACACAGCCTTCTCATCACACCCCACACCGGCAAAACAAAAAGAACTCCGGTAAAGAGTCCCTCCTCCCCGCACCCATTGGGCATTACAGAACTGGCCCAGCGAGGAGCTGCCCGATGATGAAGCATGGTATGCCTTGGGGTGTGTTAGGGACCTGTCTCCTATAAGGAGCACTCCCCCCTCGTTTTCTCTTGGTGAAACTGCATGTTCTCATAGGAACTGCATCATTGTATTTAACTAAGTATCTACCTGGGGCACGTATGCTGGATCCTTTTTTGCCCCTGGCCACCCCTTGTTGTGCTTAAACTGATACACAACAGGACATTGGCTTAATGACAGTAATACATACCTTGGCATATCAAATGTCAAACAATTGCATATGCTTTTAATAACGATAAGTGTATTTGTCATATGTTGCTTCATATATTATTATGAATCTGAAACAGCATTCAAAACAAGCCACCTAACTGGAGATGGCAATAATTCATGATCGTACTCTGGGTCGCCCAAGTGGCCACATTACAAATATTTTGCACTGAGGCCCCACTAAATGAAGACCAGGAGGTCGGCATGCCTCTTGTCTACCTCCCCTGCACCTGAGACAACAATTCAGTCCCTTGTGACTCATAAGCCAGCAAAAATGGTAAGCTTCATCCATCTACTTATGCTGGATCAAAGTTGACAAACAGGTTGTCTTTATTCCTGAACACCTCTGTTCTAGTCAAAAACATTAAAATCGCCCTCTTGATGTCCAGTAAGTGTAACAAAGACTCTTTTTCAGTAGCGGGATTCAGAACAAGAGAACAAAAACTGATAACGCTATCGGCATGAATCCATTGAATTGAGACGAAAGCTTTGGAACAAATCTGGAATCCAATGTAAGGATTATTCTTTCGGGAAATACTTTCAGAAAAGGTTCTGACCTCAATAGTGAGCCCAATTTCCCCACCCTCCTAGCTGAAGAAATGACCACTAGGAAGACAAATTTTACGGTGAGATACTTTAGGTCGATACTCTCCAAAGGTTCAAAAGGAGGGGAGTGGAGAGATTTTAGAACTAAAGGAAGATCTCAAGGAGATGATGAACAGCATAATGTTGGCCTATCTATAGAAAGGCTTCCGAGTTACCTGAACACCAAAGATTCAAACCCCGTCCAACTGACCCCATGAATGCATTAATAGCTGCCCATTGGGCCCCAAAAGTCTCACTGGATAGACCCAAGAGAAATCGATCTCTAAAGTGTACAATCCGTGTATGATCAACTGAATCAGCAGAGCATTCTCTCTCTGTACACCATTTATGACAGTTCTTCCAATGGTGAGAGTATGTCCTTAGGATAGATGGACGTCTAAAATGCTTTATCATCTGCACCACCTCTGAAGAAATCCTCTAGCCAGCAAACTCATCCACTCAAGAGCTATGCCCGTAGATGAAGCCACTTTATAACCCCCAATGAAAGAAGAGGACCCGCCAGGGGATATGGATGCCATGGAATTGTCAAGGGTGGCTGAACAGCCAACTACAACCTTTTCTCCCACCCTGGAACCACTAACAGGACGTTGTCCACTTGATCTTCTGAAGTACCTTGGATATCATAGGGATTGGAGGGTTTATCGTACAGAAGTCCTGTCAGCTACCTGAAAGACATGGTGTCCATCCTCCAAGCTTCTGAACAAGGAATAATTGTCGAGAAGCAGGGCAGGAAAGCATTCTCCCTAGAGGGAAACAGGTCCATTGTTGGTTACCCAAACCTCCCCTGCAACACCCAGAACACTTCCCTAGTCTAAGACAAGGAACTCACTTAGGAAAACACTCTGCTCAGTCGGTCTGCTGCCCAGTTCTCCTACCCTGGCAGATACCAGAAAAACAGAGTAGATTGGCTTCCACCCAGGTGTCAATCTCTTGCGCTAGAAAGGAGAGACTCTGAAATCTGCATCCTCCCTGACGATTTACATAGCCCACTACCACCCTATGGTCAGTTCTGACATGAACATGGTGATCCTTCAACTGTGACACAAACTGCTTGATAGCCAAATAGACCACTTTTATCTCTCACCAATTCGAGTAGTTCAACAACTGGAGAGGAGACCATAGTCCTTGAGCTGCTATGCCTTCGAAAATATCACCCCAAACCACCTTGCTGGCCTCTGTTTTTACTACCTTGAACGGCACGGTGGAAAGGATTGCACCTGCTCAGCTTTTCCTCTCTCAACCACCACCCCTGGGCTTACCTTACATGAGTAATTACAGGGGCCTCTTGCTCGAAATTCTGTGACGCCTGATCCCAGTGTGTCAGTAAGTGGTTTATCCCTTAAGCTTGTGCTTATGGGAGCAGCTAACTGTTTGGAGGTGCTCCACATAGAAACAAAAAAAACAGGAAGTTAAGGGTGTGGGCTTGCTTTTTAAATCAGGATATGAAAAGTGGAAATCAGCCATATTGAAGGCACAGGAAACTAGACCGTATCATGTAGTTAATTTGTTTTGCTTTGTAGAGTTCTGCCCACAAGAGCTAAAGGTCACTGATAAAGACTGTAGCGAGGAAGACAAACTAGGAGGTAATGATCTGTTGCTATGTACATTTTGCTTAAGATTGCCGGATAAGTGTAGCTGGGGGACAGGGGTGGGGGGGGTGTTGGAAGGATCTTGTTTGTTTTAATATTACATGCAATAGACCAACACATTAATAAAAAAAATTAAGAAAAAAAAATTCTTTTCACTTCAGACTGATCAGATTTTACAAAAAACACAATACATGGTGCCTGACAGTAGCAGGCCCTTTTCAAAGGTTAACTGGTTACTTTTTCGTTGCCTATTTGCTGTATTCAGATGTTAAACTTGTACAAATGGGAAAATATTTGCCACAATATTAATGGGTGTAAACACAATGCCACATAATTTGTCTTTTCTTGCCACATAATTCAGCCAACTCTGCTGCATAATGTTCTTAACTGTAACGTTAATCCTGTGAACCCGACTACATTGACACTGCAAGATATGGCTAGTCAAATAACAATCTAGCATAGTCTGTGGTTTCGTCACAATACCCTACATGGCCTGTACATCGTTATGTAATAACAGTACAAACACTGCAACTAGTCCAGCACAGTGACGCAGCAGAAACTGTGGCAAGGTTTACACAATCACTTTATCCATGGAAAACAACTTGTAGCCAAACCCAGGCTTTCCTTTTTCACAATTTCATCATCAATTGTGGTAGTGTAGTTGGTTTCAATTAAAAAGGAAGGCTGACTGACAAAGTACAGAGTTTTTCAATGAATGCCCAGGACCAGACACGTGCTTATTGCGGAAATGATTTGCTATTCATATGTTGAATTTACAAATGCAGAAAACATATTTACACACTAAGGCCCAGATTCACAAAGGTTTAACGTCGGGTTAGTGTTACTTTTGTAGCACTAACCCAATGCTTAACCTACTTTGGGATTAACAAACCAACTCTAACTGGTATTAGAGTTGGTTTGTATAGAAAAGTAATGCAAAGCAGCATGAAACGCTGCTTAACATTACTTAGCTCTAAGGGGGCGTTACATGCGCGTTCCCATGCACCCACCCATGCTTTTTGATGCTAAAACACATCTAATAACTTTAGTAGACAATGTTTAGCACCAAAATTCAACACCACTGGAAAGCAGGCGTTAAACAGAGATTTTATTTCATTTCTCCTTTCTTTTCCTAATTTGAATGCATGCTGCATACATACAAAGTAGAAAAAGGTTTTAAACGTGTCTAGCCATAGTATTTTGTACAGGAAGGATACCCTTCCTGTACAAAACCTACAGTAGATTCAGGCACGTATGCACTATGGGGCTAAGATGTGTGCCTGGCGCACAGCAGCTGAAATTACCATCGGTGCTAGGGAGAGGGGAGGAGAGTGCCATATCTCTGTGAATATGGTGCTCTCCTGTTCTCTTCCTATCAGGCAAATCAGCACAGCCTCTTTGGGTGCTACGCTGCGTTATATGACACCTTTCAGAATCTGGGCCTAAATCTTAATGTGGCGTGCATGTATGTAAGCGAAATCCAAATGACTGACCTGTACTCGATGCACCTATTCTAGATACACTCCCACACACCTTTCAGTCACTGAAAGACCTCAAATGGTAAGACTTCACAGACACAAACGCACTGACATCTATCAGGTGTCTCCACGTTACGTGTGGCAGTAACAAATCTTACAAAAGTATAGCGATACATTAGAGTTCTGTCGTTTGTAAAGTAACTAATCCTGTGTTTTAACACACTAACTTTGCAAGTTGTTATAAACCGAAACACAATAGTAACAAAGGGACCACAAGTCATAGAATGCAAAAGAAAGCTGGGTTAAAAAAAAAAAAATATATATATATATATATATATATATATATTAAATGGTGTCACTTGGTACCTACGCACAGGTTGAGCTCCAACAGTGTTCCCTGACACGCCAGGCGCACCACATGAATACTTACACATTAAGGACATTGCGCTTGTTGTTCAAATAAGAATCTGGCAGAGGGCAGAACTCTTTAACTAGAGATCCGCATACTGTGAGAGCTATTAAAATTAGGTACAGGTGCCTCCGGATTGTATCACGTAAACAAGTGTCTCTGAAGAAACGAACAGCACCTTCCAACGCCTCCATGATACTAATATTAAGACAAGGTCATTGAGTATCGGATGCTGTCCAAAAGTCCAAGCCGACTGGCAGTGGCGTACGGGTCCTTTCCAGAATACCTGCCTTGCCTTCCGCCAATAATCTCGTAAAACACCCGATTACTTCAAACTTTCATTCAAACTCAGACCGGCTTAACTACACGAATGTCTGTATCCTACTCCAACAAGAGAAAACACGGCCCTGCCCCGCAAAAGCTGGTGCACGCTGATTGGCAGACTCAGCAATCAATCGGGGTAAACTTTGCAGGCTGGGCGGCTCACTAAACACTGCGATTGGTTATAAAAATGACACGCTCCGGAAGGAAAAATACAACCTACCCACTCCCGGATGAATAGATCAGCTGCTCCTCCAAACTGCTGCCCCGGAAAGGAATTGTCCTTTACGTGCTGTCAGAGGACTTTTTCGTGTAACGTGTTGTATGCACCGACTCTTAGACGACTGAAGCTGTAACAACGGGTTACCGCGAGCGAAGCCAGCCTCAGCGTTAATCTCGTTCTTCCCGTCATCAACAAATAAACGAGCATTAGGAATGTGCGTGATCCGGCGAACTGAAGTTGGTATTGGGTGGATGGACGCACATAGCGCAATAATGTCTCCTGTGACACACCGAAGCTAAGGAGTCGGCACTAGCCTGAGGGTAGTGGAAGACGATGTGGCGTTAAGGCTAGACCTTTACACTTTGGGGAACCAGGTTAGGGTCCCGGCGGCCCAACACCCTGGGATTCAGGGCAAATCACTTCATCTTTCAGTGACTAAAAAATGAATATGACATTGTGTAATTTAACTGTTGCTCACAGGGCACAAGTCCTATAAAAAGAAGTGGGGGGACTGACCATGTAAGACAATATGCAAATGACATCACGACGTAGCGCTATAAAAGAAATAAAATAGTGCAATTTAAATTATTTGTGTAACTACTGGGACAGACTAACCCATCTGACAGCCTTACAGTGTCTGCATTTATATAGAGGGACAGAACAAAGGCAAAAAGCATGTCTCTCTTAAGTACCTGTGAAGAGAAGGCAAGCTGTGTCCCTTTGTTTCCCTCTGTGGTATTTACATTTAAATGTAAGGTTCCAGGCAGTCCCCAGTCAGCATATACAAACAAAAGGAGGCCGGATGGCCCCTTAACTGCGCCCCAGCTGGAGGTGAACAAAGGCTCCCTCACTGCCTGCACGTTGCTGTTGGGAATGGAAAGCAGGCAACGTGCAGCTGCTGCTGAACGTTATCCTGGTGTCTGAAAATGACACTGGGACAAGTTAAGCATATTTCTGGGGGGCCCAACTTCTTGGCAGGGGGCACGGCATCCACCCTGTGAAAAGAGTTAGGGGACACTGTATATCTGCGTGTACCCCCGACTCAAGCCCTGGTTGCTCATGCAAAGCATTCTGCATCCCTTGGGTGCAGTTTCCGCTCTATAAAACTAGAGGTGGGTTAACCACTTAAAGCTTGAGCCACATATGCTTGAGGTAATCTTCCACTATGGAGCCTCAAACCACAGAAACAGAAAAAGCAGTTTAACAAACTCTTTGCGTCTGCGGGCCGCAGCAGCGGACATATCGGGGAAAATTCTACATTTGGAAGTTTTGTTCACCGGAAATTGCCTTTGTTGTATGGCTTTAGCCAGAATCTTCTCTTTAATGCGATAGTCCGCAAAATTCACTAAGATGGTACAAGGTCCACTTGAACTTGGTAGAGGATGGAATGGAACTCTGTGGGCCCTGGTAATGGTAAGGTCCGCGCTAAACTCTGGGAGGACTTTCTCCTTAATGAAAGCTTCCACCCATTGCGGTGCCTGGGCACCTTCACTTCTTTCGGGAACTCCCACTATTCACAAATTTGAACGGCGTGAGTGATTTTCCAGCTCTTCGAGTTTGTTCTCTAGCGTGCTCCTTTCTTTAGTAACCTCACCTACTTTAGTAAGTAATCCGCTCATCTGGTCCTCCAGCTGAGAGATCCTTGATTCGGCTTCCTGGATTTTGACTGGAAGGCAGGCCACTGCTTCTTTAATCTTCCCTAGGCGAAGATGGAGGGAAGCAATTTCATTTTGCTGGGACCCCTTCATCTCTCTTATTTCGTCCAGGATAAGATTAAGTAGGGTCTTGATATCCATCTGTTTGGCTGAGATTATTTCAGCTGAATCATCTGTAAGAATTTCTGCAGATTCAAAGACTACATCAGACGCTGGGCGTTGTGAGGTATAAAATTCCTTCGGGCTGAGACCCGATAGTAATACTTTTGAAGTAAATGGCTTCTGAGTTCGAGTTGGTGTTTTAACTGATCTTGCAAGCCCTGGAGCCCGGAAGGGAGTGCCGGGCAGTTAGCAGTCGCAATCTGTGTCAGAGCCAGCTAAGCGCGCAATTGCAACGGCAAAGGTGAAGGGGCAGAGCTCAGCAAGTTAGGAGTCACTTCTTGTACCATAGAGGTTGGCGCTGGAGAATTCTGAGCGTGTGGAGGCACTGGAGAGGCGAGAGATGGAGATGACGATCTAAAATGGAGTGGGGATTGGAGTGGGCTGGCAGGATCATCTGCCCTTCTCTCTGGTATAGTAGACTTCGGGAAAACTGACTGTAGTGACTATTTCATGAAGAGGGGCAACTCCTTCACATTCTTCCCCACCTCCTTACTGCTCTCAGCAGTTAACGTGGAATCAATTTTTAGCTTGCCAATATCACCAATCTCCAATACAGGTGCAGTTGGGGAGGTTCTGGACTCGAGGCATTTGCCGGTAAGTTCTTCGACCGGCTCCTCTTCTGAGCTCTCAAAGCTGGAATTGTGGTCCAGGCGATTTCCCAGAAGACCTGCTCTTCCCACTCCTGAAGATATCGCATTTGCCTGCACCTGCGCCAGGCGTGTCTTGGCCTTAAGACTGGTTGCCAAATCGACTTTGGTGACCGGGTTATTCTGCTTGGTGTGCCTCCCCATGTTCTAACAACACCAACAGAGGAGTACAACGCAGTAACAAAGATATAGATAACACCACTTGGGCCAAGACTTCTCCTCCTCCTCAGGTTAGTTGGTAATTTGGGACGACTCTCTACTGCTGGTTCCACTGGTTCCCCCTCAAATTCAGCTCTCGACTGACCACTACTGTAGTCTTCAAACGATCACTTATGAAGCCCATATTCAATTTAATTGCGAAGCTGTTCAGACTGAAGGAACCACCCCGCACCTCCTCACCTCCCAGCCTCCTCACCTCTCTTTTCCTCCGGCATCTTCTTCTCCTGCCTGCCCGGTTCAAAATCCAGACCAGGTTTTACCTGGTACTATTACAGAAAGTTCCCCTGTAAAATGCCACTGGCGGTAGAGACCAACAATAACCTCCTCCTTGCACACCTCAGCCGCATCCACCTTCACAGCAGGGCGAAGTCCGGAAAAATCTGTCGCAGCCCGTGAGCCCGTCACCACTGCTTTACTGTGGTTGAAACTGTGAGTCGGCGCTGTCCCTCCTTTCCCTGTCCCCGTACCTTTCACCAAAACTATCCGATTCTGTCCGGCGGGAGACGTCAGCGTCCTTTCGCTCCCCTTCTGCCAAGGGAAAAGCCTGATTTTGCGGCCATGAAAGATGAAAAGCTGCGCAGCGCTACGAGCGCCAAGATCCGCCAGGGTGTGTCGCCATTGCCGTTGAGGGAGGTGTGGTCACCTATGGCTGCTCGGAGGCGTGGTTCTCCGGCATGCCTCGAGATGCATCATCCTTAAAGAAGCATGCAAGGGCTCCCCAGCATCCAACCATTGTTGTCTGTAGCTCCAATAATAACTAACATGAAAAGGCCAGCTATTGAAACAACTACCGAATATGACAGTGATCTGACATCAACTTCAAAGGTAGATAATCCAAATAGTAAGCCTCTAGGGCATGCTAAGAGCTGTAAAATCAGAGAGACTCCTAATCAACAAAAGCTGTGAATTACCCCATCATTAAGGACCTTTCTTAAGGTCTTACCTAAGACGGCAGTCGTGTGGGGGGGGGGGGCAGTTAGTGAACTTGTGGTGGATGTTTCTGGGAAGAAATTGGCTCAGTTGTCTGAGGCGGATGATGCAGGCGTTATCCTAGACAGAAGAAATAGCAAGTGGAGGGGTATTGATGCTTGCTGGGGTGAGCAGGTACCTGGTCTTAGAGGATATGGACGGAGAGGTAGAGAAACCAGGAAAGACAGTAGGGAGTAAAGAGCTTTTAGCCTCTACTGTTGGAGATCAATCCCATGTGCCTGCTTGTGTACCAGCTCAAGAGGATGATTAAGCTCAGACCTCATGCTTTTACTGGAGCAGATGCTACAACCACTTCAGAGTTATCTCCCATAAGCTCAGTTGAATCACTGCTGTTGTCTCTATCAACAAAAATGAAAAATAAATGTGATATCTCAGAAACAAATCAGGGGGAAATACAAGGGGTATGTAAGAACCATGAAAAAGGGTTTAGACTCTTTGGCAACAAAGACACAGGCCCTAGAAGAGACAGTGAAGCAACTAAATGGCTGAGTGGAATATAACAAGGAAGAGATTCGTGTACTGAGGCTTAAGGAATTGTAATGACTAGAAGAAACAATATAAGGATACTAAATGTGCCTGAAACGCTGAAGATGACGACTAAAAAGCTGACATTATAAGCTTGATAAAGAAACAAGTCCAAATAGATGACACCAACTTAGATATTGCTAGAGGTAATCGCAGAGACCATTGGGACACATTTAAAAAAAGCAACAGAAGTAAACCTCGAAAGATCCTTTTTAACTTTAACACGTACTCCGTGAAAGAGTGGATTCTAATAACAGCCCTGAAGATGAGAAATTTAAAGGCAAATGGGATTTCTTTCGAGATTAGATCTGATATCTCCCATGTTACCTTGACCTGACAATGGGAGCTGGAAAAGTGGCCAGAGGACTTCAGAAAGTTAGGTGCTACCTCTCAGCTAAGAGTTATGTATAATAACAAGATGTACAATTTAAGAGGCAACAGTGAGGCTGATAAAGGTAACTCCTCAACGGAGTAAGGTAGCTGACTGCCCCATGTATATCTGTATTAATTAGTGCTGGTTAATTTGTAAATTTTATTATTTTCCTTGTTTTTTTCCCCTCTGTTTTTTTGTTTTGGTTTCAGTAGCATCGTAGGGGGTGCTCAAAAAGGGCTGTAAAAGTTCATGAAGATGTTTGGGAGGGAGGGAGTGGGTGAGGGACAGGAGAGTTAACAGGGTGGGGAAGCTTTGGGGAGAACAATAAATAAAAAATCCTCAAGAACATCAGGCATTATACTGTATACATTTTGGTAGGCTCCCGAATGTCATAAAAGGGTCCTGGGGCTAGAGGCAAAATAGTGCCAAAGCACATTATCAAGTGGAACACAAATGGGCTGTGTAAAAAAGGAAGATGAGAAAGGATACTACAATATATAAGGGACTCACAAGCACACATTATGTTGCAAGAAACCCATTTGACCTGGGAAGAGTGTTTAGTTTTATTTCAGACTCAACAATGGGTTAAACAGATGGTTTGCACAGAGCTCTAGTACTATAGGAGTGGCCATTTTGATAAAAAAACAAGTAAACAAATTTACTATGAACAGTGTAGCAGATAAATCAAGAAGATGGATAATTATTAGTCTACAAGTATACAATCGTAATTATACCCTAGTGGGTTCTTGCAGTCTCATATGAACACAAAGTGGTTATGCTTTAAGATCTGCACATCTGTAAGTCAGTTGTCATTATAATTAAGCAATAAAGTACAACATTTGTTCAAATATTAGGGTGCTTCTATGGCGCTGTATTACCCATCCACCTTAGGTAAAAAAATCTGCTAGATCTGCAGCCGCAGTCTAGACCAAATATCCCAAGAAATGCACCTGAGCACACCTATGCAATGTTACTTAAATCCTCACACAGTGGTAAAGCATCAAAGAAGAACCGCTTGAGTCAATAGAGTTCTGTTACACCAGTTCCAATTTACAATCTTTCAATGAGTAGTCCACAGTAGTAGATTCGTCTGATCAATAGTATTTTATTCTATTAGAGACAAAGACACAGCCGCCAACGCGCGTTTCATCCTCCTGGACGTTCTCAAGGCTTTTGCCCGAAATGACTCTGAATAGGGCATTCCAATGTGCCAGAAACGAATTTTCAAAAATTTAGAACTTTTCTGTTGTGAGTATATATATTGCCAGTTGGGATCTCTTTCAATCACGCAAAGGACGAAGGCTCATGTAATCAAAGTGAGCCACATAATGATAATGCATTTCTTTTAATCCAAAGTGTCACAGTCCATGCTAGCCATATATGTTTACTCGGTTTGTAATGATGGGTGGTCGTACCGTGATAAGTACGCGCAATCAGACTTTCAGTCTCAGAAATTTCGGCGTGCTTCCAAACTTGTTTGTGGGTTATTACAGTCCGATTAATGATGATACTGGGCCACTAAGGATGATTTTATTGAATCTTTTAGATTGTACTTTGCCAATTATAATGGCTGGAAACTTCATTGTTATAATGGATTACATTTTATATAGATCTCCTAAAAGTAGATCGATTGTCTCCCCTAAAATGCAATCATACATCAAAAATATAATGAGGCAGTTAGGATTATGCAATGTATGGAGAGAAAAGGTTGGGAAAGGACAGGGCTACGCTTTTCACAACAAAAAATATGGACATTACTCAAGGATTGATTATTCTCTAATGGACCAGGCCATAAGAGAGGAAATCCATGATATCAATCATGTGTTAGCTCCTATGCCTAATCACTCTGTGGTATTAGTAGAGTTTAAACTCATTTTATGTCTGAGTTAAGAAGATGGACCCTAGATCATCCTTTATTGTTAGATCAAGAGACAGTGAATGCCCTCCGCTTAGATACAGAGGATTTCTTTAAATTTAGCGTATTCACTGCCCCTCTAAATTTGGTATGGGACTCATTTAAAGCTTTCCTGAGGGGGAAGATTTCTACTATATCATACTTCGAGTAGAGGGTATAAAATAAAGATTAATATACTAGAGTCTGAAATGAAGAATTTAGTGTGGCAACTGCTAGGGCAACAGTTAATGATTCACGATGTAATGACACTAGAGAGTAAGTTGCAAGAACTGATAGAAAATATTTATTATTGGAGGCCATAGTAAAGAAGAGGTGGGCAACTAATAAGGTAGCCCATTTTGAGTATGGGAAAACATTTGGAAAGTTACTGGCCCTGAAAATCAAATGGAGAAAGCAAGAAACACAGTGGTGGTTGGTGGGATTTGAAAGTGGAGGGCGTAAAGGTTCGGGATGCATGCCTTATGGCGAGCGACCGAGCCCAACTTCCATTAGGGGAGTTTGAGAGGGGGGTTTGTCCCCCGGGTAACATTTTGAAGAAAGAGTGTGAAAATGGTAGATTTGCAAGCAAAATTAAGAAAGCAAGAAGGTTAATAAAGCAATTCTTCTATAATGTTAAATAAGTACACTCATCCTCAGCTGTGATGATGGGCAAAGAACAGACAACATGCACCTAAAGAAAGAAACATACACAGATGCTCGCGCACACAAACCGATAACACACATGCAGATTCATGCACATCGAAATGCATACACCTGTCCACAAAACTCAAAACCACAGACACACACAACCACTCAAGCACACAATCGAGGACATATCCTTACAATGGTGCACAGTGCGGTTCCAACCAAAACAGCAAAGTGCCTAAAATTCCACAGTAATTGTAACTACATAGCCATGATGCATGCCACAATGCTAGAAGCCTCAAAACCCACGTATAATCTGCGTCAGAAATTACATCAGGTACACACAGCAACTCATATTGCACGTGGATAAAAAAAACAATAACTACAAATACAAGAATGTTTACAAAGACCATTAATTTATGATTTACATGCACCAGGCAGAGGAGAATGAGATGTGGGTATTCGTGCACACCTATAATGCAGTCTCTCAGGTAGTTATGCCATGTGACAGACTCTTAGCCAGCATTCTTTGCATTCTGTAACATGTAGTCTATCACGACTTATAGCAAAACTACTAGAGGTGGATATGCTCGGGCTTGGAACCTCCAGACAAAAAAACAAGGGAAGGAACTATCTGGCTTCTGTCACCCACCGCCTTACCTCAGTTGCCATTTTCCAGAAGGTGTTCTACTATGTATGTGATTTAACATGTAATGGAGTGCTTTACATAAGCACCAGTTACATTACACAAGGATACAAGCATCATTCGCCCAGTCAATTGTTGGGAGGATACGTTTCACTTCCACAATACACAGGCCATCCCACAGAATACAACAGTAACACACAAGACATCACACAGAGCACAACAGTAACACTCAGGACATCACACATAACACAACAGTAACACACAAGACATCTCACAGAACACAACAGTAATACACAGGACATCACACAGAACACCACAGTAACATACAGTAGTACAGTGCACAGAACACAACAACATCTTCTACCAGGTTGGTTGTTGGGATAATACATGTCATAATGTACAAAACATCACAGAATACTGTCCGCAGCTGACTGCTTGAAAGATTCTTGGCGGTCATGTATTTAAGAGTAAACGACCAGAGGTTTTGAAGTGCAATCGCCCCGGGACTCTGCAGGAGGGCTTCTGACACAGACTTCAGCGAGAAGCAACACAGGGTGAATCACACCGACCTTTCTCTCATGCCGTGGGGGCCGTGCCATGTTAAATATCACACACTGAACCCACTGGCAGGGGGCAAGACACAGCGGAGGGCCCACAGCTCATGCCACTGCCATACTCTTGGCCATGACAGGAAGTTTGACCAACCTCCCCAAAGTTTCTTCATTGTGTCCCAAACTAAAACCCACCACCACCCAAGCCATGATGTACCATAGAGTAAGGTACAAAGAACCCTCCCCACTCCACAGAAACGTCATGTACAAAGCACAGCATTGTGTCTTTACCTCCTTGCTGAAACTCAGCTCCTCGGCGCACACAGCCCAAACAATCCACAGCAGAAAATGTGCCTGTGCCACTTAGAGGGTCCTGCCCTTCACACGAAAAAATCCTAAACTTCTAAACAACTCACCATGTGAGGATACGAACTTTAGAAAGCATGATGAGGATCGAAGGCGGCAGCTTTTAAAGCAAGCAATGCAGCCTCTCTCTCTTCATGTTGCACCAAGGAGAGATTAGAAAGAGAAACACAGCCTCCTCCATGCTGTGCGACTTTATGCAACTAACTTATCATTTTGTATATTATCACAGAGATAGCTCCAACCAATCCAAAAAGGTTAACCTCTCTGGCGGTAGGGAAATACGTTTTCAAGAGCTCTCCAAAATCTCTACTACTGGAGACCCATACATAGGTCCAGAAGGATTGGCTCCATGCTATATTCCCAGGATGTTAACAAGATATTAATTTACTTACGGTGAAAACAAACGCACTTCATGTGCATAATCAGTAGTTATCTTGGAAATATGGCATGGAATAGCCTCGCCCCCCAGTCCACGGTGAACACCCCTCTTCTATTCCTTCCTTCCATATACATTACAGTGCCTTCTTTCTTATCCCCAGCGGCAGCCGGCATGCTTGCAGGAGGGAGGGAGGGAGGGAGGGGAGTCGCTGATGGGGAATACAAAAATAAAAACAAAACATACCTTACTGCCGGGAGTGCCGGGTAGCGCGCCGCCTCCGATCCTGGCCGGTCACGCTGCAATGGTGCAGCGGCAGCCAGGTCCTCGTGTTCCTGCTGCAGGAACAGGAAGCAGCCAGCAGGCAGCTTCCCTCCCCTGCCCAAGCCAATCACAAGGCTACAATGGCAGCGTTGTGATTGGTGAGGCGCAGCGGAGAGCGCCCCACCCGGGCCATTTTCTCTGTGTAGGCTGCTTGCAGCAACCTACATAGAGAAAAAGAGGGAGTGCGCATGACTGCTTTGTTCGGCCCTTGGGCCGAACAAACAGCCAGTACCTGCAACAGTGGGAAAGCCACTCCCTGCCCTCAAACAGGACCGCCCACCCGCCCGCCCCGACCAGGCACAGAGGCACTTCTGCTTTCTCGCAGTGCGAGAAACAGAAGCATAAATGGTAGTTTTTACCGTTTATGTTTCTGCCTTCTCCCACTGCGAGAAACCAGTGGGGTGATGCCCCCACGCCACAATGTGGGAGCTGCTACTGAAGAAACACAGTTTAAGAAATAAAATGTAATGTTATTGGCAGAGTGGGGCCTGGAGCTACCCGCCTAAAAGCACCAACAGAGCCCCGCAGTGCGGGATGTGCCCCGGCTAATACCGGACCCATCCAGAACTGGACAAGGCTGGACTGGGCTCACTTTCTAAGGGCTTGACACTAGTGGTTTCTTAGGAGAAAATCTAACAGGGATATCAAGTGAGAGGTGAAAGCCTTCATAAACGCCATGCTGACTGTTTGAAACCATGTAGTGCTGCTGTGCCCCGGCCCTCTGTTACCTGATAGTATGCTGGAAAGGGCAGTTGGGATACTTTCAATTGAAAGTGCCCTTGTGGAAGGCAGACTGTCTTTGGAAAATGGCACCACTGTAAGCAATCACTAACTGTATAGCAACCTACTTGACGAACAAGCCACCCGCAATGCCACCCAAGCCGCCTCTGGTCATAGGTCTAACCACATACTCAGACACTGGATCGTGTGCTGCTTAAATCCATGTGCTGTGCTGATCAAGCTGGTAAACTGAGATCAAATTTTGTAGTGAAGTTGTAGATAATAATGGACCATCTTGATCATATTGAGAACTTAATAACCAGCTTGGTTGACAAACAAGGTGCAAGTAGCGGTAGGAGCTCACCCCAGCCGCACATCCAAATTATTGTATGTTAGTTGGGGACCAGTGATTCTCAGACCAATGCTAAGTGTGCGGCAACACCCTCTGTGACCAGTTGTAATCCTGCGCCCAACAGGGCTATTATGCCGGGGGATGTTCCCCAAGTAATGTCCTTGAACGTTAAAGATACAACTACAACAGTTGGTACTTGACAAAAAGAGAAAAATTCAACAACCAGAGAATTCTGAGGGAGCATGATTTGTGTAAATACAATATGCTCAATGTAATCTGCCTGAAAGTGTAAATTAAAATAAATTATTAAAATGGATTATAGTGACACATGAAAACATAATGTATAACGTGAAAATGTGTAAAGGAGAATCGATAAAATGTTTTCCTGAGTGATGAAATTAACGTCATGAAAACTATATAATGATAGTTGAGAAACGTAGCTGATTAGTATTTAATGAATAAATGAAGAATGTCAGTTAATTGAATGTGATTTGTCTCCTAAAATGCCGAGACACGACTAACACAGAAGAAAAGCTTTTATTTGTTGTGAGACTTCATAAATCTTTTAGAAAATAATTTTCTCTTTTGCTAAAATAATGTAGGCCTTTGAAAATGTTAGAGGATGTGTGTTGGACCTGGCCTCGTGGCGTGGTTCCCCCCCTTCCTCAGCACCCTGTTAGCATAGACATGCACCCCGAGTTCCCTGCGCAGTACCCCGTTAGCGCAGCCGGCACCCCGAGTCCCGGGTCGGCCGGCTCCCTGCTTGACCAGCCCCACTTATCCAGTCCCACTCCCGGCTCTGAGCGCCTAGAACCTGCATGCCCCACAAGGCCCGGCAGCCATTTTCCCTTCCCGAGATCCCTAGCGTGACCCCGGCCCCAGCGAAACGCAGACTCCCCGACGCGCCAGTCCCGGCTGGGGGGTAAAGGGCTCCCCGAGTGAGAGAAGCCAGGGAGTTTCGGTCACACCTTTGGCCCTCCCCTGTGGGCCAGTTTCGTTCGCACCTCTGGCCTCCCCGAGTGCTGGCTCCAGACCTGCTGGGCGTCTGGGAAATCTCGGGCGCATCCTCAAAGGATCAAAGAACCAACCGCCAGACCTCGCCAACGACCAGCCCTCAAGGCATGAGATCTCCGCCTGCGAGGGTCCGGACATCAAAGAGCCACTGGACTATATCAAGGCCCACACCCCAACTAGCGGGCAGTTGTATCCTGGACCTGAAAGCCCTGCTGATCTGATCGCGGCTGATCCTAAGAAGAACTCAACCCTGCATCGCTGAGCCCTGCTGACGCTGTCGCGGCTCCTTCTTCGCATTACGGAACTGAACCCCCTGAGCCCTGCTGACGCTGTCGCGGCTCGAGCTTGAACTCGTAACCATCTGAGCCCTGCTGACGCTGTCGCGGCTCGACCTTGCCAGGACCTCGGAGCCCTGCTGACGCTGTCCCGGCTCGAGCTTGAACTCGTAACCATCTGAGCCCTGCTGACGCTGTCGCGGCTCCGCAAGAACTTCTCCGGATGGAGCCCGGCTGACTTCGTCGCGGCTCGAGGAGTACTCTGGTCCGGCTGGACCATCGACGCTACCATCCCAACCTGAGCCGGCTCGACGTGAGTGAAGCAGCCAGTACGACCATCATCTCCCGTATCCCCCGGCTCGAGGATTGAGAGCTGTGCGCAGGGTACGCCTCGTACGGGCCCAAAGGCCAAAAACTGTCCCGCTTCCCTCTTTCCGAATCCTCAAAGACTTTGCGATCCCTCGATCCTTTGTACATAAGAGTACTACTTCCTTTTTTTTCTTACTGTTTATAAAGAACTTGTTGTTGAAAACCCACGGTGTGGTGTCCGTTCGTAAGTGTGGTGTGAGCTCAGTGGGTAAATCCTAGACTCGAAGTCCTCCCCGGTGGGGACCTCACGATAAGACTCGGCAGTATCTGTGGGAGAGGTGGGTCCTGGGGTGGTCGGGTGAGCACAACGTGGCCCTCCAAGATCTCCCCTTCTAACATTGGTGGCAGCGTCGCGATAAGAACCTACGTCTAGGGATCGTACAGTACTGACACACTACCCGAACGAAGAACCACCATGAGCCTCACGAACGACGAGACCACCTTCCAGATGAAGCGTCTGGAAGAGTATACGCACCGAGAGCTGAAGCAGTTTTGCAAAGATCTCCATATCACCTCAACTGGGTTAAGCACCAAGGAGGACTTTCTACAAGCCCTGACAGCATGGGTAGAGGCCGGAGCCCATCCTCCCCCGACAACAGGGGACGGTGGAGAAGGAGGGCCACTGTCCAAAACCCGCGCCCAAGGGGATGAGAGAGCAGAGTCCCCGACGCGGAGTCCCAGCACGGAGAGAGGTCTGTCACCAGAAGAGATGACCGACCGAGAGCGCAACCGAAACCACGAGCTAGAACTGGCGCGCCTGAAGATAGACGGAGAACTCAGGTTGGCCGAGAAAAATCTAGCCATTGAGCAGTTACGGCTGCAAGGAGAACTGGAGGAGAAGAAACTCCAGAGAGAACACGAAGGGAAAAGACTCCAGCTAGAGCACGAGCGCGGCCTGAAGGAAATCGAACTGAAGGCCCGGAGCGACGACAGCAGAACATCAGGGACCTGAGAGGCCATCCCCCCGGTGGAACCTAAGGTCCACATCCCCAAGGATGTGGTAAAAGAATATTACAAAAACGATGACATCCAGCAATGGTTCAAGGCCTACGAGGTCGCCATGACCTCCCACAGAGTTCCGCGGGCGGATTGGGGAGCCGGGCTGTGGGGTCGATTCCTGAGCGAAGGAAGAGACACCCTGCTCGACCTACCGTCCTCCAAACAAACCTCCTACAGCCACATGAAAGAGGCCCTCCTCACAAGGTACGGGCTCACCCCAGAAATGTACCGACAACGGTTCAGAGACTGCAAGAAGATCCCCGGCACCACATGGGTAGAATACGTAAATTTCTACAGCCGGGCCTTGGAAGGGTGGATCAAGGGCAGCAAGGTGTCCACCTTTGAGGGGCTCGTCGACCTCATTGCTTATGAACATTTGTCCACGAATTGCTTTGTGGAACTGAGGCAGCACCTCCTGGACAGCAAGTTGGCTGACCCCCGGAAACTGGCCGTCGAGGCCGATCGCTGGGTAAGCACCAGAGTCCCCCGGGGTCGACTATGGCCGAAGTGAACAAGGATCTTCCCTCCAGAGGGGAGGGGGGGTCAGAGTAGACAGAGGGGGTCCCAGGTAGGGTCCCCACGAAGCCCCCCCAGAAACCAGAACGGAACCTCTCCTCCCACAGCGCGAGCACGGTTCCCGCCAGCCAAGCCAGGGCCCCGAGTCAGCCAAGCCTGCTTTCATTGCCAGCAACCAGGGCACTATGCCAATGATCCCCGATGCCCCCTGTTCAAGAAGCCCGCCGCTGCGGGTCCCCCCGCGCGCCAGATAGCCGTTGTAGCCTTAGAAGAAGAAGGGGGGAGGATTTCGAGGGGGGTGACCCAGCAGCCATGATTCTAGTCTCCCTGGGTGATAGGGAAATGGTCCCCGGAGCCCCCCTACCCGACAACACGGAGAAGTACAGACAGCAAGTAACCGTCAATGGCCACCACATAGGGGCGCTCCAAAACACAGGGGCCAGCATCACTGCAGTAAAATGTCACTTGGTCACCGAAGCTCAAATCGTACCCCGCGTCTCCTGCAGGGTGATCGCAGCTGATAACTCCGTCCGCACCTGCCGGATAGCTCAAGTCCCGTTCGAATGGGGGGGGCGTCTCCGGGGAGTTACGAGTAGCGGTCCGCACCGACATGCCCGTGGACTGCCTGCTCGGCAACGACTTGGAGAGCTCCCCGTGGAAGCAGGTAGAGCGTAGAACCCACCTGAAGATGGTGGGCCTACCTGAATGGGCCTGTGTGAGCACCCGTTCCATGACCACCCGAATGGCCACCCACGAGGGGGTAATCCCTGAGAATGCCCAGCCCGACCCCGAGGACCCCGAGGTCCCCGAGTCATCTGGAGCAACCGAGCTGTCCCCCGGGGAGGGCCTCGCCTCCGACGCAGGTCCCCTCGGCCCTGACGTCGATCAGACCCCGAGCCTGGACGACCTTCCTGAGCTGGCCCAGTGGCGCCAGGAAGGAGGACCGTCCCGAGAAGAGTTTTGCCTCGAACAGACCTCTTGTCCATCCTTGGTTGGGCCGCGGCAGCAGGCCGCCGCCCAAGCCGCCGGTGACCAGTCCGGCACCCACTTTGTCTACTGGGAAAACGGCCTTTTGTACAGCGAACAGAAGTTGGCCGAGCTAGGGTCAGCCCGAGTGCTGGTGGTACCCCTACACTTCCGCGGCTTCCTCCTGAACCTGGCCCATGATGTGCCCCTGGCGGGACACTTGGGACAAGACAAAACGTATCACCGCCTGGTTACCCACTTTTACTATCCCCGGCATGCACTCCGATGTGGAGGCCCACTGCAAGTCCTGCCCCACGTGTCAGTCCAGCGGGAAAAGCGGAGGAAGGCGCAAGGCCCCCCTCCAACCCTTCCCCGTGGTCAGTACCCCCTTTGAGCGGGTGGGAATAGATATCGTGGGGCCTCTCAACCCTCGGACCTCCTTAGGCCACCGATTCATCCTTGTCTTGGTGGACCATGCCACCCGATACCCCGAAGCCATTCCCCTCCGAACGGTGACGGCCCCCGTAGTGGGGCGGGCCCTCATGGGAATCTTCTCCCGGGTGGGATTCCCCCGAGAAGTCGTGAGCGACCGAGGAACAAACTTCATCTCGAAGTACATGAAGTCCCTCTGGCAACAATGTGGGGTGACCTACAAGTTCACCACCCCATATCACCCCCAAGGTAACGGTCTGGTTGAGAGATTCAATCGGACCCTCAAGGGAATGATCATGGGTCTCGAAGAGCCCCTGAGGCGCAAGTGGGACGTCCTCCTTCCCTGTCTCCTCTTCGCGTACCGCGAAGTCCCCCAGAAATCCTTGGGGTTTAGCCCCTTCGAACTGCTCTACGGGCACCCCGTCAGGGGGCCCCTCACCCTGGTCAAAGAAGGGTGGGAAACTGCGGCCCCCGAGCCCCCTCCAGATGTGGTCCGAGACATCCTGGCCCTCAGGAACCAGACTCGGAAGTTCCGAGAACTGGCCGAGGCAAACCTCGAGGCGGGTCAAGAAGAAATGAAACGGTGGTATGACCAGAATGCCACTCTGGTCGAGTTTCAGCCCGGACAGCAGGTCTGGGTGATGGCCCCCGTGGAGCCCTGTGCCCTGCAAGACAAATGGACAGGGCCCTTCAAGGTGGTGGAGCGCAAGAGCCAGGTGACCTATCTCATCGATGTGCAGTCCCCTTCACGTGAACCGCCTCAAACCCCACTTCGCACGGTCCGAGTTGAGCTTGCTCCTCGCCACTGCCGATGGAGAGGAAGAGGAAACGGAGCCTCTCCCCGATCTCCTGTGCGCAAAAGAAAAAGATGGCTCCGTAGAGGGAGTGAGTCTCTCCTCCTCCCTCACCCCTCAGCAGCGTGAGGACTGTCGCCAGTTACTGGGACAATTCTCCAACCTTTTCTCCCTCATCCCCGGCGTCACTAGCTGGTGCGTCCACGACATGGACACCGGGGACAGCCCTCCGGTACGACACAGAGCCTACCGCGTCCCTGACCGAGTCCGAGCCTGCATCAAGGCCGAAGTCTCTAAAATGATAGCTCTAGGTGTGGTTGAAGCCTCTGACAGCCCCTGGGCTAGTCCCGTGGTCCTGGTTCCGAAGGCGGCCGCCCCCGGTGCTGTTCCCGAGCTGAGGTTCTGCGTCGACTACCGCTGCCTTAACGCAGTCACCAGAACCGACGCCCACCCCATTCCCCGAGCAGACGAGCTTATTGATCGCCTAGGGGCTGCTCGATTTCTCAGCACGTTCGACTTGACCAGCGGATACTGGCAGATCGCCCTTACCGAAGGGGCCAGTGAGAGATCCGCTTTTTCCACCCCGGATGGTCAATACCATTTCCGGGTGATGCCCTTCGGGATGAAAAACGCCCCCGCCACCTTCCAGAGTCTGGTTAACCAGGTACTGGCTGGGATGGAGGAGTTCAGCGCTGCGTATCTGGACGATATCGCAGTGTTCAGTTTCCACTGGTCCGAGCACCTCCAGCACCTCTGGGCGGTGCTGACGGCCCTGCAGAGGGCCAGTCTTATCATTAAAGCGAGCAAATGCCAGATCGGACAAGGATCCATAGTCTACCTGGGGCACCAGGTCGGAAGCGGCCTCGTAGCCCCCCTCCAGCCCAAGATAGATGCGATCGTGGCCTGGGAGGCCCCCACGACCCAGACGGAAGTGCGGGCGTTCCTAGGGCTCACTGGGTACTACCGAAGATTTATCAAAGGATACGGTAGCATCGTAGTCCCCCTCACGGAGTTAACCTCCAAGAACCAGCCGAAGACAGTCAGCTGGACCCCCGCCTGCCAGGAGGCGTTCGAAACCTTAAAAGACGCCATGTGCACTGCCCCTGTCCTACAGGCCCCCAACTACTCCTGAGAGTTCGTGGTTCAGACGGACGCGTCCGAGCATGGCATCGGAGCGGTCCTATCTCAGGTGAACGAAAACGGTCTAGACCAGCCCGTGGCATTCATTAGCCGGAGGTTACTCCCTCGAGAGCAAAGGTGGAGCACCATCGAGCGGGAGGCCTTCGCGGTGGTTTGGGCCCTGAAGAAGCTGAGGCCCTACCTGTTCGGTACTCACTTCCGGGTCCAAACCGACCACCGACCCCTCCGGTGGCTAATGCAGATGAGAGGGGAGAACCCCAAACTGTTACGCTGGTCCATCTCCCTCCAGGGGATGGATTTCACTGTGGAGCACCGGCCTGGTGTTGACCACGCCAACGCAGACGGCCTGTCCCGATTCTTCCGCCTCAGTGAAGAGAACCCCCAAGAGGATGGGTAGTTCTCTCCGCCTTTCAGCTGGGGGGGACGTGTGTTGGACCTGGCCTCGTGGCGTGGTTCCCCCCGTTTCTCAGCACCCTGTAGCATAGACATGCACCCTGAGTTCCCTGCGCAGTACCCCGTTAGCGCAGCCGGCACCCCGAGTCCCGGGTCGGCCGGCTCCCTGCTTGACCAGCCCCACTTATCCCGTCCCACTCCCGGCTCCGAGCGCCTAGAACCTGCATGCCCCACAAGGCCCGGCAGCCATTTTCCCTTCCCGAGATCCCTGACTCCCTGGGCCTAGCGTGACCCCGGCCCCAGCAAAACGCAGACTCCCCGGCGCGCCAGTCCCGGCTGGGGGGTAAAGGGCTCCCCGAGTGAGAGAAGCCAGGGAGTTTCGGTCACACCTTTGGCCCTCCCCTGTGGGCCAGTTTCGTTCGCACCTCTGGCCTCCCTGAGTGCTGGCTCCAGACCTGCTGGGCGTCTGGGAAATCTCGGGCGCATCCTCAAAGGATCAAAGAACCAACCGCCGGACCTCACCAACGACCAGCCCCCAAGGCATGAGATCTCCGCCTGCGAGGGTCCGGACATCAAAGGGCCACTGGACTATATCAAGGCCCACACCCCAACTAGTGGGCTGTTGTATCCTGGACCTGAAAGCCCTGCTGATCTGATCGCGGCTGATCCTAAGAAGAACTCAACCCTGCATCGCTGAGCCCTGCTGACACTGTCGCGGCTTCTTCTTCGCAATACGGAACTGAACCCCCTGAGCCCTGCTGACGCTGTTGCGGCTCGAGCTTGAACTCGTAACCATCTGAGCCCTGCTGACGCTGTCGGGGCTCGACCTTGCCAGGACCTCGGAGCCCTGCTGACGCTGTCGCGGCTCGAGCTTGAACTCGTAACCATCTGAGCCCTGCTGACGCTGTCGCGGCTCCGCAAGAACTTCTCCGGATGGAGCCCGGCTGACTTCGTCGCGGCTCGAGGAGTACTCTGGTCCGGCTGGACCATCGACGCTACCATCCCGACCTGAGCCGGCTCGACGTGAGTGAAGCAGCCAGTACGACCATCATCTCCCGTATCCCCCAGCTCGAGGATTGAGAGCTGTGCGCAGGGTACGCCTCGTACTGGCCCAAAGACTGTCCCGCTTCCCTCTTCCCGAATCCTCAAAGACTTTGCAATCCCTCGATCCTTTGTACATAAGAGTGCTACTTCCTTTTTTTTCTTACTGTTTATAAAGAACTTGTTGTTGAAAACCCACGGTGTGGTGTCCGTTCGTAAGTGTGGTGTGAGCTCAGTGGGTACGATCCTAGACTCGAAGTCCTCCCCGGTGGGGACCTCACGATAAGACTCGGCAGTATCTGTGGGAGAGGTGGGTCCTGGGGTGGTCGGGTGAGCACAACCTGGCCCTCCGAGATCTCCCCTTCTAACAATGTGCTTACGTGTTCCTGTCTCAAAAGTTTTAAATGTTTCTTTAGACTGCAGATATTAGTTTATTTCTGACTGAACTTGTTATGTCTTTACTGTCTAGGCGATAAATGAGGTAGATCTAGTATAAATGTTTCAACATTTATATATTTGTGTATCGAGGACTTCCTTTTCGTTCCTCAGAAGTTGATGTAATGAAGTTTAGACAATAGTCGTTTAGAAATATTTGTTAAGTAGGACTCGGAAGTCTGTCTTCCCCTGTGAAATGACCAATGAGGATACGAGGAGAAGAGAGAAAAAGAAACATTTATTGGAGATAAGAATGTGATGTACTATAAGAACTACTCTGGGAAAATGTTCGGCGGCTCGTTCACAAGATTCGTGACCTGTCCCTGAGTTTGTTGGTATACTGAACCCCGTTCTAATTCTATTCCTCTGGCTAACGTGAATCCCGCAATCCTAAAGACTTTCCTATTTGACTTTGCACATCATCGGCTGGTGATGCTGCTTGTGCTATACCCTTTCGGCTGAGGGGTTAGTTTTTCAGACTAGATGCACGCTGCGCATTTGTATTTCTACATTCGTATGAGAAACTGATAATCATGCATTTTTGTCTTTGCAATGATTTTTCTTTCTCCTTCTCACTTCTATACCCTTTTGTTGATGTATTTTGAGGAGTTGTTTCTTATTGTGAATCTATCCTGTAACATTGAATCTGAGAGATGACATTCTAATCTATGTACTTGTGTTTGATCATTCATATTATGAAATAACAAGAAGAATTAACAAGATACAAATTAGTGTTTGTCTTTATTCATGAGAGATTGAGTTATTTGACATGGTATTGATGATCACTGATGTTTAACCTATTTCTTCATTGTTGGTCCTCATGAAGTAATAGCATTCCAACTTTCATTACTTAGTCCCTTTTAGCTCTACCTAAGATCTATCGGAGGACCTATGCTATAGCTAACTTTGAGGCAATGACTTATGGGCCCATCATTAGAGTTACAGTTCCGATAGTTTTATAAAGATTGGTGTGGGACGTAAGATGATTAAAAAAAAACACTGCTTCCCCGCTCCAATTCCAAGGGGAAGGCGTTACTCCAAGGTAGGATGTATTGAACCGCCAACAGCCTGTCCGTATGTCATAATCTTTGCAGGGGGGCCTCCTGTCAGGTAAGAGAAACAAGAAATGCTGGATCAACTTCACAACAAAACTGTTTACTGGTTAAATTAGTATAAACATTTTAAGGTGAGAGGTTTAACCTGTTCCAAGCTCGAGCACTACCTTCCGGGTGCTGCGTACGACCGTTGTCCGACGCAGCCCCGCCCACCCATTAAAACGCCCGCACCGGGGCGGAATGTCCACCGCAGTAAACGAGTTAAATGAGGTCATCATTGTGAGAAGAGATGGTTGGGTGCAAAAATCAAAAAAGGGATTGAGGGTGAAGGGCACAGTGGTTCATTTTTAGAATCCTTCCTGTGGGCATAAAATACTGAGCTGAGTGTATTCAGTTGCATTACTGAATATAGTATCACTGCACTTCCCTCAGCTATTTATATAACCTGGTTCTGTCCCACCCAAATACGTTTGCCCTCCGTGACCAGATGTCTCTGCTCATCAGTACCAACAGGTTTGCTCTCCTGAGTGGTTTAGAGGATATAGAATGAATGGCAGGAGAGGCAACAGCCCATCTGGGTACATTCCCCACTGATGCAGGGCACTTATCCAAATCCAGTGTTATCTGACTCACATGACCAGATTGCTCTACAGCATACTACATTAAGAATTTTATCCTGGAACATTGCAGGGCTTCGGATGAAGATTAACTTGCCCGCATGGCAATACAGTCTCCTTATGGTCCAGGAGACCTGGGATACAGTACCTTCCGTGGTTGACAGCTTTCATTGTTTTAGAACCCCTGCCACACCCTCCCACCATGGTAATGCATCAGGGGGCTTATCTGTTTGGGTTAACATACCTAATGGGGTACACGTGAGGTGTAGAATAGGGACTTTCAGCTTGTACACATGAAGAATCACAATAGCCTTTACTTTTTTACAGTAATGATTTTACCAATATTTCAAACCCTAAATTCCCACTCCTAGATAAAATTACAATGACTGGGCAGATCGTTCATCTTTGTCTTCCAGGCAATTTTATTGTGAAACTACTCAGTAAACATAATGCACCTCATACCAATATGCAACTCCTGGTAAATACTGATCCTAGGAGTCAAGATTTAGAGGCTTACCTCACCTCCTGCGGTCTAGTAAATGTAATGGAAGTAGTAGTTACAAATGACTCAGCACCCACACCTACAGAGGTAGAGTCAGCCCCTCCACAACTATACTTTCATTAAAAGTATTACAAGTAATCTTGTAGATATACTTCTCTATGGGACAGTTATTGCATCAAACTATGGTGATTACAACCCAATCGAGGCAGCTCTCACCATAGCTACGAAAGAGTATTTTGGGGTGGACATATGTGCTAGCAACATCCAGCCATCTACAGACTATCTTCGGATGATATGGAGTTTGCGTGATCCAACCTAATTTTTCAACACAATAGTAATGAAAAATATACGACTGGTGGAACTGTGTCTAGCAGGAGATGATGCAGCACAACAGGTAGTTACAGCATTCGATGACCTATGCCTAATCATCTGTAAAGGACTTTTAAAGCCTTTCCACCCTGTAATTACCCCCCCCGATGATTCAATCATGAATGTTGTGTGGCGAATCCTAAACTGCAACAGGCCCGTACAATGAAACCCAGGGATCCAGCAGTAGTGGCCGCTATGCTGAAACACCACAAAGCGATTACTGCAGGGACAGAATTAAGTTTTAACGCATCAGTGTGACCAATTAGCACAGGCAGCCACTCTGAAGGATAGTAAATCCTTTTGGTCCTCTGTCTCAGATATGAGGGTGCTACACCAGCCTGCATCCACAATCACCTGTCATATTACTAGTGAAAATTGAGATGCGCTCTTTGCCAATATTTATGCACCCCACCCACTCCCAGGCTCTAAATATATAACTGATTGTCACAGTTTAAGAAGCTTCCAAATAAATCTAGAAGGAGTAGAAGGTGCAATTTGTCAAAGCACCGGTGGTAAGGCACCAGGACCTGATGGTGTCAATATCGAACTAATCAAATGCAAGACAGATTTCTGGGCACCCCTGTCAACTAATGTTTTAATAGCTTTGCTTGCACTCCATTGCCTGTCTCATGGTCTACCTCTATTATTGTCCCCATTTTTAAAAAAAGGGGATCGGTCCCAACCTGGCTCCTATAGGCCTATGACGCCTCTGGGTACTAATGCGCTTTACAAATCCAGCTAACATAACATAACATCTCATTGATTGATACCTCGGTCAAAGTCCTGGGGAGGGTTATATATAACAGAATTAAGGAGTGCATACCAGCTGCCTCAGTCTTATACTATGCCAGTATGGATTCACAAATAAAGTGGGATCAGTTGAGCAGTGTCTAAATTTAAACTTGCTGCTCTGCAAATACACTGTCACTAAACAAGCCCCATTCTAGCTGACGTTTATGGATTTGTTGTTAGCTTTTGACTTTGTGAATCGCTCTAAGCTTTGGCAGATGCTTATACTATGAGGGTTGGATAAAGCACTAGTTCACTTTTTGGCCTATTTGCACACGGATATGAAGGTTAAAATTAAAATCAGCAGACAAGGTGAGGTGTCCGATGACACTGATCATGGCGTTAGACAAGGGTGTGTGTTGGCTCCCCTTATATGTATTTTATATATAAACGACCTTCACCCTTTTTTAACTACCATTACCCCAATGTACCCAAAATGAACGGAATGCTGTTACTTACTCTTTTATATGCGGATGAAGCAGTGCAGAGCAAAAATGTCCAGGGCAATTGGCTCGTTGTGCAGACTCCCCTAACCAATAGGTGGTGGATCACTCATCCCGTTACTGCACATCTGTTGCAAAGTATAGTGCCGAAGTTTGGGAGGTTTCGAAATGTGAGGCTATCCAGAGGTTAAAAAAACATTTTCTTAGGAGACTTCTCCGCTCCCATCTGATCTTCCAGTTTTATAGTCTGCCTTACCCAGAGATCCTTTTAGTGCCCGGCTGGCGCTATTGTGGTTAGCACTATGGAAAAAGGATGAGGCTAGTCTGTAAAGAGGTATTAAACTGGATTGCCTGACATATGATAGAAACTAGGTTAGTGTGGTGCGACGCTGTCACACCAACCCAGTCGCACAGCTAAACCATGTGATTACACCAGTACTTAATACCAACCTGTTATTTTCATATTCAACCACTGTTAATCCAAATTTTCATCCTTCTTCATTTTAAATTCACATGTTCAAGATGTGCCCATTCCAGACCTCGTTCAAGAACACGATGGATGCATCCCACCACCTCCCTAATTTTGACATATGATAGAGGCATGCACATCCCTTGGTTAGCTTATTTTAAATCTGAATACACCAAAAATCAGCTTCAGGGAGCCTTTGAGGAGCCTGAAATTTGTAATACTATAAGTAAAAAATGTGTTCAGCAAGCTCTGTATAATCATGAGCACTCTCGCAGACGTAGCAGGGAAGACAGACAAGCATTGGCATAGCCAGTAGGTCTTGCTTTTGGGATCTTTTAAGTATTTAGTTATGCAGCACAATATCCTTGGTGCAACAACATCAACTGTTGCATGGCTAAACACTTATAAGGTCCCAAAGGCGAGACCTATTGGCTATGCCAATGTTTGTTATTTTTTGTTCTTTTTGTTCTTGGGGGCTAGTGCCAAGAGGGTCAAGGGTGAGTGGCAGGGAGGTGAGGTGTTAATGACAAGAGGGACAAGGGTGACTGTCAGGCCATGGGGTGAAGGGTGAGTGCCACAGAGGTGAGGAGTGAGTGCCAGGGAGATGAGACGTTAGAGTCAGGAGGGTCAAGGGTGAGTGCTAGGGAGGAGAAGGGTGAGTCCAGAGAAGGGGGAAGTATGAGTGCCAGGGGTGAGAGGTAGCTGCCAGGCCAGGGGGGTGAAGGGCTAGTGCCACGGAGGTGAAGGTTGAGTGCCAGGTCAGGGTGATGAAGGTTTAGTGCCATGGAGGTAAGACGTAAGAGTCAGGAGGGTCAAGGGTGAGTGCCAGGGAGGGTAAGGGTGAATACAAGGGGTGAAGGGTAGCTGCCAGGCCAGGGGGATGAATGGCTCGTGCCATAGAGGTGAAGGGTGAGTGCCAAGGGGGCGAGTAGTGAATGCCAGAAGGGACATGGGTGAGTGTCAGGGAGGTGACAGTTGAGTGTCATGCAGAGTCAATGCTGAGTGCCAGAGAGGGATAAGGGTGAGTGCGAGGTGCGAGGAGTGGCTGCCAGGCCTGAGGGTTGAAGGGTGAGTGCCAGGGAGGTGAGTGACAGACTGCAAACAGTAGTGAGCTGGGGTCTAGAAGGAGGTGCGGAGATCATCACCCGGTGTGTGCCAGGCTGGGACGCACCAGTGCCAGGCCAGACTTGGGTGGATGCAAGAACCTCTGAAAGGCAGGTGCCAGATCACTCGTAACCTTAGTACAGGAGTGGGGTGCGCAGGAGAGAGCAACATCTTAAAACAAGAAACTATACAAAATCCTAAAAACTCCACTTTATGGTCTTGCAACCTTATGTGGAAAATAATTAGCAATTTAATGGGCTTCCGTAGCGGACTTGCAGCTTGTTCCAGCAACCTATAGAGATAAAGTTTGCATTGCAAATAAGCCAAAGCTAACACAATTTGAATTAGTAATGGTAAGATTCTCAATGAACTAGAGACAAGTTAAAAAAGCACCCCAGAATTGAACCGAGGATACAGAATAATAAAAATGGGGGTAATATTGGTCTCCTTTTCACAGCTGACAGCCAAAAAATCAGGGTGTTGTGGAGGACTCGGACTCTGATGGTATCAGAATTTTTAAAAGAGTAAATTTTTCATAAAACGTTTTGTTGCGGTTGTGTGTGTGGTTGTGGTTGTGTGTGTCTGCGGGTGGCTGTGGGTGGTTGTGGGTGTGGTTGTGTGTGTGGTTGTGTGTTTGGTTGTGTGTGTGGTTGTATGTGTGGGTGTGGGTGTGATTGTGTTTGTGATTGTGGGTCTGGTTGTGGGTGTGGGTGTAGTTGTGGGTGTGGGTGTGGTTGTGTGTGGGTGTGGTTGTGTGTGTGGTTGTGAATGTGTGTGTGGTTGTGTGTGTGTGGTTATGTGTGTGGTTGTGTGTGTGTGGTTATAGTTGTGTGTGTGGTTGTGGTTGTGTGTGGTGTGTGTGTGGTTGTGTGTGAGTGATTGTGGTTGTGGTTGTGTGTCTGGTTGTGTGTGTGTGTGGTTGTGTGTGTGTGTGTGTGTGGTTGTGTTTGTGTGGTTGTGTGGATGTGTGTGTGGTTGTGTGTGTGGTTGTGTGGTTGTCTGTGTGTGGTTGTGTGTGTGGTTGTGTGTGTGTGGTTGTGTGCGTGTGGTTGTGGTTGTGTGTGTGGTTGTGTGTGTGTGGTTTTGTGGATGTGTGTGTGGTTGTGTGCATGTGGTTGTGGTGTGTGTGTGGCTGTGTGTGTGTGTGGTTGTGTGTGTGGTTGTGTGTGTGGTTGTGTGTGTGTTTGGTCGTGTGTTTGGTTGTGTGTGTGGTTGTGTGTGGCTGTGTGTGTGTGTGGTGTATGGTTGTGTGGATGTGTGTGTGGTTGTGTGTGTCGTGTGTGTGGTTATGTGTGTGTGTGATTGTGGTTGTGGTTGTGTGTGGGGTTGTGTGTGTGGTTGTGTGTGTGTGGTTGTGTGTGTGTGTGGTTGTGTGGATGTGTGTGTGGTTGTGTGTGTGTGTTTGTGTGTGGTTGTGGTGTGTGTGTTTGGTTGTGTGTGTGGTTGTGTGTGTGGTTGTGTGTGTGGTTGGGCATGGTGTGTGTGTGTGGTTGTGTGGATGCGTGTGTGGTTGTGTGTGTGGCTGTGTGGTTGTGTGTGTGGTTGTGTGTGTGGTTGTGTGTATGTGGTTGTGTGTGTGGTTGTGTGTGTGGATGTGTGTGTGTGGTGTGTGTTTGGCTGTGTGGATGTTAGAAATGGGATCCCTGGTTGGCCAAGGCTTGCGCCAAGGCCAGGCAGAAATCACCATTTCTAGTTAGGGTAGGGAAGTCACCCACCAAGACATCCCCTGCTCACCCCCTTGGTAGCTTGGCACGAGCAGTCAGGCCTATCTCGGAGGTCATGTGTAAAGCATTTGGCACGCACCCCCAACAACAACCTCCCGGGCCCCCCACAAAAGGAACTCCACACAAGATATATATGAAAAATAGACTTTGTATTGAAAGACATACTTAGGGATAAATACACAATATACAAGGTGCCAGGGGCACGGGCAGGGTTTACACGGGAATATATACAGGACAGGGCCAGGGGACCACTGCCAGGAATATGCACATGATGGAACTGGCATGAGAACACATAACAACTGGGAGCTTCCTAGAACTAGTACTAGAACACATAATAACCAGGACCTTCATGGAACTAGCAGTAGCACTCACTCTAACCTGGAGCAACATACAGGGGACAACTGATATTCAGGAGGGAAGGAAGGACAAGATACATAACACAACAGAGGCACCTTCGGAAGGGCCACTCATAATAGCTCTCAGAATCACATCACATTAGCCAATACTTTCACAGGCCAACTGGCCTTTCCGGGGCTAAGGCGCCCAATGTCACGATGTTCAGGACAGGCTGTAAAAAGTCAGCAATAAACCTACACGTAGCAGCTGCCCACAAGGAGCTGGGCAGCTGAGGGGCATCGTGGGAGCCTCGCAGGCTCTGGGGGGGATAATTGGGCCATGAAGGAGCCTCTCGGGCTCGAGGACACTGGTGCAGGGGCTGAGCCACGCAGGCTTGAAGAACAAAGGACCACGGTGGAGCCTCTCGGGGCTCGGGACTAAAGGAACACGTGGGAGCCTTCTCGGGGCTCGGGAAGCAAGATGCGGGCTGGGGCCGAGCCTCGCAGGCTCGGCGGGACAAGGGCCAATGGTGGAGCCTCTCAGGGCTCGCTCGCCATGCGGGGGGCATCGTTGGATCGTTGGAGTCCGTCCCGGACTCGAGGACAACAGGGAGGGGCCCTCGGGAACATCGCCAGCACACGGCACTTCCCCAGGTAGAGGAGCGACCTGGAGCCCGCCAGCACTCACCAGTTGTCGGAGGCGGTGGCTCCTCGTGGCAGTCAGCTCCTCTCTGCTGGGCTCCTTGGCGTGGCGGGGCTCTCTCCTCGGGGGAGCCTCGCAGGGGGGACAGCTCTCACTTCGGCCGGCAGGGCATGATCGATCGGCCAGACGGCAGAGCCCCCAGAACTTCCGGGTGCGCGTGGGGAAGCCCTCAGGCCGGGCCAATCCCTGCGCGGCCCAGCAATGACGTCGCAGGAGTCCCGGCGGCCGGGGCCAATGAGCGTGCGGCAATGCTTTCTCCGGGGCCGCCAAGGGCAGCGCGGCCCTGGATAGGCAGGCGAGTGCAGCGCCTCACAGGCTGATTCCGGGCCGCGGCGGTGACGATCTCAGGGCAATGCCGGGTGGGCGCCGGTTCGGGTAAAAGGATCCATAAATCGAGGTGGGCACTCGATGGGAATCTGAAGCAGAGCCGGGTCCCTAGGCAGGGTAGGCACCTGTCAGGGGATTTACGATCGGCAAGCAGCGGCGAGGACAGCTGCGAAGGGGGGAAATAAAGCGCTTCCCAAGCGCTAGGCAGAAAGGAGCAGGAAGTAAAGCGCTTCCAGGCGCTAGGGTATCAGAAAGCAGCAGAGTCTTGGTAGAGTCCCAAAACAGGAGGTGGAGCACAGCGGCTCCTAGGGATAAAAGTCCATCAGAGGTCCAGGAGCAGGGCAGGGCCCAGGGAGGCAAGCCAACCCTGAGCCCAAGCAGCAGCACGCCCCTAGTAGATTCAAGTTGGGAACAAGAACATTTTAGAAGAGGTCACAGCCTCTTTTTATACCTGAAATTCCTTTGTCTAAAGGTGCTGGGTTGGGGGATAAACCAGTGGCAGCTGGTTTTGGGAGTATCTTGTTTTCCCCAGCCACCCTTTCCATTCATCAGGCAGGCCAGGGTCATCAGACGCACCCCAGGGGGGTGGAGCCAGCATTGTGGGGGAAAGCCCAGACCCATACAGGATGCAGGCACAGCCCCTCCCTCACATCAGCATGTTAATCTCTCCATTCACCACCGGGGCAGACCCACACAGACTCCTGGAGCCAGGCTCCCCAGCCGGCTTCAGCCAGTCACTCGCTAGCACACCTACTGCACACACACACCCATGTCTAGAAGTGGAACTTCCCTTTTAGACACACACACGCCGCATACATCACCTTGCAGCATTCAATCACACGAGTCCATACATACCAGACTCGACCCTGTACCCCCCACGCATCAGGAACTACCAGGGACACATACATTCCCCATGCATTCCTATGGGAGGGCAGGCCTCTCTCATCTACACGCACCCAGAGTGGGAATCACCATCCCCAGGTCACATATAACAAGCAAAAACTTCAGGGGTGGAACTGCCAGAAGGCCCAGTCCAACACTTCCCCCTTCTAGCCAAAACGCAGGGTAGGCCAATCACCACCGTGATGGACTTCCCTGCTTTGGGCGAGAGAACATGGACGCGGGTCCGCACTGCAGGGACACCCTCCAGTTCTACGCCACGTTGATCTATGAGACAAGCACATACTACAAAAAAAACAGTTTACCACTTTCTCCTCCACCTAAGGTCCGCACCCTCAGGCTGGCCAGAGGTCACGGGCAAGCTCGCCCCACCCTAACTCTACTTCTGAGGTTCCGTGCTCTCCCAGGAGAAGCACCCTCCAGAACACCTTCTCTCACCAGTCTCGGAACTCTCTCCCTCCACTGGTCTCCCACCTGGGAACTAATCTCACCGGATGCCCAGGGGTCAGACTCCCTCTGACCCCCTTCCAGTTCTGCACCCTCCCATGTAGAACAGGGTCCTTCCACTTAAGGTGGGCCCCACCTGCTCTCAGGGCAGTACCGCAACACTCAGCCAAGAACCCTAAGGATCCCTGCTAGGCCCGTACCGCCCCTTCTGGGAAACAAGGGGTCTCTTCCCTTGGGGATGAGCCCCACCTGCGTCCACAGGAGTACATCTAGAAGACAAACCGGCCAGGACACTGGCTACAGTCGCCCTGCCGTCCAGATCCGGAAATACCGACTACTGGCTCCCCAAACGCGGGCAGTACCCTACCGGCCAGATGCCTGGCGCACCAGGACTTCTCCAAGAGAAAAATGAAATCTAAGACTTCCTCTCCTCCTTCAGCAGGCAGGAGTTCCCTCTGGTACTAAGATGAGCCGCGACCACCTCAGCAGGGCTCAGAGTTCAGCTCTCCCCAAGGCAAGCCGCGATCCAATCAGCAGGGCTTCCTTGTCCGGGATACAACTTAACATTCACTTCAGCAAGATGAGCCGCGACAACGTCAGCAGAGCTCAGTGTTCAGCTCTCCCCAAGGCAAGCCGCAACAGCATCAGCAGGGCTTCCTTGTCCGGGATACAACTTAACATTCATTAAGCAAGATGAGCCGCGACAACGTCAGCAGGGCTCAGTGTTCAGCTCTCCCCAAGGCAAGCCGCGTCAGCGTCAGCAGGGCTTCCTTGTCCGGGATACAACTTAACATTCATTCAGAAAGATGAGCCGCGACAACGTCAGCAGGGCTCAGAGTTCAGCTCTCCCCAAGGCAAGCCGCGACAGCGTCAGCAGGGCTTCCTTGTCCGGGATACAACTTCACATTCATTCAGCAAGGAGGACACCTGATGCATAAAACACATTTAGCGGTGTACGGAACACATGATGCATCAAACACATTCAGCGGGGTAGGTAGGACACAATTATCGTTGATTCAGCAAGCTCCCCATCCCAGAGAACTTACACTCCGTTATTCAGCAAGCTCCCTATCTCAGAGAACTTACACTCCATTATTCAGCACAACTCGATGTTCATCCACACCCGTTGAACACACTTACGCTGCCACCACTGGATCCCACCCTTCTGGTAAATCCAGAAAACACATTGCACTTAGGGGGATGATCTACCCTCCCGAGCTAGGGACACCTCACTCACAGTGCACAAGAAACACATTTCCACAGAACAGACATTTCTATCAATCTTTAAAAATTCCAACAGGACAGATATTTCTAGCAACCTTTAAAAAAACAATAATCTCCTTTCTTTGCGACCCTTTTAACTTGCAGAGTTTTGTAGTGAGGCCAGTAATCGCTGTGGTACTGCGCAAACACAAGTCCAGATCCCACTGCTAGCCAACAATGTTAGAAATTGGATCCCTGGTTGGCCAAGGCTTGCGCCAAGGCCAGGCAGAAATCACCATTTCTAGTTAGGGTAGGGAAGTCACCCACCAACACAACCCCTGCTCACCCCCTTGGTAGCTTGGCACGAGCAGTCAGGCCTATCTCGGAGGTCATGTGTAAAGCATTTGCGCACGCACCCCCAGCAACAACCTCCCGGGCCCCCCACAAAAGGAACTCCACACAAGATATATATGAAAAATAGACTTTGTATTGAAAGACATATTTAGGGGTAAATACACAATATACAAGGTGCCAGGGGCACGGGCAGGGTTTACACGGGAATATATACAGGACAGGGGGCCACTGCCAGGAATATGCACATGATGGAACTGGCATGAGAACACATAACAACTGGGAGCTTCCTAGAACTAGTACTAGAACACATAATAACCAGGACCTTTATGGAACTAGCAGTAGAACTCACTCTAACCAGGAGCAACATACAGGGGACATCGGATATTCAGGAGGGAAGGAAGGACAAGATACATAACACAACAGAGGCACCTTCGGAAGGGCCACTCATAATAGCTTTCAGTATCACATCACATTAGCCAATACTTTCACATGCCAACTGGCCTTTCCGGTTGTGGTGTGTGTGTTTGGTTGTGTGTGTGGTTGTGTGTGTGGTTGGGCATGGTGTGTGTGTGTGGTTGTGTGTGTGTGGTTGTGTGGATGCGTGTGTGGTTCTGTGTGTGGCTGTGTGGTTGTGTGTGTGGTTGTGTGTGTGGATGTGTGTGGTTGTGTGTGTGTGGTTGTATGTGTGTTTGTGTGTGTGTGGTGTGTGTGGCTGTGTGGATGTGTGTGTGGTTGTGTGTGTGTTTGTGTGTGGTTGTGTGGTTGTGTGTGTGTTTTTTTGTGTGTGGTTGTGTGTGTGGTTTTGTGTGTGGTTGTGTGTGTGGTTGTGTGTGTGGTTGTGTATGTGGTTTTGGTTGTGTGGATGTGTGTGTGGTTGTGTGTGTATGGTTGTGTGTGTGGTTGTGGTGTGTGTGTGTGGTTGTGTGTGTGTATGGTTGTGTGTTTGGGTGTGGTTGTGTGTTTGGGTGTGGTTGTGTGTGCGTGTGGTTATGTGTGTGTGGCTGTGTATGTGTGTGTGTGATTGTGTGTGTGTGGTTGTGTGGGTGGGTGTGTGTGGTTGTGTGTCTGTTTGTGTGTGTGTGGCTGTGTATGTGTGTGTGTGTTATTGTGTGTGTGTGGTTGTGTGGTTGGGTGTGGTTGTGTGGGTGGGTGGGTGGGTGTCGTTGTGTGTGTGGTTGTGGTTGTGTGTGTGGTTGTGTGTGTGTGTGGTTGTGTGTGTGTGTGTGGTTGGGGTTGTGTGTGTGTGGTTGTGTGGATGTGTGTGTGGTTGTGTGTGTGGTTGTGGTGTGTGTGTTTGGTTGTGTGTGTGGTTGTGTGTGTGGTTGGGCATGGTGTGTGTGTGTGGTTGTGTGTGTGTGGTTGTGTGGTTGTGTGTGTGGTTGTGTGTGTGGTTGTGTGTGTGGTTGTGTGTGTGTAGTTGTGTGTGTAGTTGTGTGTGTGTGGTTGTGTGTGTGTGGTGTGTGTGTGGCTGTGTGGACGCGTGTGTGGTTGTGTGTGTGGTTGTGTGGTTGTGTGTGTGGTTTTTTTGGGTGTGGTTGTGTGTGTGGTTTTGTGTGTAGTTGTGTGTGTGGTTGTGTGTGTGTGGTTGTGTATGTGGTTTTGGTTGTGTGTGTGGTTGTGTGGATGTGTGTGTGGTTGTGTGTTTGGGTGTTGTTGTGTGTTTGGGTGTGGTTGTGTGTGTGGTTGTGTGGTTGTGTGTGTGGTTGTGTGTGGTTGTGTGTGTGTGGTTGTGGTTGTGTGTGTGGTTGTGTGTGTGTGGTTTTGTGGATGTGTGTGGTTGTGTGCGTGTGGTTGTGTGTGTGGTTCTGGTATGTGTCCGGCTGTGTGTGTGTGTCGTTGTGTGTGTGGTTGTGTGTGTGTGTGTGTTCGTGTGTGTGGTTGTGTGTGTGGTTGTGTGTGGTTGTGTGTGTGTGTGGTGTGTGGTTGTGTGGATGTGTGTGTGGTTGTGTGTGTGGTGTGTGTGGTTGTTTGTGTGATTGTGGTTGTGGTTGTGTGTGTGGTTGTGTGTGTGGTTGTGTGTGTGTGGTTGTGTGTGTGTGTGTGGTTGTGGTGTGTTTGTGTGGTTGTGTGGATGTGTGTGTGGTTGTGTGTGTGTGGTTGTGTGTGGTTGTGGTGTGTGTGTTTGGTTGTGTGTGTGGTTGTGTGTGTGGTTGGGCATGGTGTGTGTGTGTGGTTGTGTGTGTGTGGTTGTGTGGATGCATGTGTGGTGGTGTGTGTGGCTGTGTGGTAGTGTGTGTGGTTGTGTGTGTGTGTGGTTGTGTGTTTGGATGTGTGTGTGGATGCATGTGTGGTTGTGTGTGTGGCTGTGTGGTTGTGTGTGTGGTTGTGTGTGTGGTGTGTGTGTGTGGTTGTGTGTGTGGATGTGTGTGTGGTTGTGTGTGTGTGGTTTGTGTGTGGCTGTGTGGTTGTGTGTGTGTTTGTGTGTGGTTGTGTGGTTGTGTGTGTGTTTTTTTGTGTGTGGTTGTGTGTGTGGTTTTGTGTGTGGTTGTGTGTGTGGTTGTGTATGTGGTTTTGGTTGTGTGTATGTGGTTGTGTGGATGTGTGCGTGGTTGTGTGTGTATGGTTGTGTGTGTGTGGTTGTGGTGTTTGTGTGTGGTTGTGGTGTGTATGGTTGTGTGTGTGTATGTTTGTGTGTTTGGGTGAGGTTGTGTGTTTGGGTGTGGTTGTGTGTGTGTGGTTATGTGTGTGTGGCTGTGTATGTGTGTGTGTGTGATTGTGTGTGTGGTTGTGTGGTTGTGTGTGGTTGTGTGGTTGGGTTTGTGTGGTTGTGTGTGTGTGGTTGTGTGTGTGGTTGCGTATATGTGTGTGTGTGATTGTGTGTGTGTGTGGTTGTGTGGTTGAGTGTGATTGTGTGGATGGGTGTGTGTCGTGTGTGTGGTTGTGGTTGTGTGTGTGGTTGTGTGTGTGTGTGTGTGTGTGGTTGTGTGTATGTGGTTGTGTGTGTGTGTGGTTGTGTGCGTGTGGTTGTGTGGATGCGTGTGTGGTTGTGGTGTGTGTGCTTGGTTGTGTGTGTGTGGTTGTGTGTGTGGGTGGGCATGGTGTGTGTGTGTGGTTGTGTGTGTGTGGTTGTGTGTGTGTGGTTGTGTGGATGCGTGTGTGGTTGTGTGTGTGGCTGTGTGGTTGTGTGTGTGGTTGTTTGTGTGTGGTTGTGTGTGTGGTTGTGTGTGTGTGGTGTGTGTGTGTGGCTGTGTGGATGTGTATGTGGTTGTGTGTGTGGTTGTGTGTGGTTGTGTGTGTGGTTTTTTTGTGTGTGGTTGTGTGTGTGGTTTTGTGTGTGGTTGTGTGTGTGGTTGTGTGTGTGTGGTTGTGTATGTGGTTTTGGTTGTGTGTGTGTGTGGTTGTGTGTGTATGGTTGTGTGTGTGTGGTTGTGGTGTGGGTGTGTGGTTGTGTGTGTGTATGGTTGTGTGTGTGTATGGTTGTGTGTTTGGGTGTGGTTGTGTGTTTGGGTGTGGTTGTGTGTGTGTGGTTGTGTGTGTGTGGCTGTGTGTTGGACCTGGCCTCGTGGCGTGGTCCCACCCCTCCCGCATGGCAGGCCCGGGATGACATCGACCCCTGCCCTCCCCCCTGAAGCTACCCTCTCCAACCTTCAACGAGAGCCGCCACTCCTGGCGACCTCCGGCTCTCCCCCTCAGGAACCCGGCGACCCCTACTCGCCCCACTCTGCTTGTCCGGCCCCTACCCCGGGCCGCCATCTCAGGCCCGACTCCATCTTGGGCCTTCCACGTCCGGGCCACGTGGCCTCGGCCCGACCTCGGCCGCGGCCCCAGCGAAGCCCCGACATCGAGGCACCAAGATCTGACTAGGTGGTAAACCGGCCACTTGACGGATCAAGGAAGAGGGGAGTTTCGATGGCCCTCCAGCCGTCCCCGGACGCCTGGTTTCAATCTCCCTCCGGCCTCCCTGGGCGCTGACTCCACCCTCCTGCTGGGTGTCTGGACACTCTCATCCCGGCCCCTCTGACCCCCAGGCGCGAGGGTCCGGACATCAAAGCACTCCAGACCTATATCTGGGGCAGCTCGGGAATGGGTCGGTAGTTGTATCCTGGAGTCGAGAGCCCGGCTGATTGAATCGCGGCTGACCCTGAGAAGAACTCGCTACTTTGAACCCTGGAACCTCGGAGCCCTGCTGACCTGGTTGCGGCCCCCCCTACTTGCGGAGAAGAATATCCTCACGGGACCTCGGAGCCCTGCTGACGCTGTCGCGGCCCGACTTCGCTGAACCATCCTCGGAGCCCTGCTGATGCTGTCGCGGCTCGACTTTGCTGAACCATCCTCGGAGCCCTGCTGACGCTGTCGTGGCCCGACTTCGCTGAACCATCCTCGGAGCCCTGCTGACGCTGTCGCGGCCCGCCCTCGCTGAACCATCCTCGGAGCCCTGCCGACGACGTCTCGGCTCGACCTTGCGGAACCCCCAGCTCGAGGATTGAGAGCTGTGCGTAGGGTATCCCCGTGCCAGGCTGGTACTAAGACTGTCCTGCTACCCCCTTCCCCCCGTTATCGAGACATTAAGGATTCCTCGATCCGTTTGTACATATTGCTGAGAGAACCTACCTTTATTGCTGATAAAGACTCTAAGAATCTACCCTCTTGTGTAGTGTCCCTTTGTAGTGGTGTGATTGCTCGGCTGTTATGATTCTAGGAGAGGAGCCTCGCCAAGGTGGCCTTTCGACGGCGCTCGGCCAATTCCAGCAGGAGAGGTGGGTCTCGGGGTGGTCAGTCAGACATCTTCTGCCTCCCCGGGGATCGCCTTTCTAACACTGTGTATGTGTGTGTGTGTGATTGTGTGTGTGTGGTTGTGTGGTTGGGTATGGTTGTGTGGGTGGGTGTGTGTGGTTGTGTGTGTGTGGTTGTGGTTGTGTGTGTGGTTGTGGTTGTGTGTGTGGCTGTGTGTGTGTGTGTGGTTGTGTGTGTGTGGTGTTGTGTGTGTGGATGTGTGTGTGGTTGTGTGTGTGTGTGTGTGGTTGTGTGTGTGGTTGTGTGTTTGTGGTTGTGTGTGTGGTTGTGTAGAGTGATGAGACAAGCATTTGTACCAGTTGATAAACTGTTAGCTATTAATGATGACATCATACTAGATTACTGCAAAAACCTGTCTGACGTGGTGACTTCTGTATTCCATCAGGTGGGAACTGAATCAAACACGAAAGAGAAAAATCCAGCTCAATCTATAGAGGGAGGGGCTGGAACTCCACTGACAGCCCGCTGGCTCCTGGGGCGTGTGGTCCCTTGCAGCAATAGCCCAGCAGCACCGGTGAAGCATCTCCTGCTAAGCTGGAGGCGCGAGCAGTGTTTGTACCCGGTGACAAGAGGGAGGGGATGTAGTGCCCAGAAGATGGCACTAGGACCCTGCGAACTCGGGGTTGGGGACAGGGGACACCGGACACCACATCCGGTCAGGGGAGGGGACCAGAGGGCAGATTGGGCTAGGACCTCGGGGCAAGAGGTCGCCGATATGCAGAGCTATGTACGAGGTATGATACTGCAATAAAGGTACCTGCAATTCGAGCTGGTGTCATGCGTGCATTCCTGGGGCTGGGAACACGACATCTGGGGACGAGGCAGGATCGGGATCATCCGACGTGCAAAATCGCGATTTTAACCAGGAGCCCACCCTGGATCGCGTCGTGACCAGAAGAAGGAGTGCTGCGACATCAAATGAGCAGCAGCGACGCGGGAGCCCACCCCGATCGCTGCAAGAGGAAAGGAAAGAAAAGCGACCCCTCCGGTAAGCGCCTAGCAAAGAGCGCAAAATATAATTAAAGGAGAAAAGCAGCGCGAGCTCTCGCGACCCACGAGAGTCTCGGCGGCCATTTTGGGGTCAGGCGCGAGAGCCAATAGGAACTGCAAACGAACGCGGCGGCCATTTTGGAGTCAGGCAGCGTCGCAATTGGACGCGAAGTCCCGCGAGAACACGTCGGCCATCTTGAAGACAGGCACATGAACCAATAAGAGACAAGAACGAGCGCGGCGGACATTTTGAGGACAGGCGAAGCGTGAAAAAGGGCCAAGAACCCAATATAAGGGATAAAGGCACCGGCAAAAGGAAAAGAAGACCACAAAGGGTGGTTAAGGTCAAAGCAATCAAAAAAAGGGGCATAGAAGTGTAAAAAGAGAGAAAAGAAAAGCAAAAAGGAAAGAAGCAAAAGTAAAGGACACAAAAAAAAAAAGTGACAGAAGGGCAGAATACAGAACACAGTCACAGGAGATAGAATACAGTCAAAGAAAGACAAAGAGATAAAAGAAAGAAAGATAGGAGAAAAGCACACAAGAGCAAGAAGAAAGGTCAACAAAGAGGAGGCAGAATGACAGAACCAAAACCAAAACCCAGCGCACAATACATAAGCCCACTACCATTCAGCCTGTCAGAACCACAGACTGGAATAAGATGGGAAAAATGGGTGAGACGTTTTGAGAACTATGTCGACGCGACGGATGTCACAGCGGCCAAGAAGAGAGGACTATTCCTTAACCTAGTAGGGGACGAGATAGAGGACCTGCTAGTGACACTGCCAAAGGATGAAATCGCCACCTATGATCAGCTAATAAAGTGCCTAACAGCCAAGTTAGATCCGCAAAGGAATGTGGACTTTGAACGATACAGCTTCATGATCGCCTTCCAGCAAGCAGATGAGTCACTGGATGATTTAGCGACAAGGCTGCGCAAACTAGTCACACATTGTGAATTTGACAAGTTTGACAATGAGCAGGCCATAAGACTAAGGATCATTGAGGGCTGTCGCGACATAGAATTCCAGGCAAGAGTGCTGAAGGAACCAATATCGTTGGAGAACATCCTAGCGCTAGGGAGAGCGGAAGCGAGAGCGAACGCCCATGCAAAAGAAATGGAATGAGGCAAAGCAAGAGGCGGAGAACAGATACAACGAATAACAAACAACCGCTCAGGAAACTGGAGAAAAGACAGAAATGACCAGGCCACAAAGAAGCAGCCGGAGGGAACATGTACAAATGTGGACTAGAGATCCCACACAGAGGACAATGCCCCGCGTTTGGCCAGACCTGCAGAAAATGCAATGGAAGAAACCACTACGCCAGTGTATGCCAAGGGACGCAATTCAGAAGCAACCGAGGAAGACCAGGAAGACCGCGAATGCCAATGAGCAGACACATCAGGCACGTAGAAGCGGGAGTGAGAAACTCATCCGCAGAATCAGGAGAGGACAGCGAAGAAGGAACAGCAGAACGGCTGTACCTCATGACAGACGTCACTGTAGAGTCAGAAGGAGAAGTAGATGAAAGCGTAGAAAGAATATGCCTGGTAGACAAAAAGAAAATAAAAAAAGACGGAATCAGTGACCATCAACGTGGGGCCACATGAAACGAAGTTCGTTTTGGACAGTGGAGCGACGTGCAACATCATGTGCGTCTCTGAGTATGAGAGAATGAAAGTCAAGCCGACCCTCAAGCCATCGCGAGTGGAAGTATTCACGTGGGGGTCAAGGAGACCAGTAACAAACCTTGGAAAGTTCAAAGAAGAACTACACTACAAGGGTCAGAGACTGACAGAAGAAATACATGTGCTAAAAGGGGACATGTTTGCTAAGTAATGTCACGGCCCAGATCATGGGGCTAATGGAGATGACATACAACATGTCAGACAGGAAGAGCATCCTGAAAGAATACCCCAAGTTACTACATGGACTAGGAAAGCTGAAAGGACGACAGATAACGTTGCACATTGATGAGACAATCAGACCAGTAGCACAGCATCACCGAAGGGTGCCCATACACTTGCAGCCGCAAGTTGCAGAGGAGCTAGAAGCACTGTTGAAACAAGATATAATAGAGCCAGCGGAAGTGCCCACACCGTGGGTGTCACCCATAGTGGCGGTCCCAAAGAAAGACAAGTCAAAAATAAGAATATGTGTGGACATGAGGGTCCCAAACAAGGCAATAGAGCGAGAACGACATCCCGGCCCCCACCTGGACGTCATGATTAGCTGTCTCACAGGCACCAGGCGGTTTTCAAAGCTGGACTTATGCAAAGGGTACCACCAGCTCGAAATAGACCCTCAGTCGCGATACATCACGACGTTCTCCACTCACCTAGGCCTGTTCCGGTACAAGCGCCTGAGTTTCGGAATCTCATCAGCTGCAGAGATCTTTCAAGAGAGATTACGACAAATAATAAGACCAGTAAAGAACAGCCTGAGCTATAGTGACGATATCCTGGTGTTCGGCAAGTTAACGAAGAGCACGACAAAGCTCTACGAGACGTGTGTTCGCAGCTGGAAGAAGCAGGCCTGACACTTAACGAAGAAAAATGTGAACTGGGGCGAAGCGAATTGGTGTTCTTCGGCCACATTTTCTCCAAGAGAGGGATGCGGCCGGACCACAGCAAAGTGGAGACGCTGGAAAAGGCGAAGAAACCCACAGATGTGGCGGAAGTGAGATCATTCTTGGGGCTCGCAAGCTACTGCGCGCGGTATATCAAAGATTTTGCCACGGTAAGCGCACCTCTAAGAGAGTTAACAAAACAGGGACAGACGTTCATGTGGACCAAAGAGTGCGACAAAGGATTCGAGGAAATAAGAAACGCAGTGACTGCGGTAGACCATCTGGCCTATTTCGATCCAAAACTGTGCACAAAACTCACGGTGGATGCAAGTCCGGTAGGACTCAGAGCAATATTGGCACAGCATCAGCCAGGGAAAGACTCCCCAAGGCACATAGTAGCATATGGCAGCAAAAGCCTGTCCGACGTCGAGAAGGGATACTCCCAACCAGAGAAGGAGAGCTTGGCAGTAGTATGGGCCTGTGAACATTACCACATGTTTGTATATGGAAAGCCGCTCACAATCATCACGGACCACCAGGCATTGATCACGATATATGGCAATCCAAACGCGAAAATACCGCCAAGAATAGAAAGGTGGGGATCAGGCTCATAGATTACAACTTCAAGATCATTCACAAGCCAGGAAAGGAGCAAAACCCAGCCACACTACGTGTCGCGACATCCCTTACCTCAAAACTCAAAATCAACAACAATGGCGGAAGAGTATCTAAACTTCGCACTGAAGCTAAGCACGCCTGAAACAATTACATTAGAAGAACTAGAACATGAAAGAGACAAGACAGCACCATGCAAGAGACCATGAAGATCAACAAAATGCAGAGGTGGAGACACGTAAATGGCAATACCACCGTGGCAAGAGGAGTAGACAAAGAAGAACTACTGGTTTTCAAAAGAGTCAATGAAGAACTGTCAGAGTGCGAAAGCGGAATAATAATGAGAGGCACTCGGATAGTAATGCCCCGAACGCTGAGACGGAGAACAGTAGAACTGGCGCACGAATCACATCGGGGAATGGTGGCCACAAAAAAAATGCTGCGGGAAAAGGTGTGGTTCCCCGGTCTAGACAGTATGGTGGAGGAAGTAGTGACCAAGTGCCACATATGCCAGATAACAGGGTCATCACCAAAACCAGAACCACTGCAAATGTCCCCGCTACCAGAGGGGGTGTGGACAGAGCTGGCGGCAGATTTCTACGGGCCGCTAGAAACAGGAAGCTACCTGCTGGTCATCATCGATGAATATTCGAGGTTCCCCATAGTGAGGCCGGTATCATCGACATCGGCAACCGCGACACTGCCAGTGCTAGATGACGTTTTTGCAGCATGGGGCTCCCCTCAAACTCTGAAAACAGACAATGGCCCACCATTCTCAGGAGAGGAATTCAAGAGATTCATGGCGTACCTCGGAATACATCACAGACGAATAACACCGTTGTGGCCGCAGGCAAATGGGATGGCAGAGCGGTTCATGGGTACCATCAAGAAGGCAGTACAAAGGGCAAAACTGACCCAGATATCGATCGGACAGGCCCTCTGCCAAGTGCTAAGGGACTATCGGAACACCCCACACAGCTCCACGGGCCGGTGCCCCGCTGAGTTGGTGTTAGGGCGAGTGAGCAGAACAAGACTGCCACAAATCAAAGAAGGGGAGAAGGAGGAACACAAGGACATTGCCATGAGAGACAAAGAACAGAAAGCCAAAATGAAGAAATACGCTGACCAAAGAAGTAACGCAACCAGCGGCAAGCTAGAAGAAGGGGACACAATGCTCGGGAAGCAGCGGCAGGTGAGAAAGTCAGACAGTCCTTTCTCAAAAGATCCCATGACAGTGACCAAAGTAAACGGGCCGATGATCACAGCGTCTGCCGGTCAGCACCACATCACAAGAAACAGCTCCCACTTCAAAGAGCTCAAAACAAAAGAAGAAGACAAGGCAAAGAAGGAGCTGACAGCTGCCACACCACCGGCGGAACAGCCAACCGACATGGGAGACCAGCGACCGAGACGGGAGTGCAAAAAGACAAAGAGACTGATCGAAGAGATGTGAAGAGGTCAAGACGCGGGAACAGACACGCGGGAGACGGAAACTATTCTCTCTCTCTCTCTCTCTCTCTCTCTCTCTCTCTCTCTCTCTCTCTCTCTCTCTCTCTCTCTCTCTCTCTCTCTCTCTCTCTCTCTTTTCTCTATTGTTTGTTGTTCACAACAAAGGGGGAGATGTAGTGCCCAGAAGATGGCACTAGGACCCTGCGAACTCGGGGCTGGGGACAGGGGACACCGGACACCACATCCGGTCAGGGGAGGGAACCAGAGGGCAGATTGGGCTAGGGCCTCGGGGCAAGAGGTCGCCGATATGCAGAGCTATGTACGAGGTATGATACTGCAATAAAGGTACCTGCAATACGAGCTGGCGTCCTGCGTGCATTCCTGGGGCTGGGAACACGACAGGGGCTGGAACTCCACTGACAGCCCGCTGGCTCCTGGGGCGTGTGGTCCCTTGCAGCAATAGCCCAGCAGCACCGGCGAAGCGTCTCTGACCTTTAATAATTCTTAAATAGATTGTTTTAAATCAGTTTTCCTATAATTTACTTTTTAATGTGGGTGGTTTATGAGAGTCAATTACAAACATTTTGCAGACAAACATTGTGTTTATGTTTCATGTCACAGCCACAAATAAAATTATTTTTCACTTCAAAACAGGTCCTCACATATGAGAAATGAGAGCTTGCGACAGAGATTATTTGCAGCAATATTAGAGAGCTGTTATTGTGTTACAACATTGAAAGCACACATCACTATCCCTGAATATTAGATGTAAACACATTTAGAGTTTGGACAAGTGTGCCTGTGCACTGTCAGTGACTTGGCCAAAGAAGACATGAAACAGTTGAAACTGGATCATAAATTCAAAGCTGTTGAGAGCAGGGGCCCCAAAATACGTTTGGCCCAGGGCCCCCAAAATCCTCAAGATGCCCCTGCTTTAATGCGTTTCACAACATGAAAAATAGTAAGATTGTCCCGTAATCACTTAAATAGATGATAATTGTTAGTGAAAAAAGTGATATAGTCAGCATCTTTCGAAATCTGAATATAATTCCAGATAATTTAGATATGCATTGAGCAGGAATGTATATTGTGCAACAGGGTGGTGTACATCAAAGTAGGGTATGGGAGTTGGGAGACAAATGAAGATTGTGTACATCACGCGGGGTTTGCACATTTCCTTTACACATTGAATGATTACATTTCCAATACAGCTTTTTTGACAGCTGCAAATTAGTGATTTATCCGAAATCACACTACTATAGTCCGTTGTTGACGCCGCTCTTGCAACCCAAGGGGCATATTACCAAGCAATAGCGATAATTATCGCTATTGCTTGGTTAGAGACAAACATTTACCGCAGAGCTGCAGCGATTTTTATCGCAGATAAACCTTGGTATTACCAAGGTTTATCGCAAATGCGATAAAAAACTGCCGCAATGCATGAATATCGCGGAAAAGTCAGCGATATTCATGCATTAGCGAGCTAATGCTCTTAGCCATGTTATCCACCTCCCATTGGATAACATGGCTAAGAACTGCTCAGGGCAGGTGTTAGCTTTTGGAGATATTCGCGCTTAGCGCGAATATCTCCAAAAGTTGGTAATAGGAGATAGCGATGTTAGCGACTGTTTCCAGTCGCTAACATCTTGGCACGCCCACTTTGCATGTCATTAGTGATAAATATCACTGACATGCAAAGTGGGGCCCAAGATGGTCGCTATCTCCTACTAGCTGTCGCTAACTGGTGTTAGCGACAGCTAGGTAATACGGAGATAATTTTATCTCCGCTTTCTTGGCTTTTAAAGGCAAAAAAGCGGAGATAAACCCCCTTGATAATATGCCCCCAAATATCCAGGTTCCATTGATAAACTTCTAGCTTCAGCACCACATCTCCAAGCGTGCGATTTAATAACACATTCAGCAGCATGTGCAAATCCTAATTTGTTAGGTTACCGTGCTGACGTTATTTAAAAGAGTTCGCATTTTGCTGGAAACTATGAAGTGAAACATGTTTGAAAAGGAGTGAAAAATTCGGTTGTGATTCAAAAATTGCTTCAAAAAGTTCAGGTCTTTCTGCTGTGTTTGTCTACTTCTTCAGCCCCATGCCCGCCTTTCCCCCCAGTACTCCTCGACAGCACCCTTGTGGCATATGGAAGTGTCCTACCCAGAAAACACTTTCTGTCTGTATTCGAGATCGTATAATTAAAATTCTCTGAAATGGAACAAAATGATTGATAGTGTTAGGACTAAAAAGCCATATGGTAATTTCCGCTAATGGCGCCTTTCACTTGCAGCCTTTGACCCTTAGTAGGCTCAGTCGATCACCCCACGGTGGGTCACGGAGATTTAACTGGAAGTTTCATGTTTTCCTGGAATGCAGCCTGTGCTTACAGTATATGTTCTGGGCTGTGTTATAAATAAGGTTTTCGGTTGAACAAAGCTTTCCAGGCATGTCAGCAGGACACTACATAAACCACGCAGCCTCTCTCCCTTTCCTATTAAATAAAATTACACCCATGAAATGTTTATTTCCCTGGAAACCAAAAGGAATGCTTGCCCACTGAAAACTAACATTGTAAATTGTGTAATCGGCCGCATATTCTGACAGGCAGACAATAGAGTTGTTTTAAACATCTCCATCAGGGTGCAGTGTCGGAATTTGTTCAGCTGTCCGGAACCCCTCGTGTTTACTGAGCCCGGGCCAGCTGTCTACCGGCAGCAGAATGGGAGAGCGTTTGCCCTAAAAACTTGTCTATGATGTCTAAAGCTCAAGTTTATAGTGCCTGTAAAATCTTTGGGAATATAGGGGCATATTATCAAGGGATTTATCTCCGCTTTTTTGGCTTTAAAAGCCAAGAAAGCGGAGATAAAATGATCTCCCTATCAGCAACAGGGTGCTAACATGCAAATTCGCATGTTAGCACCCTTTTTCTCTACGCTTCCCCTTGCATCTCTAATGAGATACAAAGGGGGCGTTCCAAAGAAAAATAATAGGAGAAATGATGTTAAGCGACATTTCTCCTATTATCAAGGATTTCGCTAACCCTGTTAGTGATAATAAAAGCAGCGCTAACCGCGGTTAGCACTGCTTTTTTTACACCTGGTATTTTCCTGACTTAGCCATGATATCCTATGAAAGGTGGATATCATGGCTAAGTTTGTGAACCCCAATCATTAAGCTAACGCCAAACTTCGAGAGATTATCGTTGGTTTTCCAGCGATAATCTCTCATTTGGCAGTTAGCGCGAGGATTTTTATCACTTCTGAAATAAACCTTGCTAATAGCGTTAAAAAATTTGTTGCTAAGCATTGTTAGCGATAAATATCGCTAATCGTTGGTCATATGCCCCATAATGTTTTATCCAACTAATTGCACCTGAGTGCGGTTTATTTACTGTATAAGAAACAGAATCTAAAACAAGAATCGCGTCTGTAGAAGCCACTTGTTATCGCGACATTTGGCAATATGCTGTTTCATCCATGTAGGGTGAGCCATGTATTGGAGGTGTTCCTGTAACGAGTTTTGTACAAGCCATGCAGCAGTCCGAGCTTATTGTGCAATACCCAGGGTGGGTGTTTTGTGCAGCACCTGTTTCCTAAGCTCTCACGTTTTGTTGCATTCCTATCGAATATACCAAATGCCCCATTTGTGATCCTGTTTCATCCATGGTAGTAGTGAAATAACCTGGCCATTGATGGTAAACGTTTAACTCAAATACAATATGTAGGGTAACCACGCACAATAATTATGAATTTTCAGTACAATGTGTAATATTTAAAAACAGTAGCCCTTTATTTGCAGTAGGAAAAAGTAGGGCAGTAAAACAGCCACCAACAAAAAAACATGAAGGCCTTACCACCTTCTGAGCAAAGCTATGATCCCAAAAATTGTTGTTGTGCGCTAAGCACTAGAATGAATTTGGCCTTGGAGTTTATGGGCAATGTTAACCTATGAACACAGATTGCAATCCATGTTTGCTCTCACTTAAGCTCCAGGTTCTCAGATACCCTCATGACCAACCGCACTATTACTGTCACTCCACGCAAGGATACGCTACAATGTATCTAGGAGGGACAGCTGTGTCTGGCTCCAGATACACGTTCATGAAGGAAGGCATTGGCGTAACATAGGCCCCCTGCTGTGCAGAGGGTGGTGCTTGAGGGGGCCCCCTCAGCACAGTACGCTGGCCTGAGAGCTTCTTACTGAGTCTGGATGGGGGCCCTCCATGTAGCCTGCATGGTGCCCCCTCAAGTTTTGTTACACTAGTGAAGCAAGGAGAGATGAATTGAGTCTGTGGTGCCCCTACGAAAAAGTCGAATCACCTACAACGCCAATGTGTGAGGTAACACAAAACCACTGAAAGGTCTTCTCACAGGACACAAGACAATCTTTCAAAATATGCCATGCAGGGAACCTGCTTGTGTTACAGCAGGTATTTAAATAATAAAAATTAGGCCGAAGACTGCGCCTTCCTTCTCTTCCGTTACTTATTTCATTAATTGCCAGCAGTGACTAGGATGTAAAACCCATAAGGGCACTAGAAAATGTCCAACCCCTACCTGGTCCCACAAACACGTCTGCCTTGCCTGGTTCTGAGTTGAGGTGTCACATCAGTAGGTACAAGTGCGTTCACAAATATCAGGGACCCATTCATTTGGAAATAGTCACAATGAAGATTTTCACTATTAAGGGGCCCATTAGGATGTTGGGTGGATTGCCCCCGCCAGGCTTGCAGTAGCCACCGCCAGCCTGGCGAGGGCAATCTGCCCGACTTCCACACTCGTTTCCCCCCCGCCATATTAGTATGGCAAGGGGGACCTTGGCGGACGGAAAGACCGTCCGCCGCTTTTCCGCCCCGGTCGCCTTGCGGCCGGGGCGGAAAAGGAATAATATGGTGGCGGTGTCTATCAGACACCGCCACCCATATTATGATGGGCATTTTCCAATGCCTTTCCGTGGCGGCAATGCCGCCATGGAAAGGCATGCGGAGACTCCCTGCGGGGGCCCGTTGCGGGCCTCCTGGGAGTCCGGGGGATGGGGGGTGCACACGCATTTCAAAGTGCAACATGGCAGGCACCACGCGGTGCCTGTCATATTGTGCTTTGAAATGCACCACGTGCATTTTTACCATTGCGGCGGGCGGCGCTTTCTGCACCGCCCGCCGCAATGGTAAAAATACAGGATGCGCCCGCCACTGTGGCGGGCGCATCCTAATTGTCAAGAGGGACCGCCGCACCTATGGCGTGCGGTCCCGTTTTGCACTGGGATTGGGGGCGCACTAAATCCGCCCACCATCCTAATGGACCCCTAAGTGTCTATCAGGAAAATGTGGTCACACACTAAACAAGGTGGCATCCACCGGGACCATTGGCACAGTACTTTAGTTTTAGGTAACCAGCCACTCAAGATAGTTCAGAAACTGTTGGTCATATTAATAAGATGGTTCCAGTGGATGTGAATTCAGAGCATTTGGGCACACGTATATAAAGACTCCACAAGGACCTAATTGCGAGGAAAGACACCATGTTCTTTTTAGGTTAGAAAAGTTGCAAGCAGGTACCTCTCCAGGCCACATTACCTGTCCGCCAGTAAGTCACTGGCCCATAAACTGCCTGCAGAGAAGTAGGTCAGGTGTACATGACGTTGGTTAAGAAGGCAGTGCAAGTTCACTAGTTGGTGGGATATTCTCTGTCTCCGGCATGGCTGGATCCTCTTGTGATAAGATAGGGATTTTCTTCAGTAGGTTCACCCCAATCAGGTGCGCTACAGATACTTAAAGCTTCTAGGAAGGATCTCTCCTTGAGTTGCTCCTCCTCCTTCATGCATGTTTCAACGGGGAACATCCTTTACAACGCAGTAATGACACCGCAGGGCCATTACAGCGTGGGTTTCACAATGCAAGTCGTTACCGCGACTTGCTCTGGAGGGCGCTCTAGGGTAAGGAATAGTAGATTTACTATTCCAGCACCTTCCCTACTGTACGCAGGCTGGTGTTGGAATAGTAAATCTTACTATTCCTAAGCCCAGCACCTTACAGTGCAAGTCGTGGTAACGACTTGCGTTGTAAAACCTGCGTTGTGATGGTCTGCGGTATTTTATACCGCGTTGTACCGTCATACAGAAGTCATGGAGAAGTGTGGCTCACTGGTTAGAGGAGGCAGACCTGGAAGCAGAGGTCAGCCCGGGACCAGGGTTCAATTCCCGGCTCGGTGGGATCTTGAGTCCTAAAATGTCCATGGACTCGACAATTCTCGCTCCGGTGCCTATTCGATTCACGGGTTCACACTCTGCGACTCTGGGCAATAGCTTGCTTAATCTCCACAACGGCCCCTCGCGGTGGGATGCCTGGCTTTCACCTTGCGGATACCCTGCCGGGGTTATCTCACAGGGGAATACCAGGACGGGTTCCCTAAGCAAGCGCTTAGAGACCGCTTGGTGATTTGCGCTATATAAATTCCTGTACATTTACATTTACATACATCCGTTTCAACAGTCAACCAGAATTGGGCTGCCTCTTGGTTTGGACAGCTCCTCACAAGGCTTTCCATCTCTTCATCTTTCAAGCAGGGGTAGTAGGTTCATCCTTGTCTTCTCTTTCTACATCAAATTTAACTTTGAGGAGAACAGCAGCAAAGTGTCCTGTTCCTGACATGTTGTCTCCCTCTGCTGATGCTGAATAGCACATTCGCAAGCACCAACCAAGTATGGGATACCTACTACATAGGTTCATCCTTGAAGTAAGCTTGGAGTGCCTGGTAAGAATCCAGGCCCCATTCTCAAGGTATACCACCTACATATTCCAGATCTACAGCTAGCCAGAACAGAAAGCAGACTTACAGGATGCTCCTTAGGCTTCCTACATGCGATTAAATGGAAGAAGCCAAAGGTAGGCGGAATGTGTATTGAGAGGCCGCAGACAAGACATCCTCGGTGGGGTAAGGTGATGAGAAGCAGAGGAGTGATTGCTATGTACAAGGCACTAAAACATTATTATACAGGAGATATTTTTAACTATATCTCCGGACTGAATATGTGTTGCAGCCTAGACATCAGACATGAGCATAACAACTTCATAGTCATCAAAGTGAAGACTTTGGAGCTGCTCTAAGACCATGGACCCTTGAATTGTCTTAATCTTCTTGGTGACCGCCATATTTAAGAGGGCAGGTAGGGATAATTCATTTTGTCTTTTAAGCGAATATCAAGCAACCTTTGCAGCACAGATATAAAAGCTCCACAACAAGGTGGGGTTGCACATTATTTTATTTTTTATTGGGTTAATTTTTTTCTTTCACTTTAGTATAGGAAGAAGGGCAGCTAAAGCACCCATAGGATGTCAAATTGCACTGCCCTGCTCTTGGGCACCTCATAGCCGGAAACTTCACCACTGACAACAATATGTCTCTCAGTGAGTTGGCAGCACACATGGAAGCAACAAGAGATACCCAGCTATAATTAGCTGTTTAAACTCAGGAGATTATTAAACTAACTATGATTTAAAATAGAATAATTGGGGAAAAATAGTGACTTTGGCCTGTGAAGAGAGAAAGGTGGTGCTGGCTCATGAAGCGAGCACAAGAAATTTGATCCCTAGATCTAAGAGGCTCCCTGCTCACAGTACTCGTGGTGGCAGTGACAGTGCTGATTGAATTGGCAAATGTGGGGAAGCCAGAATCCCATTTTCCCAAAGAGGTTGTACTGAATTATACGGGTGAACATTGCATAGAATAATGGGTGAATTATTTGAATTAGATTTTTCCATGAACCTGGTGGAAAGGCCTGCTCCATGAATCTGATCACAGAGAAGTACTAGCGTCTTTAGTTATGTGGAAGCTACCTTCATTGGAGAGGGATGCTATTTTTAGATTAAACAAAGCTCATCACTGTTACAATACGAATGCATGAAGGAGACTTCGTTAAGGTGGTTTGGGGTGACTCCTGAGAAGTACCTTAGAAATTTCAGGGACTACTCAAAACAGTCTCACCAGACTCAGGAAGATAAGATATATGCCACTTTAAAAATAACAGATGATTATAATGACACTACCTATACCCACACTCATAATTTTATTTTGAAGGATCTAATTTTTCGTCACCGTCCTCCAGGGTTTTGCCGGTAACTAATGGATTCCAAACTCTTTGACCCCAGAGAGCTTGGGAAGAGGATTCAATTGTGAATCAGCAGTAGACTTCTCCAAAAGAGATTAGACTTCACCCATCAAACCAAGTTTAAATGAGAACAAACATAACAAGAAAGATGATTTCTAAAGGGGCCCCACCATTCAAGTAAAGAAAGAAGCTGATACAGCACACCCATTACCAAGTATACCAATCCAAGAACAATATTGGACAAATTAAAAAAAAACAATAAATTCCTGAGCACATGTAAACACTCAAATTCGACAAGTTATATATGAAACATTTGAATTAGTCCAGAAGCGTCACCAGTTGATAAATCCATCTATTTATTGATTTCTTAAAATGTTTATAGGAGGGAAAACGTTTAAAAACAGTGAAGTACTGTCAGTGTATCCGCCCGCAAAGTAAGTCACTTGGGGGTCGATTAGGATCGCGGATTTTCCGCATCCTCCGGGCCGGCGGAAGCCACCGCCGGCCCGGAGGATGTGGAAAATCCGCTGCGGACCCACCAAAGACCCACCGCCACATTAGGATGGCTGGTGGGTCTTGGTTTCAGTCCGCCGCTTTTCCGCCGCGGTCGGCTTACAACCGCGGCGGAAAAGGTCTAATATGGTGGCGGTGTCTCTCAGACACCGCCAGACATATTAGGATGGCTTCCCAGACATGCTTTTCCGCGGCAGGTTCTCCGCCGTGGAAAAGCATACGGATCTTCACTTCAGGGGCCCGTTGCGGGCCCCCCTGGGTGAAGGGAGGTGGGGGGTGCACATGAGGGGTACCTATGGTACCCCCCTGCATTTACATGCAGAAAGCGGCAGACACCGCGCGGTGCCTGCCGCTTTGTACATGTAAATGCAATGTATGCGTTTTTAACATTGCGGCGGGTGCAGCTTGAAGCCGCACCCGCCGCAATGTTAAAAATAGAGGATGTGACCGCCAGGGTGGCGGTCACATCCTAATTGCACAGGAGGGAACGCCGCAGCACATGCGGATGTTCCCTCCTACTCAGGGCTCGCGGACGGACGCAAGTCCGTCCACGATCGTAATGTGCCCCTTACTTTGCAGGTGGATACGTCGCCACTGCTTCGGGAGACACTCGTACATAGGAGGTACGAACTTATCAGGGTTTTGCGTCGCGTTTTGGTCTGGAGGCTCCTGTGCTTTGTATCCATTTTTGCACATGGATCACACTGATAATACTTTACTGTTTTGAAACGTTCACCACAACATTTACGGATGTCATTTCAGAAGCACAGGGCTACCCATTTTGACATTTTGGAACTCTTCATTGATTTGTGTTGCATATCACTGCTGTTGCTTTTAGACTATCGGGTCCCTCCTATAAACATTTTGGGCTTCGGAATACCTTGCTTCATTATTCCCATATTGCCTTGAAAAAGTCTGAGTACAGGCGAAACTCTTGTGTTGGCTAAAACCGTATGCTGAGAATCTTTAAGAAATCAATAGAGAAAAGGATTTATCAACTGGTGACGCTTCTGGACTAATTCAAATGTTCCATATATAACTTGTCGAATTTGAGTGTTTACATGTGCTCAGGAATTTATAGTTTTTTAAAATGTGTCCAATATTGTTTTTAGATTGGTATACTTGGTAATGGGTGTGCTGTATCAGCTTCTTTCTTTTGTGTATTATTAAGCATGATCATTTGTAGCGTGCTGACAACACCTCTAGGTAGTAGGTGTACGAGGCAATTTTAGCACCCCGCTGTAATTACAGCAACATAATTATTCACGCTCAAAACTGTTTTCACAGATACGTTGTACTATTGATGTGCGGTACTTTCCCTCATAGGGAACACTACTACCTACCTGTTTTTCTCGTATTCAAGTAAAGAAGGAAGGGGTGGTTAATTTCACTTAAGGGAAGAAGAAAGAGGAGATGCACTTTGATTTCCTGTGTTTTGACTGTCAGCAGCCTAGACACAAGACAGCTGACTCATCCTGTACCATGTAGGGTTCTGATTTTAGCCTGCATTATTCAATCTTTATTTAACTCCTCTTGCCTAGCTCCTAAGAAAGCATGCCCTCTGGTATTTTTAAAGACATGCCCAGCTTGCTCTGTGAATCAAACCTTTCTCTAGAATGTCTTAGCCTGTTTTACAGCCTTTAGGATGTAGTTGTCTGGATGTTTGAAAATCATGTTAGATTACCACAGAAGGAGAGCATCTCGAAAGATCTTCTCACACTCAAAGTGTTACTGATTCATGAATGTGTTCTGTACATAGAAGTATACATTTATCATCCATAGGTAATACTTGTCCTGCTCTCTTCATGCCTCACTTCCATAGAGACACACCCTCATGATTTCTTAGATCCTCAACATACATCAAGTGTGCTCAGTTCAAGAGGTGCTTCCGTGGCTGCTAAAAACAGGAATTCTTCATCTAAGCCCATTAATAATATCTCTGATGACCTTACTTTGTGCAGGGCTCTCAGCACCAGGGGTTTTACACCTCTCCTCAATTCTGCATTTGACTTATTCAGCTCCTGTGTTCATCTAGCACTGTTTTACCTTTTTAGCTCACTGTTTCACGCCCCTAAATTCTTATTAATTGATGGATTCAGTCATTCATTCAATCCCCTGCTGCTGAGAAATCCTTGAGGAAGGAAAATATGGGGCTTAGACTGGAGAGTGAGTGGCCCAGTGGGCATTGAGTGTTAGCATGAGTCTCCTAAGATCAACTAGATGGTCTGGAGTTTGACCCAGACGTTCTGGCTAATGTGCATGCCTGTACTAATAAGCACCAGCAATGGGTGTCTATTAACAAGATCCCACTGACTGCTGAGAGATATAGGAGCCATCATAACCACACTGGCGGGAAAGCTTCTGTATCCAGAACACTGTATACCAAATAAACTCCTTGGAATAGTAGATGTGCACAATGAGGCCTGGTTCCATCCTACTGTGATTGTTCCTCTAGGTTACACTGTTCAGTCCTATCTGTGTACTTACTGTCAATTAGGTAACGATGTGGAAGAATGAGAAGATAAGGAAACTGAAACATGCACGCTGTAATATAGGAACTGCCTGTAGTGGCTGTTGTAACTATTAAGGGAGCACTGACTGCTCTTCAGATGGAATCCTGGAACAGTGGATCGGATGCTCTGGAACAAGACAGAAGGCAGGAATTTGTTAAAGATTGCAAGGGGAAGTGCCTACAGTTCAGTAAGAGGCTACCTCTGAAAAGGAGGAACTGAGAATGAGGAAGGTTACCTATTTGTTCTGTTGAACTTATCTTACCTCACTGAATTGTTGGCAGCGGGGGGACCAACCCAAAGACCCAAATAAAGTGCCCCATAGTTGATGGTCTTCGGTGTGAAGCTCCGGCACAAGTGAAAGTAGAACACATTGGGTTGTTTAAAATCTACTGGAAGGTTAGAGTTCTCTGCAATAAAACAGTGGGCACTCAATATTGACCAGCTGAAAGGTTGGTTATGCCCTAAATCTACAGGGGTCTGCGGTTGGAGTTTGCTCACAACATCTCTTTAGCTGGTCATCCTAGCTTGGCCAAGACCCAGCTCTAGTTGATGAACTACTATTCCTGGCCCCACTTAGGAATCATATAGAAGGAGCTCAGAAAACCTGCATTAACTGTCAAGCATGTGATGAGTCAATAGAATAGTACAAAGCCCTCTCATTCCACTGCTATGGATGGGCATGACTTTTAAGTGGAGAGGAATGGTCATAGGTTGATGCCTTCACCCTACGGTCTCCTCAAGAAACCAATATATTTTAGTGATGGTAGATCAGTGCCTCAGGCCCATGCCTTTGAGAAAAGTTACCACAGATGTTGTGGCCTGGGACTTGCTGGGTATTTATACTTGGGTATACTTGGGTATAACATAATTACATTCAAGTGGACCAACTGGACTTCAACTTACAGAAATGCGGGCACAGCTTAGAGTTATCTCTATATTCTCCACACAATACCACCTCCTCTCAAATGGGCTTAATGAAATATTCAAAACAACCCCAAAAGACATGATTCAGTGACAAGAACAGTACCTCACGAGAGAATGGAAAATCATGTTACTGTGTCTGTTATTTGCCTAAATGGAGGTGTTGCAGATCAAAGTGGGTTGCAACCTCTTTGAGCTTCTTTTGGCTTCCTAGTGACAAGTCCCACAAGTCCTGTGCAAGAACCATGTTAGAAACTGCTATGAAACCCAGGCATGAAACTGTGGATTGTGCTAGGAATTAGGTTCAAGATGGTCCAGTGTATAATCATCGATGACAGTCAAGAAAATATCAAACAATGATCTTGCGAGACATTGTCCCTCCCCACACATAACAATGGCAAAATGGCAATTAACAGCATATATCATTGAGGCTTGGGAGAGGTGGCACAGACCTGCCTCCCCTTTTTGAAAAATTTGCCCCCAAGGGATGGGGTCCCAAGGCCTTTCGAGGCTGAGGGACAGAGGCAACACACTTCCTGTTTGGTGGGAGCAGACAGGTATTCCCTGCCTGCGCTCATGCAGGCAGGGAAAGAGTGGCCCAGGTGTGGGCTACCCAGGACATTCATTGGAGCCAGACCATGGGGATGCAGTCTCTGGGGTGTCTGAGAGGCTTGTTGGGGGAGCTGCATGTACCTCTTCCCTATTATCTATATGCACCGCCTCCTAGGCCCTGGCCCACCCCAGGGGGTGTATTTATTTCAAGCACAGGAGCCCACACTTTTTTTGTTTTAGTTTTTACTGCAGATTTGTGGATTCACCTCAAATTTGCAGTAAAAAAATATATAATTGTTTTTGGCCCCAGGCGGTGTCCCTCTAAGACTTCCCACCAGGCGTTGGTGGGCAGGTAATCCCTACCCTGCCCCCTTAGATACTTGTTTATGCTTTTTCTAAGACTCAGGACTGAGTCCCTAGTCTTAAGACGGCTGCCACCGCATCGTTTTTCATGTGGTGGTAGCCAATCAGATCTTTTGTAGCGATCTGTTGGTTTCGCGTATCCTCAACGGCCTGAAATATTTATATTTGTTGATCCCTAATTTCTCAAAAACTTCTGAATGGATTTACACCAAATCACAAAAAGCACACTTTCTGGGCCAAGATCTAACTTTGTACCAAATTTGGTGTGAATCCATTCAGCTGTTTTGGCTGTGGCTGTGTCTAATTTTCCTATAGAAAAACGAATGGGGAAAACGCATTATGTGATCTCCCACCCCCTTTTTATATATACATTATAATGTTCCAAAAATATACCCCAAAAATAATAATCAGAACAAGAGGTTAGGATGCATGCAGGAAACTTGATGAGCCATCTATATCAAAGAGGGTTTTTCTTCCACAATAACTGGAATACCCACTTGTATCACCAGTAGGTAGCTATAGTTTGGATCTAGTTTCCATAGGAAAAGGTTTTTTGGTTTGCCAATATCTTTGCTGCCTTTTGACGAATCTTCACGGAATTTTCAAACTAAGTACCATGTTCAGTTCAGCAGCTGTCTTGAACGTTTTGGGGTGATCTATAAAGGGGGAGCCGAGAAAAAGGGGGGCCCCAAAACGTTTTTCCCCCATTTTATTTCTCATAGAGATTTTAGACACGATTACAGCCCAAACCGCTGGATGAAATTACACCAAATTTGGCAGAAAGGTAGCTCTAGGTCCAGAAAAAAACCCTGTTTGTTATCTGATGTAAATCCTTTCTGTAGTTTTCGAGATATTTAAAGAAAAACAAATGTGTTTATATAGATGCACGAGTACTCCGTGAATATTGATGATCTTGTGCAGAGATCTAATTGGCTGCCAACACTTCAACCAGGAAGTGTTGGCAGCCATTTTGGGACTTGTTCTCAGTGCAGTCTCCCGAAAAAAAGAAAAAAAGAAAGAAAAGGGCAGGAATACCCTGAACCCCTAGCCCTAGTGCTGGGGTCTCCCAGGAACCCTGCCAAGGCAAAAAAGCACTTAGAAAACTAAATGTTGCAGCAAAATCACGAGGATTCACAAATTCATGGCAAAAAACTCCAAGGCTGGTCTTCTGCACTTCTCTAATGATTAGCCCCTGGGTGGGCAAGGTTCCGGGGGCATTGTCTGGTATATAAAGTTGGGAGTTAAATGCACGCGGCCCCCCTACTCAGAATCTTTTGAGCTCGGGGACCACCACCTTCCAAGTGCTTTATGTAATAATGGAGATGGGCTATGCAGAACCCCTTCCTGAGGCTCTAAGAGGCCTGGGAACTACCAGCTCCCCAGGGCTTAATTAGTATATTGGAGGGGACAGCGCGGACGCCCCTCCTAAGGCTCTTAAGGCCCTCTGGGACCACCACCTCCCTGATGCTTTAATAGTTAATTAGCTGAGGCTGCAGTGACCCCACTTCCATAGCTCTGAAAGGCCCCAGGGAGGGAGAAAAACAAAACAAAAGGGGAGGTGAGCCATGTGGCACCCCTCCTAGGCCGCATTCAGCCCGGAGTCCACCACCACCTCCCCAGGGTAGGCCCGTCAAACGGAAAGGAGGGGCAGCCTAGCCCCCTCCTGGAGCCATTAATGGCCCTGGGGACCACCCTCCAGGTCCGGCTCCCTATGTCCCAGGGTGCCACCTCCAGGACATAGCGGTTTGCTCTCACTTGGCGGGAGCTTTGACAGCTCCTGCCAAACAAGAGCAAACAGTAAGTCTGCTCCCAGCGGGCAGGAGCAAGAAACTGTTCCTGCGTGCTGGGAACAGACTTTTCATCTGTTTTCCTGCCAGCTGTAAAGCGAGCAGGATAACAGAGGAAAGAGTTGCTCCTGCAGCAAGGGTGCAGCATTTTTGGCTGCTCCCTATGTGCAGGAGCAATGCTAGCTCCCACCGGAGCAGGGGAGCTGGCAGGGACCATAGGGCATTGGACCTCTCCCGCAGTTCAAAAGAGTGCTCACTGGGTGCCCTGGGTGAGCAATAGAGCACCCAGCCTTGGTTTGCCCGGCCCCGAGGTATGGAGCCCCGGACCCAAAATCAGACTCAGGAGGGGGGCCTCACATACCCCTCCCCACTTTAAATGTCTACAAAACTGTGGACTCTTGTTGGATAAAGGGCAAAATGACGATCTGATGCTCATTTCACAGAAATTAAACCTCAACAGGAAGCACTTACACAAATATAAACATAGCAGGTGCTCCAAACGAAGCTCCTCTTCTGTAAAGAACAAATTATCCTAACTTCCTGGGCTTGATGAGGGCAAACCAAGTGTGTTTTCTCTGCAATTCCACATTCAAAAATGATCTGAAATGCTTTGTGGAGGTAAAGCATTGTTGATCTATCGGAGGAAATCAGTATTGATTGTGACAGGTGGGTTATTTCTTGGTCCCTCCTGGTGAGAGCTACAAGTATGCAAATGTGTAAATGACTTGGAAGCTCCACCTGTTTGGCCTCACCTATCCACCTCAGTAGTATGCAAATAGTTTCCTGCCTTTTGCCAGGATGATGGACAGCCTAACAAGAGGCCCCTAGTGCGTTTCCCGCCAATCTTTGTGACGCGTTCTTGATGCCGAGGAATATGAGAACATCTCCACCAAATAAATAAGCACTTACTTCATATAATTAAGAGGAAGGCCCCTAGTTTGGTGCAGATTTGCCTCTTTGTAGTTTTGTCGTCTTCTCTATGGAAAGATTCATGTTATCACAGATTTCTGGACAAAGATGCACGAGGAACAATCACATTGCCAAAATACACAGAAGACCCCTGGAGACATTTCCTTGTGAACCATTATGCAGCTGTAGTGTATAATACAGACTAGAAAATTACCCACCAGGTAGCACTTACTAATTAACCAGCAGAAAGTACTGCAGTTGGGTAGACATTTTGTGCAAAATTGTGGACTCATTTTGGATAAACAGGCAGGTGAAGTTATTTTCTGGCACTGGTGCACTTGCAAATAAAAACCTAGCAGGTGCCCCAGTTGATGCTCCACTTCTGTAAAGGACAAATAATTGTAGTTTCATTGGGCTTGGCAAAGGCAAAACGAGTGTGTTTTCTCGGCAAATCCATAATGAAAAACAATCTGAATTCCTTGGCAAAGGTGAATGCATCATTGATGTATCAGAGCACAATCTGTAGTGACTGTGACAAGTGGGTTATTTCTTGGCCTTTCCCAGTGAGAGAAGAGTCCATGGTTCTCCCTTTAAATGACTAAGAGTATGCAAAAGTGCAAACTCACCTGGAGGCAACACCCTTTGTCCCTGCCCTGTCTACCTTAGTAGTATGCAACTCACAGATCTTTACAGCCACTCGCACACCCATAAAACCTCTCACACACCCACTCACACACCCACACAGCCACTCACATTCCCACTTACAGATCCATACAGCCACTCACACACAAACTCACAGACCAATGCAACTACTCACACAGCCACTAACAGACCCTTACACCCGCTCACACACCTACTCACAAAGGTTACAGGTAACAGGAAATACATTTTAAAAACCTTCGAAATTCATTAAAAAAACAAAGGTTACAGGGATGTTATATTCAGAAAATAACCATAAAAAACCTTACTAATTAACTGAAAAAAAACAGATGTTACAGGGACGTTATAGTTAGGAAATAGAATAAAAACCCCTTTAGAAATTCACTGATAAAAACAAAGTTTACAGGGACATTATAGTTAGGATCAGATGTCACTTGTGCAAAACCATTGAAATGCAACAGTTCTAGTCATCTGAGCTAACTATAACTTACACCCCTGCAATGCTCTGCTGATGACATCACATATTATATCCCTTATGACATGGTCAATGACATCACTGATGACATGTTAAATGGCATAACTGATGACATCATCTAGAGAACCACTCACACACCCACTCAACTCTCATAGAACCTCTCATGCACCCCCCAACAAACCCCCACAAGCACTCACATACCCATTCACAGACCCATAAACCTACTGGCACACTCACTCACTCACACACACTCACTCACTCACTCACTCATTTAGCCACTCACACAGCACATACAGCCATTCACACAGCCACTCACAGAGCCATACAGCCACTCACACACTCACAAAACCACTCACACACCTGCTCACAGATCCATACAGCTACTCACACACCCATACTACCACTCACACACCCACACTGCCACCCACACAACCACTAACTCATCCATTCAGCCACTCACACAACCCCTCACTCACCCATAGAGCCACTCTCTCATCCATTCACTCATCCACAAAACCACTTACAAGCCCATTCGCACATCGATACAAGCACCCACACTCCCTTCCACTCACCTATACAGCCACTCACACAGATACTTACTGTGCAAAACAGCCACTCACACACTAACCCACTTACCCAGACACCAGCTCAAATAGCCACTCACTTATCCATACATCCACTTACACACCCAGTTACTCATCCATAGAACCACTCACACATCCACTCAGACACCCATACAGCCACCCTCACACACACTCACCCACCCATAGAACCACTCAGTCACTATACAGCCACTAACACACACACACACTTTCTCACCAATGCAGCCACTCACACAGTCACGCACTCACCCACACAGCTACTCACACACCCACTTATTCACCCATACAGCCACTCACACACCCACTCCCACACTGATACAGACAGTTACAGTGCCACTGAGATAACATATATTAGAAATAGTATCACTCATTAGTAGTACAAGAAGAATAGTAATTTAACTTATGCAGGAGCTAAGTCTATATCTTTAAGTCTCAGAAACGTTTACGAAACCCTTGCATTTACTGGATAATGTCATCAGTGATGTCATTTGAGATGTCATGAGTGATGTCATCAATGAAGTCACTGACCATGTCATAAGTGATGTAATATGTGGGATCATAGGCAGTGCGGGGGAATATGTTAGAGTTACCTCAGGTCAATTTAACTGCTGAATTTCAATATTTTTTGTACAAGTGATATCTGAGCCTAACTATAACGTCCCTGTAACCTTTGTTTTTTTCCCAGTGAATACATAATATGAATGATTTTTTGTAAGCTGGTGCCATGATAGATCCATGTGATCATTTTAATCTGAAATGTGTTTTGATTAAATACCAGTAAGGCACATAAGTTAAAATTAGCACCTTCGGTACAAACATGCAACATATTTTGTAAGCTAAGATAAAACACCATGCTTGTAACATACCTCAGTGGTTAAAAATGTTGCACTGTAATTTTTTTGCTTTTATCAAGATAGGTCAACACAGAGCACTTTTCCAACATAGAATTTTGTCTATTTCTCGCACTCACTCGAATGTAAAAAGGAGATCGTAACAAGCTCCACCAATTGGCCATAAGGCACTGATATGATGGTTATCACTCACCTCAAAATTTACATTAAAAAGGAGTAGGCTTCATTTGTGCACATTAGATGAGAGGACGCACACACACATACACACACTAATTTGGGTAATATATTTTCATATGTAAATAGAGTCAAAGTTTTTCATCAAGCTTGCAATTTCTCAGTTTTCTTTGTTGGTACTTTCGAGTACCTTATTGTTTGTTTTTATCTCTTTTGTGTACATGGCTCAAATTAAAGTCCCTTCAAATCAGTTCAGGGAATTCCACCATTGCCACCATAATATCTTTACAGGGCATTTTGCAGTCACAATTAGAGTCATTCAGTTTTGCTGGGGATTTATTTTAGATAAATCTTCACTAGAGTTTTAATCTCTGACCTCAGCAATACTTAGAAAGAAAATTGACAAGCACCTTGCCATGCTTCTGGAATTGTGTATAATGATCATGCAGCCTATCAAATATTTAACAACTTATTGTCTTCTCCTTGGACGTTTCTTGCTAGATAGATAATTTTCTCAGCTGTCGGTTTTCTCAATACAAGATTTGACATTAGCCAAGACCTTTTGTTTTTGAAGAATATTATATGCTATGCTTACTTAGTAATGGGACGTTCAGTGAGGCCCTCGTCATCCACTGGTCTGCTGTAGTGTCATCTAAATGATGCTTCTACCAACCACTGCGTACAGACATGGTCAGCCATTGCATAACCTGACTCTGAGTGTGGGTATTCTACTCTAGCACAATGTGCACACCCACAAAATAAGTAATCTCCCTCAGTACCAAGGACTACTGGGACAATGGGTGCTTCTACATAAAATAATATGTATATTGGCTGTTTACAATTTTTTTCGTACAATGTGATACTTCATGCAAATCCCGTTCGCAAACAAACTAAGCATTCGCAACTCCAAAACATTAAAAACCAATACCAAACCTATTGACGTCGCAAATCCTTGTTTCTGGTTTAAATTAAGTTCATTTAAATTTCAAGAGGAAGATTTATGAAAGTAATCATTTTTTATAAAGAAAAAGCAGAGCAAAGTGGAACATTGTTTTAAGATTCCTTTTTAGGTAGGTCATATGTTAACTGAAATGATTTTGTATTGAGCCTTCTCCAGCAGTAGCTGTTATTTTTGTTATCCAACTGTATGAATGAACATGTTGACAAAATGCCATTACATTTAAAGAGACAAAGGTCCTAAGCATAAATCAGATAATACAACAATGTAATATAGACCACAATAGGCTCTATATATTTCTTTTCCTTGTCCAGCCGGACAGGGAATTTTAATAGTTTAGGTAAACAAGAATCTTATTTTGATACAAAAACACAGGGATCATCATCAGGACTTAATTAAATATTTGCCACGTTTAATCATTATAGTTAGCCTTTGGCTCATCTATGGAGCATTCAAGGCGCATCAATTGGGGTCAGAAAGACCATTCCCTCCGTCGTATTGAATACGGTTAGTGGGACCGGTGAGCGGTGTCCTCAGAATCCTTGAGTTCGAAAAGGGGGGGTAAAATCCCTTTACGTTGCTGTTGCGCTAACGGATGAACCATTGCAGTTCATGGCACTGCCCAAACCAGCGGATCACTGAATTTCCATGACCGCCCCTGGCACTGGCCATCAAACCACGCCGCAACCCAGAATCGTGCAATTTTTATGATTTTTATGATTTTTATGATGATGATCCCTTGATAATTAGAGCACTGGATCGAAACGTCGACTCCTCCGAGTGGGCATACAGTATATTCAATGTGTATTTGTTGTTGTATGTACCACTTCAGGACATACTGTTAAAATCCTTGACTCAGAACAGTATCCTGTTTGCTCTTCCTTTTGCCTGATACACCCTTTCCTATCACCTTATCCTTCTTTCTTGTTCTCCACGGTACGGCACAGGAGTGTGTTGTACTGCAATGATTTGTATCAAAATAAGATTCTTGTTTACCTAAACTATTAAAATTCCCTGTCCGGCTGGACAAGGAAAAGAAATATATAGAGCCTATTGTGGTCTATATTACATTGTTGTATTATCTGATTTATTCTTAGGACCTTTGTCTCTTTAAATGTAACTGCTACCCATGGTCCATAGCTACCCGCTGGGTCCCCTTGTCTTTCAAAAATTGACAAAATGCCATTATGCACAAGTGGGATATATGGAATTTGTCCGAGTCTGCAGCGAAATCTGTTGTCCCAAAAGCATGGTTCCCATTGTGAATAATGCTTATACAAGAGGAACACTGAATTGTAGCAGTGCGAATTACTTAGATGTTTCACACATTTAAAACGGTAATCTGTGATGCATTTACTTGTCTATCTTTTGTGGGTTCTAATAACCCTTCCCATAATACTCTTGTGAAAAGATTATCCATACACCAGAAATATTTCAAAATATATCCTTTTATTCAAGTTGGTCTTCATACCCCAGCCTGCTAGTTCCAGCATCAGACCTGGCTCCAACATAACAGTTTCTCCTTTTTAATCTACACATTCCAGACTGAAGTTTGGAACCACAGGATTCTAAGGCACTCATGACAGCAGCTACAATGGAAAGGCTTGAGTAACAAATACAGAACATCACACATCTCCCTCCCATTAATAAAGTTAAAGACAAAAATAAAACAAAATGAAGAAAAATATTAAGGTTAAATAACACACAAAAAAAAATTCTAATGTAACTGAACAAAATCTTCTAAATATTTAGGTTTGACACATTGCCTCGCACCGCTATTCCCAATCTCAAACTCCCCTTGTCCTTCTTTACAAGAGTCAGCAACCCTATCTTTGTAAACATTTGAAAGAGAATTAGAAAGTTTTGCAACTCTGTTTTAACTCCACAATCTGTGATCTTCAGTTCTGATGCCATTCTTAAACACTTTAATGACTTTTGTAAGTTGCAGGTACTTAGAACCCTGAGAAGTGGAACCCTTGCGAGGAGTGCAAACTTTGACCAGATCCCCAACCCTCACAACTGTCTCCTGACAGCCTTTCTTTTGCCAAACCACTTTTTGTCCATGCACATCTTTTTAATTTCTTTCTCAACTCTCTCTTCTTCCCACTTCTAAGATGACAAATCAAGAGATTTCATGACTATCCATGATGGACACAACAAAGTACAAGGTTTTCTTTTACGAAATAATTCAAAAGGAGTTCTCCCAGTCATGGAATTAGGAGATAACCTGTAATGTTTTACTTTGTTTTGAACTTCGACCTACCAACACTTTTGATTAGACAAAGCTCTTTGAATAGTCTCTTTGAGTACTCAATTAAACCTTTCAACTATACCGTTTGTTTTTAGGTGATAAAGAGCAGATTTTTTGTGTGTGATACCCCTTTCATCCACAAATGTGCACATTTCTTTGGAGGTGAATTGAACTCCATTGTCAGAGAGTAAGGTTGAGGGAAATCCTTCTTTTTCAAATATATTATCAAGAAAAGTCTATGACATCAACTTGTTTCTACAGAGTTTGTAATTTTGAGCTTGGGCCACCTAGAATATACATATAAATGCACAATTACATACTTATCTACACTGGGACTCAAAATGTTGATAACAACCTCTTCCCAAGCTTCTTTGGGAATTCGTCTTAATGTCATAGGTTGGACTCGGGGTTTCAAGATTTTATCACTCCTGCTGCACTCACCACATTCTTGCACAATTCTCTCCATTCAAGGTTACCGGTATGCTTGCCTAAGAATTTCCTTTATTTTTTAAATGCCTGGATGACTCTCATGAGCACAATCTACCAATTGTATTCTTAAATTGGTTGGGGGATTCAGTCCGGTACCCCTCATCAAAAGACCATTTTGAGATGCCAACTCATCTTTTACTCGAAAGAAACCGCTGAGGGCTTCCTCCGTTCTTGCGTGTTTGTGCCAATCACCAGCCATTCCATTCAGTACAGCTTGGAGCGTAGCATCTTTTGCAAGTTCACTTACCCATTCATCCTTTTAGATTGCGCTCTGATTAACAAGACAAACCAAATATTCATCGAACTCTCTAAACTCGTCTTCTTGTTCCTCATTCGTAAAGACATTTCCAACAATCAAGCATGAACAGAAATCAGCCAAATTATTCTTTGTACCTGGGACATATACTACGCACAACCCAATCTCTTGGAGAGCCCCTACCCATTTCCTTATTCTGGAAGGGATGTTGTCTAGCCATTTGTTTTTCAAAAATCTCTCCCAACGGTTTATGATCAGTTTTGATGGTAACCTTGCAGCCCCACAATAATTTGCAAAGTTTTCTTATCGCCCATAATATCCCCAGAGCGTCCATCTCCACCACTGAATAATTGAATTCTGCTCATCCTAAACTTCTGGATAGGGACAAAATAGTCCTTTCTACACCTTGGTGTTCTTGTAACATGACTGCCCCTAAACCTGACGAACAGGCATCTGTCATAACAATAATCTCATGACCTGGTTCGAAACTACTCAAGCAGGTGGCTTTGGACAAAAGCTGTTTAACTAGAATACATTCTTTCTCACATTCTGGATTCCAATTGAAACTTGTTCTCTTTTTTAAAACAAACCTCATGTTATGTGTTCTGTGTGCAAAACTGGGTACGTATTTAGCATAGTATTCAGTCATGCCTAAAAACGTAACTACTTCCTCCTTGCTGCAAGGACTGGCCATACCAATGATGGTGTTCATTAACTCCCTTTTCGGTTGAATGCCTGAGTTTGAGAGTTTGTGTCCCAAATACTCAATATCAGTGAGATTTAATTTACATTTCTTGGTCTAACGTGTAAGGCCAGTGGCTTCCAGAATTCTTACAACTTCTCTTACTCTTTTGTCATGTTCATCTATGTTGTATCCAACGACCAGTATGTCATCCAGGTAGATTTTAATTCCCTTGACATCTTTAAAAATATACTCCATCATTATTTGAAAGACTGCTGCAGCTGATATGAGTCCAAAGGGAACTTAAAGTTCTCAAATAGAGTTATGAACGCCGTCAGATCTTGGGAGTCAGGATGCAGCTTTAATTGAATAAATGCTGAAGCCAAATCTATGGAAGAGAAGAATCTGGCCCGTTCCAAAAGAGACAACATCTCGGAGATGTTGGGAAGGGGATAATGAACTACAACAACACATCTGTTTAATTCTCTTAAATCTATGCAGAGTCTGGATTCACCATTGCTCTTAAGTGTCATGACTACCGGAGCCAACCACTCCAAGGCTTCAACCTCCTTGATAATACCACCACTCAACAGCTTGTTAAGTTCAGCTTTCATATTTTTTTTTTCACTTTGATGGAAACACTCTTACCTTAGTGAAGACAGGTACAGAATTTCATAAAATGATTTTGTGTGAATACCTTTTGAACAGCCTAATTGTTCATTTAAGACTTCAGAAAATGTCTTTTCGAAAGAAGGACCACTCAATTCCACTTGACTCAAAGGATCACACTTTTTGCCTTCTCGGTTCTCACGCAAATGACTTAAATACTCTTTTAACTTCACCAATGGATTTTCATTGGGGTCTAGTATAACTCCAAGATCTCTTTGGTGTATCCAGCTAACTAAAGAATCACCCCTCTTGGAGACATATACCTTTACGAAGGTAACTCGATCTTTAAAAGCAATGTTGCTATTAAAATATCCCAAAAGCTTGATGGGTTCACTCCCATAACCTTTAGCTTTGTGTCAGCTTCATGTAAAAACACTTTACTTTTCATATGTTTATCATCTACTTCCTTGAGAAATAGTGTGATTATGGCCCCAGAGTCAAACAACATTCGTACCGGGGTGTCATTAACATGGACTACTTCAAACGGACCAGTATTCTCTCTTCAGAGACCCTTAGTAACATTTCTTCTACTTCATACTCTTTATCACAAACAACCTCTTGAACTTTCCTTTTTTACATATTACTGCGACAACATTTTGATACATGACCCTTATTTTTCTATCTCTTACATGTTGCTCTCCATCCAATGCATTCTTTAAAACTAGCCACATGCCCATATTCCCCACATCTGTACCACGTTCCTTGAAATTACTTTGGGTTAACAGCCTTCTTGTTGTAACCACTCTTGTTATATAGTGATTTACTACTCTCGCTTTTGTTCTGTTGAGGGTTCATGGCATTACTTTGTTTGCTTTTAAAGTTATTGACCATTTCTACATTTGCTTCTTTAAATCCCTCCTCATCCCTTTTTTTGAGTTCTGCTGCACAGGCTTTTGTGTGCTCACACAACTTTACTATGGCAACTACTTCCAATAAGGAGTGATTATCTTTTTCCCAACATGCTTCTTTGACTTTATCTAGAGAACACCCTAACATAAACTCATCTCTTAATCTTTCTTCATAATTAGACCCAAAGTTACAGGTAGATGCTAACTTCCTTAATACAGTGACATAATCTTCAACATTTTCCCCGGCTCTCTGCATACGTTTCCCAAAATGGTGTCTTTCTAATAAAGTTGACACTTTGGGTAAAAGTGTAAATCTAATTTCTTCAAACATATTTCATAATCATTGAGCTCATCCACCTCTTGTTGGGATAACTGTGGAAGATGTTGGAAAATCTCTTGTCCTTCTGGACCTAAACAATGAAGAAGTAGAGACATCTTCCTTTCTGCACTAAGTGAAACACCACATACACGTGAATAATGAGAAAATACATTTTTCCACTGTTTCCAGGGAATGGGTGGTTCACCTGGACTAACTAGAAAAAATGGAGGAGGTGAAATATTTTGCATTATGTTCAGTAGTTTAAGATTAAAATATGTATATTTAGTCTGTCACGTAAGGCAGAAAGTTAGAGCACTTTTTAGATTGTACAAAATTATGTACTGGAGATACACCTGTAAAATAAAAGGTTAGAGAAAACAAATATAAACAAACTGATATTCAGTGTGCCTGTCACTGTAGATATGGAGAAATGACAGCCAAATGAATAAAATGTGCCAGAAAGAGCTTCCTTTGCTATCCACGATCAGTCTTTTAGTGTGTCTATCACTTTTCAGTGTGTCTGTCACTGTAGATATAGAAGAAGAACAGGCAGGCAAATGAGCTAAGTGTGCCTGTCACAGAAGATTTCCTTTTCCTTTCTAAGATCAAAGTGGAACTTTTCCCACATTGGTAAGATCCTCTGGTATAATGAAAAAGAATTGTGTATTATTCCAATAATCTTACATTGAAAGTTCTGCAACAGAGTCTTTTAAGTTGAAAGTTCCGCAACAGAGTCTTTAAATCTATAAGATGGCGATGCATTTTCACCATTTCTGGTGTATGTATAATCATTACAATGGCAACTAGTATATATCCCATCCTCATCACCATTGTAAAGATTATCCATGCACCAGAAATGGTTCAAAATATATCTTTTATTCAAGTTGGTCTTCACACCCCAGCCTGCTAGTTCCAGCTTCAGACCTGGTTCCAACACAACAGTTTATCCTTTTGTATCTACACATTCCAAACTGAAGCTTGGATCCACAGTTTTCTAAGGCACTCATGACACAGGCTACAATGCAAAGGCTTGAGTAAGAAATACAGAATACCACACCAATATGTTAAAACATCTAAATTGTGAAAGCCCCACCCACAAAAGTGTGAAGAAACTCTCTTTCTATATGTTAGACCTGTCAACCATAGGGTGGTCTTCCCCCAATCTTTTTTCTTTTTGCCTCCACATGTTGCTGAATCTTTTTGTTGACTTCGGGACTCTGAGTACTTTACCACTGCTCATCAGAGCTCGAGTGCATGTGCTTCTTCCCTAAACATGTGTGCAATTGGTCTATACCTGATTGGCCTATTTAATTTGCTTGTAAGTCCCTTGTAAGGCTAGTAGGCTGCAGCACTGATTGTGCCACCTACAGAAGTAGACTTTCACACCTGCCCCAGGCCTGCCACTGCAGTGCCTGCATGTACAGTTTACTGTCACTTCAACGTTGCATCTAAAACTACTTGCCAAGCCTTAAACTCCCGTTTTATTACATATAAGTCACCACTAAGGCAGGCCCTAGGTAGCCCTAAGGTCAGGGTGTTATATAAAGGATAGGACATGTACTTTTATGTTTTGTATGTCCTGGTAGTGACAAACAGCCGTTTTCGTTGTTCACTATTGTGAGGCCTACTCCTCAAATAGGTTAGCATTCAAAATTCCTAAATACACCTTTAAGGCGTGGTTCCTGATCAGAGAGTAGCTGTTTTTTCATGTTTCATATGATTGGCATGGTATTGATAAAATGTACTTACTGGTGAAGTTGGATTTAACATTACAGTTTTAGAAATGCCACTTTTAGAAAGTGGAAGTTTCTCTGCACTTACTGCTCTTTGTGCCTGACGGCCTGTCTTCAATACATGTCTGGGGTGGGTGTAGCATTGCCTCTAGACAGCCACAACACAGGACGAATAGGTGTGTCTGCGTACTCATCTAAATGCATCTGCATTCTGATGGCCTTGCCTGGGCAGGATGGAAGGGAGGGGTTAAGACTTCACTTGAATAGGCTGTCTCCTGTCCCCACACAAAGGACTGATTGCCCCATAAATAGCCTGGCAGAAACTACTGGACATAACTTCAGAGAACTGCTTTGAAGTCACCCTCCACATCAAAGGCACTTTTGGATATAAAAGTAATGGGTCTCTGGCCACACTACTAGACTTGTAGTTGAAGCACTGTCAGAAGAACTTCTGTGCTGCTTAAATAACTCAACTGGAATGCTGATCTGGAAGGCCTGCCTTTCTGTTTGTTGCCCTGCTGCTCTCTGACTCTGCTGAAGGAGAGCTGGACTCTGCCTTCCCTCCACGTGATCTCCCAAGGGCATGCCTCCTTTTGCTTGAGACTTAGGGATATGAAAGTCTCTATCCCTGCTCCTTAGCCTGGCTCACTGGAAGTGGCCTAGATACTTGCGACACAGATTTCGGTACATCTCCTGTCTGTGTGCAGCAGAACCGGCGCATCAACCTGGTTGCGGTAATAAAACTGGTGCATCCCATCAGAACCAGCGCTTTACCTCCAGAGATCCATGCATCGGACAGTGCATCGCTGCTGCTGCAGCTTAGTGAAATCAACACATAGAATTGACTGCATGGCAGAATCTGGCGCATTGATGACGTCTCTTTACTCTGGCACCCGTCTAAGGAACTGACGCATCGCCTTCACTGCGTGGAGTAGATCGGCACATCTTGTTGTTTGCAACCAGGAAGGGTACTTAGTTCACCGGGGCCTGCGTGGGTCCTGTAGATGCTCGGTGCTCCATCGTGGTTGGCCCGAACTTTACCTTTGCCCCCGTCCAGCACAACCTAAAGTAATCTTTTTAGTGCTACTTGCTTTTAAGCGCTTTACTGCATTTATTCTTTTAAAATTCAATATCTCAACTTATATGCATTAGATTTTTGTAGTTTTTGTCTTGTTTTGTTTAGAATATAATAATCTATTTTCCTAAACCTCTGAGGAGTCTTTATGTGGTGTATTCATTGTGTTACTGTGGGTTGCAGAAATACTTTACACATTGCCTCTTTAGATAAGCCTGACTGCTCTGTGCCAAGCTACAAGAGCGTGAGCACAGGTTATCTTTTAGTGTTCATCTATCTTACCCGGACTAGAGTGGTGGTTCCTACCTGGCCTCATACCTCAGCCAACCAGGAATCCCATTTCTAAAACTATACCACATTTACATGACACTGTAAAAAATACTGACAGTGATATGCCTGCTCACCAGGATGTTAAAAATAAAAACAACTTAAGCCCCTCCTCGGATCTAAGCCAGAATTCCAAATTGCGCAAAATCACTACATGAGCAAGTTCATGCTTTTGCTATACTCTATTCCAGCCTCAAAAAAATTTAAGGGCAACCAAATTCATATCAGCTGGGCTTCCTAGCCCTTTACTTCTTGTGCTTGAGGAGCTGCAGCTGTTTTTCTTCTCAGCTTCTGTCCTGTGGTATTTTTTACTTCTGGTCTTCTACAGTTCATCTTCACTTGTTTTCACTCCACTGCACATGGAGGTTTGGTGTAGCTAAGAGTTTTTGTTGGCTGAGAGTAAGTTGCGAGAAGACACATACTTGTCCAGGACTGCAGAGAGGTAGTTTAGGGACTATCTGGGCATTGATTTGAAAACCAGTAGCTTTTATGCAGCTTTTAGCTGATAACCAGCCACATTGTTGATGGTACCGTGAGGTGTTCATGTATGTAAAGAAATTGAAGAATCTTTTTGTAGTAACATTTAGAACTTTATTTAGTGATATAAACGAATATCAGGTGGAACCTACAAGCAGAGAGTTTTAGTTGTCAAATTTGCCAAGGACATACGAGGAGGTGAGCATCTTGGGCCCCCTTATACTACCTAATTAATTAAACAGTGTTACACCGGAGCTTAGGAGATCCCCTCTCTGTCTCTTTCCTTGTTCAAATTTACCCATGAATTAGGTTGTTGGTGTCTCCGAGTGCACAGTGAGCAATCGGGTCAAATAAGTGCTCCCCGAATGCGGAGGTGTTGCCTGGTGGGTGATAGAGAATGTGACAGAGTATTGCTCCATCATCTTTAGTCTTTATATTGGTGGTAAGACATTCAAATGTGTTGTACTTGCATAAGTCTATTTCCATGATGGCGATGTTGTCCTTATGAATGATAGCTACCCCTCCCCCTCGTTGATCTTTTCTGTCTTTGTTAATAATGGAAAAACCTGGGGGCACAAGCATGTCTAAGCATGGTGAGGAGAGCTCATTCAGCCAAGTCTCCGTGATGAACGCAATGTCAATATCCTGCGAGAGGATGGCTTCTGCTAGTTCGGTTGCATGCATAGAAGCCGATCTGCAGTTGATGAGCATGCAGTTGGTGGAAAGCTCTTTTTTGCTGGGGTTCTTTCCCCTGGACGCCCAAGGTAAGGTTGTGAGGAAGGGCGGTCTAGGGGGTTTCGTGAAAGGATGGTCTCTTCGGAATCCAGTGATCACTTGGATCTTGGATTTCAGGTAATCAGTAGGAGGTGCATCGTACAAAGAGGCTAGATCGGCTACTTCTTTGTAAGACATTGCAGCTTTGGTTCTAGTGGGTCTTCAAGTCATGAGCTCAATTTCGGTATTTATGCGTCTCTGTAGCCTAGGAGCGAGGGCTGTGTTTCCTAAGGTTTTCTGTGACAGGGCCTCAGTGTCCGTTCTTGACGGTCTCTGTATCCATGTCGCGGGGGTCGCTAAGGGCCTTGTAGGGCAATTAGGGTGGTTGGAGCTGGACGGAGAGGGCGCCCTGGGAGGGGATTGCTGGGGCATTCGGGCCTTGTTGAGGCTTTCATTCAAGCCTGGGGTTATCATTTCTAGCTGGCTTTCTAGTGAAGCGAGATACTGCGCCATGATGTCGTGGGCAGGGGTGAAGGGATCTTGGGTAGGGTCGCCCTGTGCAGTGTAGGTCATGTTTAAGTTATGTTGCCTATTACAACATGTGTAGAACATGTTGTCTCCTTTTGGGACCCTGGGAGGGGGGTGCATTGGGTCATGACATGGTTTCGACCTCCTGAGGTCTGCGCGAGTACTAGTGTGATTAAAGGTTGATGTCCGCAGGGCGGGGTCGTGGTGTTGAGGTGGGTGGATCAAATGAGGAAGTTGAGTTTGACGTTCCTCTGGGAGTTACAGAACACGATTTGTGGAGGCCCTGGAGTGGGAGGTGACTCGGGGGAGGCGGGAGGTGGAGGCATAGGGCGAGGTGGTGATTGTTTGTTTTTTCTGGTGAGACCGGTTATCTGTTGGTGGGAGCTGGGTAAGGAAGGGTCGAGACAGGTGGAGGAGAGCGGTTCGGAGTCTGGGGAAGAGGGCGTCGAAAGCCTCTAGGTTCTCATTGTTTGCCTGTATCAGGATTGTGCTGTTAGTGTAGATGATTGACAACAAGGGGTGGTGATGGACAGAGTCTCTGAATTAAGCAGAAACTCTCACCCAGTCAAGAGATCAGGGCTAGATCCAACACCGTTTTTTAGCTCACTGCATCATCCCAGTTTCAGAACCTGGCTGTATGCAAATTAGTCTGTTCCTGTCCCAGTGCATGATGGGAACAGGGCAAACCAAACTACAAAGCCAATTCTTACACTGGAAAGGAAACAAGCTACCGGGGACCGGTTTCTGGCATTTCAGCCTCTTCGGCCCGGCTTGCTTGAATCCTGATGGTGCAGTGAGCAAGGGACTCATGTCTGAGCATACCCTTCCACGCTTAGGGTGGACAAAATAATTGACAACAAGGGGTGGTGATGGACAGAGTCTCTGAATTAAGCAGAAACTCTCACCCAGTCAAGAGATCAGGGCTAGATCCAACACCGTTTTTTAGCTCACTGCATCATCCCAGTTTCAGAACCTGGCTGTATGCAAATTAGTCTGTTCCTGTCCCAGTGCATGATGGGAACAGGGCAAACCAAACTACAAAGCCAATTCTTACACTGGAAAGGAAACAAGCTACCGGGGACCGGTTTCTGGCATTTCAGCCTCTTCGGCCCGGCTTGCTTGAATCCTGATGGTGCAGTGAGCAAGGGACTCATGTCTGAGCATACCCTTCCACGCTTAGGGTGGACAAAATAATTGACAACAAGGGGTGGTGATGGACAGAGTCTCTGAATTAAGCAGAAACTCTCACCCAGTCAAGAGATCAGGGCTAGATCCAACACCGTTTTTTAGCTCACTGCATCATCCCAGTTTCAGAACCTGGCTGTATGCAAATTAGTCTGTTCCTGTCCCAGTGCATGATGGGAACAGGGCAAACCAAACTACAAAGCCAATTCTTACACTGGAAAGGAAACAAGCTACCGGGGACCGGTTTCTGGCATTTCAGCCTCTTCGGCCCGGCTTGCTTGATCTCTTGACTGGGTGAGAGTACTCTGCTTAATTCAGAGACTCTGTCCATCACCACCCCTTGTTGTAAATAATTTTGTCCACCCTAAGCGTGGAAGGGTATACTCAGATGTGAGTCCCTTGCTCATTGCACCATCAGGATTCAAGCAAGCCGGGCCGAAGACGCCTGAAATGGCAGAAACCGGTCCCCGGAAGCTTGTTTCCTTCCCAGTGTAAGAATTGGCTTTTGTAGTCTGGTCTGCCCTGTTCCCATGATGCACTGGGCCAGGGACAGACTAATTTGCATACAGCCAGGTTCTGAAACTGGGATGGTGCAATGAGCTAAAAAACGGTGTTGGATCTAGCCCTGATCTCTTGACTGGGTGAGAGTACTCTGCTTAATTCAGAGACTCTGTCCATCACCACCCCTTGTTGTAAATAATTTTGTCCACCCTAAGCGTGGAAGGGTATACTCAGATGTGAGTCCCTTGCTCATTGCACCATCAGGATTCAAGCAAGCCGGGCCGAAGACGCCTGAAATGGCAGAAACCGGTCCCCGGAAGCTTGTTTCCTTCCCAGTGTAAGAATTGGCTTTTGTAGTCTGGTCTGCCCTGTTCCCATGATGCACTGGGCCAGGGACAGACTAATTTGCATACAGCCAGGTTCTGAAACTGGGATGGTGCAATGAGCTAAAAAACGGTGTTGGATCTAGCCCTGATCTCTTGACTGGGTGAGAGTACTCTGCTTAATTCAGAGACTCTGTCCATCACCACCCCTTGTTGTAAATAATTTTGTCCACCCTAAGCGTGGAAGGGTATACTCAGATGTGAGTCCCTTGCTCATTGCACCATCAGGATTCAAGCAAGCCGGGCCGAAGACGCCTGAAATGGCAGAAACCGGTCCCCGGAAGCTTGTTTCCTTCCCAGTGTAAGAATTGGCTTTTGTAGTCTGGTCTGCCCTGTTCCCATGATGCACTGGGCCAGGGACAGACTAATTTGCATACAGCCAGGTTCTGAAACTGGGATGGTGCAATGAGCTAAAAAACGGTGTTGGATCTAGCCCTGATCTCTTGACTGGGTGAGAGTACTCTGCTTAATTCAGAGACTCTGTCCATCACCACCCCTTGTTGTAAATAATGTTAGTGTAGATGGTCACAGACGTATTCCCCCCCTTGACGAGCGAGTAGGGAGCGAGGTTGTTAGTTTGCAGCTATGCAAGGTAGTTGTGGTTTTAGAGATGTAAAGTTGTGTTCTGAAAGTGGTGTTTCAGTGATCTGGTCTTTCAGTATAGAAGATTAAGTCCATATTAATCTGTCCTTTGGAGGAGCAGTGGTATGTGTCCGTAAATAGAGTTTCTTTGTGTTGTCTAATCATTCTCTGGTTGAAATTTCTTCTCGCTTTGAGAGAAAGGTTGGGGGGAAGCTAATAGTGAATGCGTTTGCGCTGTGAGGTTTCAGGTGGGTCGATATGGGTTTGTTGGAGTACATTGGTGTGCCTGGTGACATTGTAGGATTTCTAAAAGAGGGGGGACCGTGCATCTGAAAGGAAGTCTAGGACAGTTGGTGTGTTTTGACAGATCGGCTGGGGGTGAGTCAAAAATTGTCGCCTAAAGTTGGATCAGGGAAGATGAGTTAGCAACTGTGCAACCCCTTATTATCCTGCCAGTGATGATCAGGGAGTATTGACTTCAGGAAGCCACTATTTTGGTGTCAGGCATCCGATTCGGGTTTGGAATGGTCTGAGCCTCCTTAGTTAGGGTTATCCGGCGTCCTTGATTTGCCCATACAGTCTCGCTTTTTCACCTTGTCGCGGCTGCTTTCAGTGAATGTAGCTTCTGTCCCAGTTTTCAGAGAGGGTTCACTGAAAACTGTGGGGGGTGTATGTTTTTATTGTACCCGGCAGCAGGGATACTTAGCAGTTGTTTCGAGAAAGCAGTTAGATTAACATGTAAAACTGTAGTCCTTTTACTATTTTCTTGAAATGTCCCGGTTTTTGACATTAAAACTCTGGTCACCCTGGAACACTCACTATGTGGGTTTGTTTTCACGTTGAGGGAGCACATCAGCGGGGATGAGTCAGTATATTGCTCAGTCTCTTGATGTGGGTGCGTTCAATGTGACGACCAGGGCCGGACTGGCTACCGGGCATTTTGGCATTCTGCAGAGCTGGGGGCTGATGTCACTGCGGTGGGGGTTATTTTCATAGATGAAGACCTGCGTGTGCTTCGAAATCAACAATGCAAAACGAATTTCGTTTTGCACACGCAGGTCCCCATCAACGAAATCAGGCCCCATCTCTGTAGAATGTCAAAATGCCCGGTAGCCAGTCCGGCCCTGGTGACGACGAGGGCGGCCATCTTGGAACGGGCAAAGTGCTTTGAGCACTGGAGAATGAGAGGACCAAGAGGCTGCGTGGAGGCAAGGTTCTTCTTTATTATGGGCAGTAGGCTGTATTTAATGATCCTATCTTTAAATAGATGCGGATCGCCGCGAGTCAAGAACGGCCAGCTTGAGGATGGAGGAGTGAGGCTCCGTGTAGGTCTTGCGCACTATTTTACAGCCGTCCCAGGTCTTCTCTGGTCTGCTAGTGGGAGTAGGAGACCTCGGTCAGCATCGTTGGGGGCCCCAGAGCTCAGCGGGCCCTAGAAATCAGTGTGGGAGGGGGCTGTGGGTTGAATAGTGGCGTCCATTTTAAAGACAGTCATTGTACCTGGGGGATGCTGCTCCATGGAGATACATCGCGGAATTCACTCCGGTTCGGTTCCTGAAGGCCATGCCAAGGAGTGGACACTCGTCAGGTATGGGGTCTTGTGTGTCCAACGCGGTGCTGATCTGAGAGCGCTTGATGGGTTCCTTCGCGATGGAAATCTTGTCAGGGCTGCTTGGCGAGGTGGTCTTCCAATGGTTCTCTTCCTTCCTGCACAATCGCACTCACAAAATAAAAATCTAAAACTTTGCATCCGACCTTCAACCAGTCAACAAGGGAGTCTCTCAAGGCTCAGTGCTGTCCTCGCAACTCTCTAACATCTACATTGAACCCCTCACCAAACTACTCCAAAAAGCCAACATCCGCTTCCATCTTTATGCTGATGATACCCAGATCTACTTGGAAACCGCCTCCATCAGAGACATTCAAAGACTCAATGACGTACTGAGAGATGTTCAACACTGGCTGTCATGTAATCACCTTAAACTAAACCCCGACAAAACCAAGATACTCCTCATCTCGAACAAGGAGGAGAACCCCCAAATTGCTGAATGGCTAAAAGCCATCGATGCGCTCAACGGGAATCTCACCCTAGCCGACTCTGTCAAATCACTAGGCATCACGCTAGACCCGAAACTGGACATGACCAGACAATTCAAGAATTCTTCCAAAAGCGCTTTCCTTAACCTAAAACTATTGAACAAAATAAAACCTTTCATTCCGCCCAGTGATCTTAAACAGGCCACTCAAGCACTGGTGCTGTCAAGACTGGACTATGGGAATGCAGACCACGCAGGAATAGCAAAATCACATCTGCCTCCCATCAAAACAACTCTGAATGCGGCAGCCAGAATGGTCACCGAATCAAGAAATTCGACCATATTTCTCCTGCACTTAGAGAACTTAAGTGGCTCCCAGTCGAAATGCTTAGCTTCAAAACAGCCTGCCTCTCACATAAAGCCCTACACACCGGCAAACCCAAATATTTGGCGGCCAAACTCAAAAAAGCGGGTTAGGCCAGGAACCTCAGAAGCTCAAACTCCCTCCTTCTCATCCTGCTAAAAACTCGAAAACAAAAAACTGCGGCACGATCCTTCGCCGTGAGCGCACCTAATATCTAAAACTCTATTCCCCCTCACATCAGAACCATTCCCTCTTTTGTAAAATTCAAAAGCCAACTCAAAATCCTGTTCCTCGACCGCTCCCTAGGGAACCTATAGGAACAGTCGGAGAGGGGAAGCAGACACCTCACACTGCTTCGATTCCTTGTCCCCAAGACTGCGAAGCAGATCTCCCAACCATCGTCCTGCACTGTTAATGTGTTTTTCTTTTTTGTTTTGTTTTTTGTGAATCTCAATGTATCTGTTGTAAAGCGCTCCGATACCCTTGGGTCAGGCCGGCGCCATATAAAACTTCTTAAATGAATAAATACATATAAATCAATACCCTCTAGATTGAACTATTAATGTGCGAAAACTCCAGGCTAAGGGACTTGACAGGATAAGGGAATATCCTCTTCATAACCACCACAATTGCCATTTATGTATCTTGCCTTGTAGTCTTCAACAACTAGCATTTATATATTTATTACCTTCTCCTTAACTCAAAAACCTGAGTTCTGTTTTCATGATCTCTATTACTGCTGCATATCTCTCACTGTTAGTTATGTGCATATTAACTGATAGAGGTGCTCTCAAATACAATTAAACTAAGTGCTGTTCATGCATAATGTACTCTATCCTATTGTGTTTCATTCTGTACCCTAACACAGAGAGATCAATTTAGCGTTATTATAAATCTTGTTCCTGGCCAGTACTCTATTCACCACCCATTAATGCATGATCTGAAGCCACCACGACCATACATATCACCTATTACTACTAATCTTGTACCTTTAAATTCTCTGCATCTTGACTCAAATATGCCTTGAAAACCTGCTTCTCTCCATGCTTAGGATGTGCTGTTATGTTATGTTATGTTAAAGCAACTTATATAGCGCTCAGCTGCCCCAGCAAAGGGGCGTCCCGGCGCTTCCAGCAGCTAACAAACAACTGACTACGATGGAGCTTAGCAAGACAATATCCAGAAAATTTATTTTAGGGGAAAAAGTTGAGTTTTAACTGCCTTCCTAAAATCCAGCAAGCCTGTCACTTCTCGTATGTGTGTCGGTATCGAGTTCCACAGCTTTGCTGCCAGATAGCGGAAGGAACGTCCTCCCGCTCGGCAGCGTTTCACCCGCGGTACCCTGACCAAGTGTTGTCCCGCAGAGCGTAATGCACGAGTAGGGACATACGAGGTCAATAGGTTAGAGAGCATTTTGGGAGTGGCGAATTTCAGAATTTTAAAAGAGAGCCATAATGTCCTAAACTAAATTCGCTGAGCCATAGGGAGCCAGTGGAGCCTCCGGATGGTGTCAGTGATGGAACAGAACCGGGGAAGGCCCACTAGGGCTCTGACTGCCGCATTTTGGATGTGCTGCATCCGAGTAATCTCAGCTTGATTAGCTCCCAAAAGCAGGGAGCTAGCGTAGTCCAATCGAGAAAGAACAGTGGACTGGACTATCAGCTGTCTAGTAGATGAGTCAAAGAACTTTAAAATAGGTTTAAGACCTCGTAAAATGCCAAAGCATGTAGCAGAAACTTTTTTAGTGTGGAGACAGAAACTAAGAGAGGAGTCCAACCACACCCCCAGGTTCTTGACTTCTCTCTTTGGTTCCGGGGCTTTACCCAAAGCATTAGGCCAACAGTGATCACCCCATAAGTCAGTGTTCTTACCGACCAGCAGAACTTCTGTCTTGTTTGCATTTAGTTGCAAACAATTAGATGTCATCCAGTCTGCCACGGCCGTGAGGCCGCTTTTAAACCTGTTGACATTCAGGGTCGAGCCTTCAGTTAAGGCAACCACCAGCTGCGTGTCGTCCGCATATGAGACGATAGTGAGGTCCCATTGCCTGGCGACAGCAGCTAGTGGCTGAACATAAAGATTGAACAATGTGGGGCTCAGTGCCGAGCCTTGGGGGACACCCTGCTCAATAACATGCGCCTGAGATAAGAATGAAGGGGTGGAGACACGGAAGGACCTCTTGGTCAGAAAAGATCTGAACCAAGCAAGGGCCAGGCCAGTGATCCCTGCCTCCTCAAGACGGTGAAGCAGAACCTTGTGAGAGACTGTGTCAAAGGCGGCACTGAGATCCAGCAGGATCAGTGCCGCCGTTTGACCATGGTCGAGAGTGGTCCGCAGGTGTTCCGTCATGGCCAGGAGTGCGGTCTCTGTACTATGACTGGCACGGAAGCCATGTTGCGTTGCATCCAGAGTGTTATTGGAAAGCAGAAAGTTGGTAAGTACGATGTTAGCATGTGCTTCCGCGACCTTTGCTACCCAGGGGAGGAGAGAAAAAGGCCTAAAATTTTCAGGCTTCATAGGATCTAAACTGGGTTTTTGGAGAATGGGAGAGACCCACGCCTGTTTCCATTTCGCCCGGCACAATAGCGGATGAGAAAGAGGCATTGATTATCTGGTGTAACGGTGTCATGCAGAGCAGGGAGGATTCTCTGAACTGAGCAGGCTTGAGTGGGTCGGCAGGAGAGCCGGATTTGATTTTCACAGTCAGCCTACTAAGTTCCTGAAAAGAGATCTCCGGGATAACCATCAAATTGGAAGCCGGGTCTGGTCTAGTGGAAGTGAGTGGGAAAGAAGTAGTCATGGGAGGAAAGGATCGATAAATTGCATGTACTTTCTCCACGAAGAAGGAGGCTAGTTCTTCACAATGGAGTTCAGAGGTAGGTATAGGCACCGAGGTTTTCTTAGCACTGAGATCTTTAAGAAATTTAAAAATGAATTTGGCAGGATTAGGGCTCAATTTGATCTCAGAGGCATAGTACGCCGTTCGTGTCCTGCAAATGGCTCTCTGATATGATTTAAGATCAGCCAGGTAATACACTTTTTTCCGTGATCTTTTCATTATTGGACTTAATGGTGAATATCACCCAACTTTCTAAATTATCCTGTATAATCGAATTATACTGTCCCACCTGTAGATGTTTTTACCGCCTGGTTAAGCTCTGTTAATATAAATTATTTATAATGTTAATATTTCCTTTCATTTGCCTAAATTTAAAAGCAAAATTTTTTTTTTAACTTCTTTGTCTCCAAACCTGCCCCCTGATTAACTAAGTATGCGTATATACCTTTGTGAATCTTCCCTTCCCTGGATGAAACTACCATCTTTCGATGGTCGTCTTCTGACTACAACTACCTGCGGCTACTCCATAGTTGAATAAAATCAAGGGTTCACAGATATAGTGAGTACATCTTACTCTTTTAATCTTCATTATGCAAAAGTGGGATATATGGAATTTGTCCGAGTCTGCAGCGAAAGCTGATCTCCCAAAAACATGTTTCCTGTTGTGAATAATGCTCAGACAAGAGGAACACTGAATTGTAGGAGTGCAAATGAGTTAGATGTTTGACGCATTTAAATAAAAAATCTGTGACACATTTACTTTTCTATCTTTTGTGGGTTCTAATCAGCTTGTGATAAATTGTCATGTTGCCTTGAGCCCCAATTAAACTTAAGCCCTTTTTGACAGCTTTCTGTTACATGGCTCGGATATACCAGGGCTAGAAATTAACGATCCCTGCAGGTTAACAGGGATGGCAAGTTATTTCTCCTTGAATATGAGAAAACATTTCTTGGCCAATGGGTTTTGAATGGGGCCAGGGTGGCCAGGGACATTCTAAGGATTTTGGGGACCCTTGGCCAAACATATTTTGGTGGTCCCTGCGAAGCACAGATTTGAATTTATGATCCAATTTCAGCTCTTTGATGCCTTCTTTGGCCAAGTCAACAACAGTGCAGGGGCACACCCTTCCAAATTCTAAATGTGCTTACATCTAATAATCACGGATAGTGATGTGTGTTTTCAATATTGCAACACAGCAACATCTTACTAATATTACTGCAAATAACCTCCACGTCCCCCTCCCATTGCTCATATGCGAGGGCCTGTTTTGATCTAAAAGAAACTTTTCTTATGGATGTTGCATGAAACATTAACACAACAACTCTCTGCAAAATGTCTGTTACAGGCTCTCACAAATCGCCCATTTTAAAAATAAATGAAAGGAAAACGGAATTTAAAACAATCTGTTTAAGAATTGCTACTGCAGAACAAAGCTGGCTCTATCAATGGCACCCCTGAAAGGCTGAGGCCCTGGGCCAGAGGCCACTTTGCCCATGCCTTAAGCTTTACTTCAGCTGGATGAGCTTTTGCCATGCTGAAGTATGAGGGTGGGAGGGGGTCCAGAGGCAGCACCTGCCCGCAGCGCCTCACAAGTCCGTTGCCTTGAAGTTTGGAATTATTGAGTCTAAAGTTTGAGGCACAAAAGTTTCGAACCGGAAGCACTGGAAATCTTATAGTTGCCCAGTGACGTATTCCCTTTGGAGATATCACTTAAGGCAACTGGTAAGCAGGGCCCTAGTGTCCAAGTACTGATTTGTGTGCAGACTCTTGTATGCACCCAACCCAGGGACAAATACAAAATGGCTGAAGGGGGATTGCTGAAAGCTCATGTGAATAAGGATCTTCTAAATATAATTTTGGTAAAATCAAAAGGACTTGGCTACTGCCCGACCTAAAAAGAGTTAATTATAGAAAATCCAAAATAAGAAATTATTAAAGTTAGGTGGATGGGACTGCAGAAAAGGCTCGAGTTTTAATTTTAGCAACAGTGTCACCTCTGAACATTCTTCACGAGCAGTTGCTACTTTCATCACTCAACACAGAACGCATGAAAAATGTTGGGTGCCGGTAAAAAGTGGTTTCATCCGAGAGTCCAGGCTGTAAGGGCGAGAGCACCTGGCATCTGAAATGGGCTGGAAATGAAATAAAAAAGCTGTCAGATTGTTTAAAAAAATCAATGTCAAGTGAGCACAAGAGACAAGTTTCACACTTACATGGAATGTGTATTTAGTATGACCACCTGTTCTGTACATGAACATTTTGAGCCACGTTTAGCTATTTCTCGGCAGTCATTTGAAATGCGCCCTCTTTAGGAAAAGATATGCTCCAGAAAAGAAAACAGAACTGTGCTGGATGAAAAAATGACCACTTACAGAGTAATGCTGAATTTAATACAAATAACTTTCTATTAGAACATGGTCAATGTGCTCCAATGTCATTAGGTTCTAGCCGTATAAATAAAATCTATTTTCAATTTAGTAATAATTAAATAAAAGTAATTACACATTTAAAACAAAAATGTTCAGAGCGTTACATCTTGCTCTAAGGGTAGCTCTACACATGAGTAGATATACACATGCAAATGTCCCTTTCAATCAATCAATCAATCAGGTCATTTGTAGAGCGCACTACTCACCCGTAGGGTCTCAAGGCGCTGGGAGGGGGGGGGTGCCGCTACTGCTCGAACAGCCAGGTCTTGAGCTTCTTCCTGAAGGAGAGGTGGTCTTGGGTCAGGCGCAGCTCGGTCGGAAGTGAGTTCCAGGTCTTGGCGGCCAGGTAGGAGAAGGATCTTCCTCCTGTTGTCGCTCTTCGGATGCGGGGGACGGCGGCGAGGGCGTGGTTGGTTGATCTGAGGAGGCGCTTGGGAGTGTAGAAGTTGATCCGGTTGTTGAGGTAGCTCGGGCCTTGGTCGTGTAGGGCTTTGTGCGCGTGGGTGAGGAGCCGGAAGGTGATTCTCTTGTTGACCGGGAGCCAGTGCAGATCTCTCAGGTGTCCGGAGATGTGGCTGCGTCGGGGGATGTCGAGGATGAGTCTCGCCGAGGCGTTCTGGATCCGCTGGAGTCTCTTCTGGAGTTTGGCGGTGGTTCCGGCGTAGAGGGCGTTGCCGTAGTCCAGTCGGCTGGTGACGAGGGCTTGGGTGACCGTCTTCCTCGTCTCGGTGGGGATCCACCGGAAGATCTTACGTAGCATGCGCAGGATGTTGAAGCATGACGAGGAAACGGCGTTGACTTGTCTGGTCATGGCGAGGGAGGAGTCCAGGATGAAGCCCAGGTTGCGTGCGTGGTCCGTCGGTTTGGGTGCGGTGCCCAGGGCGGGGGGCCACCAGGAGTCGTCCCAGGCGGAGGGCGTGGAGCCCAGGATGAGGACCTCCGTCTTGTCTGAGTTCAGTTTCAGGCGGCTGGTCGTCATCCATTCGGCTACGTCTCTCATCCCTTCGTGCAGGTTGGCTCTGGCGGTGGCGGGGTCGTTGGTCAGGGAGAGGATCAGCTGGGTGTCGTCGGCGTAGGAGATGATGTTCAGGTTGTGTTGGCGTGCGATGGCCGCGAGGGGGCTCATGTAGACGTTGAAGAGGGTTGGGCTCAGCGAGGATCCTTGGGGTACGCCGCAGATGACTTTGGTGGCCTCTGACTTGTACGGTGGTAGGCGGACTCTTTGTGTTCTTCCGTCGAGGAAGGAGGTGATCCATTCCAGTGCCTTCTCCTGGATTCCGATGTTGCTGAGGCGCTGTACTAGGGTGCGGTGGCAGACAGTGTCGAAAGCCGCGGAGAGGTCCAGGAGGATGAGGGCCGCTGTTTCTCCGTTGTCCATCAGAGTTCGAAGGTCGTCGGTGGCGGCGATGAGGGCGGTCTCGGTGCTGTGGTTTGCTCGGAAGCCGGACTGTGAGGGGTCGAGGGATCCATTCATCTCGAGGAAGGCGGCCAGCTGTTTGTTGACGGTCTTCTCGATGACTTTGGCCGGGAACGGGAGGAGCGAGATGGGACGGTAGTTCTTGAGGTCGGTGGGGTCTGCTGTGGGTTTCTTGAGGAGAGCGCTGAGTTCGGCGTGCTTCCAGCTCTCAGGGAAGGTGGCGGAGTCGAAGGAGGTGTTGATGATGTCCCGCAGGTGGGGTGCGAGGACAGCGTCGGCCTTGTTGAAGACGTGGTGAGGGCAGGGGTCAGTCGGAGATCCGGAATGGATGGAGTTCATGGTGCGGATGGTGTCTTCGGTGCTGATCGGGGTCCAGGTGCGGAGGGTGGTGGATGGTGGCGTCGTTGCGGTTGTGGCTTGCGTTGGTTGGTTGTTGAAGCTGTTGTGTATGTCCGTGATCTTGTTGTGGAAGTAGGACGCAAGGGAGTTGCAGAGGTCTTGCGACGGTGTGATGTCGTTGTTTCCGGCGTTGGGGTTGGAGAGCTCTTTCACGATGTTGAAGAGTTCCTTGCAGTTGTGTGCGTTGTTGTCCAGCCGGTCCTTGTATGCATTTTTCTTGGTGGCGCGGATCAGTTGGTGGTGTTTCCGGGTGGCGAGCTTGAGGGTGGTCATGTTGTCCGTCGTTGGTTCCCTTCTCCAGGCTTTCTCGAGGGCTCGACAGTTCTTCTTGGAGCACTTGAGTTCGTCGGTGAACCATGGTGTTTTTCTGCTGCAGGATCTGCTGGGCGGGGTCCTTAGAGGGGCGAGTTCGTCCGCGCAGTTGCTGATCCACTTCGTGAGGTTGTCGGCGGCCTGGCTGGGGTTCGCTGAGTTGGCGGGAGGGTGCTGGCTCAGGGAGGCGGTGAGCTGGTCGGCTGTGATCTTGTTCCAGCTTCTTCGAGCAACCTGTTGCTGGAGGTGGTGGATCGTCGTTCTTCTGAAGGTGAAGTGGACGCAGCTGTGGTCCGTCCAGTGGAGTCCTGTTGCGTGGCTGAAGGTGACGTCTTTGCTGGATGAGAAGACGGCGTCGAGTGTGTGTCCGGCGAGGTGGGTGGGGGTGGTCACCAGTTGCTTGAGTCCGAGGTTGTCGAGGTTGTCGAGCAGGGTGATGGTGTTGCGGTCGTTGTTGTTCTCCAGGTGGAAGTTGAGGTCCCCCAGGAGGATGTAGTCGGCGGAGGGGAGAGCGTGCGGGCTGACGAAGTCGGCGATGTCCTCGCTGAATCGTGTGCGCGGTCCCGGGGGTCGGTAGATTGAGCCCAGATGTTTCACCTGACACCATCACAACCTTTGTTGGGCAGATTGATCCAGATGAAGCTTTTCTTCTTCTGGTAATTTTTATGGAGTACAATCTTGAAAGAGGTTGCAGGCAACTCTAAAGGCTTGGTGCTACAGCAAGATAGGATCCACATTCATTGGTTGCTTCTTCCTCCATGTTGATCAACCCTGTTGCCCAGGATGGACTCTTCCTTCTGTTTGGATGATGTGCTTAAAAACAAGGAAGATACACAAAAGAAGGTCAACCTGTCCCCAATGGGAGGGAATGGAGTTTGGTCCCCTCTTACCTGTGCCCGTGCGGCCCCACATTCTTCAACCCAGAGGTGCACACCTTTACACAGTAAAAGAGGCTGTAAATATTGGAAGAGCCTGCCAGACCAGGACAAAGGTAGTTCAGCCTCTAGGCATACAAACATGAGCAATATAACCTCTGTACCGCAACCAGCAGAATCAGGTTCACCCACCTGAGGACAACTTAAAGGTATATGGAGCATGACTGAAAAAATTGCAGGGGATGGAACAGAGATTCAGACATTATGCTCTATCACTACCCAGTCCATACATCTTGGAGGGTTGAATGTAAGCCAGCAGTGATTTTAGAAAAATCAAACCCACCGATCAACCTGGGCAGTTTGTTCTCTTTTGTACTAACTGTACCCTTACCTAGTGGGAACAGTCTAAGCCAGTACCAGTTGGTTCTCCAATACAGTGACTATGCCACCTGTATAAATGTGTGCATTGTTGCGGCCCTCTAATATTTATGGGCAGTATTGAGTTGTGTGTTGCAATCAATTAACTTTTTCTTTAAAATAAAAAAACACTGGTTGTTAATGTAGTTAATTACCTTGCAATGACAAAAAGTACTTATAGTCACCGTCTAGTCTGGAATACATGTTTTGCACTTGATTGCATTTGTCGAGTTTGTTTTGTGCTTTATCAAATATGAGGATGGAACGCTTTGTAAATCTCTCAAATAGACTGTTTGTCTGAGGATGCAAATCACTGGGGAACTTCTCAGCAAGTCAGCACTCACCAAGCATGAACTTCATGCTGACAGACATAGCTGAATCAGTTGTCAGGTGTCACGTTTTTGCGGATCCCCATTGGTGCAAATATATCTCCCAGGCATCGAAATATAACCAAACCTACCCACTGGAGAACCAGTCAAACTCAATCAGCGGTATATAGTTGGCTTCTACAGCCAGTCTCCCTTTGGGAGTACATCAAACCACTTTCCTGGCTCCACGCCAGCAAGGTATAATAGAAGCCATTTAAAGTCATCCACCAGATTAGTTTGCAAAACAGTTGCACAAATACATTGCAGCGAGAAAGACAGCCAAGACTTGTCAGTTATAGAACTACCTTCATTAACTCACACTTCTGGAACTCCTCCAATTAAATGCTTTCCAATCAACACAGTGTGCACTGTATCACCCTAGCAGTTTCACTCTGGACGAGACAGATGCCCAACATCTAGATGGTTTGGTGCTAATCATTGTCTTCCATCTCAAGATTCACCTAACGACTGGTCCAATCCTAACACTAACACCTACTGTTCAATTAACGCCTCCCTTTACAGCCATCAATGCCTTAAATGTGCAATCTCATATACTTGACCTGTAAAGCGATGCATTACAATCCCGCGATTCCTGAGAGGGACGGAGTGACATGTTCTAGGATGTCTAATCATTAGTAGCTTCGCTGTAGTATGGAGAACAAATGAGACACTATAGCTAGTCGGATTGGGGTTCTGGGCACTGGGGTGTGTGGTTGGTACACCACTATACATCGAGGTCCTGGTTTCCTGCGCATAGTTCTGTATATGTGCAGAATCCCTGCAACATGGTGCACCTAATGTTTGGTCTGGTTCTTATTTGCGAGACACTTGAGTAGTGCTTGTGCTTGTCCACAATTCCCTCGCTTCTGTTTCCGGAAACAGCTGTGATGGTGTAACCTACCCATATTGATGTTTTATAGGTTGTTTTCAAGCTTGATATTCTTGAAAGTTTTTTTTCTTGTACTGTTAACCCCTTATTGCACTGCCATGCATTTAGGTTGTTATTATTTCTTTCTCTGCATGGCTGATGTTGATATTGCGGCACATAGCCGCCCTTCGCTCTGTCATCATTTGATGGAATATGGAGTGCTTGATGCGGGTCTCAACCTTATCTTTGTGGTTGAAACTGATCCAGCTTACCGGTTTGAGGTGTTTTATTCTTGGGTCACTTTTCCGGGCTTTGGATGGAACAGACAATTTGTTCCATGTCTACACTCCTACGGCCCTTCCTAACGTATATCGGCCTCATAGGACTCTTGAAGTTCCGCTAACAGCATGGCAACACCACATTTGGTTTAATGGTGCCCTCCCCCATCCAGTGACTCCGGTCAGTTTGGGCCCTTTATCTATTGATGGAGCCACTTGGCCAGTTTTGGCCGGATACACACCACATCCACGTTATCTAGCAGTTCCAATTGTGGAGCACCACGTATTGCACACCTCCTTAGTTCGGGTGTATAGAGCTGTTGTACAATATGTCTCACACAACCTTCAGATGGGACCACCTGGAGTTGCTGCGCAACCAGCTGGACCTGGCGGAGTGACTATTAGTCCCTTCATGGATAATTTGGTTATGGGCAAGCACCCACAGAATAAGGAAGATTTACCTTATTGGCTTGCTGAGAAATTTGACCATTTGGAGGCGGTATTTACGAATACAACACCTGTGGAAAAACACAGGATTTTGACTATAAGTTTGCAGAAAAACTTAATTCCAGAGATAACCGATTGTAACAATTGGAGTAGGGTGTTCGCAGCGGTGTATGTGGAAATGTTTCGGCACTCCCTCAATGACCGTACTCCTCTCCGTGATTAAGGTGTGTCCAGGATGAGCACGGCCCTGAAGCGGCAGTTGAATTGGGGATGAGGATGGTGGGAGTGTTCGACGTAGTTGCTGATCTCAGATTAGTAAACGTGAAGGGAGATGCAGTGAAATTTCAAGTAGCTAATGCTTTGGCTCTCGTTCCAGAGCATGAGAAGCCACACAAATTGCCAAAAATTATTGCACAGGCTTATAAAACCATTGGCAACAATAGTTTTGGTGTTAAGCCTTTTGCTTAAATACCACCACAAACGCAAACACAACAGAAGTCTCGGTTCCTTTAAAAAAAGAATTGGAAAAATAGGAAACCGGGAAGGCAGCAACAGAAACAGGAGTCACGTGCTGCGTCACCAGCACCCGACTCTTCTCAGCGCACTTATGATTTATACGACCGCGTGAGAATTAGGTCTCCTGACAGGTTTCAGGTTCCTCATCAGCATTCTCCTCGTTCATTACAGGAAACATCAGGCTCACAAGCCGGTGGAGGTGAACGCCAGGATCGCAGCAGAGGTCGGGTGCACCACTAGAACGCGATCAGCCTCGGCAGTCTGACGGCAAGGGAAAACAAGACAACTTTCCTCGTCAGCGCCCACAGTCTCAGAAAAAGAAAGTTGAATCTTTAACAGCGAGATATGCCACAGACGGTGAGAACCCGGCTCCAGAATGTAACATGGGCGGTGGACAGCGCGGCGGAGGTTACCATAGTTCGGCAAGCACTGCGTCCATTTCTGGATGCAGTAGCAACGGACACTTTCATTACAGTTGGAACTGCTGACACTCGAGTGGCTCCCCCTGACAGACTATATAACATAGTTCTTTTACTTGAAGGTGACGTACAGCGTGCCATTAACAGGATTTTTAAAACAAATCTAACTTCTGCATATGACATTTTATTAGCGGAGACTGATCGGCCCCACCTTTTGTGCTTGCAGCTCCTAAAGGGGAGGAGGTGATACTTCCGAGTTTTTCTAAGAACATCTCCAAGGAGCATACAGAGGCTTTTGCAGGAGAGTGGGCTTTGGTGCGTGCACCAGCACTGTACCGTACTCATGTGGGCTAGGATAAAAGATTCTCCACCGCATGAGATACCATTGCGGTCTATGCCACAGCCTCAACCCCAATATCCCCTCGGGCGGGAGGCGAAAGGTCCCGTTTTGGAGATTCTCACTCAATTAGAGTATCAAGGACCAATTGAGACATGCGTGTCACCAATGAATAACCCTCTTTTTACCAACCCGATGGGTCGTACCCCATATTTTTGGATTACACACATTTGAACTCTCATTGTCGCACTTTTGCAGTACAAAATACCCACAGTTCTGCTCTTGTAGACAGTCTTATTCGTAAAAAATATAAAACTACCCTTGACATACCAAATGGCTTTTTTAGTCACAAATTATCTCGGGCATGCAGTCAATGGACAGCATTCACAGTCTGTGGTAAATAAAAACAATTTAGGTGACTAGCTATAGGCTACAAGAACAGCCCTGGCGTTTTCGCCGCCGTGTTGTCTTTTTGTTAGACAGCATAGACCCAGATGCGTACTCGTACGTTGATGATATTTATCTCATGGACGACGAATTTTGCCGCATCTGTGCTGAGTTGACCGCATCATTATTTTGTTTGCGGACTACTGTTACAAATTCAATTAGCAAAATCACACATTGCAGAGTACACAGTGTTGTTTTTGGGCTATGAGCTCAATAATGAAGATAGAGGCTTGGCACCTCACTTCCTGGAGAAATGCCCATGTTTACGCCCTCCAACAACCCTGAAAAAACTTCAATCATTGCTGGGGTTTTTAAATTTTGGTCGTACTTATATTCCCAAATATGCCAAGCGTATCAAGCCTCTTCATGCTTTGATACAACCAACATTTTCAAAAGCCTGCTGGCTTCCGGAACATTCAGCTATTCTGCAATCGTTGCAGTCTGATCTTCTTGAATCTAAATACTTGTTAACACGTGGTAACCACACAAACCTGGTGTTAAGAATTGTACCAGGCACGGTGGGTTTTACTTACTTGACCTTTAATTAAGGTGACACAGTACCTATTGCTTATAAGTCACATTTGTACACTTCTGCAGAGTTGCAGTTTTCCACAGTTGAAAAAGTTTGACAGATGTGCAGATGGCGATCCTGAAGGAACACGCCCTGGAACAGGGGAAACGAATTTTGGTGATGACACCATACCCTGCACTTGAAGCAGTGACAAGGGCAAGTGTACCAAACTCAAAAGCTTTGCATCCCAGGTGGAATAAATGGGCTACTTTTTTGACGTCTCCAAATGTCACGGATAACTTTGACTCGTCTCCTCAGACACAGGAGTTTTTGCAGCATGAATTTGTTCGTCCTCCTCCACGGTCTTTACGCCTGCTTGAGGAGTACCTTTGTATTATTTACAGCGATGGCTCAGCGCAACCGGCCACCGGGTCTAAGCATTCTTATTCCGCGGCCTGTGCTATTGTGGTGGGTTCTATAGTGAACGGTGAGTTCAAGTCCTCTGTTATTCATACGCAGGCACTGGGTGACTGCACCGCCCAATTGGCCGAGCTGCGCGCTTTAGTGCTAGCCCTCGAGTTTGCAGATCCTAATGTAACTACTCTAATTGTAAGTGATTCCTATTACTGTGTTCAGCCTTTCAATGACATCTTAATCTTTTGGTCTCGGAATGACTATTGTGATTCCAAAGGCAGCGCAATTGAGCATAAGATGCTTTGGGTTTGAGTGGCAGATCTTAAAGAATGTCTGCCTCTCACACAGGTGATTCACACTCTTGTGCACCAGCGCGTGGGAGCACACGCTGTCGGTAATGGTTTGACTGATGAAGCAGCTAAATCAGCAGTCGCCACATGTTCAGTTGCAGGCGTTACAAGATCTATGACTCAGATTGATAATGACATTTTGGCAGCTATTGCTGCTTCTGAGAAGGGTGGTAAGTACCCGCAAGGGTTCCCTTCGAAGTACTCTTATCATTTAAGTCCAGATAGAATACCTTATGTAAGAAAATATAACGTTGGTCACAGGTTAATTCCCAATGCGGACCGCAGACTTTCTTCAATCACAGCCGCACACGAAGGCATGGCTTCAGCCCATGATGGCATGTCTTCAACAGTTTCTATCTTGCAGCAACGTTACTGGTGGTGTGGTTTATATAAACAAACCCGTAATTATGTACTTTCTTGTGACATTTGTCAGCAGATCAAACCATCTACGGTTGCACGTCCACCACAAACTCCGCTCTGCATCTCTAATAAGCCTTTTGGTTGTGTATATATTGACCACTGCAGTACTTTTTCTTCAGATAGTGCTTATAAATACATCTTAGTTGCAGTTGATTCTTGCACATGCTTTGTGTGGGTTTAGCCACAACGCAGTGCTGACGCTCGAAATGTCATCAGGGATTAGCGTGTCTTTGTGGGAATTTTTGCAAGTGGCACCTTCCATTCTGACCAAGGTCCGTCGTTCGCCTCTAAGGCGTACAAGGATGCGATGCGGTCTTTGGGGGTGCCAGTGAAATTTTTGTCTCGATACAGGCCTGAGGGAAATTCAGTTGTGGAGCGAATGAACTATGACTTAAAGCAATCCTTGACAGCTAGAGTCTTAGGCACTGGCAGGGACTGGCTATCCCACTTGTATGGCGTTCATCGTGCACTAAATAATCTCCCTAGAAGATCTCTTGGTAGGCGGACCCCATACGAAATGCTCTTTGGCATGAAAATGTTTGTGCCAGACCTTGATGGTCTAGACAATCATTCTACTATGTTACAGGACTTACAAGAGACCCGTGAGCCTTGCAAAAGAACATTTACTCTCTGCCACTGATGCTGCACTGCAGATTCAGGTAGTCGGAGACCTGGTCCGAGAGCAGGTGGAGAACAAAACATATTTTGACCCCTCTTATTGTGCACCGGTTCCAGTGCTTGGCATGACGAGTGCTCGTACAGTCATTTTACCACCACTAACTGGTTGCGAAGATAACGGATACATCTTGGTGGACAATGTCAAGCTACAACATCTGGCCGATTCTGAATAGTATAATACCAGCTGCTTCATGTCCAGAAAAATCCAGGAATCCTGTGTTTGGCGCACCTGACACCACGCAATGTGACACTGCCATTGAGATGGAATCCGTTACTAATGCTTTGATTATCCCACCAGCTTCCACTTGTAATGATGAAACTGAATATTCTTATCCCACAAGCGAGTCATTGCCTGGTTTGCAACCAACTACACTTAACCAGTCACGTTTCTCCTTTACCTCGACCTGCACATCAGAAATTGGCCCTACTAAATTCAATATTTTTGTTTCCTGGTTTAAACAGACATATTTGGTCCCTCCTTGGACATATATCTGGATGCTGCTGATCATAATTTTCCTGTTCACGTCCATTGGATTTGTGACAGTTTTTTTCCTTCTCATCAATGGTCACTACCTCTCAAACACTCTGCTGTTAAATTGGTTGATGGAACTTTGGCTCTGCACTCATCTTCTCAGATCATGAAGAGAGACCTGACCTTTGTTAACATCTCCACCTGTCCAGTCGCTGATGGCATAGTTTAGGATGCTGTGGATTTCCAAATTCATGGTCCTACAGAGATTATTAATGTACCAGAAGGACTTATTGTTTCTATGGGTGATGTAGTGAAACATAACATTCATTCAGATGATTCGGATGTGCAGGCCATACAATCTTTATTTTCAGATCTTTATTATTATGCTGCATTTGATGCTGAAGATTTATATTTAAATACTGCAAATTATGCTGATTTGTATTGTTACCAGCATTATGGACACCATTTTCTACTTAGAGCTAATACATTTAGAAATATTTTAGTTATACACAGTGGGGACATTGCCTTCCTCCAATAGCACCTAAAAAAACCCTGTTAAATAAATTTACATATTTTACAGATTTTGATAGGTCCAACCCAGAATCATACTATTTTAAATTGAACATTTCATCTGCTCCCAAGGTAATGTTAACCCACTCTAAATTATTATACTCCCATTCCTTTATCAATAAATTGTCGGTTGGTGGCTATGAGCAGTGGAAGGCCACAATTGATTTAAAGTCAGTTCTAGACACTGGCAGGTACAGTGCACAGAAGCTGTACATCGCTTGTGCCTTATCCCTTCACAAATTCAACTTTTTTTGGCTTGGCTACTGCAAAACAGATGGATGTCCCTACCATTCCTGCTCTGGCAACATATCCTGACTGGAGCATGAATGCCAATTATTCCATTGATGAATTGCAAGCATTGTTTGAAAATATTACGTTTAATATCTCTAGTTTAGAACCACTACGATGGTTGCTCTGGCAGACAAGTTCGTATGCCTGCCAATTACGTTTTCATAACACAGCCCCTGGCTACACACAGGATAGACCTGATCCGCGTTTTTCTAACACACATTCGGTTACCAACTATTCTGTTGGAAAGTTATGTCAAAATTGGTTACAGAACTCATCTCTATCGTCTGTTAAACAACATTTGTCTTTGTTATCCAGTAACAGTGATTTAACCGACTTTATAAAAGGACCTACAGGTCCTAGATCGGAAAGATTTATTTACGCAGCTTACAATGAAATATGGAAGAATTCTCAAATTGAAGCTGCTTCTCGTTTAAGGGAAATAGATCAAGCAAATCTAGAAAAAGTACTTGCTGTTGTTGACAATAGTATAAACACTCTGTCTTCCCACATTTACACATTAGATAATATTGTTTCTTCTGTTGTTGATATTGTACAAGATGAAGTATCTGTGTTGTATCATGGTCAAAATCAATTGTGTTCAGTAATGCAGTTTGCATGGACTGTGCAGACTTTGAAAATGGGTAGAGTGCCATGGGATTATTTAAACACATCTGCATTGTTTTTTCCTTTTAATTTGACAAACAGTAGTTTATGTCCATGAAAGATGCAACATACACTCTTTTACATACCCTTTACCATTCTCCGTGGCCGAAACGGACTCTGCTGTTTGACTCATCCACGGGGTAATCACTTTACCGCTCTCTTTGTTTAAATTTAGCTCCTGCATGAAACATTATCCACTAGTCTGCCATGAACCCTTAGGCAGCGCTTTCCTGCATGAAGTTTGGTCTTTGCCTTTCACATACAGATGCTTGAGGGATGACAAAGAGGTGTACCTTACTGGGGAGTCCTGTGATTCGTCAATAGGTTGTTCACTTGTTTGTAAGAACATACAGTTACATGGGGCTTGCAACCCTACAGCTCCAAATCTTGCATGTATTTTAAAAGGTATTCCAGTGCCAGCTATAACACCTACTTTTACTCTGCTGGCAAACAGTAGCTATCTACCTCAATCCGGCCTTCCAGTCCAACCTTGAAGGTAGACTTCAATAGGTTGAGCAGAATAAGAGCCCTATTGTCACAAAAAGAGGTTTCACTCACTTCTGTGTGTGAGACTTTCGTGCTCCAGGTGGCAAACACCTGGACGGAGGTACAAGCCCTTCTTAATACTGACCTCCCACTACATTTCGGTGAATTAAGTCATACCATTTTTAATGCTTCTCATACTGAAGGCCTGGAATATTTTTTGTTTGTTTTGGGGTCTGGCCTTGTGACCTCCTTTCAAACTATATTTGGTGTTACACTAGCTTTTATTCATTCTATGTTTTCCAGTATCTTCTGTGGTTTACCACTTATACTTGCGACTGGAATCCTGCTGCTGCTTTGCCTGTTTCCTAATGGCTGCTCCTCTTGTGGTCCTGCACGAGCCGGGCCGCCTGCAAATGCTCCCTGACCGTACGATTCAATGCTATGGTACACTGCCACTGGCAACACTCAGCGTGGCTTATGGATTATCTTTTCGCTTTGCGTACTACACTTGTGTGCAACCAGTTTTCACTTGCTTGAAATGTTCCTTTCAATGGGCATTTGATCTCTGCCTCTCCAATACGTCATCTCCTGACCCGGATTTCAACCTGTTGATGAGTCCCTTAGTGGCTCATGAGCAAGAATGTTCCAGTGTTGGTTTCATGGCTTGTGCGGTGGCACTTGGAGTGTTGGCACAATGGGATACCTGGGCAGCTGCATCTAGTATCACGCAAGTTGTCCCACGATGGTGCTAGAGGCACCCATTTGTGAGGAACAGGCATTTTCGTTCTGTTTACTAAATTGGATGGCATCGCTTTTTTCTACCGATGACAATGATTTTCTATTGGAGGCTGTTGCCGTTTATTGCTTGTACACTCTGTTGGATTAACTTGGCTGGTGCCCATCTCTGCCGGATTTCTTTTTTTTTACTATTATGCTTTGACGCACTATTTTTTTCCTGGCTCTTGCATTCTGCCCCATCTTCCTGAACTCTGCGTCTGATGGACTTACCAGGTGAGGGTGTAGTGAGGATATGTGTTTAACTGCGGACATTGCTAAATTAGCATAAGTTAGTATGAGCTTATAGGCCATGCTGCCGCTTTTGCACACGTTACTATATGGCTTTGTTTTTTAGAATACTCTGCTTGTGCGTTTTCACATGAGAACTGTCTGCCTTTCACTTTTTTTTTCTACTCTGTGGTCTTCGTCTGCACATAATGTTCAAGGTAGAAAAACAACGTCCCTTATTAATTTGCTTTGGTCAGCCCCACGCACATAGACACAATACGAGAGCACAGCTGCACTAATGAAAATCGAGGGCTTTTAATATTGCATTGGATGCATGTTAGGGCACTTGGGAAACACCTTTCCAGAAGAGAAGAGCTGCGCTTGTCGGGAGATGTAAACCTTTACATCTAGACTCTGAGGTATGGGGTCCCCCATGACAAAGCCCATAGGTCTTCTATCATTATAATCAACTAGCTCCTAGCACGGGGAGGGTGGTAAGGCGCTTTAGTCCTTCTTCCACTATTTTTATAACATGATATTCCCGTTTGTATTCTATGGAATTGTAACAATGCTCACTATATTGTGTTTATGCTTATTGCTGCTAGTATTGGCTTGTATACTGCATTATAGAGCACGTTAGTTAAAATAAACATTTTAAACTATACTTTGTCTCTGATTACTCATGTTGTGGACAAGTATGAGAGACTATGCGAAAGAGTGTTCTTGTTCCCTCGAGTCCAGATAGGTACGGAGGGACATGTTCTAGGATGTCTAATCATTGGTAGCTTCGCTGTAATACGGGAAACGAATGAGACACTATAGCTAGTCAGATTGGGGTTCCGGGCACTGAGGTGGGTTGTTGGTACACCACAATACACCGAGGTCCTCGTTTCCTGCGCATAGTTCTGTATATGTGAAAAATTCCTGCAACAAAGCATTCAATGCAAGGGCCAGTTATGCCAGCTCCAACTATAACATTGTCAGCAACTGAAATTGCAATAGAAACTAGAACCAACGTTTTAGTTATTGAAGTAGGCCCGCAAACAAAAATACAATTTATGGCACAATAACTAATTCATCTAGATACAATATGTCTAGAGAATTAGTTAAGCCAACAGGGAATTCTTACTCCAGCTTCACCCTGTCTTTGAATAACTCCAATCAAACTGGGAGCTCTAGCAACATTATATCTCACTCAGCATCCCAGGACAGGAATACAAGTTCCTTTCAGGCTGAGGAATGGCTAACCTCTGAAGACGGGCATAAAAATGTTTACAACCTGAGCCCTCAGTGGACAAATTGCCAGATTCAAGCATAGACAACTTCATGTCAAGTAGCTCAACCTTATTTTTCACCCAGAATACCCTTTGAGGGGGAACCATGATATACTAAGTAGAAGCACTATCTTGCGACTAACAGTCCATATCTGTGCTTTAGGGGCATTAACCTCTGATGACATCATCAGCATTCATTTTATTCGGTGCCAAAGCTCTACTGGGTCAGAGGCAATGTAGGTAATATGAAAGTCACCGAAAATAGTTGAGTCAGAGTAGAAGGCAAACACAGACTTTGAGAATTGAGGAATGTGAGTCAACATAAAAGAAACTAAAAACTTAAAACTGTCCAGACATTTCATTCAAAATCAGCAGTCCCCCTCGAGGTCTGCCTAGGCACCCCCAACAATCAATTCTAAAAGGCTGCCTGGGCCCTTTAACTCTGCTATCAATCGTCAATGGAGCAGTGTTGATCATGCTCCTGAAAGACAAGGATCGGGAGTGCAAGAACTCCCATTTCATTAACCAAGAATATTCAGTCGACTGCAGCTGGCTACCAGAAAATGTGGACTCTAGACCCAGCAGGCAATCGTAACCAGTTTATATAGCACAGCAAGCCACTTTGTCAGATTCATGTCTAATCTGCTCACAATCATCTCCTGCATGGATACTCACAAACATTTTCCTGGGGGCTGCAAAGTTTGGTCTGAGGGCCGCACTAATTGTAGCTGGGGTTGTAAAGTAGGTATAGGGGAAGCAAAGCATGCATATCTAGTGGCTGTCTTTAAAAATGAAGGTGTTCCTAAATCAAAGGGCCTGGTTACTTCCTTTTTAACTGCAATTAATCTTTAAAGAGTAATTGCCCTATATTTTACATTTTTTTCCATGTTAGTGCTGAGTCGAGGAAACAGCAGCCCAATGCTGCTGCTGTCCAGGGGGCCACATGTAAAGGTCAAGAGGGCCGTACTTTGAGTATCACTGATCTACTGGAACCTCGCTTGTTTGCATAAGCTCCTCCAAATCCAGGCAGTGGCAAATTCTTAACCCATTTATACATATTTGCCTCTGAGAAACCTGTTCCACGTTACCAGCTCACCTTAACTACTTCCAAGAATTTGTCAAGCCTGAGATTGAGGCCAAGACATTTATGTTCCTACCGCCATTAAGGCCAGGATAGCACAGCTGAACACTGCATGTAATTTGTTTTTAATCAATAATCATCCATAACTTAAGCTTCATGAAAATTAAAACTGATATGCTTTTAATAAATATTTATTTAAAAATCCAGAACAAAGACTGATAGGTGTCAGTCAAAGAATTAATCTCTGAGCTTGAGCTGATAATTTTCTCACTCCTTGGCAAGGAGCTTATCAATCATCATAGGAGATTCCAATTTGAGCCTGCTAGAGGATGATGATTCTTATGCGTATTCAGTCAGCAGCAAGCAGTCAGCAATATCACATTTACAAATGCTGAAACAAGATCCACTGGGTAAATCAATCAATTTCTTATTCCTTAACCTCCAACTAGCCTTCTATTTGTAGCAAGTTCAGATCAGCCAGAAACATTACCCATAATTCGCATGGCAGATGCATCATTTTGGACTATACTTATATTTCTCATCTTATCTTTTCAATGTGTGTCCGGACTACTCGATCATTAATAAATGTGATAGCGATCACTACCAAGCAAATATTACTAGGTGTCTCCCTTAATTACATGCACTGAGAAACTGCCCCTGAAAGGGGTTTGCACTCCTCTGTCAACATTTAAGAGACTCATCTAGAAGGCTCCAGAAATTGGAAGGTTTAAGCAGTATCAAAGCTGTCCAGAGTCCCCGAATCTACAAGCCGTTTTTTTATTGGAAAGGGTCCTGGCCTTTTATTAGTGTGGACAATGGTAATACAGTCCCTGCAGAATATTATGAGCTCTGGTAATAGTAACTCAAAAATGTTCAAACAGAGCACAGCAATTCATAGAACACCCCAGAGCTAAAACACTCAAAAAGGGAAATCAACAAATAAAACACTTCATGTCTAAAAAGACAATGGATCCTTTCCCTTTTTTGCAATACCAAATAAAGCAGAAGATTTGGAAAGAAAAAAAAATACTCTGAAACCCAGTGGCGAATTTCGTACAAGATATCCAAGTCCAAAGACCACAGCAAATTTTGGAATTTCATTAATAGACGAGATTAATGTCTGGGTCTGGCAGTAGAAAGTAAAGTCAGCCCCGAGGCCTGGGAGCTTGGTAGAGTGCAATTATATTCAGAAGAGAATCGAAGAGTCTTTGCACCGAGTATCATACAAGACCAAAATTTAAACCACGCGGGGGTATTCATTAATACTCAGAGCATTAGTTTTGGTATGATCAAGTTGTGATCCAGCGGCATACAAAATGCTGTGTTTAAGGCCAACCTTGACTTTTGGGCAACCTGGTTAACCCCTTTATATAAGGTCTCATTTCAATTGCCCTTAGTCACTGATTCCTGGCTAGGTTCTATTCTCAGTCCATTATTCAAAAAGGGTGATTGTAGTGACACAACGTGTTTCCATCTTATTGTCTGTTAAGATGTAGAGGGGAAGGCATATCTACGAATTCTATTAAAAGAATTAGAAAGATGGCTTGAGGAAAGGCAAATCATTCCTTTTTACCAGTCGGGCTTTAGGAGCGGGTGTAGGACTGTAGATAATATAGTGACAGTGTTGTTCCTGCTCAGTAGGCCATTGTTAAGATGACCTCTTCCCTCTTTGCCAGCTTCATCAACTATTTAGCGACCTTCAACACAGTCAATTGACACATCCTTTGAAAAAAACTACAGGCATGGGGAAATGGAGTATTACAACTGATCTATTACGGGCTCCAATATCCCTATACTCAGATTGCTGGGTGGGGATAAAAATTGTGGAGGGCATGGAGTATCAATGAAAATACCCACTTACAGAGGTTTAAAATAAGTGTATGTTCCGGACTCTGTTCTTTTTAATCTTTATTCACCGACAACTGTAGCATTTAGGGTACGGCTAGATAATTTCCTCCAAAAATGTATAACCACTGAATTCAACAACTGCAGTGCTCTGATGACATTATACTATTGGAACAAACTTAAATTTGCCCTTCAAAGAGTACTTGATAAGCTATTTTAATTTAACCTGGAAAATAAGCTGTCCCTCAACAAATCAAATTCTAAGGTAATATCTAAAATCTAACGCAGTAGTCCCTAATTAGAGGATTGGCTAAAAGATGTGACCTACTTCCAGGGGAGGCTAGAGGACCATTTGGACTTGATGCCTGCCTGATCCTGCCCTAAGGACATTTGGAGTCCCTTGGGGGCCTACTTAGCCCTCCAGGCTGATTAAGAGACATCCTCACTGACTCTGGACTGGCCAACAACAATATCTTAAAGACTGTCATAACCATAGGCTTTACAACTGGCCGAGAGGACTAGCACAATTGAATTATATTCAAAGTGAAATGCTCTATGTAACCGTGGGAACATCATGGGGTATCTTTGTTTTGTTTTTACACTTGTTATAAAGTTCTGATTTTTTTACAAAAAAGGTAATGGTCTTTGAAAAATGTGTAAATAAAGTTTTTTTTAAATGGCACACTGGCCCCACCATTTTGAGCTACACAGCCATATATAATTAGCTTAGCATATGGTTAACTGAGAAATAGAAGCCTAGACTTCATTTGGAAAACATGAGGAGTGGAGGGGGTAATCTCACCTATGGGTTATTTAGACTACAAGCTAATTCCACAGTCCATCAGCCTCTCCAATTTTAACGGTAACCAGAGCCAAACTACTGCCAGCTTTGATTTATGGCCATCAAGGTCTTCCAGGTTGGGTAGCTTTTACTATCGACCAGGTTCAATATAAAACATACAGGAAATTATTCCAGTAACCAAGTAGCTATTCTAGGGCTTAGCTGTGACTAAAGTCAGGCCTACTGAAGCAAGATCTCACCTATAAGGCTGATTTTTTTTGTAAATACTGCCAATGGGTCTCCAGTGCAAAACAAGGCAGTTTGAAGTCCATGGGCCAGATTCACAAAGGGAAAGTTAGACCAAAAGTCTAACTTTACTACTTTTCGATTTTCACAAAAGTAAGTTACTACTAGTAAATGTACTGCTAGAAAAGTTACAACTAGTAAAGAAACTACGAGTAAAAATACTAGTAGTAAAGTTACTAGAAGTAACTTACCTTTGTGAATACTGAGAAGTAGTAAAGTTAGACTTTTGGTCTAGGTTAGACTTTTGGTCTTACTTTACCTTTGTGAATCAGCCCCTATAACTGGCTTATTTTTTAAAAGGAGAGAAAATTGCAATTCATCGTCTAATTATTTAAGGGATGCACTTCAGAAATAGAAGATATGAACGATGACAAATTAACAAGACTGTCCCTTAGATCGGTACTGAAATTCAAGTACTGCTAATAAATCAAACAGAAGACATAACATGTGTATCTGTAAAGCGCATGTCCACCCAAGGGTATCTTGGCGATGACTAACAGATGTTTATTGTTACCCAACTCAAGGGTACTCATTTTTGACCTTATAGGGATGAAAGGCTGAGTGGATACACCAGGATTTGAACCTGTGACCATGAGATCCAACACAGGCCCCTACAGTGGACATATTAGTCCACTAAGCCACCAGACACAGCAGAAGACATGGCAGAGTAGTCAAGAATACATTTTCATCATTAATCCTAGAATCTTACAATTAACTTTATTGGGAAATACTATTTACATGCAGATATTTGTAAATCCACACAGCAGAAAATAGTGTGAATCAGATTCATTTTGGTTCCTTTATAAGAGCATCTTGCATCGTGGTCTTAGGAAATCTATCGTACTCTAAGTTACAGAGTGTACTCCTACAAACATTTGTCATTCCTCCATGACCTGAATTGCTGTCAGGTGATGCGTACAGAGAACATTTATAAAAAAACAGATTCTGCTATTGAACAATCCAAAAATTGTAAGGAAGCAGCAAGACACTTTCTGAACACAAAGGATATAACTGAAATCTGCCGAAATGCAAACTTTCTACACATTGTTTTAAAGAAGCTCCTTGATTTCACCCTGTTTGTCTATCATGGCTAGCAGCAAGGCATTGTCTGAACACACAGGCTATAACTGAATTCTGTCCATATGTAAACAGTCTACGAATTGTTTTGAAAAAGCTTTTGGGTTCCACTGTATGTTTGTCCATTCCACCTTTCTTATTCTTTTAAGTTCTGGATGAATTTTCATGTGTTAGTTTTATTGCTGGTGTTTGTAATTGTTTTAATTGATCAACGTAAAGTCATTTACATATCCCTCAGGGATTTTGCTACTCTAGTTTCAATGGTGTTCTGAGAGAGCCATGATCTTTGTATCTTCTGTTAAAGTCCACGGCACTAGGATACAACTGTTACCAGCTTTAATTAGTGAGTACAGGTAATGTACTGTGAAAAGGGGCACTGTCCACTGACAATGGTATCAGTAGATGGTTGGAACTTTTTTATTTTCTACTAGCTTAAAAGATGTAGCAACACTGTTTCACCTTGTTCAAGATCTGGTGCCAAAGAAAGGATTAAAGCAGCCTCTGCTTTGTCTTCTTGGACTGCAGGTGCCATCTTCAGTAAGACTTACCTTTGGTGTTTGGAACCAAGAAGATGCTAGTTATGTTATGTTATGTTATGTTATGTTATGTTAACAAAAGCTTGTAAAGCGCACTGTCACCAAAAGTTTCCTGGCGCTGGATATGTATGATGATGAAGCGGTGGAACATGTTAGCAGGCTTGTGTGAATAGCCACGTTTTTAAGGCCTTTCTAAAGCTCAGTAGGTTGTCGCAGGTCTTGATGGAGAGGGGGAGAGCGTTCCAGAACCTCCCAACTCTTTCAACTTAATGGTAGGAGTGGAGAGTAAGTGGAGGTGGGCTGAGCGAAGATTACGGGCCGGGACGTGCTTTACGATCAGACTGTTCAGAAATTTGGGGCTGTTGCAGTGAAGTGCTTTGAAGATTAAGCAACCTGTCTTGAAGGCAGCTCTTTGTGCTATGAGCAACCAGTGAAGTTTTTGCAGCGAGGGCTTAGCCGATTGGCTTCTTGGTGTTTTATGGATTAGCCTTGCCGCCTGATTCTGGATAATTTGGAGGCGGTTGAGCAAGGTCCGGGGTAATCCTATGTAAAGGGAGTTGGAGAAGTCGAGGCGTGAGAGCACAAGAGCAATCACTACCTGTACAAGGGCTGCCTGAGATAGCAGATGGGAAAGCTTCCTGATTTTCCGCAGTTGGAAAAGGCTGGCAGAAATCATGGCCCCCACGTGTCCCTTGAGTGAGAGGTCAGAGTCGATAACCACCCCTAAGCTTTTCACAGAAAGGGACAGAGAGGGGGGAGGACCGAGTTCGCTCGGCCAGAAGTGTGGTCCCCAATGCACAGCGCTGTTCCCAGGCAGTACCAGTTCCGTCTTTCCTGGGTTCAGTTTTAGCTGGTTGAGATTCATCCAATGCTGGATATGAAGCATCACAGATTGGAATTCAGCCGCGGCATTTGGGGAATCCAAGGGAAAAATGATCTGAAGGTCGTCGGCGTAGTTAAAAACCGTTATCCTCCTGGTTTTAAGTGAGTGGATTAGTGGACGGATATAAAGATTGAACAACAGTGGGGACCAGTTGGACCAAGGCTCAGGGTTGGTTGGCTTACTGTATTATAGGCCACCCATTAGTGATTCTTCAGCAGTTCTGAGGACTCACAACTTCCTGAAATACTTTGGCTGTTCATGCGTATATACCTTTTGTGGGCAAACAAGGAAGAAATATGTTTTGTGTGTTCCTCTGATCCTCTGATCCTCTTTTTTTAATGTCTTACATGACTTAAAAAGCATGGCACAGAATATTTTCTCACTGCTTGTGGACTTATTTGATACTCCCATTAGAGCTCCCCAAGAAACCTGCACGTCCTTCTCTAATTCTGACTCACAGGGCAATGCATGATGGAAAATATCCAAGCTACGAGAACTGATCTTGGCAAATGCTTTGTTTGCCCATATCTTGGCGGTGCTGCAGCGGCATTCAGCATATTAAAGATCTCGGACTGCTGGAAGAACGCCAGGGATTGAGATTCTATGGCAGTAGCAGCGGTCCTATGGCGGTCCGACAGCCAAACTAGTAATACGACAGTCAGACCACCAGTGCGGTGGTAGCCACACCACCACCGCAGGTTTGGCGGTCTGTCAGACCATGACACTCATAATGACCTACATACTATTGAATGTTTCTACAAAATTTCTGCTTACCACCTAGAAGTATCGATAGGGTGTTAGGATGATAGTTAGGAATGTTCATATTGTTTTCACTGGTCATGTCATGCATTACTGTATTTATTTTTGCATTCTGTGTGATTACCGTACATATTTTATGCACTGGACTTGGGTTTTGAAATTAACATTTATAAAGTTTTGCCCCATGTTTGTTTGTGCTATTTTGAGAGTAGTATTCTTTGAGTAAATAGGATTTGAAGTTCCATGTCCATGAACTCATTTTGTGACAACTAATCGTGACCAGAAATACGACATGCAAAGTATTGCTTAGAGGGTTGTGTATGGCTTACAGTCTGACTGCATTTTTAATTCGTGTTAGTGCATTGAACTAAGTCCTTAGACCAGGGGTGAAGAAATGTTACCCCTTTGGCTTTGGGTGGGGGGGCAGATCATGACAGTGCAGTCCATTCAACTGTTTTCAGCTCATTTATGCCACTGCAAAAGAAGACACATACATACAAATCACCCTTGGTCCTGCTCTAAAGGAAATGTTTAAACCATATATTCTGGCCAATTTTCTTGTAATGAGAACGCAAAAGTTCTAGATGCATTTCATCTCTATTTGTTGCCTTTGTTATTTTTCAGTGGGGTCATCTAGGTGTGATGGTATGCCCATGCATTAGAATTGATGCTGACTTTATGAATAAAACATAAGATGCACCTCACTGAGGCAGCCCAACAAGGCCGAATCATGCCTTTGGTTGTTTGTTATCCCAGACAGAGCATGTCTTTAAGGGAAAGGACAAAGAGTGTTTTTTTATATGGTTGATCAATATTTTTGTTAACACAGTAAGCAAAATGATGAATTGAAATATTGCCCAGAAGTTGCATACCATTAATACATAACATTGTGACTAACAATTCATAGAGAAACTCCCCTTTTACTATCCTTCCATTTATGAGTTGGAATGGATATCAAAAGTCATTTTGTGTATCTGCAAGACTTTTTCAATTCACAACATTCCTTTTTGCATTTTATGACCAGTCATTTTGCGCTCTCAAATCTTGGGGTTTTTATGTATCATCTGGTTTGACACCGCAAAATCACTTAGTAAAAGAAGCCCCAAATCGTAATCCAAACTCGTTGCTAAAGATGTGAAAGCTGTCTGCTAAACCTTCTTTATCAGTAAGGGTGGCCTGATCATTCACACATATGTGTCGTGTAAATATACGTGTGCGATTCTAAGAAGAACCTCCTTGCATATTTCGCGCAAAATGATGTAACTCGTTTGCTTTCGAAGAGTCAGTGCCCTGGGTACCATTTTATAACTTTCAGATTTTAGCAACTCGGTGACATCTCGCTCAATCTTTGATCTCAGAGGCGTTGCGTTTTGACCTGGACTTCAAAGTTTTACAATCCGAATGAGAAACTAAAACCCCAGAGACCTCTGCAAATATTTGCAGTTATTGGTATTCATTTACATGCTTCGTGTAGCACAGAAGAACTACTAGAATGCACTTTGAAGTATAAGTCAAGTTTGCGAACTCCCACATTCCTGAAAAACCTAAGAGGCAGGCAATGCTTTGCAGTTAACTGTTTCAGACACCACCAGAGTTTGCAGCAAAATATGACATCTTTTGTGAAACAGAGTATTAATATCATTCTCACTTTGAACATGGTTCACAAACTATTTTCCTCACTTAACTTTAAAGACGATGTGTGAAATAAGTGAGTAAATTCACACTTGGTATCTTTTTAGGTGGGCAAATTGCATCCGCAAATGGGGAATTTATGATAGTTAATGAGTCATGCACTGGTAACATCTAGGGTGTTGTTGTGTGGCTTTACCCACTACCCATCAATTTGACTATTTACATACCTCTAGCAGATATTTACCCACGCAGGAAACACACACATTTACTCTTGTCAAGTGTGTGGGAATGAGTTAAAAATAATTCCATATTTAATGTGGGCGCAATGGAAGGGGTCTCTCTACGGTGGGAGGGGGCCTGTCAAAATGTGTTGGCAAGTATAGTTAAGGCCAAAATTTACAAAGAAATGACGCAAAGCAGCACAGCAAGTAAAGTTTCTAGGCTGCATTGGGTGAATGGAGGGAGAGCGGAATAGTGCAATTTCTGAGATGTGGTGCTATTCTGCTCTCTCCCTGCGCTGGCACACTTTAGGATGCAATACGCCAATGCAGATACCCTTCAACCACAGTGCAAGGGTGTACCATAGTGCAAGGGAGGCTGAAGTGCGGTAATCATAGTTTATGTGCAGGAATGGGCCCCTACTGCACCAAAACTATGCTTTGATGGATTTTCCTCTTTGTATGTGTGCTGTAGAAGGCAGCACATGTGCAAAGAGGGAGAAATGAGAATATTTTGCTTAGTTACACATGCCTGAGGGAGACGCAGGATTTTAGTGCAAATCCCTGTCCACGATTATTTGTAAATAGGGATTTGGATCAATCCTATGGGTGGATGAATAGGAATGCCTGCGCACCACCCATTGAACGCCCCTTTTAAGCAAAGTAATGCAAGATAGTGCATTGAGATGCTTTGCGTTACCTTTGGTTACAATCCAACTCAACACTTTGGATTGAATTTAATGTAAAAATTCACTCGATGCAAAGTCTTTGTAAAACTGGATCTGCATGTCGAAATGAAAATTTGTAGTAGAGCATTTCTGATTTTTGGTTGAACTTTTTCTTATGATTTTCTAGAAAGCAGGAACACATAAATGCAACAAAAAATACTTTCCTGGTGTTGACAATGACAGGAACAGCAAATTTACATTTTGTCATTGTTAGACCTGGCACCATTGGGGTGGGTCTCCCTTCCATTTTTGTTGTTGCCGCATGTATTTTTGCTGGTGTTATATGCTTTGGGCACTGTGCCACTGCTATTCAGTGCCACAGTGCAAGTGCTCTCCACTGTAAATTGATGTACTAATCAATGGTTCCATGTTTGGCTATTTGGTTTAATTGTCAGACCCTAGTCTAATGAGTGCACTGAATGTGCCCAGGGCGTGTAAATTCAAATGCTGCTGGTGGGCCTGCATCATTGGTTGTGCCACCCACAGAAGCAGCCTTGTAAAATGTGTCTAAGGTCTGCCATTCCAGATCCTGCGTGCAGTCTGGTACTGTCATGCTTACTGAGCAAGTGCACCCACTTGCCAGTCCCTAAACCGTCCCTTTTCTTCATATCAGTCCCCCCCTATGGTAGGCCCAAGGGCAGGGTACATTGTAAGTATAAGGTAGGACAAGCCCTGGTGTGTGTGGCATGTCCTAATAGTAAATTACAGCCATTTTCGTTTTTCACTATTGCAAGGCTACCTGTTCTCCATAGGCCAGAATTGGCTGTTAGAGTTATTACATTTTAAAATCCTAACAGACTCAGAGAACATGGTAGAAATTCGAGTTTAGTATGCCTGAACTCAGAATAATAAAATACATCTTTTAGTGAAGTTTATTTTAATATTCTGTGTTTGCAAATAAATACCACTTTTAGAAAGTAGGTATTTGCTTGTCTAACCATTCAAACCTGTCTCTGCTAGGTTGTGTATTCCTATGTCTGGTTTTGTGAGTGACAGGGCTGGGGAATTCCAGGAGACAGGCTGAATCACCAAGTGGTGAATAGAGAGATCTGCATCTAGATGGGAGGGAGGAGTTGCACCTGAACCTTGAATAGGGCTGTGTCTGCCTTCCACAATGCTGGCTCCACCCCCTGGGGAGCGGCTGATGTCTCTGCCCTGCACCCTGAAAGAAGAGAAGGAGTCCTGTAACCAAAGTGCTCCAGGACTGTACTTGCCTTCCACAATGCTGGCTCCACCTCCTGTGGGGCGTCTGATGTGCCTGCCCTGCACTGTGAAAGGAAAAGAGAAGTCTGGTAAACAGAGTGCTTCATAACTGGTTTGGACTGGGCAGAGGCCCCTCTCCCCTCAGAGAACAAATGATTTTGGGGTATAAATATTGGGACCCTGATCCCATGAAATTAGATCACTTTGGACTACAAGAAGAAACCTTTACTGAGGAGAGGAACCTGAAGAAACTGAGGAGAGACTATTCCCAAGCCGAAGTGCTGCCTAGGGAATTGGCCTGCAGTGGTTGCCTTACTGCCAAAGGAAGGAGAAAGGAACTTTGTGTACTTTACTTTCAACTTGTGAAGGATCTCCAAGGGCTTGAAAAAGAGCTTGCCTCCTGCTGAAGTCTCAGGGACAACATACTTCACCCCCAGCTCCCCAGAGTTCTTGTGGAAGTGCCTGCTGCTGTTTTGAGCATTCTGAGGAACTGCGTGTCGCAAGGATCTGGAAGCGCGACTCAACGAGAAGAAGCGTGTTGCCATCGCTGTGCCTGCCGTTGCAACTCCGAAGGAGGGTGTCGCCGCTGGAACTGTTGCACTGCACCGCATTGGAGAGAAGCATGCCGCAACGAAGAGGAAGCGTGTCACAGTCGCTGCTGCTGCCGTCACAACTCCGAAGGAGGGTGTCGCCGCTGTAGTTGTCACACTGCCCCGCATCAGGAGAAGAATCTCGCAAAGAGGTCGGAGCGTGTCGCCGTCGCTGTGCCAGCCGTCGCAAACCCAAAGGAGGGTGTCGCTGCTGGAACTGTTGCATTGCGCTGCATCAACCCAGAGCACCTCGCATCCCAAGAAGCGCGCCGCTGTCGGAGCTTCTGCCGTCGCATCTTTGATGTCGCCGCTGTAGTTGAAGCTTCACGCATCGTGGGAGAAGAGCGTCGCCACTAGAGCTGTTGCAGTCGCATCGTAAGGGTGTCGCCGCTACAGTTCACGCATCGAACCGAGAACTTCTCGCATCCTGAGAAGCGTGCCGCATCTGGAAGATCTTCACGTCTTTATTTCTTTGTATCTGAACTTTGCCGCATTTCCCATCGCTGCGACATTGCTTGTCGTGGAAGCACAACGTAACTTAAGGTACATTGACACAGAGTGTCGCATCTAAGAACTTAACTGAATTAAGCTTAAATCTACCATCTCTTAAAGTAATCATAGTGTGTATTTTTGTCATTCATGGTCTTGTGGTAACTCTATATAGAGTCTACTTATTTTTTATATAAAACCTGTGTGGTGTCCATTTGTAGTGTTGTCACTGGGTTACTGTATGTGGTCACAACTGCTCAACTTACAACGCCTCTGAAGTAAAGCCCTTCTGCTCGTGCCAAGCTACCAAGGGGGTGAGCAGGGGTTATATTAGGAGTGTAATCCCCTTATCCTGACTAGAGGCGAGGGTCCCTACTTGTCACAAGTACCTACCTGTGCCAACTAGTGACCCCCAAATCTAACAACCATATGCTGTGAAGGAGCATGCGGAGATCGAAAAGCACAAGTTATCTTTGCTGCAGACGATTCCAAGGCCCACATATTTTTTAATACTACTGCTTTTATAGGCAGGCCTTTTAGCAGCCAGACAAATCCACATTGCTACACTTGTTGCTTGTGGAGATTGCTACAAACATGCAAATAAATGTATGGGAGCAAATTTCCAACATCTAATCCAAGCTGTTCATGATTTCATGGCCATATGTACAAAGGGTTTTTGCTGTCACAAATGCACCAATTTGGAACAATATGGAGTTAAATACTGCAGAAACCCTTTTACATATATACTAAACCCACTTTGCAATTGAGAAACATTTTTGCAAATCTCAAAATGGTTTTAAAAATCATTACAGATTGGCAATGTGGAAGGTGCTAGTTAGGGATGTTACAACATTGCAAATTGCAATTTGGTAACTTATGTATCAATGGTTTGCAACCAGAATTCTTGCCACAAAGCATCAATTAGTTATTGATTCCCAAGTTGGGGTGGTAACTAATTCGCGCAGACGAAGAATTCCTCTTTGGGCACCTTTTCCTTTAATTGGGCTGACAGCTTCAGGTACAGGCACTCACAGTCTGTGGTTGCCGGTGGGGCACACCATGCTAATGTTTGAGGACAGGCACTCTTTTTTACCTCATCAGATATTGACCGCAAGTAAGAGTGTCAAAGATACAAATGGGAAAGACAAAGTCAGATAAAGATGGAAAAACAGGCACAAAGAGAGAAATCAGGGGCTGGCAAGAGTGAGATAAAGGGGCAGCAGTGCCTCGTAGTAGATTAAAGAGGCCTGAGGTGAATTCAAGACTACGCAGCCTTGGTATTCTGCATGATGTTTTTTTAAAGCACCACAGGACCAGAGATTTGTGCACCATCACTCATTCTTTTACAAATGAAGCACTGGGCACTCATGCACACTGTAAGGAAGCAGATTGTTTAACTGTGAGTGAGAAAGAGTAAGAGGGTCCCTATCGCTAATGTGAGCAGTGACTGAGCTTCCACAAGGCCCAAACTATCTGAACTACAAAGATAAATTAGTTTATTTCAGGAAAATCTGGCTCATGCCTAGCAGGTTCATTCAATCAGCAAGACCTAAATCAGGGAACTTAAATGTTCTATAGGTGCAAAACTAACCAGTCATTTGAAAAAACTAAAGTTGTATTACATACGCTATATATATATGTGTATGTAAGCAAGAGCAATTTGACGGTTAAAATGCATCACGATGTGTGGATTTATGATGGAATAAATCCTTTTTTGATACCGCTATCCTTGTGGACTGAGTCCTTGAGAGCGCACTATGGGCCAGATGTAGGTAATCTCGATTTACCTACTCTTAAATACCGAATAATACCGATTCGGTATTTAAGAGTAGGTAAATGGGTTGTAGGTAATTTCTCTTTTTAAATTACCGAATCGGTAAGATTCGGTAATTACCGAATCAGTATTTACTGATTTGGTAATTGCCATTCATTCCTATGGGCCTGGAGGCCCATAGGAATGAATGTCAATTACCGAATCGGTAAATACCGATTCGGTAATTGGGGTAAACATTGAAGGGTGGCAGGGTGTCACTTTGACACCCTGTTGCACCACTCAATCGTGTATGGGTGCACATGTTGCAGACATACATGCCCTAAGGGCATGTATGTCTGCAACATGGCAGCGTTTGAAAAGCAAAAAAATGCTTTATCAGGTCTTTTCATTATTTACCACCAACTTCTAGTTGGTGGTAAATAACGAATTCTTAAAGCCCTGTAGCACTGATTACAGTGCTACCTACATCTCATAATACAGATTCGGTAATTTTACAGAATCGGTAATTTTACTGAATCTGTAAATTTACCGAATCTGTATTTTAGGTGGCCCTACATCTCAGTATCCAAATACCGGTCGGTAACGGTCAGAAATCGGTATTTTCGGCCGTTACCGACCAGTATTTGGATACCTACATCTGGCCCTAAGTATGCAATTTTCTCTTTGGATTTTATTACCGGTGGCCTCGCCGAGCGTGCCCCCTCCCACGGGTTTCCTGGTGCCGGGAAGGAGCGATTGCCTGCTGTGGATATTTATATATATCGTGGAGTCCATACAGGACTTGATTGTGTGCTTTCCGCACTACACTTCCCAGAAGTCTCATTGGAGCCTCCCATTGGCGGGTGAGTTATATGTAATTGGAGAAGTGTAACAGGTGCGCACACCGCTTCCGTTAAAGCCCCTGAAGAGAAGCAGATGGAGCTTCGAAACGCGTCGGGCAGATCCATTACGGAGCGGCGTCTACGAGCGGATCCCCGTCCTCACCTACACATAAATAAAGCTGCTGCTCGCGTGCTACTCATAAGGTGGACAACCTTGGAGCGTGAATCTATATGCGGCAGTCCAGCCGCAGAGTATGCACCACCCCGTTAACGTGGGGGTCACGGCAGTGAAGTAGCAGCCGTACATGGGATCGAGGACGGGCCCACTCGTGGAGTCCATACAGGACTTGATTGTGTGCTTTCCGCACTACACTTCCCAGAAGTCTCATTGGAGCCTCCCATTGGCGGGTGAGTTATATGTAATTGGAGAAGTGTAACGGGTGCGCACACCGCTTCCGTTAAAGCCCCTGAAGAGAAGCAGATGGAGCTTCGAAACGCGTCGGGCAGATCCATTACGGAGCGGCTTCTACGAGCGGATCCCCGTCCTCACCTACACATAAATAAAGCTGCTGCTCGCGTGCTACTCATAAGGTGGACAACCTTGGAGCGTGAATATATATATATATATATATATATATATATATATATATACATCATGTTACTAGATCTTGCCACAGTTCCTGCACTCGTAGGAGGTACTGAAATGAACGAGGGCAAAAACAAGCTAAACATTGCAGCTACAAGGTATAGGAAATATCAGCACTCGCGGGAGCAGTTCACCCAGATTTTATTGGGTACACACAGGCACGTTTCGGCAACCGCCTTTCTCAATGACAGCCGGTAGCCCGAGACGACTTCATTAAATACAAAATGTATTGGTGCAGTATAATTCATCAACATCAAAAACGGTTATGGTTTCGGCCATTTTAAAACATACATTGTTACATATTCAATTCATGTAATCCCACTGTTATATACTAAAAAGAAGCCCAATATTAAGCTGTGTATGGGCAAATGACACTAGATGATTGTGGTGCCACCCGTATTGCATGTGCTAGTTAATTTCATAATTCTGCCCTGTATGGGCATAACACGTAGATGTACCTTTGCTTCAAAAATAGGTCATAGACAATATGTACACAATGAAATATTATGCCTCCCCATTCCAACTTATTAACAGTCCCCATAGTTTTTCAATTGTAATGTGCATGTTAGAGTTCTTAATCTTCTCAAATTATAGATGTATTGCCATTTCCTCCCCACTATTTAGTCCCAAAGATATCTTTGTCTGAGTGTCTATAATGTATCTTGATTCTACTCTGCGGAGCATAAGTTATCTACCGCCTCGAATATCCTCAGGTACATGGTCCATACAAAAAAATTTCAACAGGTCCCTGTAGCTTCCATGATGACTTTCAAAGTGCCTCACTACTGGATATGTAACATCCTTGGTGGCGATGGTCCTAACATTTTCCAAAATCTGCATCGAATGTGTGGTGCTGCCTATGTACCTTAGTCCACACGGACATACTAAACAATATACTGTGTGACTGGTATTGCAATTCATGAACTTACCAAGTTCCTAAATCCTAAATTGTCAGGTTATGCCCAGACGTGGGTCCCTTGCTCACTTTGCCAGTGGATTCAAGCTAGACGGCTGAAGAGGGTTGTTAGCCTGAAATTGGTCCCAGGATGCTTGTTTCTGGTCCAGGGAAGACATGGCTTGGCAGTTCAGGCTGGACTGTTCCCATGAGGTACAGGGTCAAGACTGATTTGCATATAGCTGCGTCTAAACTGGGGTGGCGAAGTGAGCTAAAGAAAGATGATGGATTCAACCAAGATCTGTGTCTGGGGGTCAGTGTCTGAAAAGTTTCAGCGCTCCATCCATCATCTCCTTGTGTTTGCTTTGTTCACCCTAAGTTGGCAGGGTATGCCCAGACGTGGGTCCCTTGCTCACTTTGCCACTGGATTCAAGCTAGCCTGGCTGATAAGGTCTGTTAGCCCAAAACCGGTTCCAGGATGCTTGTTTCCGGTCCCGGGAAGACATGGCTTGGCAGTTTGGGCTGGACTTTACCCATGAGGCACAGGGTCAAGCAGGGCTTTTAGTGGGAAAAAACTGTGGGTGCTCTAAACAATATTTTCGAATTCTGGGGAACCAGTGGTGCTCAATGTTTGCCTTGATTTCCCTTCGGCGGGCTGTTCAATCTTTTCATTGGCAGTGAGAGCATTTTGAAAAAGATGAATGGCGCTTTGCGGCGGAATGAGAAAGCTGCGGGGAAGGGGAATAAAAAACGGGCATTAAAATACTCACGTTGCGGACTTGCAGGCTGGGAGGGCAAGTCTTGTGTGGCTTCAGAAGGATCCTGTCTGAGGCAGCTCTGATGCGGAGGCAGGGTCCTGACGGTGCTGGTAGGGCTGGGGAGGCGTCACAAAGGTAAGTTTCCTTTTCCTTTTCACTGCTGCTGGATTCTGTTCTAGTCCCTCGTCCCTCTCTTGCTTTAAGGCAGAGCGAGGTCACACTGGTTGCTGGAGAAATCTTGCTGCAGGCCGTGAAAGCAGGGTCGTGCCGGTTCTAACCAGCTGTTGTTGTGCCGAAGGCTAGCACAATGACGTAGGTGGCGCTGCATGTTCAAAGAGAAGGGAAATCCCGAGAGAAAGAGTCTCTCTTCAAAGGATTTCCCTTCCTGCTACAACGACGTCACACCTTTCGAGGCCCCCCAAAAACAACGGGGGGTGCTCTGACCCCCACAGACCCCCCCAACTTAAAGCCCTGGGGTCAAGACTGATTTGAATATAGCTGTGTCTGAACTGGGGTGGCGAAGTGAGCTAAAAAACGATGATGGATTCAACCCAGATCTGTGACTGGGGGTGAGTGTCTGAAAAGTTTCAGCACTCTGTCCATCATCTCCTTGTGTTTGCAAATGGTTAAAAGTGCCTTTAGTGTGTTGACCCTGTCCTGCCAGATAAAGCGCATTTGCAGAATCAGGGATGGTGTTAGACCTCAAGCCAGTATGGGTGCCCCTAAACAGCACCCAAATACAAGTTCAATAAATAGCATTTCAAGGGAATGCGTTTTCAAGAGCCAGAATTAAAATGCAAACCATTAAGGTTTAATAATTTAATTCAGTGTGTAATACAGAAGACAGAAAGTAGAAATGAATCAAAATGCATAATGTTATTATGGGGAATTAGGATAAGGATCAATCAAATGCAACTGTAAATGACATTAAGTGTAAATTACATGAATTCAAAACAAAATAGCATAAAATGAACCGACAAGGGTTCAGGCTCTAAAGTCAGGGAGTCGGCAGACTGACTCACCTTCGGATATTACCCTTTAGAAAAGAAAATTCACTATAGAAGCCTATAGAAATTGCAGTCAGCGTAAAGTTAAACAAATCACATTTCAGAATGATAAAATGTCATCTTTCGCCACCTGTTAGAACTGGCACTTTCTGGTTGGCTGAGGCGATGCCCTAGTCAGGCATAACCTGCCACACCCATCAGGGGAAGGTGATTACACACACTTTATAACCTGCGCTCAGCCTTGGGCAACTTGACACCGAGCAGTTTGGCCTATCACAGAGGCAATATGTAAAGCATTAGCACAGCACTCAATCACGATAAATAAATTGAGCATCACAAAAGAGACTTCAGACAGAATGCATGTAAATAACCTTTGTATTCAACACACAGAATAATCAACACAACATGAACAACATGTATTTCTGGGCATAAATCACATTTGGAATTATAACTAGTAGTACTAGGATCAACAATGTAAGACAACATCAGAAATATGAGCAAGATCCGACTCTACAACCCCCATGCACCGTTATGCTGTGCAACACTTTGTCTATCCTCTGCCCACCCTAGATTTCTTATAAATTGATACAACACAGTTTTAGGGTGCAGCCCTGGGCACAACGATATCAGAAATATGTACATACAAGAAATTAAAACACATACTTGCAGGACTGCAGGCTGAGGCTATACGGGTAAAAAACGCATTGCTATTCTAGCAAGGAATCAGTGTGTAAGGTAACACTGCCAACGAGTGTCATGAATCACAGACGGTCCACAGACTGTCACTCCCACTTACTCCGCAGTGATACACGGTGCAATGGGTAACAGGCCGGTTCGTATGGAAAGCGCTTGCATAGATACTCACTCAGCACCCTAATGCGGTGCACTGATACCCAGAAGGTCAATTGATAATACTCTGCAGACCCTGTGGCCTCAAGCACCCCTTCACCCTCCAACTCACCCCAACTAACCTACACGCACAGATTGAAGATAACCCGTCCTCAGCCCCCCGTACACTAGGCCAAAGTGATGGTACGGCCAAAGTTATACGCAGTCAGGGTCCCAGGAAAGCAGATGTTGGTAGGCAGCAGGACTAATTAGGAGGCAGCCAACAAATGGAGATTGGCTACCACTCAGGAAGTTCACCCAAAGGATGCGGATCAGACCCAGGCTGAGGGCGATAGATGGTCACATCACAGGGTTCCACAAGGGCCTTCGGGCACCAACCCTAGTTCTGCCAAGCACGGTGGGGTCACGCAGTCTCTTGACCCACTTTTGATCATTTTCAGAAGCACTCTTCCTGCCCAGTCGCTTACTCTCACCACCCAGGCCCTAGTTGGGCAATACTACCTGACAACATGAGGTCTTGGGGGGGCTGGGTGAGGAGAGGGCAGTTGGTCTGCTGAACTGAGGGCCAAAAAGGGATCAATCATTGAATGGAGAATGAAGCAGAGGCAGACTCTTGGAAGAATGAGGCACCCCGTCAAATACACATCGTTCAGAGTCGCAGCCAGGCAATCCAGGCACATTGTCTGGTGCACGCTGATTTGGGTCACACCAGACCATTCTGTTTACACACAACAGAGTTGCAAATTCCATACCTCCCTGTAAATGAGGCACAATGCCTGGTGCCCGTTGCTACTGGTTGCAGCAGGCAATTCTGGTCACACACAGGCGCAAGTTCAGCAATGCTTCATGAGGTAGAATGAGGCACTACTACGGTCACACCCCCACCCCAGAGGGCTGCATCCTGGGAGCATGCAGTCGGTGTGTCGCAAGAGAGATATGCGGTGCGATCGACAAAGCGGGCCATGCTGGATACCGCAACTGGTGAATCCGCACCCCCACAAACAAGATGCTTATGTGTGCCGAGGTCGCCACAATGCATGGGCCACACACCTTAGATGCAGGCACGCTTTGTGGGGCTCCACGCAAGGTACGCTGGTCACAAGGCACAATTCTTAGTTCTGCGCTCACTCCGAATACCAACTTGAATCCAGCAGACGACGTGGGCACTTAAGAGGTGTCACAAGTAGACGGTGTGGATCCCTCATAGGAGATCTTGATGTCCCTCAGACCTCTGAAAGAAAAGGGAGCAAGCCAACAAGCCCTTTGAGAGCACACTTCAGGGTGCTACACAGCAGCAGGTAGTCAGCCCAGGCTAGCCACTATTCAGGGAGGGCACTCAGTCCCTTTCAATGGCAGTAATCCTCCTTGTGCACAACAGATTCCTGTGGCAGTGTGCACCACGCAGTTCCAGGTTCACCTGTCCCAAGTTCCCACAAGTGTATCCCTGCCCTGCTGAAGTACGGCACCAGTAGTTTTACTGTAGTGTGCCTTTGAAGTTGGGGGTGATTAGACCATGGACGACTTGTTAATAAAGCAACATGGCATAATTCTACTGCTTGTTCCTGTAAGCTCTCGATTGCTATCTATTAAGCCTAATTTTTCTATCATAAACAATCATGGCATGAACTGCCATTGTTCTTCCGTTGTTTTTCATCTAGGGTTTTAGGATTACTTTTTCTTCCGGAAATATGAAAGATGGTTTTTCTCCACCCGTTCGCCATAACCATGGCGAGATAAGGCATTCACTTTATCGTACCTGGATCCTGGTTGATATTATTTGACAAAGTTAATTAAAGAATTGCGACAAACACAACTGTATTGAAAAAATGCCCATTCTGACGTCAAGATTTGTACATTCCTCTGTTCTAGCAATATTTTTGCAATATGGCAAGCACCCAGTAGATGATGTCTGTACTGTTCATATATCCTCTGTGTGGCACGGGGTGTCTGTGTCACAAAAGGAGATGCACAGCTGTATGCACATGTGTTGAAAAAATTCACGCGTACTCCATAGTTTTATCGAGTCAAGTTTATCCAAATTTATTCCAATGTTTCAATATTTAATCAATTCTTCACCATCACGTCAGAGACATAAAGTTTCCATATTTTATGCGTTTTGAATACTCTGAGGATGCCCATACAGGCTTATCCACAGGCAATTACTTGAAACTTCATGGTTCCCAAACATTTGAATCTACCCAATGCATTTCGGTCCCAAACGACCTTCTTCGGGGGTATCTATGGTATTAAAAAACATGTTTCAATGAACGTGTACACTAAGCATTTCTTACCTGCATTAACTTTACAAAAGCCATTAAACCAAAAATCCCCTTTGTGACCTACAAAAATATAACTAAATCATGTGTGTAACTCTTAAACGCAATGTTCACTTCCCCATCCTGCAATTTAAACGCTCCCCGCTGAAACTGCCCCAGTTCACATAGCACATAACTAGATGTGCCCTCCTTGTTAGCGTCGCGCTTAAGCCCCTTTCAAAAATAATAAGTGAAATCACACTGCTGCAACCCCTGCTCCCCAATGAGTAATTAAATGAAAAGGGTGTTCTTCAGGACTATTTCAATTCATGTACTGTTCATATGCCATCTTTATGGCCAATAGTTCTCGATCAGCCATTAAACAGTTACATTCAGCAGGTAACAATTTACAAGACAAATATGCCATTGAGTGCAATTCTTCTGTAGTAGGATTAAAGAGGTTTGTCCTTGTGTGGACCTCAGGCATCAATGACGGTCTTGCAAGGTTGTTTCAAGGGGAAACAACCATCACAACGCAAATTTCACAACGCTCTACCATTATAACAAAACTTTTACAAAGCAAGATCCATTACAGCGCATGCTATTACAACGCATGCCATTGCAACGCAAATGCTATTACAATGCATGCCATTACAACGTAAGTTTGGGTAAGTATTTAATTTAAATAATATTCATTAAATTTTAATTTTATTTTCTTAAATTAATGTATTTATTTTAATTATTTTTAATTTATATTTAATTTCATTTCATTTTAAATATAAATTAATTAACTACAATTAATGTTAACCCCTACACTATCCAACACTTACCCTACTATTACACCCCCTGGAGTTAGAATAGTAATTTTAACCCCTACACTATCCAACACTTACCCGACTATTACACCCCCCTGGAGATAGAATAGTAAATTAAAATATATTAAATAAAATTAAAAATGAATTAAAAAAAATAATACACATTTTTAAAATTAAGTTAAAATTAAATTAATATTAATAAAATGATATACTTACCTATACTTACGTTGTAATGGCATGCGTTGTAATAGCATCTGCGTTGTAATGGCATGCGTTGTAATGGTATGCGGTGTAATGGATCTTGCGTTGTAAAAGTTGTGTTGTGATGGTATGCGTTGTGAATGTATGCGTTGTAACGTCATACATTTGTTTCAAGCATTTTAATGATGATGGGGGCATGACAGTTTCTGACAGCTTCAGTTTGAAGTCCCCAACAAAATGTCCTGTTCAAACTGGTGCACTGGCATTGTTGACAGCGAGCAGAAGCTTCCTCTGTTCTCTGGACCTTCTACGCACTTCAGCCAGAGGAAGGAATTTCCACTTGTGCAAGCAGTTATCACTGGCTTGATGTGGATCCACTTAGCCCAGGGGTCACCATGCACTTTGTTCAAGGGCCCTCATAGAAAAATGAAGGTCTAGAAGTTTAAGATAGAGCTGAGACACATTTTCCCAGACATAAGCATAGAAGCCTTCTCTTCTCTTCAATACAAGATAGACTTTCACTTTGGAGTTGATCAGAAAAGGTATTTTAAAGCGCAAACCAGCAGTGATTGATGATAAGTATTGGCCAAACCTAATACGTTTAGCAGGCATCTCACTTGATTTTTTTCAGTGCGATACGTTACCTTTTCGTGGAACATGCTTGCTGAAATGCTCCAAAACTAAGGAGGTGGACCTGTAACTCAGCAGTGTGGCGCTGTTGTCTGTCCACCAACTCAACTCTGTTTAGCCCTCTATACCTCAAAGTAAATCCACACCTGTGAGCCACCATTTGCTGTAGGTTTCCAGTACTGCTTGGCTCCAGTAAAGCAGGAAGATCCCTTTTTTGAAAAGACAATGTGTTGCAGAGATTTTATATAAACCTAAATCTCCACTCAAAAGTGCAACATTCTCCACTTGGCAGCTCACTGAAACTTAACCTCTCCAGAGCCAAAGTTGATCTACAGCATGGAGAGAAGGTGAAGTATATTTAAAAAAGTAGTGATATGCGTAAAGTATGGCAACTCCAATGAAACGTAATCAAGAGAGAGAGGTAGGACCAGAAAGCTAGTCCATGTCCCCGGTTAATATATGATTAAATCAAAAAGAGACTAGCTCAAGTTACTTTTAGGGGAGGGGGAAGACTCTGATATGTTTTGTCACGGAGTGTGAACACCCAGCAGGTGTGTTCAAAAAGCCCTCACCCACCAACCTGGTTGGTGGCATGCTTCATCATCGGGCCCACCTAGTGGCACCTAGCGTGCCCCGGGTGTGCTTCAACGCCTGACTACAGCGGAGCTGGTATTTTACTGAGTGTGCGGTGAAGATAGTTAAGGAAGTGATGTTAAAACGGCTGAACGGTGGTCCCAGTACCCGAAGGTAAAATTAGACTTTAATACCTGGGCCTCCGTCAGCGGTTAAAAATAAGGCAAGGGGATGTAAGAGGCGAGTTACGACCTCTCACATCCAATGGGTCAACATGTTTCAGACCTTCATACCGGTATGCGAAGGAGGCACTACAGGTCCAGAGCAGGCTCAACCCAGAAGTACTGGTCAAGCCTTTTGCCACCTCCCAACCTTGAGGTCAGACTGAGCAAATAACTTGCGTGGTCTTGAGAAGGGAATCCCCCTCTCACACGTAGATACACTTTAGGGCGTGTAGACACATAGTCTCCCCTACACCCCCACTAGGTAATTTGCACTCACTTATTTTAGGTCCTGAAGAAAGCCAGTCTAGTCATAAGGCACTGGCTGAAACATGTTGACCCATTGGATGTGAGAGGTCGTAACTCGCCTCTTACATCCCCTTGCCTTATTTTTAACCGCTGACGGAGGCCCAGGTATTAAAGTCTAATTTTACCTTCGGGTACTGGGACCACCGTTCAGCCGTTTTAACATCACTTCCTTAACTATCTTCACCGCACACTCAGTAAAATACCAGCTCCGCTGTAGTCAGGCGTTGAAGCACACCCGGGGCACGCTAGGTGCCACTAGGTGGGCCCGATGATGAAGCATGCCACCAACCAGGTTGGTGGGTGAGGGCTTTTTGAACACACCTGCTGGGTGTTCACACTCCGTGACAAAACATATCAGAGTCTTCCCCCTCCCCTAAAAGTAACTTGAGCTAGTCTCTTTTTGATTTAATCAACTCCAATGAAACCCCACAGAGCAGCGCAGAATGATGCACCTCTGATTAACACCAGGTAATACTCCTAAGGAGGGCACAGAGTAAGTTGTGTCCTGGAGGTTATTAGTTGGGGTGGGTGGTGGTCCACCACAAGTAATGATGTCAGTATTCTCCTTAGGTCCAGTAAAGGTTTCAGTACTTTAAACCTTAGCTCTACCCATGGTAGCTAAGTCACGGAGTAGACAGGCTTAGATTAAGAAAATATGTAAAACATTTAGACATACCAATGCAGTTAAAAAAAAAACACAAAAAAATCCTACACTTATAGAGAATAATTTAATGAACAAAATGACAATAAAAGCTTAATAAGGGAACCAGAGATATGAATTTGTAAATGTTTAAATAAAAATAGAGCCAAAAAGCCAAAATAACCAACTGCGGGCAACTGGTCATGCTAGACCTGGACAAGGGTAAGATTCCGGGCTGGCGTGAAGAAGCGCAGGTCATCTACAAGGACCAGGTTCCTCCCAGTGGAAATATTATCTTCGTAGAAAGCATCCAGTGGGCTGGCACTGAGAGAGGGAGTTTTGTTGTGAACGAAATCTGGCATTGAGATAGAGCTAATACGAAACCGTTGATTTAGTTGAGAAAAGCTCTGATGGGATACTTTCAAGTTTTCGTGCCTCGGAGATCTTTAGCTCGATCAGGTCTTCTTCAAATGTGGCATAGGGAGAGCTGCAAGATGGAGTTGAAATGGCCTTGGTGTTGATGTACTTCAATATTGAGCCAAAAAGTAGCTGGAGCTACGGAGGAATCTAGCCTACCAGCGATGCACACTCAGCCAATCGGCAGGCCATTTGGTTACAGTTCTTCGACAGTTCTCCAGGCAAAAAGTTTGTAGGAAGTTTCTAAGTCCCAACATTTAGGGTTATGCAAGAGAGGTACACTCTGGCACCAACCAAGGGTTCCATGACCTCAGGAACAGCACTTTGTGCTAAACTCACTCAGCAAACAAATGATGGACGGAATGCTGACAATGCAAACATTCTCTCCCATTCAAAAGATCTGGGTTAAAACCATTGTTCTTTTGAACACTACGCCACCCCAGTTTGGACCCAGCCATATGCAATCAGTCCTGACCCTATGCCCCATGGGAACATTCCAGACCAAACTGCCAGGCCATGGCCTCCCTGGACCAGAAACAGGCATCCTGAAACCAGTTTCAGGGTATGTCACCCTTCTTCAGCCAGGCTAGCTAGAATCCAGTGGCAAAGTGAGCAAGGGACCCACGTCTGGGCATACCCATCCCACTTAGGGCGAAAAGTGTTACGGTAAACAAATCATGGACGGAATGCTGACAATGCAAACATTCTCCCCCAGTCAAAAGATCTGGGTTAAATCCATAGTTCCTTTGCCCACTACACCACCCCAGTTTGGACCCAGCCATATGCAAATCAGTCTTGACCCTGTGCCCCATGGGAACAGGCCAGACCGATCTGACAGGGTCAGGGCTGATTTGCATATGGCTGGGTCCAAACTGGAATGGCATGTTGAGCAAAAAAACTGTGGATTTAGGCCCAGATCTCTGTACTGGGGTGAATGTATGACATTGTACTACATTCTGTCCATCAATTGTTCTTTTTGCACTAAACTCACTCTAGCACAAGCCACCATCAGGGTCCAGGGCAGGTCCAATTGAAATCGGTCAGTGGGATATTCCAGGAAAGCAAATATCTTGCAGCGTTTGTATCCCTGTAGCTTAACTGGAGGTCAGCCAACTGACCCTTGAAGTCCACTTCTTTGTATTGGGTACATGTGGGAACAGGACCAGCGCTTTGGGGTCTCCTCACAAGTCTCGATAGCTCATGCAGTCCTTCTTCTCTCTATTCTACAGGCCCAATAGTGTTCAGAAGAGGGTACCCAGAGTTGCCACATTTATGAATGGCACTAGCCCATGTGTGGGGTGATTCCTGGCCCCTCCATCACCAACAGGGAAAAAATCTCACGGTAACCCAAACCAGCAGTTCCTGTGTACCCTCCTGCAAACAATCCCACAGTGCACCTCTCTACCCAAAACCAAGATGGCAGAACTGATTTTCCCCCGTGCAGAGCTCCTGTGCCTGCCATAGAGGTGTGGCCAGGAAAGTGAGCAACCCCGCCTCTGTGGTTACTCAAAACCAGTTTTGGGGGCAGTTCCTCTCCCACTGAGCCTGGTGCCTGACTAGCTAGTAGAAAGAAAGATGGGACAGGTCCAGTTGTTAGTTACATCTGCATGTGATAGGGTATGCCTTTTTGAAGTTGATTAAGTTCCTGTGCACTGCTCTGATAGCCCACCTGTAGGAGGAAAAGAACACTTCCCCACAACCAATGCCTTTGTCTCGGCTCTAGGAGCAAGTTCACCCCACATCAAGGAAATATTCACCTCCTGGGTGGCAGTTGGCAGATTGGAGGTGACTTTTTTTAAAAGTATCATTTGTAAAATATTTAGTACAAATCCGACATTACCAATGAATTTGGTTTGTAATAAATATTTTAAAAAGTCTAAGAATCAACAATTTAACTGGTTCCTAACTTTAACTTTAATTATGTATCCCATGGCTTTCCTTTGAAACAGCTAACCCATCTATAGTAAAAATAGCTTTTAGGGCCTTACACTGGAATAACATGTTTAACATTAAACGTTTACATGTACTATTTCTAAGTACCATGCATCCTGCCTTATTGTCATTAAAGATCTAATTAAGAGTGACTTATGTATATTTAAAGGGAGGATTTAGGCTTCATCAAAAGAGGATATTTTGGTGGTCAGATACGCAGTCTAAATCTGCACAGCCAGGTTACTGGTGACAGGCCTGCAGTCATGTTTTGCTCTGTCACTCTTGTGGGGGCACAATGCATTCTGCAGTCCACTAGTGAGATTTAACTTACAGGCCCTGGGTACACTTTGTACCATATACTAGGGACTTATAGGTAACTTAAAAGGTGCCAATTAGGAGTGTAGCCAATTTTTTTTTTTTAAACAATTTTTATTGCAGACATTCAATACAGCAGTTGTCCCAGAGGACCAAAACCCCCTAGCTCCCTCCGTCTTTCATTTTCATCAGTTTCTACACACAGCCTTAAGGCCCACAACCCGGGGGTCGGGCGGCGATAAAATTTATAAAGTCTCAAGATTCGGCAAGTTGCAGCAGGTGCAGGTCATCCCCGGAAAACAGCTTAAAAGTAAAGAATAAAAGAAAATTTTCCGTCTGCTTTTCTTCCACACCCTCCAATAGGAACTTCCAACATTAATTAACTGTTCCCAACGTCTCCCCCCTCCCCTCCTCCCAAATGTCCACCACCCGCTCAGAAGTACTCAACATTATTTCTTCTATGTGTTCAATCAGGAGTTGGTGTCTAGTGTCTACCTAGGCTTGCGATGTCCCCGGAGTGCCGCAAGGGCCGTTCTCGCCTTCATCCAAATCGGCCTCATCCTCCTGTATTGTGCTATCTCTCAGGGATTGTACCAGTGCCTCCCACGCTTCCGCCGTTTTCAGCGCTCTATCATTTGGTTTACGGCGCACCATCTGGTATCGGTGAGCACTGTCACAAGCGGCCCACTTCAAGAACTCACCAACCCATCTCCTATGTGTGGGGCCTACTCTCGCCTTCCAGTGTCGTGTGATTTCTCTTTTAGCTACGACCAGGCCCATGTCTATGAATTTGCTTGTGATTTTATTTTTGGGCGTGTGCGGAAACCAATGTAATAAGCAGACCGCTATATCGTATTGCACTGTCCTATCCATCACTTCCGTCAGAGTATCCCCTATCGCCTGCCAATATTCCCGGAGGTCCGGGCAGGACCACAGCATATGGTCCAGCTCCGCTCCTTCTAGAGCGCATATCGGGCATGTCGCAGTGGCCGCCCCGAAATATTTCTTAATTTTCCCCGGGGTCAAATAAGCTCTATGCAGCACATAGAAGTGGATCTGTTGAAAGCGCGTATTTCTCGTGCTGTTTCTAGCTCTCCTTACTATTTGGGCCCAGGTCGTCTCGGGGATCTCCCTATTAAGGTCTGCTTCCCTTTTGGCCTTTAGCACCGACAGCGGCGGTAGGTTCTCCCGGAGCATTCTAGGGTATAAGCATGTCACTGCTTTATAGGTTCCGGCTGCCATCATAGTGTACTGGCAGGCCATGGTCGTCGTTGGCTCCGCAAGTCCCCCCTTCCAGTGTGTCTGGATGGCTCTAGTGATCGCAGCATGCAATAAGTATCCCCCTCTAGGTAGTCCAAATTTCTCCTGTAGCTCCTGATATGGAATCAGCACCCCGTTCTCGTAAAGGTCGCCCATCATTTGTATACCCGCGTCCTCCCACTCCAGCAATTGCGACCAATCCCCTCCATGAGGGAGCGCTGTTAGCATACCCAAGGGTATCTCAGGGGCATAGGGGTGTTGCTCCCCCGCCCGACGTTGGGATCGGTTCCAGCAAAGTCTGAACGTCCGTTCCTCAAGTGTCAGATCTCTAGAAGCTATTCTCTGTTGTAGAGCTATATAGGCTAGCACATGGCACGGGGTGCCCCCGTCTCTCTTGCTCTCTGGACCTCGATATACCCTCGCTATCTCCTGCGTAAAAATCTGTAGTTGAGCAGCCAAGTAGTACAGTTCGAAATCGGGGGCTGCCATTCCGCCCTCATCTTTCGGGCGGATGAGCGTCGCCATTGCTACTCTACATCTGCCCGACCCCCATATGAAGGAGGTCATCTGAGATTTCAGTTGGGAGAACAGGGATCTGGGTATCCAGACAGGGAGGGTGCGAAAGTAATATAAGAGGCGCGGCAGGGCGATCATTTCTTTCAATAAAGAAATGCGCCCAGTGACTGTCAGCGGAAGCGTGGCCCAAAAGGCCATGCAGCCCTTCAGCGCTCGCATGCAGCGGCTTACATTACCCTCTAGCATGTCTACCGCCGTGTGGTAAATATATACCCCTAAGTACTTCAAGCAAGTGGGCTCCCAGCTAATCTCCGGACGATGGTCAGGCCGCGCTATATCACGTCTCAGGGGAAACAAGCAGGTTTTAGACCACTTAACCTTCAGCCCTGATAAATCTCCAAATCGCCCTAGCAATTCCTCCACACCTTTCAGTGCTTTTGATCCATTTTCTATAAATAATAACAGGTCATCCGCGTATAAGGAGATGAATTGCTGGCCACCTCTACTATCTATGCCCCGAAAATATGTACCCGTTCGGGCCGCGGCAGCGAGGGGTTCAATCGCCAGGGCGAACAGAAGGGGGGACAGGGAACAGCCCTGCCTGGTGCCCCGCTCCACCGGGTACTGGTGTGATACAAGGGGTCCCACCCGCACTCTAGCCACCGCCTCTGTGTACAGTACTCTCGTCCACTTGACATATCCTTCTCCCAGTCCAACGTGCTCCATGACCCTGTATAAGTAGTCCCACTCCAAACTATCGAACGCTTTCTCTATGTCTATTGATAGGACCAGAGGCGTCTGGGTCTTCATATGTGGACTTTCCACCAATCGCAAAAGTCTCCTTATATTTATTGTCGTGTTCCGAGCAGGGATAAAACCTGACTGGTCTGCATGAACCAGGGCGGGCATGTGCTGTAGGAGCCTCTCAGCTAGTATGGCACTTAATATTTTGTAGTCCGTGGTCAGCATGGACAACGGCCTGTAGGAGGACGGGCGTTCGCTCTCCCTCCCCGGCTTGAGCAGCGGGATCACCAAGGCCTCGCGCATAGATTGGGGTAGACGGCCGAGCTTCCTGGCCTCGTTGTAAATCGTCTGTAGTCTCGGCGCTAGTAAGTCCACATACCTGCTGTAGAATTCGATGGGCAGCCCATCCAGGCCCGGTGTTTTGTTGCGAGCCATCCGTTGAATCACCCCTTTAATCTCCCCCAATTCTATGTCCCGGCCCAAATCGTTCGCTTGTTCCAGCTCCAAGTGCGGCAGGTGAAGGTCCGCAAGAAAAGCTTGGATGTTGTCTCCCTGCTCCGCCAGCTCACTCCTATACAGATTCGTATAGTATCTCTGAAAGCTATTGAGTATCTCCATCTGGGAGTACTGTATTCGACCCTCCTCTCCCTCAATTGCTAATATCGGGGAGCATCGTTTAGAAGGATTGTCCAGCCACGCTAACAGTGTTCCAGCTTTGTCCCCCTCAACGTGGGTTCGTAGCAGATACGCTTTGTGATCAAAACTGCGGAGACGTTCCACCTCCACTGCCACCGCCTCCCTAGCCAAGTTAACCTCCTCCTGTAGCTCGGGGTGCCCCGGTCGCGTCCTCTCAACTTCTCTCAGCTTAGAGTCCGCTCTTTGTAGGTCGTCTAATAATACCTTCCGCACCCCTACGCGCTTTCCTATGCACTGCCCTCTAACCACCACCTTAAAAGCGTTCCATTCCATAGCCCTGGAAGTCGCTGACCCCTCATTTCCCGTAAAGTACTGGGTTAGACCCTCCTCCAGCTCCGATTGAAACAGCGGGTCCTCCAATGTCTCAGGCCATAATCGCCATGTCGGGACCCGCGACAGCTCCCTGACCCAGTTCAGAGCCATCAGCAGTGGATTGTGGTCTGAAATGGTCCTGGCCAGGTATTCAATCCGTGTTACAGCCTGCATTACAGTCTTCGAGCACAAGATTGTATCAATTCGGACATGGAGGTCATGGAGACTCGAAAAAAACGAGTAGTCGCGCTCAGCTGGATGATGTGCACGCCACGCGTCCGTCAATGCCCACCTCTCTTGCCATTCCAGTCTCCCCTTCGTGAGGCGGTGTACAGGGGAATCTCCCAGTGGTGGATGGGATCTATCTAATGACGTGTCCGCTACTGAGTTAAAATCACCCCCAATTAGCACCGGGCCCGCCAGGAAGTGTGCTAGTGACCCCGAAAGTCCTGTAAAGAAGGTCAGCTGGTCTATCTTAGGTGTGTATACGCTACACAGCACTATATCCCTGCCTCGCAACCTGCCCTCCACTGCCACATATCTGCCTTCAGGATCTACTATGTGTCTGGTTGCCTGGAATGGAGTGCCCGCCCTTATCCATATTAGAGCCCCCCTAGCAAACGCTGAGTAAGTGGTGTGGAATATCTGGCCTCTCCACCTCTTTTGCAGCGCTACTCCCTCAGGTTTCGTAAGATGTGTCTCTTGCAGCAGTGCTATGTGCACCCCCCTGCGAACCAGGTAGGCATGTATTTTGTGTCTCCTAGCCATTGAATGTAGCCACCGCACATTCCAGGTTATACATCGCAACGTATCGACACTAGCCATTGTCCCATAGTGTACACTGCAGTTTCTTCTTCAATTTGCTGGCATCATGAGTGGTGGTGGCACCCCAACTAATTAACAACCCTCCCGATTTCACAGGACCCATGTTTCCAGGAACTATCCAATGCCAAAGAAACTAAACAACCCCAACAATACCCTCTACCGCCCCCCCCCCCCCCCCCAGAATAGGCCCCAATACCAAGCTACTAGTACCCATCCAAACTCAGTCAATCCCCTTAACTCTCCAACTAGTTCACGGTCGTTACCGTGAGTGCCTTAAGGGCAATCGGGTTGTGGCCTAGATCCGAAGGTGGCTGCTTTCTCCCTCCCCGCACCCACCAGCAGCAGCAGTCCAGCATCCTGGTCGATGACTCCCCGCCGCAATACCTCACAGTTCTTAAATCAGTTCCTCCGACGGGATGACCTTCGATCGTCATCTTCATATCAGAGATTTAGGATCTCGTCCGATGTTTGAGGTGTCACCAGCGGGCCCTCGGTGCCGTGTGTGTCTGAGTGTCTTTGTCCTCCGAATTCGAACCCCGCTGTGTCGGGGGGACGCCTGATCGTGACAAGGATTCCACCGCCTGCAGTGCGGCCTGTCGCTCCTTCTCCGTCTGGGACTCCGACGGTTTCCTCGATCCCTGCCGTCGCCAGTGCAGCCTTTGTGACTTACGTGTCTGTGATTTTGCGCGCTCCCTCTCTTCCTGGGCTCTAGCGCCGTCCGTGCCCGCCTTGTACGTCTCCCACCACTCCCAGGCATCCGCCGATGTAGGGAAGAAGTGTGTTTTGTCATCCAGCACCACTCTCAGTTTCGCCGGGAAGAGCAGGGAGTACCGAATACCCTCATTCCGCAACTCACGTTTTATGGATAAAAAGGAGGCTCGTAATTTCTGCGTTTCAAAGGTGTAATCAGGGAATAGGGTCACTTTACTGTTCGCGACATGGAAGGGTCCCGCATCCCGGGCTCTCTGCAGCAGAAGGTCCCTATCTTTGTAGTGCAGCAGTTTGGCCACCACTGGTCTCGGGGGCAGGCCTGGTTTGGGGGGCCGAGCCGGGACACGATGAGCTCGTACCAGAGTGAAGAATGGCGACAGGCCTTCTGGCGCCACCGTGGTTTTAAGCCAATTGTCCAGATACTCTATCATATCTCCTCCTTCCGTTTTCTCCGGCAGACCTACTATTCGAACATTACTGCGTCTGCTTCTATTTTCGGCATCCTCGGCTCTCCTCTCTAGCGTGTGTATCCTGCCCAGTGCGTCCGTGAGCCGCTCCTCCATGTTTTTGTGGGCAGGGGCCAGCTCACCCAAAGTGTCCTCGGCCTCCTTGACTCTGTCCTTGAGTTTGTCATGATCAGCTCTCAGGAGACCTAACCCCGACACTACCTGCGCAATATCATGTTGCAGTGCATCTCTTGTTGCCGCAATTGCTTCCAATATGCGGTCTTGTAGCTGTTGCAGATCCGAAGGCCTCGCAGGACCCCCTCCGACGTCTCAGGGGTCACAGCCTCTCCGGTCTTCCCTTTGTTTTTCACCATGGTGGAAACTCGCTATTCGCTCCAATGTCCGTATCTCTCTGCGCAGCAGCTGGGCAGGTCCAGTAGTCTCCGCCAGGTCGCGAGGTCGCGGCCTCTATCCACTCCAGGTGTCCCGCTCAGCAGCCGGCCGGCCTCCAGGGGAGTCGGATTCAGTTTCGTCACCAGACGGGGGATCCACAGCCTCCCTCCGCCATTAGGCTATCTCCACCGCTTGTCGTCGGCCACTTCAGTCGATGAGCATCCTCTTCGGTCCCCTATCTCGTCGCGTAGCTGTCCTGGGCGTTAATGTCTTGTCTACGTGGGGCCGGCAGCCTCGCCCGCCAACCAATAGGGGAGGCTCTCGAGGTACAGGTCTAGCTCTGACTACGGCTAGGAGCTTGTCCCCTGGAGGGGGTCCTCTCAGCAGGTGGGCCCACTTCCCAGCCACCGGCCGCATTGTTCTAGGGTCAGTTTATAAGTCCAAGGGTGTGCCGGTGTCGTCCTCAGACCAGGATGCCTTCTCAAGGACACAATCCCGCCTAGGTTTCCAGGTCCGCCCCCATCGGGGAGAGTAATCTTCCGGCACGGCTCCTCTGGTCCGTCGGGCCCCTCTGTGCCCCCAAATGTGGGCGAGGATCAGCTAGTCGACGTTGGCGGGAAGAGCGGAGTGTAGCCAATTATGATAGGTTTTAGGGGTCAGAGTACATGCACTGGGGCCTGGTTAGCAGAGTCCCAGTGCAGAGTCAAAAAACAGGAGCATCAGTCTAACAAATGAGTTGATCAGGCAAAAATAAGCATGTTACTACAGGGGTACTGATTGTTTCTAAAGGAGTACTAGGTGATGTGCCCTATGAAAGCATGTGGTGCTTTGCATCCTGGAAGAACTGGGAATTGTGCATTAAGGTAGCACTGAGTAATGTGATAACAGGCACTGGTCCAATAGCATCACTGGTGTTTAGGATGATGAATAGCAGGGGGGAACAGAGTCACGAGATGGACAGTATAGGCACAAATCAGTCTGCAGTAGTTGGGTGCAAGGCAAGATGTCTTCGAGCTGTCCAATGTCAGATATAATAAAAACATATACAGTCTGTCTCTTTCTTTTCATTCTTGTAGCACTCCCCCATTACATTTCACAATGCAATGTAATGGTAGTGGAAACTGATAAGCAGGACATGCTGGATATTTTGGAAGACAAAAAGGGCTTCTTTTTTAATCCATTTGAGCTCTTGGAAGCCCTGGAACGAATCAATTGGGCCCAATAGGAAAGGGAGTCAAAAAGTGTTTATATAAAGTTTTATTTATTTATGTGAGGAAAATGAGTACTTTGTTCATCCATCTGAGTGGAATACATCCTGTAACATTGTATTGCAATGTCCCATATTTATTCTTAGTAGATGCACATGGCACTTCAATTATTCTTGATATTGGTGCACATGGCACTGGCTGTACCTGTACGTGTTCATGCGCAAACCTGGGCCTTGTGTTCCTTCAATAATGCGGTCTAAGGAATCTGTCTGCCTTAGAATTGAGAAAGGAAAAGCCAGCAGTGTAGATGTTTGAAATAGCCAGACTGTCTGGCTATTAAGTCTTTTACATGAAGAACAAGTTGATCTTGGAAAGCCAGGATACACTTTTCTTAAAATGTGCCAAGGGGATTTCCAGTAAAAAGCCCTCTTAAAACACAGGTCTGTCTGGGAGCTAAGGCATCCATCACCAGAGAAAGAGGAGGCTTCCTGAATTGGTGAAGCAGTCAGTGTCTACAGACAACCGCTTACACGAACTTGTTAATTGAACTTCTTCAGGAAGAAGTGCAGAGGGAGAAGTGGGAAGGTTGTGACTGCCTATGTCCTGGAAAGCTGTTGCTTAAGTCATCGCAACAGGCATTGGCAAAGCAAGTATGACTGTGTGATATCTTGTGTGAGATTGAGTCAATGGTTGGATGGAAGAGTAAGTGGATGGATGGATGAGTTAATGCTGGAGGGCTGGGATAATTAACCAGTGAGTGTTTTTATACAGCAATATGATGTGTGACTGGATCAATCTTACAAATTATCTAGAGATTACATTACAAATATGAAACAGACAATTAGCGAACAAATGCACAGTAAGTAAACACAGGTTTTTCGTAGGAGATATAGTTGAAAACCGAAGTGAGAGAGTTCTATAAGTAATGCTGTAGACTGTAGTGCTGTACTTTTGTAATCTAGCAGCGGCCCGGTGCTACCTAGTGGCAGCCTGATGAAGTACACCCTCGTCATTTAGAAATGGTGGCAGGCACCCAACCACCACCTAACCATAGATTCTGGTACTGCATCCCTCTTCATCCATCAATGGCTCTATGATTGGTTATGGTTTTACTAGGCAGAAGTGGAAGAAGCAGTGGTGGAACTTTCAAGTGGTCATCAAGGAAACGGATATATTAAAGAATACATCGTAGAACAGATTATCCTGCAGAACTCCACAAAGTTGGGGTGTTTATTGAAAAGGAAAGAGGTTTACAAATGAACAGTTTGTTGGAGAGTCAGGGAAATCAAGGGTGCAACAGTTCTTTGCACTACAGCAGAATCAAAGCAAGTGAAGAGGATGGTTTGGTCCATTGTGACATGTTGGTAACAGGTAAAGGAAGATGAGTGTACCATCTCCACAGTCATCAGCTGGATCTCAGAGGAGTAATGCATCCACTCCAGGCATTTGTGTGTGACCTCAGTTTGAATCCTGCTGGTTCGACTCAGCCTTTTATCCTTCTGAGGATGATAACATGAGTTAAATTAAGTCATGTAACACTAAACATGTGTTAATCAGTGCCAAAATGCTCCAAGCTGTAAACATGGACCTTACTTGTACATATGTTATCAATAGCATAGAACTAAGATAGTAACCATTTAATTGCCTATCTCTGAGCATAAATCCGGCGACAATTGGTGGATTATGATACGTTCCAGAAGTTTTTTTTATTAAAAAGAAGGTTAGACATTCAATACAAATTTCTGGGAAATCTTCTAAAGTGGTGAGATTGTCTCCTGGATGTAGGGCTCAGGGTTGGTACAGTGCCAAAAGCAAAGTAGCAGGTCATTTGGTGTTTCAGGTGGTTAAAGAACATTTTGGCCAGCTGTTTGAAGAGAAAGAGAGGCCGAGGTCGTGGAGGGGTGTACCATAATAGAAGCTGTGCTGAATTGGCTGTTTTGAGATACTGACCCTGTTGGAAATGAAAATAAGTTGTGCAACTCTTCAAAATCATCAATCATAGAGTGGAGTGGAGTAGAGCAGGATAGAATAGAGTGGAGTAAAGTTTTGCAGAGTGAAGTAAAGTGTTGTAGAATGGAGTACATTGGAGTTGCGTAGTGTAGAGTGGAGTAAAGTGTTATATAGTGAAGTGGCATTGCGTGGAGTGGCAGAAAGTGGAGTAAAGTGGCATAGACTCACGTGGCATAGAGTGGGATCATGTCATAGAGTGGAGTGCCATAGAGTGGTGTGGCTCAGAGTGAAGTGGTGTTGGGTAGAGTGGACTGGCATAAAGTGGCATTGAGTCGAGTGGCGTGGAGTAGAGTGGAGTGCTGTTGAGCGAAGTGGAGCAGAGTTGAGAGGAGTGGCATGACGTAGAGTGGAGAGATGAGTAGAGTGGAGTAAAGTGGCAGAGAGTAGATAGGTGTAGAGTGGAGTGTTGTGTCTTGGAGTGACATAGATACAGTACGTAGAGTGAAGTGGCATAGAGTAGAGTCGCATTGTATGGAGAGAAGTTGGGTAGAATGACATTGCATGGCACCAAATGAAATGGGGTAGCATAGAGTGGAGTGGTGTAGAGTGGAGTGGCATAGACTGCACTAGCATAGAGTTGTGAAGAATGGAGTGGCATAAAATGAAGTTGCATAGAGTAGCCTATAGTGGAGTAGAGTAGTGTAGAGTAGAGTGAACTGGTATAGGGTGCAGTGGCATAGAGTAGATTGATGTAGAGAAGAGTGGCGTAGAGTACAGTGGCGAAGAGTAGAGTGGCATAGAGCGCAGTGGCGTAAAGTGCAGTGGCGTAGAATGTAGAGCAGTAGATTGCAAAAGTGTTGAATAGAGTGGTGCAGAGTAGAGTAGAGTAGAGTAGATTGAATGACTAGATTGTGTTGGAGTAGAGTGGTGCAGAGTAGAGTAGATGGGAAAAGAGTTGAGTAGAGTGGAGCAGAGTAGAGTAGAGGTGTGCAGTGTAAAGTGCAGTGGCATAGAGTGCAGTTGCATAGAGAGTGCAGTGGTGTAGACTAGAGTGGCATAGGGTTCATTGGGGTAGAGAGCAGGCGGAGAGTAGACTGCTGCGGAGTAGAGGAGAGTGGCATAGAGTGTAGTGGGGTATATTGCAGTGGCGTAGAGTGGAGTGGTGCAGAATAGAGTAGAATGGCATAGAGTGCAGTAGCATAGAGTAGAGTGGCATAGAGTAGAGTGATGGAGAGGAGAGTGGGTGGAGTGGAGTGGTGCAGAGTTGAACGTTGTAGAGTGTAATGGGAGAGAGGGCAGTGGCATAGAATAGAGTGAAGTGGCATAGAGTGCATTGCTGCAGAGTGCAGTGGCTGAGTGGGCAGTGGTGCAGAGTAGAGTGGCATAGAGTGCACCAGCAAAGAGTAGAGTGGTGTAGAGTGTTATAGAGTAGAGTGGCGTAGAGTGGAGTGGTGCAGGGTAGGGTGGCGTACAGTGGAGTGTGTTTCAGTTGAGTGGTATTGATGCCTTGGTATAGGATACAGTGGTGTAGATTGAAGTAGCACAGAGTGAAGTGGTGCAGAGTAGAGTGGAGTGGAGTGGCCTAGAGTGGAGTATTATAGAGTGCAGTGGGATAGAGTGCAGTGGTGCAGAGTGGAGGAGAGTGGCATAGAGTGCTTTGCATAGAGAAGGTTGGTGCAGAGTAGAGTAGAGAGATGTAGAGTGGAGTAGTGTACAGTGAAGTAGTGTAGAGTGCACTGGTGCATAGTAGAGTGTAGTGGTGTAGAGTGCATTGGAATAGATTGTTGTGACATAGAGTGCAGTGCCATAGAGTAGAGCAGGGTGGGGTGGAGTGCCGTAGAGAAGATTGGCATTATGTGTAGTGGAGTGTGGTAGAGTGGCTTAGAGTGGCGCTGTGTGGAGCGGCGTAGAGTGGAATGGCATAGAGTGTCATGTTGTGGAGTGGCATAGAATGGAGTGCATAGAGTGGCATACAGTGGAGTGGAGTGACGTATGTAGAGTGCCTTAGCACAGCATGTTGTAGAGCAGAGTGTATAGAGAGTGTGGGCATAGCGCAGGGTGGAACACAGTGCAGCATTGTAGAGTGCAGCAGGATAGAGTGCAACAAGATAGATTTCATCATCATACAATGCAGCATCTTGCAATGGAGTGGTGTAGAACGTAGTGGCATAGATTAGAGTGCTGCAGAGTGGAACAGAGTGGCCTAGAGTTCAGTGGCATAGAGTGCAGTGGGGTAGAGAGCAGTGGTGCAGAGTGCAGTGGTGCAGAGTGCAGTGGTGCACAGTGGAGTGGAGTGGTGCAGAGTAGAGCAGACTGGCATAGAGTGCAGTGTCATAGAGTACAATGGTGTATAGTGCAGTGGCGTAGAGTGGCACAGAGTAGAGTGGAGCGGCATAGAGTGCAGTGGCATAGAACAGAGTGGTGAGAGTACAGTAGAGTGAGTGGCATAGAGTTGAGTGCTGCAGAGTAGAGTCCCATAGAGTGCAGTGGCATAAAGAGCAGTGGCATATAGTGGAGTGATGCACAGTAGTGGTGCAGAGTGGAGTGGTGCAGAGTGAAGTAGAGTAGCATAAAGTGTAGTGGCGTTGAGTACATTGGGGTATAGTGCAGTAGAGTGGCATAGAGAGTAGTTCAGAGAAGAGTACAGTTGTATAGTCTGCAGTGGCATAGAGAGCAGTGGTGCAGAGTAAAGTGGTGTAGAGTGCAGTGGCGTAGAGTCCATTGGTTTTGAGTAAAGTGCTGTAGGGTGCATTAGCTAAGAGTGAAGTGGCATAGATTGCATTGTTTTAGAGTAGAGTGGTAGAGAGTGCAGTAGTGTAGAGTGGTGTAGAGTAGAGTGATGTAGAGAACAATGGCAAAGAGTGGATTTGTGCAGAGTTGAATAAAGTGTTGTAGATTGCAGTGGTACTGAGTAGATTATTTCAGAGTACAGTGAAGTGGCTTAGAGTGAAGTGGTGTAGGATAGAGTGGAGTGGTGCAGTGTAGAGTACAGTGGCATAGAGTGCAGTCGTGCATAGTAGATTTGAGTGGTGTAGAGTGGACCAGCATGCAGTGCAGTGGTGTGGAGTGCTAAATAGTAGAGTGCATTGGCATAGATTGTATTGGCGCAGAGTGCAGTATTGCAGAGTAGAGTGGCGAAGAGTGGAGTGGCCTAGACTGTAGTGGTGTAGAGTGCAGTGGCAAAGAGTGCAGTGGTGCAGATTAGAGTAGTGTGGTGTAGAATGCATACAGTATAGTTGTATTGAGTTGAGAGGCATAGAGTGAAGTTGTGTAGAGTGCAGTGGCATAGAGTGGAGTGGTGCAGAGTAGAGTGGAGTAGGTAGCGTAGAGAGCTGTAGCATTGAGTACAATGATGAAGAGTAGAGTGGAGTTGAGTGCAGTGACATAGAGTAGAGTGTTGCAAAGAAGAGTATGGCGGTATGAAGTACAGTGGTGCAGAGAAGATTGGTGTAGAGTGAATTGGTTTTGAGTAGAGTGCTGTAGAGTGCATTAGCGTAGAGTGAAGTGGCATAGATTGCATTGTTTTAGAGTAGAGTGGGAGAGAGTGTTGTGATTTAGGGTGGTGTAGGGTACAGTGGCGTAGAGTACAGTGGCATAGAGTGGAATGGCGCAGAGTGGAATAAAGCGTCTTAGAGTGCAGTGGCATAGAGTAGATTGTTTCAGAGTATAGTGAAGTGACCTAGAGTGAAGTGGTGCAGGATAGAGTGGAGTGGTTCAGGGTAGAGTGCAGTGGCATAGAGTGCAGTGGTGCAAAGTAGATTTGAGTGGTGTAGAGTGTATCAGCATACAGTGCAGTGGTGTGGTGTGGTAAGGAGTAGAGTACATTGGCATAGATTGTATTGGCGTAGAGTGCAGTGACGTAGGGTGCAGTTTTGAAGAGTAGAATGGCGAAAAGTGGAGTGGTGCAGAGTGGAGTGGCCTAGCCTGTTGTGGTGTAGAGTGCAGTGGCGAAGAGTGCAGTGGGGCAGATTAGAGTAGAGTGGTGCAGAACGCTTACAGTATAGTTGTGTAGAGTTGAGAGGCATAGAGTGAAATCGTGTAGAGTGCAGTGGTGTAGAGTGGATCAGCATACAGTGCAGTGGTGTGAAGTGGTAAAGACTAGAGTACATTGGCATAGATTGTACTGGCGTAGAGAGTGGTGACATAGAGTGCAGTATTGCAGAGTAGAGTGGCAAAGAATGGAGTGGTGCAGAGTGGAGTGGCCTAGACTGTAGTGATGTTGTGTGCAGTGGCAAAGAGTGTAGTGGTGCAGATTAGAGTAGAGTGGTGCAGAATGCATACAGTATAGTTGTGTAGAGTTGAGAGGCATAGAGTGAAATTGTGTAGAGTGCAGTGGCGTAGAGTGGAGTGGTGAAGAGTAGAGCAGAGTGGTGCAGAATGCCTTGACACAGAGTGGAGTGGCGTAGAATGGAGTTGTTCAGAGTAAAGTGCAGTGATGTGGAATAGAATGGTGCAGAGTCAACTGGAGTAGCATAAAGTGGAGTATGCATGGTGTAGTAGCACAATGCCATTGAAGACAGCACATCTTCAATTACATTTACACAGACATACTGTTTACTGATAAAAGTATACAGCACACAAATGATAATGTGTGAAAATGTCATCACTTTGTGCTTTGAATTGTTTTGATTGTATTGAAATATGTGTTTATACAAACCTTCATAATTACAAAAAAAGTGCTTCATTTGTGCTTTCTTAATTCTGATATATTCTGAAAACCTGCACAGTTCATTTACAGCCATTTAAATTCTGTTGTGTGCTAGAAAAAAGTAATTCCTTTCGCAGCAAGATTGTCACATAATTCCTCTTACTTTGAAGTCAGAGAAATAAAAGTAAACACCTCCTGACATTTGACCTCTATCTTTGAATGCACAGCAAATGTGACAAGATAAGAACACAATTTAAAGGCCTGTTTACAGAAAGTGAGTTCTCGTGGGAGAATACGGTAAACAGGGTATGTTTTACAAAGCGACAAACTCAAGCTGGACAGCCTAAAACAAAGAAAGCCAGCAAATAGAAAGCAAGCAAATGTATATTACAAACCACAAAGCCAATGGTAAGCAATAGGCAGAATGCATTCCCAGGTAAGCTTTCCGAATGTCGACTGTCGTTTAGGCTTCAAGCTAATAATACAAGAGAAATGTTCTCTGCCCTATTTAAAAGATATTAATAAACTGGTCCCATTCCGTTCTTGGATTACAAATCAGTCAAAATGCCTAGCAATGTTCACATTCAAAACACTTATGGATATCTGACAGAAGATCTGAACAATGAATATGTTGTTACCCAAATATTGAGTAAAAAGTTTTGATGGCAAAAATTTCGTCTACCTACACTTATATCTGTAAGTACAAAAATATCAGAACAAAAATATCTTTTACACTAATATTTTAAAAAATAGTACAAAATATTAATTTTCAATATATATAAATATATATATATATTCACTGAAAAAACACAGGTTTCAGGGACGTTATAGTTAGCTGGACTTTTCACTCTTACATAATCATAGAAATTCCACTGTTATAGTTAGTTCGGCTAACTATAACTCGTGCGTCGCAAGGCACTGGTCATGACGTCACATATTACATTATTCATGGCATGGTCAGTGACATCACTGATGACATCACTGACCAGCACTTCTTTTCTACTGACATCACTGACCAGCACTTCTTTTCTACTTTATCTAAAAGTAACTGATGCGCTCTTATATTAAGAAGAATATGGGGCAACACTTTTACAAACTATAGGCGATAAAAAAAGGAGGGTGTGGCCACGCTTAAGGGATATTTTATGAATTGCGTTTTTATTTGTCACCCCTCTGATATATACAGCTACACTTTCCTAAGAAAGTATATTTGTGACTGCTTAATAAAAACTGTTTCAAACCTAGACTTAATTTTTTGCAGCACAACCACACCTACTATTTTGTTGCAAGGAAATAGCACTACCCGCAACAGAAGTAAGCACCGTACTATAACTATACATTATAAGTAAACATTGCTCCCAAGAAGTAGGTTACTCAGAATCTTATTTAAATGAAGACCGCAACAGCGCGCTTTCTTTTTCAACCCCCTCCTCCATATTATAATATTAGCTCCAAAGATGTAGCACCCCCATCAGAAAAGTAACCACCACATTATAAGTAAATACTGGTCCTGTGAAGTATCCCACCCTCTGACTTAATAAAAAGAAGACCGCAACACACTGTTATTTTCCTGACATGATTCGTAGGCCCCACGCAAATTATATAAATGGCCCTTAAAATATATAAAAAACATTTCCCTTCACAGTCCCTGTCCACCACCTTGTGACCACTGTACAGTGTTAACAGTGTTCCTACACTCCCCTCTACTACTTCGTTTCCCGTACTCCTTTGATGTGCGTCACAAAATGGCTGACAACAATGAACCGTTCCCACCCAATAAGGAGCAAACATGTACTCTGAACACTTTAGTCAATAACATGTCCATGATGTTCCGCAGAAGGGGATGGAATGGCTGTCAACACTTCGACTTTTAATGCTTCACAACCAAAGAACATTAAGCTTGGGAAGGTCCCGCTTGGAACACGTTACCCAATGAGATGTTCCTAATACTCCGTGGACGGGGAAGGAATCGCTGACAACACTTCTACTTTCAATGGTTTACAGCCAATGAACATTACACTTGGGAAAGTCCTCCTTGGAACACGTCAGCCAATCAGAGTTCCCTCCTACTCCGGGGAGGGGAAGTGAATGGCTGGCAACACTTCTAGTTTCAATAGTTCGCAACCAATCAACATTAAGCTCTGGATGCTCCTCCTTAGAACACGTCAGCCAATCAGATATCCCTCCTACTCCGCGGAGGAGAAAGGAATAGCTAGCAACACTTCTACTTTCAAGGGTTCGAAACCAATGAACATTAAGCTCTAGAAGGTCCTCCTTAGAACATGTGAGCCAATCAGATGTCCTTGCTACTCTGCGGAGGGGAAGTGAATGGCTGGAAACACTTCTACTTTTAATGGTTCGCAGCCAATGAACATGAAGCTTGTGGTTGGAACACCTCAGCTAATTAAACGTTAATTTTATTCCGTGCACAGATACAGACCACGCCTTCCCTCATATTATTAAATTTCCTGTAACAAAGTGACACTATCCATGATAAAAGTGAACACTGCATTATAAGTAAACATTATTCTGCATTATATTAAAGGAAGGCTGCAATATGGCGCATTGTTGTTTTCCCAATATAATTTCTACAGCCTACGGAATCCCCCTCCCAACATGAGTAAAGCCTCGGGGCTGCAGGGGCCCTAGCGGACCCCGCTATAGTTTTTTAAGAAATGCCCCCGGGACCTAGCCCACCCAAGGGACTCATTAAAATAAAACGCGGGAACTCATGACCGTAGCGTGAATTGCTCCAAAATGTTTATTTAAAAAAATGCTTTTTTTGGCCCTGGGGGTCCTTCTGGGACCCCCTGAGCAGGATTAGGTGGTCAGGGTGTTTCTACCCTACCCCCTTCTCTTGTTTTATATCTTTGTTTCTCTGCTTTTTGGTAACTCGCTTCTACCGAGTCACAAGATGGCAGCCAATACTTCCTCGTTTGGAGTGTTCGCAGCCAATCACAGTGAAGCTCGTGCTCGGGGCTTAGGTTCCGCCAAGATAGCAAAACTTTTATTTTTCTAATTTCTCAGCAACTACTGAACGGATTTACACCATTTAATAAAAAGTTAGCGTTGTAATCTAAGCACTACCTTTTTGCCAAATTTGGGGTCATTCCGTTCAGTAGTTTTGACTGTAGCCTTGCACAAAGTTTCCTATGGGAAATTGATTTTTTTTTTTTTTTATTTCTCAAAAACTACTGAACGGATTTACACCATTTGACAGCGAGTTTACCCGTGAGCAAGACGAGCTTATCGTCGAAACGCGTTGGGTGTTTTTGTTACTCGATACATCATGCTGAAACTTTACTAGAATAAACCTTCATTTCTGCAATACCAACTTGATGCGGCAAACCTTTTATTGGAGTGGAGTGCATCGGCACATTTGTTTTGTGCTTTGGGAAATTAACGATTGAAGGACAGGGCGACCTCCGACCCTGGGGTGCACCGCTGTTATGGAGTCCTGGCAACCTCGGAGGAGGTGTGGATTGTATATATATATATATATATATATATAATTAAAATAATGTAAAAGAAATAATTTTTAATATTTTTATATATATATAAATATATACTTCGCACAAACAGAAATCCAAGAGACAGGAAATCAGGCAAGCCCACACGATAGATACAGCAGGTAAGTTTATTCCTGGCAGGAAAGACGACGCGTTTCGACGCGTTTCGAACACGTCCGTGGTCTTGGTCACATGACCCACGTCTCCACAATGCAGTCATTTTAAAGATACACTCACAGAGTGTTCATAGACATAGAAGAAAACTAAACGTTTCTTTAAAGCATGTTAATGTCACATTTTAACAATAAAAGTGTAAGTGCAAACATTATACAGGTTGTGGCTGATGTCTCAAATGTTACTAGTACATTAAAATATATACTTATATAAAAACGCACACACATATGTATATAGACATGTTTATGTATACATATATATTAAATGTAACACTATTAGTATATTTTAATTTATATAAAAAAGTATTATTGTTTTCTAATTTACTACTACGAAACGCAAAAATATATATACAGTATATATATTTAATGAAACATGAAAAATATTATAACACACAACATTTAACTTACTTACCAAATTACTTAAATATAAAAAAACTATAGAATGAAAAAAAGTTTATTAAAAATAATTAACAATTTTATAAAAATATCTATATATCAATATATATATAAACACATAATATACAATTATACAAACAAACATATAATAATCATTTATATATTTCAACAATTTAAAAAAATATGCATTTTCAATTAGAAAATAAAAGATACACTATTCACTCTCCGTGTGTGCAACAGTAGGGAAAGCACTGGACTTCAGAGGGGTAAAATGCACTATTCCCAGTCCATCTGTGCAACAGTAGAGAAAACCTTGGACTTCGTAGGGGTTACATTTACAATTCCCACTCCAGTCTGTGCAGCAGTAGGGAAAGCGTTGGACTTTGGAGGAGTAAAACTTACTATTCTGAGTCCAGTCTGTGCAACAGTAAGGAAAGCGTTCAACTTTGTAGGGGTTAAATTTACTATTCCCATCCCAGTCTGTGCAACAGTAGGGAAAGCGTTGGACCTCAGTGTGGTTCGATTGCCTATATTTCCACTCTAGTCTGTGCAACAGTAGGGAAAGTGTTGGACTCCAGAGGGGTAAAGTTTACTATTTCCACTCCAGCCTGTGCAGCAGTAGGGAAAATACTTTACTTCAAGCACATAGCATAATTTAATAATCCTGTCAGCTGACCAGAATTGTAAAACTCTTAATATAAAAATGATATATATAAAATTAAAAAACTATTAACTATTAACACTACCTTGACCCCCTTCTTCCTGACACCGACTTCTCTCCCCCTACCCAAATACTCACGTTCTCTACCGTCCTTTCCCCTCAATCCCCTAACACAACTCCTCACCCCCCATCCTCTTACCCGTCCTGAACACTCTCTTCTCCTCCCCATCCCCCACTATCCTGCCCTTTCAGGCCCTCCTAACTCCGCCTCCCAATCCTTTATCCCAACCCCGATAAATACACAACCCCTCCACCCCAATATATCCGCTCTCCACTCGCTCTATGCCCTTTTATCCCCTCTGACCACTTCTCCTGAAGTTCTTAACCTCCTGTTTAACCTAGCCCAAACCCTCACACCTAACAGCCTGACACCCCTCACTCCACACCCACTACCCTATCTCCCCCTCACACATCAGTCCACCCTCTGCAACTAGCCCAGACCATTCCCTACCCCAGATCATTCCCTTCCCCCGTCCACGCCCCTTCAGTACCTTTCTTTACCCTAATTGCCCCAAGCCTACACAACATTGAACTTGACCTATCTAATTCGATTACTGAACCCCTCTCACCTAACAGCCCTGTCACCCCTCCTTCCACCTACACTACCCTATCTCCCCCCCACACATCAGTCCACCCTCCGCAACTAACCCAGTCCACACCCCCTCGGTACCTCCCTTCACCTTAATTGACCAGACCCTGCACAACATTGAACTTGACCTATCTAATTTGATTACTAAACTTTCTCAATTCAGGAAAGATTTTATCTTCTTCAGCTCCAGAACCCTCCCTCACCATAAAATCCCCCCACCCCTCCAATAATCCCTAACACCAAACACAATCATTGGAGATCGACTCATCTCCGCTGCGGTATACATAGACCTCGCCGCACCTCGAAATCATCTCTCCCCGTCCGACCTCTCCGACCTATGCAACTCTTACCTAACCCTGGGCGTAGTGGGCGTAGTGGGGCTCCGCGGAGCTACGCGGAGTGGGCGAGAAGCTACGCCCACTCCCGCACTCCGCGTAGCCCCACTACGCACCTCCCTCCCGCTCTCCTCTACATATATTATTTAAGGAAAATACCCTTAATAAAACAATTTTAAAGCACTTACCGTGTCCGGGGCACGTCCGGGGCTCCCTCTTGGAATTGCGTCGCCATAGATACCAATGCGCATGCGCGGGCGGCCGCGCATGCGCATTTCTCCCGAGAAATGCGCATGCGCGGCCGCCCGCGCATGCGCATTGGTATCTATGATGGGACGCTATTCCAAGAGGGAGCCCCGGACGAGCCCCGGACAAGGTAAGTGCTTTAAAATTGTTTTATTAAGGGTATTTTCCTTAAATAATGTATGTAGGGGAGGGCGGGAGGGAGGCGGGTGGCGGGCGACTCGGCTACGCACACGGAGTGGGCGTAGTGTTGCCGGCTACGCTGTCTACGCAAAATGCGTAGGAGGCAACACTACGCCTACTCCCTGGGCGTAGCCGATTCGGACGCCCAGGGTTACTCTTATCTTCCTAGTTTACCAACCACCAATCCTCCACTATCCTACTCCAACATCCTTGTCATCCTAGGGGCTAATAGAATCCCCTCCTCCCCCAGACCACCGCCCCAACTCACGTCGATCCACTCTTGCTCTCCCACCTTATGCAACCCCACACCACTTACATGTATGCTTGTCAATTGTCGCTCCCCAGTCCAACATGCCACGGAAATTTCGGAAACTATCCTGAGTGAATCCATTGACATTGCATTCCTCACAGAAACCTTGCTCAATGACCACTCAATGAGCATACTTGATCTAATCTCCGCCAGGAATACTCTATTCTTAGAAAAGATAGACCTGACAGAGTTGGGGGTGGTCGAGCCATTATCTTTAAAAATTAACTTCAGCTATCCCTTGTCAATAATTCTGGCTCCTCCTCCTGCGACTACCTGAAAGCTGAAGTGACAACTCAAAATTCCCACCCAATTCTTCTACACAACATCTATTGTCCTCCGGGACCCCCCCAGCCCTTCATCGAGGACTTATCTGAGCTCCTGACACAATCCTCATCATCCAACTCAGAAAATCTCTTTCTTAAGGATCTTAACCTCCATTGGAACAATACCAATGATCCGACTATCTCCCTCCTCACTAATCTACTTGAGATCAAAGAACTCAAACAACTATGCCTGTCCCCGACCCACCCCACTCCACTGGCTGTGTCCCCACCTCCCTTCAACTTGGACAAATCTCTCCCAAAATCAAAAACCCCAATGTTGACACCAATGACCTAAATAATCTCCCCCATCACTAACCTCCCCCTTTTCTCAAAGGTCCTTGAAAAATGTGTCCTACTACAACTAGACAAACACATCGAAAACTTCAACCTACTCGACACCTTTCAATCAGGCTTCAGGAAAGGCTGCAGCACCGAAATGGCATTGCTCAATGTCGTCGATGACATCCACCACTCATGTTCGATACAGTCAACCATTCAGCCCTACTAAATGTGCTTAGGACCCGTTTCGGCCTTATTGGTACTGCCTACAAATGGGTTGTCTCCTACCTACAACACCAAACTCAGCAAATCAAAATTCAAAACTGTCTTTCTAACCCACTCCTGTCTCCCTTGAAGACCCCAAGGATATATTCTCTCCCTCCCTCTTTAACCACTATGGAACCCCTCACCCTCATTCTTAAACAAGCAGGCATCAACTACCACCTCTAGGCCGATGACACCCAAATCTATTACAAGATTAAAACTCATGCTGACATCTTACACCTGAACAACACCCTCACCAAGATTCAAACCTGAGTCCCTTCCAATCATCTCAAACTTAACCCTAATAAAACCAAAATCATTCACTTCTCCCCTAAAAATAACACTCTCCCCGTTCAATCCTGGATGTCTGGCCTTAACGCACTAAACTACTCACTCACCCTGTCCAACTCCGTCAAATCTCTTGGTATTTCTATCGACAACACCCTAACCCTTAACGTCCACATCAAAAACTCTGCTAAAGGAGCCCTCTTCACTTTCCGTTACCTCAAGAAAATCAAACTCTTTATACCTACCGATGACTTTAAACTTGTAGTTCAGTCACTTGTTCTTTCACGCATTGATTATGGTAACGGCAACCTCAACGGAATCCCCAAGGTCCACCTTTCTCCAATCAAAGCTGTGCTCAATCTTGCAGCCAGGCTCATCACAGACTGCAAACGCTTTCATCATATATCCCCAGCTCTCAAATCTCTTAAATGGCTCCCTATTGAAGGCAGATCTGCCTACAAAATTGCCTGCATTACTCATAAAGTCCTCCACCAAAACACTCCGCAGTACCTCTCAAAGAAACTCCTCATTGCAGGCACCACCCGACCTGTGAGAAGCACCAACACCCTCCTCCTAATGCCACCACTGCATAAAAAGAAATCCACACAATCACGCTCCTTCTCTGGTAATGCTCCCATCATTTGGAATGCCCTCCCAATAAACCTGCACTGTAACCCCTCATATTTCAGCTTCAAAAAAGACCTACAAATCCATCTCCTCAATTATTATTGGGGATCCTAACCTGTGGCCTGCACTTGATCTCCAATGCATCATGTTATATTAGTCCAGTAATATTTGTCCATTTCCTGAACACCATCTACCTAATTACTTGATATATATAACTTTTGCCCTTGTTTATCTATTTGATTTGTAAATTTCGCTTGTTGTTTTTATTATCTCTTACCTACTTGTATGCCATGTTTGGCCCAATTATTATTGGGGTTGCTAACCTGTAACCTGCACCTGATCTCCAATCACCATGTTCTATTTGTCCAGTAATATTTGTCCATTTCCTGAACATCAATTACTTGAAGTGTATAGCTCTTCCACCTGTATATCTATTTTGATTTGCATATTTCACATGTTGCTTCATTATCTTTTTATCTACTTGTATGCCATGTCTGCTTTATATTATCTTCTCATGTAAAGCGCTCTGATACTTCTGGGTCTAGCCAGCGCTATATACAACTTTAAAACAAAAAAAAAAACAATTGAAATGAATAGTTAAAAATTTAATAATTAATTTTGAATTAAAAAAGTTATTAAAGTATTATTTAATTAAATTCCCATACTATACTCCCACAAACCTAGCATCCCACACTTCAAATATAACTAAAAAAATAAATATAACCCAATTAACATATTTAATAATAAATTAAATAAGTATAACTAAAGGAATAATTAATTTTTAATTGATTATTACTTAAATACATTCCCACCCTATGCTCCTACAAGCACAGCAGCTTGCACCTAATATATAACTAAAAGAATATAATTATTAAACAATTTACATAATTAATAATCAAATAAATAGTTAATAATAAATTAATATTGGTATATTAATCAAGTATTACTTAATTAACTTAACTCCCTATGCCCCTACAGACCCAACAACCCATACCAAAAATATTTGTTTTAAATATATAACAATTACTCAGTTTGCATAATTATTAATCACTAAAATAATTAATACAAAATGTAAAGTTCTTTGTTAATTAATTATACTTAATTAACTTCCCACCATGTACTCCTATAAACCTCACAGCCTGCTATGACACTATAAATACTACTTACAATTAAATTAAAAAATATGAATCACTTAAAATTACAAACTATAGATAAAAATATTGTCAACAATTATACAAACAATATCTAACATATAAAATTAATATATGAACTAAAACACATAAGATAATTAAAAAACTATATTTTTACAACTATAATATTGAAAACAATATTAACAACACAGATATTCTTGAAAGCTATATTACTTACCGAAAAAGTCAATATTCTTGTCAACGATATTTCTACATCAAAATATGTTTGTATTACGATTTTTAAAACTTGATATTTCAGTATCTTGATATTTCTAAATTAATATTTTGTCCAAACACCACGCTTATAGATATATTGTTACTGGACAAGCCTGTGCCAATCCCATAGCCACCTTGCATTAAACTAACATTTAATAAGTTAGCTTTTCCTACAGTTTTTCTGCTCCTGCAATCATGACTACTCAAGACTCAAGGCAAAGTGTAGGTAAATAACAAGATTCTTGATTTCCAATCAGCTAGAGGGAATTGTTGAAAGTTCTGAAATCTTCAGACCAGGGCTAGGGAAGAGAGGGTAAACGTCTGTGAACCACAAAGGAATCAGAACCGTATTATAGGTTTGAAACCCTGCCTCACCGGCACTCAATTTTATAATTGGGACTATGGGATAGGAAAACAGTGGCAAAAAGAAAGCTAGAGTGAGATAAAGAGAAACAAAGTGTAGGGTGATGAAAGAAAGAAGCAAGAGGTGGAATCAACATAAGGCAGCCTTGGTATGCTGCAATTCTGGAATTCTGTAGCGCCCCCAGCAGACTCATAACATTTTGGACCACTGCAATTTGTTTGCACGCAAACTGAGCAATTGAAGAAACTCTTATCACAGAAACACAAACCATGTTCAGTTTTTGATTTCTTGCATTTTTGCCATGTTTCCCTCTTTAGTGGGGGCAGGACCCTTACTTGTCAAAAACTCCCTGCAAACATACATGCACTTCGTGTGTTCTTGTAAATTCAGCCAAGTATCAAGAAGTATGGTTTAGCACCAGTCCTGAAAATTAAAGGCTAGAGACAATGCAGACAATCTTAAGCATACCTAGTAAAGTTGCAGAATTATTTGGTTTTTGGGGGTAGGGGATACTTTTGAAGGCCACAGTCCAACTACGAATAATACGAGTTGAGTGGACAAGTTACTATGACATATGCACCTGATATTTTTAATGGGATGTAAAAGGAAATATTGCTATTAGTTGCAACATACAGACTATGAATGTGTAGGTATTGTGGTATTGTCGAAACAGAATAAATTTAAATTGAATATGAACGTCGTTAGTTAAAAGTCAACTAAATATTATTTGCATACAGCATATGTGAAGTGAGCACTATAGTTTCCAACTTGCAAAGTGTGGTAGCATTCAGCTAAGAGAAAACCTGTTCCTGCTTTCTTGTTTGTCCCTGTTGAATCTGTTTTTTTTAACAGATTATATAACGCATGTCATTTGTAGTACTACCCTTAGGAATAGTCAGTTACGGATTTTTCATGGCCACATCCCTGTGCTGCTCAGTGAAACACGGATTGCAAGTGTTAAATATGCATTAACAACCAGACACCTGGCATGTAACATCTGTTTGCAGCCATTACTTACATGTCGGCTTTCTCTGTTGGCAGTTGGATGTCTTCAAGCAACGTTTTTGTGGTTCTGTCACTCTGAAGACATATTTACAAGCTTCCAAGAAAAGCTAAAAATAAATGCCAAAAACGCGGCCTTGCACTAAATTTAACTTCACTACTAGTTTGTCTGCCGTGAGTTCTGTCAACAGAACTACACAGGGATTCGACAAAAACACTTTATACGTTTGATGGGAAATTTCACGAAAATTCCGAGAACTCCTGAGTCTACAATGGAAACATGCTTCCAACTTACTTCTCAAGATTGCATTAATGCACAGCTATTGCATTAATTCCCATTAACTTAATATACGTTTTCCATATTGGCTAATTTAATTACGTTTTTTCTGGGGCGATAAACTTGCCACCTTGCAGTCACTTCTCAGCTTTTTGCAGTACAAGGCATTGTTTGCGGTTCTTTAATTTAGAAACTCCTTGGTTCAATATATTGAGGGCCACTAAAACTATGAGTCCGTGGAAGACAAAATTATGTGGCTGGGTTGTGTAAAGGATGCAGCAAAAAGAATCAGATTATGAGGTATTTACCCAGCATCGTTTTTCATTAAATAACAACTCGGTGGTATAGTACATTTCATACATGTTATGCACGTCTCATTAAGGGGTAGTTTAGGATTCAATACATGGAGAATGAAGAGATTTCACATATCTATGATTCTATTAAGCAGTGATTTCCCTGCTGAAATAACTGCACCTGTGAGACCATGTTTTATGTGAACAAGAAATTGATGTACAAGTGGAAAACATTGTGACAAAGACGGAGTCCTATTTTCATTGCATTGAAGTATCTACGTTTTTTTCCCCCTGCTGCAGAATGAAAACTGGTCCATCCAATAGGCTCGTTTACAGTGTATGAGCAACCTTGTTACCTCCGTGATTGCCTAGTTACAGCATGCAACTTCTGAAGATGGGGAGTCTGGCGCTACATAGCACCTTGTGTGAAATAATTCTAATCATTTTTGATCCTCAGGTGAAGAATTTCTTTTTTTGCTCAAATCTGCAAATCAGGCTTCCAGTAATGGATTAAGTGGCAAATTATGTGGCTAATATGGTTAGATTTGTTGTTTCAACACTGTTCATCCCCTTTTGTTCTCTTACCTGGAGGTTTGCGGCATGACAAGCACCACAACTGTGTTACATTCTTGATACCTAAAGCTTGCAAAATGCTGGCCAGCCTGAGAGGAAGGGGGACACCAGCCACAGGTTTTCTTTCTTTAAGACACTCTCAGTAGATGCTGATCACGTGAGGGGTGTGGGTTGTGGGTGGTGCTATGTCTAAGCACCTAAACCATATGTAGGCTCAGATTGCTCTTAGCACTCTTTCCAGGTCACCGTTTTATTTTAGAGGAGTTTTAATGTTAGCCCATCAACAGTCAGATGCTCACATCTGCAATTGAAAGGCGATCGTGGCCATTTCCCCCAGTGGACCGTTTAAGCATTGATTTCCTCCCAGAAAATCATGACCTGAATGAAACCAAGTGGTTTGACGTGATATCATCAGCCATATCTGGTTTTCAGTCAACAGCTTGTAGCACTCTGAAGTTTTTTAGTTTTCTTTTTTGTTTTTGTTTTGTTTTTTTTAACACTATCATTATGGGCTTCAACAAATTTACATACAAGGTGACAGTCACTAAAAAGACAGGATAGGCTAGAGATGCCACATATAACATGAAGTCATATACATAGATATATGCAAATTAAATAAGGACCCCTGGGTTGTTTGAAGTTTTAGACGGAGAGCAACTCTTATATATGTAGTAATCTACAATACTATCAGCTATATACATCTGCTCACCTCCAATGTCTATTTTTGGTTTCCTACCATGTTGGATAAGCACAGTGCCATCCACATTGAACTAAAGAAGCTACAAAACATGTTGCCATCTTTGAAGCAAAGTCTTTAAGCATAGTATTAGCTAGTGCTTTCCACAGTGAGTGGAAAATGCAGAAGTATTTTAACATTCCAGGCACAGTATAACAGCTTTAGAATGGTAACACATTACCCAAGCCAACCTGGCATGAATAAAGGCAGCTCCTGATGTGTTTTATCTAGAGTCGTCAGAGACACATAGGCTTGTTCAGACACAGAGGAGCAGCCATTATAAGTCCAAACAATGAACTTTCAGATTTAAAGTGCCACACAAATTATACAAAACGAAACTGGAAAAATAGGGTAATTTCTAAATTTTAGACGGAGACCAACTCCTTTATATGGAGCACTCTACAAAACCACCACCACTCTAAATCTGGTCACCTCAAACGTAGCATTTTCTAGTAGAGTTTTAAAGCATTGGATTAGTACAATTACATCCACACCAAGCTAGAAAAGTGACAAAGCCTTTTGACATTTTTGCTGCAAAGTCATTCAGCATAGGATGAGCTAGTGATAGTTTAATTGAAGAAAAAGGGGTGGATACGCATGAAGTTTTGGTTCCTTTTCAGTAAGGATAGAAATATTATTACATGTACATTTAAATACTGGACTCTGGTTAAGAAATAATCAATGTCCCTGTGCTGTTGTAGAGAAGTCCGCTCTGTCATGCTCCCTTTTTCTGCACTGCTGTGTTGCAGAAGGGGTCTGTGTGGGTCTATTTGGTACCATTGATGCATACAATAACTCAAAATATCTCTGAGTCAGTGTATGTTTTGCTACCAAGTGCCAACATACTTCAGAAACAGGGTAATTATTGCCTTGTTTGTGTTTCGGACTCTGCTGTGAGCAGTAAACAAACTATCACTGAGATATTGAGTTATTGTTATCACAAAAAATGAAAAAAAAGAAGTGCATAGACCCATTAAGCTCCGGTGCATCACACAAAAAAGGATATTGGTGTGTTCTCTGGAGTTTATTTTGCCAGACAATTCACTATAGTCTCTATGTGGTGTCAGCACCTGATGTTGATGTTCGGATTTGGTCTATACATCAGTGGCACACGTCTGAAGCCTAATGATATCTGAAGGCTCAAGAAATCAGGCATGCATTTGATGCTGAGATTTACAGAGAACGTGTGCTCGTCTCCAGTGAATTGTAGGTTTATGTTGATATAGCCAAGGGATTGCAAGATATGCTCAAAACTGAGGAACTCCAGACTGTCCCATTGACTGTAGAACCTCTTCATGAACATGGTTTAGGTGTCTAAGCGGAACGGCCCTTAGGCTAGTTCCACCTGTCAAGCATATGGAGTGGCTAAGATTGGAGTCTTTTAAATCAAGGTTATATTTAGGACTTTGGTAAAGGGGATATTAAAGAAGCTGCAGTTGCACAATAATTTGACAGGATTCAAATCTGACTCTGTTGCAATGGAGTGGTCTCCATGATGACTAGCATAGTGAACTTGTCATCAGAGATAGGTACTCACCAACTGGTGTGAGACTCTTGATAGAGTGGTTCCCTCTGCTGCTGTGTGCACATGTTTTCTGGAACCTTCAATGTTTGTTGCATTTACTAACACTACATTCGAGGTTTTGGAATTAGCAGTGCACTTCTTAACAATGAGCCTAGGCTTCTGACAATGCAGGAATTGATGCAGCATTCACATATTTTTTCTTCTTTTGTTGTGGTCCTTGCCTGCTCGCCTTTTCCATAGACATGGACCATCTAGTACCCTTGGTGGGTTGGTCCACCTTTTTTTCTTGTTGTACCACTCTCACATTGGAATCTAACCTATGTCGCTTGACCCTTTTGGTCTTTGACGTATTGATCCAGATTGGTAGCATAGGGCTAGATGTACGAAAGATTTGCGACTTCCAAATCGGTCACTAACTGGTTTGCCAATGTAAAAAGGGCCGCACACCACGTTAAAAAGTAATTCGCAAACCAATATTAGCGATGCGATTCACAAATTTTAGAGAATGGAAATAGCGAGTCGGTAATAGGGAATCGTTAATACTGACTTGCAAGCATAATGTGTGAGTGAGTCCCGATTATAGTGTGCACATGCAATTTACCACCAATTCAGACCATGTGGTAAATGGATGCAAACTATAAAAGCACTCCCCGAATGCACCATGGGTGTCCACAATGCCTGCCCTGTACATGATAGAAAGTAGGATGAGCATACTGGCTGCTCAGCAGAGGAAGGGGCCTTCCAAGAGAGGATTTTCCGGGTCAGACTGACCATTTTTGACCTAACAGAGGAAGAGATATATGGCAAATACATAGGCTAAGTAGCACTGTCATTTTGGATTGAATTGCCCTCTTAAAGCCACACCTAGAAAGCAATACTCTGCGTAGGAATTCCATCCCAACCCATGTCCAGGGTTTGAGCTTGTTACATCTATTAGCCACTGGTAGTTATCAGGATGTGATAGCTGTTGCAGGTGAAGATTTGCAAAGTGCACATTCACGTGTCTTCCACTCTTTCATGAATGCCATTCTTCTCATATACACCACCACGTATACATGCCCAGAAATGAGGAGAAAATATGGATTAGCAAATCTCAATTTTACTGCATTGCTAAATTTCTCCGGGTCATATTGTGTATAGATGGAACACATGTCCCCATATGTCTCTCACCCCATCTTAAATACCTCTTTAGGAGCCGGAAAAACATGTATTCCTTTAATATACAAGTGGTTTGCAATGCCCACAACATAATCACTGACATTGTATCACAATATCCAGGTAGGACCCATGACTTGTACGTGTTCAGGCACAGCAGAATATACAGACAACTGGAAAGTGTGGAGTTGGATGACATATATTTATTAGGTACTGACAAATAATGTAAATGCTGATATGTAAGTGCCCAATCCAAACAAAATGTATGTTGACTCAAATTTATGTATGTGTTTCAAGTGACAGTGCAGATGTCCTACGTCCCTGGATCCTCATAACCTACTTTTCTGCCACCACCCAAAGTGAAAGGTGATACAACACTGCACATCACGCACCACGCCGTGGTGGCTCCTGCAAAAGTTTGTTTGGGGGAGGAGGGACGGGAAGAGGAAAATAATTATAATAACATTTTTAAGTACCTGTTCTAATGCACCCAGCTGCCTCGCTGCTCCTCTTCTTCCGGATGGTGTCCTGGCAGTTCCTGGGACACCAGGACAGGCTCCCCACCCAATACTGGTTTTGCTCAGACAGTGCCTGGGAGTATGTGCTGTTTCTCCAACCCAGCTGTGAAACCTAAGTGTGCATGACAGTTTGGTCGGCATAAGACCGCCGACCAAACCGTCCATCATACGCACATAGGTTGTGCACTACTCTCCTCCCCTATTTACTATCATATTATTTTCCAATTTCCCTCAGCAGGGGAAGGGTTGACGCTCCTCCGTCATAGCGGAGGAGCTGCTGCTGGCACAAGGACTGTGATCGAGCGGACATTTGGACATCTGAAACCTCATTTTAACTGCCTCTATAAGAGTGGGGGGTCTTGCAATACAGATTAGAAGCCGCTTGAAAGATAGTAGCAATGTGTGCCATTCTACACAATATTGCCCGCAGGAGAGGCCTACACATTGTGGTGTCTGAATCAGTGGAGAAGGATTTTGGTCCACCTGTTCATCAGCCACCAGAGCAGAACAGAGCAGTGGAGGGGAGAAAGCACAGGGACCACATTGCTACACTTTACTTCACAAGGTAAGACATTTTCAAATCCATAATACTGTCAAATACTGCTACCACACTTGATTGAATCCTCAATGTAAAGCTACCTTTAATGGCAGGTGTCACCAAACCTTTGACAGACACGCTGTCATTCTCCATAATTCTGATACTACGAGGTCAACATGTAGGTCTGTTACAACACCAACAACATATGGATAACAAATATTTCCACTCCCTGAGTGACACACTTCAGTTATTTTCTGGGAGTGTGTTCAGTTTATGAAGTTCCACCATGTTGAGGTGCAGGATTGCGACTGGTACTGCATCGCATCACACATGCCTACGTAGCAGAGATGCTGCTGCCACTGGACACCTCACAGTCAGGAGCCTTCTGCATCCCCACTGAAATGGCACATCTCCACCTGTACCACCACAGTACTCTTGGATAGTGTGGTGGTGGCTGAGAAAGTCAACAAATGGCCATGGTCTTTGCATCCATTCACACAGCACTGCTCCTCTCCCTGATTCAGTCAGTGCTCCTATCCTCTGAAATCTCAGTGCAGATTTTCTCTATTGCACCTGTTGGTTGGTCCATTTTTGTGTCCCTGCAAGCCTGATGGTTTGCCAACTGATTGGCCTCTGTACTGAACCGCACTGTTATGGATTGTTGCATTACCTGCAATTTGCGGTTAACCATTCTACTTTAATTGTGCTGCAGGTGCTGAACCTGCGGCATCGATGCCTCAAGCCCACCAAACACTGCCTTTTGTTTGGCAGTCGGCTGAGACCCAGAAGTCAGCAATATGTGACGGTGCCTACAGCTATGCAGAGTTGAGCGCTGCAGTAGGGACCTGAGGACTGGCTGCAGGGTTGGAGTGGGTGGCTGTGTGACTGTGGCATCCTCACCCGCTACTGATGGTGGCTGTGGGGAGAAGGACACACTGCTGGAGGGGTCATGAGATGTAGTGGCACACTATCAAGCACTGCAGTTTCTTCTTCCTACATCTGTGACTGTTCTTCACCCTCATCTGTTGGGTCTTCGCCAGGTGCATCCAATTGGATAATAGAGATACGATAAAGGTTTTACATGTGAAACACATTCTCATTAGTCATACAAAACTTAATCTACAAATTGCTGACACTGACTACACTGTTTCTGTCTAAGAAACCATAATGCACCATGTTGGATATTTTGGTCATGGAATAATCCCATCTCAGGGGGGAGGATGTGTGGCCTGAAGGCTATGGCGGTCGATCTTGAAGCTGGGGATCCGGGCTCAAGTCTCAACAGGGACATTCAGCATCTTTTTATTCCGGGCAAATCACTTAGGGGCCGATTACGATGTTGTTCAGAAAGGCTCTGAATGGTATTCGGAATCTCAGAATCAGAATCAGATTCGAAACCTATGTTTCTGACCGAGTCAAACGCATTTCCAACCGACCGATTACAATGCATGGAACTGTTCGGGCTGCCCAATTCGGTTCTGAAAGGCATTCGGACAGCGCAAGTCTTTCGGAGCCAAATTGCACAGTTATATGGACAAGGTTTCTGAGTGTGCGATTACGATCACTGATTCAGACAGCCATTCAGATTCGGTCTACCCCACTTGAAGCGGCTGTCAGAATCTGACTTTGGGGACCTGTAGCAGGCCCCCCATTACCATGAGGTCTCCGGTTAGGGCCCATGGGGGTACCCAAGGGACACATTGTGCATGTTAAAACATGCACAGTGTGGCAGGCACCATGGTGTACCCGTCACAGGGTACATGGTTATCCTGAACCACCCCTTTTTTCAATAGGAGCCTGTGTTCTCGTTCGGAACACAGGCTCTCATTGATGTTAATGTGAGTCCAACCAAACAATGTGCTAATTCTAATTGGTAGGTTGGACTCGCAGAAACCGATTCAGTCAGAAACAATTCAGAAACCCATTCGGACTGAAGAGTTTCCGAACAACATCGTAATCGGCCCTTTAATCTCTGCATGCCTAATGAAATAATTTTGTGTCCCTCTGTAACCCAGCTGGTGCTCATGTAAAGTGCTCTGATTCCTTTCAGGACTAATTTGCTCTATATAAAACTCCCAAACAATAACAAAAGATATTTTTGTTTAAGTTTGTCCTACATTCATGTGGACACCAGGTTCAAGCCCAGAAATCTTGCTAAAATTAAAGCTTTGCACTTACTTTGCGAGGGTACAGGCAAAGGCATGTCCAGGTTGGAAATTCTTACGACAGCATCTGGCTCCAGGGTGGCTTCCACCATTGCCTCCAGTGTCGTGGGTGGGGGTGTAGTGGAGGGTCTGCCTCCTGTGACGTGGGACTCGCTCAGGCACATTGCGACCTTTTCCTTTGTGTGGGATGGAGATAGTACCACCTTTTGCACATCTCTTTGACAGATCAAAAGTATGCTAAATAAAAATGTGGAATGTGCTGTCTAATAAATGAAATGAGTACATGGTTTCATTCCCTCCAGATACTACTGGTCAAAAGCCACTTTATATTGCTTATTGGGAAAGAAGCCCAATTAGGACAGAAATGTATCTGGCATTGGTTTATGGTCTCCACAAAAACGCTTAAATAGATCAAGTGGAATTGAAAGCGTAAAAACAGTTAACGCTGCGGGTCTGATCTGGTCTTTCCTTCAAGCCATTTAAAAGCAACCTAAAGTCAATATGTTTTTGCTAGAAATAACTTTTTTTTTTAGCTTTACAATAATGGGAAACTGTGTACAGTCTCACAAAACAAGTGTCAAAAGAAGGCAGTTAGTCTGTCTTTCATTAATCCAGATTGGTTCAACCATCTATGTTACTTAATGATTACTGCCATCAGTACTAGGCAAAAACAGTGGTTAACTCCCTCAGCAGAGGTCATCAACCACTGTCAAATGTTGGGTAAGCACTCATGGGGCCATTGCAAAGGCGAGGTTGCAAAATGAGGGGAATTATATTCTGGTAACATATTCTCAACAAAGAAAATTCAATGTTGACTGATATTTTTGTTTATTAAATAATGACACTAAATTTCGAGTGTGTAATTTGTCACATGAGGTTAGATGTACCTGGTTTTATGACTTGGTGAGTCTAGATGAAGAGCTGAAAGGTGCCAACATGTAAAACATATTCTTTATTTTGACCGATCGTTTATCTAATTTTTATTGATATGCACAATGTCATGTATCTGTAAAGGTTTTTAATAATCATGCATAAGAAATGTATCATTATTATTATTCTTTATATGGTATGCTTTCTCTTTTTATATCAATGTATGGGCGTAATTTTCTCACAGGTTCTTTAAAATGTTATGCCAGTTCAACTGTTGTAATGTTTCCAGTTGTGTACTAACGCTAAAACTTTAAAGCACCCCTCTGAGCACAAAACAACCACTCACTGGCACAAATAAGCAACAACCTGCTCATGAAATGCATTTATATGAGTTCTCCTTATCTGAAATGTCACAGTCATTGGCTGGGCAAGAAGACTTGCATGGTCTTCTATTTGGTAGTCTACTAGTGAGAATTAAACAAAGAGTGTATGAATATATTTATATGTAATTACATATGTTTTGAACATAGTGTGAACATAGTATTCAAATGATTTCCATTAAATGATATCACAAAATTGAGTGGCAAAATCTCCTGCTGGCATAATAATGAGTGCAGAATATCACTAATTCATCACAATTAATATATATTTATTAGCAAAGTGTGAAAATCTTTGAATGGAATCTGTTGCAACTGTTGTTATTTGCTAGATTTCTATAGGTTATGAGCATGTGAGCCATGTACTACTGTAGTAAATGTATGAAGCTTTTATCTAACTCTTTATAAAAGGGTGTGATTTCTCCATGCTAGGAAACCCCTTCCCCATCCTTGAATGCTGGATTTTGCTTAGAACTCTACTGAGTTTTCCTTTATTTACTATTGAATTGAGTGCTTATGGATTTAACCTTGATGACCCAGCATTTTTGTTTCTGTACTCTAATTGAATGAGTAAATCTTTAAACTGTCGTTCTTTACCCGAAATGCTCTATTCTTGCCTTCAGCACACTCCTTACCGACCTTACTGATCGAGACGGGCCCAGCAGGGAGCACCAAAGTTTAGCAGGGACCACACCACTCCCGGTTTGGTCACAGTGCCCTCAGGGGCAAAAATAATGTTTGGTTTGCACTGACATTATATATTAGACCATGTAAAATATCCCCTATCATACATCAATAAAGATTCCGAGTCACTCCATAATTCTGTGGTATTGCAATTGAAATAGACATAAATCTCAATCCTTCACCTAATGACAGAACACCAGAGTGACTTTCAATATTATCCTAATGTACGCCATGGGGCACCTAATCGAACACATGACCATCACTTTCTTGTCATCCCACATGAGATTTTTCAAGGCAAGTGCTACTGGAAATCTTAAGAGGAATTTGGTTTGTCAAGGGCTGTAAGATGGCTTGCCTAGATTATATGTACATGATTTACAGTCTACTCTGGAAGGCTGCTGTCACATATAAGGTTAGTGCAGCAATCACTAGTATTATTGGTATCAGATTGAAGCGAAAGTATTTGAAGATAAGGGATGTGGATCCATTTTGGTAAGTATTGAGTCTTAATTGGAAATACGGACAGGTAGTAAGCAAAACAAATGTATTGGATAGCTTTTGCCAATTAAAGCATATATCAATCAATCAATCAATCAATCATAACATTTGTATAGCGCGCTACTCACCCGGAGGGGTCTCAAGGCGCTGGGGGAGAGGGGTCCGTTACTGCTCGAAAAGCCAGGTCTTGAGTTGCTTCCTGAAGGAGAGATGGTCCTGGGTTAGCTGGAGGTGGATGGGGAGGGAGTTCCATGTCTTGGCTGCCAGGTAGGAGAAGGATCTTCCTCCGGTGGTGGCTCTGTGGATGCGTGGAACGGCGGCGAGGGTGAGGCTGGTTGATCGTAGCTGGCGGGTGGGAGTGTAGAAGGTCAGGCGGTTAATGAGGTACTTGGGGCCCAGGTCGTGGAAAGCCTTTTGTGCATGGGTGAGGAGTCTGAGCGTGATCCTCTTGCTGACGGGGAGCCAGTGCAGGTCTCTCAGGTGGCCCAAGATGTGGCTGTGTCGGGGGATGTCCAGGACGAGTCGTGCGGAGGCGTTCTGGATGCGTTGGAGTCTTTTCTGAAGTTTGGCTGTGGTTCCGGCGTAGAGGGTGTTTCCGTAGTCCAGTTGGCTGGTGACGAGTGCCTGGGTGACCGTCTTCCTGGTTTTGGTGGGGATACACTGGAGATCTTACGGAGCATGAGCAGGGTGTTGAAGCACGATGATGAGACGGCGTTGACTTGTCTGGTCATCGAGAGGGAGGAGTCCAGGATGAAGCCCAGGTTACGTGCGTGGTCCGTTAGCTTGGTAGCGGTGCCCAGGGCAGGGGGCCACCAGGAGTCGTCCCAGGCGGAGGGCGATGATCCCAGGATGAGGACTTCCGTCTTGTCTGAGTTCAGTTTCAGGCGGCTGTTCTTCATCCACTCGGCGACGTATTTCATCACTTCGTGTAGGCTGGTTCTGGCGGTGGCGGGGTCGTTAGTGAGGGAGAGGATCAGCTGGGTGTCGTCGGCGTAGGAGATGATGTTGAGGTTGTGTTGGCGTGCGATGGCTGTGAGGGGGCTCATGTAGACGTTGAAGAGGGTGGGGCTGAGTGATGATCCTTGTGGTACACCGCAGATGACTTCGGTGGCCTCGGATCTGAATGGAGGGAGGCGGACTCACTGGGTTCTTCCGGTGAGGAACGAGATGATCCACTCCACTGCCTTGTCTTGAATTCCGATGTTGCTGAGGCGCTGCACTAGGGTGCGGTGGCAGACAATGTCGAATGCTGCCGAGAGGTCCAGGAGGATGAGGGCCGCTGTTTCCCCGTTGTCGAGCAGGGATCTGATGTCGTCAGTGGCTGCGATGAGGGCGGTCTCGGTGCTGTGGTTGGCTCGGAAACCGGACTGCGAGTGGTCGAGGGATCCGTTCGTCTCGAGGAAGGCGGCAAGCTGTCTGTTGACGGTCTTCTCGATGACTTTGGCGGGAAAAGGGAGGAGCGAGATGGGGCGGAAGTTCTTGAGGTCGGTGGGGTCCGCTGTTGGTTTCTTCAGGAGGGCGCTGAGCTTGGCGTGCTTCCAGCTCTCTGGGAAGGTGGGGGTGTTGAAGGAGGTGTTGATGATGTCCCAGAGTTGGGGTGCGATGATGGAGTCGGCCTTGTTGAAGACGTGGTGGGGGCAGGGGTCGGTTGGTGATCCGGAGTGGATGGTGTTCATCGTGCGGGTGGTGTCTTCGGTGCTGACCGGGGTCCAGGCACAGAGGGTGGTGGTGGGGGGCGTTGGTTCTGCGGTTGGGTGCGTGGTCTGTGCGCCGAAGCTGTTGTGTATGTCGGCGATCTTGCTGTGAAAGAACGTGGCGAGTGAGTCGCAGAGGTCTTGCGTGGGAGTGATGTCGTTGTTTCCGGCGCTGGGGTTGGAGAGCTCTTTGACGATGCTGAAGAGTTCCTTGCTGTTGTGGGCACTGTTGTTCAATCATTCTATGAATGCTGTGTTCTTGGTGGTGCGGATCAGCTGGTGGTGCTTGCGGGTGGCGTGCTTGAGGGCCGTCATGTTGTCCGTGGTCTGGTCGTTGCACCAGGCTTTCTCGAGGGTGCGGCAGTTCTTCTTGGAGTTCTTAAGTTCATCGGTGAACCAAGAGGCTATCTTGCTGCCGGGTCTGCTGGGAGGGGTCTTCAGTGGTGCGAGGTCGTCTGCGCAGTTGGTGATCCACTGTGTGAGGTTGCTGGCTCCTTCATTGGGGTCCGTTGTGCTGGCGGGAGGGTTCTGGCTGAGGGAGGTTGTGAGCTGGTCGGCGGTGATCTTGTTCCGGCTCCTGCGAGGAACCTGTTGCGGCTGGTGGTGGGTCGTGGTTCTTCTGAAGCTGAAGTGGACGCAGCTGTGGTCAGTCCAATGAAGTCCGGTGGAGTGGCTGAAGGAGATGTGTTTGCTGGAGGAGAAGACTGGGTCAAGCTTGTGGCCAGCGTAGTGGGTGGGGGTGTTCACCAGTTGCTTGAGTTCGAGGTTGGCGAGGTTGTCCAGCAGGGTGGTGGTGTTGCTGTCCTTGTTGTTTTACAGGTGGAAGTTGAGGTCCCCTAGGAGGATGTTGTCAGTGGAGGGGAGGGCATGCGGGCTGATGAAGTCGGCGATGTCTTCGCTGAATTGTGTGCGTGGTCCCGGGAGTCTGTAGATGAGGGTGCCTCTGAGGATGGTCTTGGGGTCGGTGTGTATCTGGAAGTGGAGGTGTTCGGCGGCGGTGAAGATGTCGTCGGAGTTGGTCGTGATGCGGATGGTGTTCTTGTGTACGATGGCGATGCCTCCTCCAGTCTGGTTGACGCGGTCCCTCCGGGTGATCTTGTATCCATCCGGGATGGCGATGGCGATGTCGGGCGCTGAGGAGGTGTTCATCCAGGTTTCCGTGAGGAAGGCGACGTCTGGTGATGTTGTGTTGAGCAGGTTCCAGAGTTCGACGGCGTGTCTGTGGACGGAGCGGGTGTTGAGCAGGATGCACTTGAGGTGGTTGCTGCTGGTGATCGGCTTGGCGGGTGCGGTGCAGGTCCGGAGGCAGGTGAATCGGCAGGCTAGGCCGGTGAAGGGTCCGTGGGTGCGTTTCGGGGTGGCTCGGTAGCAGGCAGGGTTCCGGCCGGCGTTGATTGCGTTGAGGGAGGCGGCGTCGTAGGTCCGTCGTGTGGTCTGGCGTCGGCGGGGGTCAGGGGTACTTGCGCTGGGCGTGGTCCAGACGCGGACGGGCGCAGACGGGCTTGCCTTTGGCGCGCCTTCGGCACACAATCGGCGCGCCCGGTGCGCGTGACCGCTGCACGTCCACGCGGTCTCCATTTAAGGCGAAGTGGGAGGGAGGAGCAGCTGGGAGGCGGGAGCGGGGAAGCCACAGAAGAAAAGGGGGCAGGGCCGCGATGTCACAGCGGGGTGAAGCGGGGAGCGGAGGGGGGGTCACCCCAGGGTAGCTAACGTACCAAAAGGAAAACCGAGAAACAGTGCGAAAACAAAGTAACACTCAGAGGCACAGGAGGGCAAAAGACGGTACAACGGGCGGCAGCCAGGGGCCACAGACAAGTAGCAATCAGAGGCACAGGAGGGTAGAGAACGGCACAACGAGCAGCAGCAAGGGGGCACAGACAAGTAGCAATCAGAGGCACAGGAGGGCAGAAAACGGCACAACGAGCAGCAGCGAGGGGGCACAGACACACCTGCAACTGGGGGCCGTGCGGCGTGGGGGTGTCCTGAGGTCAGGTCACTCCGAAGTAGTATAACTCCGAAGATAAAATAGGAGTCATTATAAATGCCACTGTATGGACCCAGTACCCTTTCTTCTAGAGTTACTGGTTCCGAGGATATTGGTAACTCGAGGACTATGAGGAATACTGTGTGGGTACCCTCAGAAATGAGGTGTCATAAAAGAACTGGTAAATCTGCACATATTCCACTGTAATTCCTCATTTTTCCACATAATTTCACCTAGAGAGTTTGCGGATTACACAAGTGAAGTCCCAGAGTGAGAAAAACAGGATATACAAGAACTCTGTGAATCTGTTATGAGGAGCACTCATAATTAGGCTACATATTGGCTGTGATCTTTTAATATTGTTCAGGAAAGTGGGACATAGTCACATTTCTCAGATTTCACAATGCAAATTTACTATGGGCTGACCTTGAGAGTATGGCAGATGGTCTAATAGCAGCTGGGGAGGCGAAGGACGGTTGGAGTTACAGAGTTAATACAGATCAGCACTTCCAGGGCAAGGTGGTAAGTGCCTAAATATTCAGGAAGAGGCAGAACATTCTGGAATAGCCAGAACATTATGGAAGGAGCTAGAGGGTTACAACTCTTCCTGGTCAATAAGAACTAGAAAGAGTTAAGCATCAGTCACAGTACTCCTCTTTGTCTGCAAACAGCGGTTGACAGGTTCTCCAGTTGCATAGTTTTCATTTCATGCTTTCCCTGCACCCTTTTTGTTTTGCTCCCCTTCAGTCCCTCGGATGGTAAGGGCAGCTGAGGTTAACCTTTCCTTCAAGAGATGCTGAGCTCTGATTGCTTCCATTCTAGACTTCCTGCTCCTATTTGAATCACTCACAATCATACTGGCATCTTCACTATTGAAGTCTAACTTTTTTGTTTGTTTTCCAACCTGTATCATAGTCATGGTTTCTCCACTTCTGTCCCCAGGAAAACCATTTAACTGATACTCACAAGACATTGTATCCTGTTGTACAAAAGTATATTTAGATTAATTGAACCTTGTCTTATAGAATAACAGGGGTTACCAGTTAGTTTTTTGCACACCAATGAACCTTGCTACACACTTCCCACCAGCTCCGGGTTCCCGAGTTCAGTGGACTGAAATGCTTATGGACTGTTTATTCTTTCTCTACCTCCCTTTCCCTTTTACCTCCTGTACAGGCACTTCAGATTCTCCAAAGTCATTACAGATCTTATATGACTGGCCACACACTCCGTTTTTCTATTTAAGGACAAAGATCACAATATTTCCAGGGGCATAACTCAAGCCCCAAGGGCCAATATTGTCAATCATTGGCTCAAGTTACTCCTTGTGGTGAGGTTTTTAAAGGGGGCACTCTGCGGGTAGCTGGTTTTCCTGGCTCCTGCATCAGCCTTCCCATCTCCTAATTCCTTATCTTCCCCCAACATATCCTCAAGGTGTGTAAGGAGGCCATCGCCATTGGCCCTAGACAGACCCAGTTGGTCCTGGGGTCAGCTGCAGTCAAAGGCAAAGTCCTTAGTCCATCATTGTAGGGCATCAAGTGGCTTCTCCTTCCAGCTGTCCATGGTTTTTGTGCCATCTGCATCCAGGTCCAGGGTCTTGTTCTCTGTCTTTCCTTTATGCAGGGGTTAATAGATGTGGGTGGAAAGTTCTGTAAGCAAGGAGCCCCCTAACCAATTCCAGATGCCACATCATAACCCCACCCCTGTCCCAACCCTTCTGCAGACCATTTCTGGACAAGCCAATGTAGCTCAGTCAGGTTTTTGCAGTGCAGACGTCCTCTGAGAGTCTCAGCTCCACTCCTAGCTGCCATCACTGCCAGCTACTTTCCCACCAAAACCTCAAATGGGAATCTCTCCTGTGCTGGCTCCAAATGTCTGGTAGATAAAGAACAGATTTCTCCTGGGAAAATGATTTCACAGCACTAGAATCAATAATACTAATTGATTTTGACCATCCATACTAATTCACTCAGCTTCATATAGCCACGACAACTCTAATGCCACAGATCGTAAACAAAAAGAATCAACCAGGGCCCCAACAGTCAATTATGTAGAACAATACTCAAAAACAGTTGATATGCAAAAGTAAACACATTTTAATACAATATATAGAGTTCACACAAAGGTTAAAAATACTTTCATAAACAAATTCATATAATGCATAAAGGTTAAAAACACCAGTATATTGACAATACAGAAAAATAAAAATTTGAGAGAACAACAAACACCAATGTCTAATCATAAAAACATAAAAAATGTGTTACTCCACATGGAATTCATTGTCATAATGTTTCATGGGTGTCCATAAATCATTTCATCTATTTAGCACCCAATTTGATCATTGGATGTAACTTGAAATTTGTTCTTTATCTACCTGTGGTACCCCTTCTCTAGGGTGTGGGGTCGCTCCCATTCTCTCTTTTTTAAACCTCCAAATGTCTGGGCCTCCTTTTTTCATTGGGCCTGGGTTGTCCCAACCCATGTGCAGTGTGACAGTTATTTACAAAATGTAGATTTTTCTCTCCACCCCTTTCTTCTCTGTAACTGAGCCAAGCACTGATAATTGCTCCCTTTGTGTGGAGACCACTGTTTCCTCTGATGGGGTGCATAGTAATTAACTTGGCCCAGCAGAGGGACAAAGGCATATTTGACAATTTTGTGTGACCCGTAAGATGTACAGCTATTTTACTGGGACCTGCATATTCAAACTCTGTGTGCATTTTTCTACCCCACTGTACTGAGTAGGCCTAAGTGGAGTAAAACTGACCTTTAAGCCAGATTTCTCCTATGTGTACAATACAGTGACACTACAGATAATCCAGTAAACCCTCTGACCTATCTATGAATGTCCACTAATATTATAAGGCTTACCTTAGGTCAGCACATACACTGACAGGATTACTTCTGCACCAGGCTACCTCTGAGTAATTACTGGGCTGCACTCAATGGTAGTCTCACATGTAAAGTCCCAAACGTATGCACGTATGTGTGCACATATAACCAGCCTAGTGCCCCTTACCCTAGCTATGTCACAGTAGCCTTACCTTAAAAAGCAAGCACTGGGGGTAAACATGCTTAGTATAATTAAAAACCCCTTTGACGCTCATGACGAGCTGAGCTCGTCATGGAAATGACATTCATTTCAATGGAAATTACATGGCAAGGATGGAAAAGGCCTTAGCATCCAAGTGGTTAAGAGGGAATTACTGTGAGTGAAACTCAAGTAGTGAGACTCACCCACAGTAAATGTCTATAAACGGGGGATGAAAAGGAAAACATCTGGATTAACTGAGCGGAACCCTTTTTTCTACAGGGACCTGCACTTATTTTCAAACAAAAGAGAGAAAGAGAGAGAGGAGGGAGAGAGAGAGAGAGAGAGAGAGAGAGAGGGAGAGAGGGAGAGAGAGAGAGAGAGAGAGAGAGAGAGAGATTCACAAGGGCTAAAGAAGGAGGAAGAGAAAGATGGAAAACAGTGTTGAATGGAGAAAGCAGGGATGAAAATGAACCAGTAAGACTATGATAAAATGGCTGGGCTGTGTGGTGGTGAATGAAAGAGACATATGGCCTTATTATGAGTTTGGCTGTACCCGACTGCGGCACCTCCAAACCTGTGGTTGTACTGCCTGCCAGAACAGGAGTTTTGAGTACAGCTGCGGTCTGACAGAGGCAGTCTGTCAGGCTCATTAAAGAGCCTAACAGGTAGACCTTGCTCTCACAGCGTCACCTACACCTTCCTGCATGGTGTGGCACACATGCTACACTGTGCAGGAACAGGCCGTGCAGATTTACAGGGGGGCACTATGTGTGCCCCCTGCATGGACCCCTAGCTAAAGAGGCAGACCCTTTGTTGCCTCACCGCCACCCTTTTCATGGTGAGGCTGCGCCATGAAAAGGGTGGTGGTGAGGCAACTCAAAATATGCTTGGTAGTCCCGCTGCAGCACTGCCAGCATATTTTGGCCTCGACTTCTGGAGACTGCCACAGGATCCTTGATCCGTGGCGCGAGCAGCGGCTCAGTGGTGGTTGGACCACCACACTTCTAATACTGCGGACAGTACCTCAGTGTGGCGTGGTCAGACCACCACCATGATTACAGCAGTCCCATGGACCGCTGTAGTCGTTAAGAAGGCCCATAGAATGGAATCAAGAATATGAAGTCTTGGTGTCCACCAGCCCCAGCATTCAGTGGCACAGGCCGGGGGCTTCTGATAAGAACTTTGACCACTTTCACTTATTCTTTTATGAATTAAGAACTGGTGTAACATATCTGATGGCTGCTGATATTTTTTATAATAAAAAGGTTGATGACATGCAGTTTTAGTTCTTGTGTTCATCACATGCTGAAATCACTGCTTTCTGGCACGTAATCTCCCAACCAATGTAAAGTCCAAGATCTGATCTACTTTTGTGACCTTGCCAGAAGTAATTTCCTGCAGTTCCCATTGTTTGCCAAAGCACACTACATCTGTAGGGGAGAATGGACTGAAAGGCAAAAAGCACTGACATCAAACACGATTCATCTGTTCAGGAAAGAGAACGTGACTAAGAATAGAAAAGCGTGGGAGCAGAGAGAGAAAGGATGACAAAAAAGACTGGAAAGAAAGAAGGAAGCAAAGCTATATAGAACGGAAAAGAAAGAGAGAAAGAAAGAAGAAAACTACCTTTGATCATTGGTCTATTCCTGAAAGGAACACATATTCAAGAATAAATTGTATATTATGTCATATTGGAATGAAAGATATACACATTGTATTCCGCTACAACTTGGTGGCTTACACAAAGAACTCTGCAAACGTCTGACCATCGTAAAGATTGCAAAGTGTAACAAAAAACTATTGAAAAAAAATGTGGAGTTGTTTTGTGCAAGACAAAACCCTAGCAAACACAACTTGTTCTGAAATTGTTCCTTTATTAGTTTTTTGAAGTATAATTGTTCGAAAACTTTAATCTCCAGGCAGAGTTATGGAAAGCGCCCAAATATATAAGTGAAAGTAATCACACATTACACTATGAAAACTCTATTGTAAGCAGAAGCCTGTATTAATCGTATACAATGTTGCCACAATAAACACAGCATTTTGTTAGACCCGTCAATGCAAAGATTTTAGTTGCCCTAGACAAAGTGAAATTCTTCTATAATACAGGGACAATACTAAGGGCCCCGTTAGGATGGCGGGCGGATCGCCCCTGCCAGGCCGGCGGTAGCCACAGCCGGCCAGGCGGGGACGATCCGCCCGCCATCCTTGCTGCAAAACCCCCCCCGCCATATTACCAAAGACGGAAAGACTGTCTGCCGCTTTTCCGCCCGGTCGACTGGGCGGAAAAGGGATCAATATGGTGGTGGTGTCTGTTAGACACCGGCAGCCACATTAAGATGTGGGCGGGAACATGCCTTCCCGTGGCGGAAACAAATTTCTTGTGGGGCATGTTGCGGGCCCCCAGGTACTCTGGGGGGCGGGGGGTGCACATGGGGGGTACCTATGGTACCCCCTTGAATTTCAATGTACAACGTGGCAGGCACCACTAATTCCCTTTAGGTATTTGAGGTTTTTGTTTCCTGTGGCAGGCAAAAGCCTTCCCGCCAGACCTCAAACGGGGATGTTCACACTTGAGGACTTCATTGTCACTCTTTGAACGCCTGACTACTCATTAAACAGTTGAAGGTAACCAGTTAACTTTGGTAAAATGTCTAGCTTCTACCACTGAAACAACTTAGCCAGCAATAATATCTGCAGGATGCGGCAGCATGGCTCAGGTAGGCCTTGGCTAAAGGACCCTAATCACCGCTGTTCATGCTACTTTTTTCTTTCTGACAAAAACCTGATGGAGACTACAAAGAAAAAAACTGAAAAAGCTGGACTAGACATCATGTATTGTGTACAGAGCTTTGATGTGTATGGGACCACTATCTTTGAGTGCAATGAGCCAGCACTATTTAATATGATTAATTGGCACATTTATAGGAAGCAATTCTACCGTTAGTAAGGCCTTTTCGTAGTACTTTTTGGTACTCAGGGTAGGACTTTCCAAAAATCTCCTATCCAGACTTAAGTCTAATTTTTGGTGGGGGGTTTGTGAGTGGGACTGGTCAGGTATCCCAATTAGCTTATGTGTTTCTTTTGTTACTCAAACATGAAAAACCACAAAAACAAGAGACAATTTGTTTAATTAAACAGTGTGACTGAGAGCACAGGCATAGGGTCTGAGGACTGATTTACAATCGGTCTAACATAGACTTCTATACAGTTCTTTGAATGTAATAAAATGTTTCTGGTGATCCCTTTTTGGTAAGGAATGTGTACCTCCCGTCTTTGAACCATAAATTAAGGTATTGATAGAAATCCAGGTGGGCATCGACCATGTGTGGATACAATGCAGCCAGTGGGTAACGTGTCTAGATGTCCGGCATGGGGAGCACGTGATAACTGCTTGTATTGTGTGTGCTGTGTCTTCATTGGCTAAGTGTTCTTAACTTAATGTGGCATCTGACTTTATGGTGTTTTGGGAACACGTGCTCTCCTCTGGCCGTGTATGCTTTATTAGAGCCAATCTCCCTGGATCATTGTGGTGTCGCTGCGCCTATCTGTGGGATAGATTAGGGGTTTCCTGTTCCAGTGTTTGTCTTCTGGCTACTTGCTCCCCCACCTGTAAGCTGTCAGTCAGTGACCTCAGGCCTAGGACCCAAGGGTTGCCTAACTACGAATTTCTGATGTGGGTTTGATGTCTAGTTCACAACGGGCGAATTTGTCAATAAAGATAAGATTTAGTTTTTATACATGAATGTATCATTTTTATAATTTTTCATATTGAAATTGACTTTTTCAATATTAACACTTTGGTTGATACCAGTAGTGATGTCCGTAAACTGTACATGAGTGGTAAGTAGTTAATAGTAGCAAGTAAAGAACACCTTGTATTCTGAGGTCTTTCTATGGTGGTAGTACTTCAGTTGTGGCAGGTGGCAAAGAAAGCAGAGCCCTTTCGGTTTGCTGGTGCCCCATTTTTAATTCTCACAAAGCACACCCATCTGATGTTTTATAAGGACCCTGATTATGTGATAGTTTCAAGAAATAATTTATATATTTATAAATTATGTTGTTTTTATAGACACTCTTAGGTCAGCAGTGCCACGTTAAGCTATGTTAATCTAAACTGAGCTTTACAGTGGAATTCTGCGCCCATCATGATGAAAGCATATTTATCATAAAATGTCCTGGGGCACACAAAACAAGTTACTTAACTGTAGACTGCAATTCTCCAGTATTGGTATCTTTGAAAGATTTACTTGCTTGAATCATCCCCCTCTTCGATGTCGGAGTCTCATGTTATAATAATAAATAAGCAATATGAAAGCTAAGCTTTAATAGCTCGGAAAGGTCACTTTGTTAGCCTATCCTCATCATTTGAAAATAACCAAATTCAGCCATTCATATTCAATGAGGCTCAGCACAATTCCCCTCAAGGGCCATCTTCCCTTTAATTCTTTCTACATAGGACTGTGATTTAGGTTGTGACTGATGTGAGCCTGTACCGAGGACGACGGTGAATCCATGAAAGACAACAATGCTGGTCAAAAATAGTCTTTTTTTTTTTTTTTTATTCAAGAAGTTTTTTTAAACATTTTACCCCCCCCCTGCCCCCGGCACAGGACATATTGACACAAATGTAAGTATTCGACATAATTATACATACATTTGTTGTTTACTGCAAAAACGTCTGTAGAAAAATAATAATAAAAAAACAACCAATAAAACCTGGATATCTAACATATAGAGGTCGGAAAAGACCCGGCCCTCTTCTTCCATTCTATAATCGGGCTCCATATGCGTAAACCTAACTCTTTTCCCTTTTTCCCCTTTCTAGCATATATTGCTTTTTCCAGATTATGATTATGCAACATCTTAGCCATCCATTGCTGCATGGTGGGTGGGGATCTGTCTCGCCATGCTGAAGCAATACATAACCGCATCACTGCCATAGCCACAAACAGAAAATATTCGTATGCGGGTGGGGAAATGCACTGCCCTACGCCCAATAGAATCACATCTGCTGTTAGTTTTATTTTAAAGTTCAAGGATCTTTCAAAAAAACCTCCCATAGCTCCTATCAGGGGGTGTAGGTTAGGGCAATCAGCAAACATGTGTACTATATCCCCTACTGTACTATCGCATCATGGACACGTTATCCACTGTGTACCTCCCCATTGTGCAATTCTAGCCGGTGTATAGTACAGCCTATAAAGAGTTTTAAAATGTTGGGCCTGTAAAGCTGCCGAGCAAAGAATCTGCTGGCCTACCTGTAATGACTTTCCAACCACCCCCTGTGCTACTCCTATTTTATTCATCCATTTTAGTTCAACCTTACCTAGATCATCCTCTCTATTCGATATGAGTTCCGCATACAGTCTTTTAATAGAACTCCCTTGTTCCCCCTCAACAATCGTTAATATTGCGTTATTCTCAAATCCGTGAGATCCTCCTCTCTTGCTTGCTAAAAAGTTTCTAGCCTGCAGATACTTGAAAAAGCTCCTTGAGTTAATACAGAATTCCTGTTGTATTGCCGTAAATTGCAGCACTCCTGACAATCCTCTCAAATCTCCCATTTTTTTAACTCCAACTCGATTCTATTCCCTAAATGTTGTGTCCGCAAAGATCTCTTGCGGTAATGTAGGATTATTACATAATCTAGTGTATGCGTTAAATCTTCCCAAACCTGCACTTTTTGTAAACGCCTTCCATATACGGTATGCTGCATCTACTGTTTTCAATCTTACTTTCTTAAAATAGCTCGGTTCCGTATATTTCAAAAAAATATTCTCTGCATCCTTCCCTAAAACCAGTCCATATATAGCTATTGAGCTCGCATGTGACTCTCCTTCCAATTCTGCTCCCCAATAAGACCTGACATTTGCTGTAATGCTACTGCCCAATAATATAGTCTCAGATCTGGTAGAGCCCATCCCCCCGTCCCTTGGTAATGACATGTATCTCAATGCTCTCCTTGTTTTCCTCTGTGACCAGACAAAGCGGTTGATCATATTTTCTATTGTATTAAACCATATGGAGTTTAAAAAAAAAGAGGAATCGTGCTGAATAAATATAAAAATGTAGGCAATAAATTCATTTTAACAAAGTTTACCCTACCTACTATTGAGATATGCAGATTATGCACAGTATCCAGATCTTTCTTTGCTTTCTTGACTATTGGATTTATGTTTATTTCGACCAATCTGTCCAGATCTGCTGTGATAGTTACTCCTAAATAAACCCCAGCCGAAACCACACGTGCATCTGTACAAACCGCCTATGCATTTTTTATAATTTGAGTTTTCGTCTTATTCTGTGCATAACCTGACACCCGGCCAAAGTGCTCAGCTTCCTGTTCTATTGCCCTATTAGCCTCTGTCGGTGAAGGTGTGATAACCGCGACGTCGTCGGCATAAGCAAGAACTTTGCTGGGACCCAGTTTGGTGATCAGTGGTTGGATCATATTGTTTTCTTCTAGTTTATAAATCAATGGGTCTATGTACATTGCAAACAGTAGAGGGGAACACGGGCACCCTTGCCGTGTACCACGGGTGATTGCAAAGGGAGCTGTACGGCCCGCATTCACCCTAATACATGCAGTGGGAGCCTTATACAGCGTCTGAACCGATTTCAAAAAGCCTTCCCAACAACCCGCTCTCCTTAAAACTGCCCAGAGGAACTCCCATGATACACGGTCAAATGCCTTCTCGGCGTCCAGTAACATCGCTGCCATTGGTTTCCCCGCTACCCCTTGTAAATCAAATAAGGTGATCACCTTCCTAGTATGCTGTGTGGTTCCCCTATGTGGAATGAACCCATGTTGATTTATACTGACCAAGTTTTCTATAACCCTAGAGAGTCTTGCGGCTAGTGCTTTTGAGAAGATTTTAACATCAGAGTTTATTAGGTTTATTGGACGATATGAGCCTGGGTCCGTTGGGGGTGTTAATGCGGGATTTCTAGTCTATAGTTATAGATCTAGATCCCAACTCAGGTCGACTGAACCGTTGGTACCTGTCATTGAGTAAAAGGCAATCCACTACTAGGTTACTCAGTTAAAGACTTACTCCACTCTAAAGAAACCACTGAAACTTAGAAGTTTTAAAAGTTTATTATAAAGCCAAACTTAACTGGAGATACAAACATCTCAAAATGAGATTCAAAAGATATACGGGTATCAATACAAACATGAATTTTCTGAATGCTCTCAGTCGGCAAAAGAATATCACCAAAACCAATTCTAGAATTAGTAAAGTTACAAGGATGAACACAAGCTGTAGCTTATGAGTCATTTACAGAAAAGAAGAAAACAGATTAGTCTGTCCCTACTCTAGACTAAGTGACATCCCTACTTAGCAAGATCTTAACCTAAAAAGGTGTCAGCAGTGGTGACTTCCAAAGAAGATCACACACTTCCCTTAGTCTTTGTTTCAAAGTCGATGTCTCGCAGCTCCCTATCTGCCTACCCATCCGCTCTCTTAGGTTCCTCAGATCATCTGCCTTGCCTCCACCCAGGGGTGCTGTCCCTAATACCAAATCACATTTACATTAGAAACGCCCCTAGAGACGCCCCTCACGTGGTGTTGGTTCTGGCGGCAACTTCCATGCTGGTACTCCTTCTAGGCCCATCGTTAGCGTTGACCTTGCTTCCCAGGCTTCTCTCCGACAAGAGGGTACCCCCAGGAAATTCCTGAAGACTCCTCCAGGCCTGTGCCAGGCTCTCTTGAACAAAAGTCTATTCATCACTTTCCTGATAAAACCCCCTCGCACCTGCAAAAGACACTTTCTCTGTGGCCCCAAATTCCGGCCTCCACCAAGTCGTAAACCATTTGAACAGGCTCTACAGTTTGTGCCTAACACGACTTTTCTATAACGAGCACATGCAGATCAAAAGGAATGACTTTGTCCTTTTAGGCTTATTAGGATTACATGAAACAAGCCTATGCACTCTGTAAAACACTTAATTTCTTTGTTAAACAGTATCCTAAATTACTACACACACGAATTATATGGAAACACTTCTATAAAATATATTTCAGTTCCATGATCAATAATACTTGAACCACAATAACATTAAAATCCAGATTATGTGGAAATGCATCAGCTTCATGTACTCTTTGTGAACTGCCATGTGGCCTACACATTTCTACGCTTAGCAGAATTACATTTCCCTTTCCACAGCCACATAACGTAGGATTCCAACCTCATCTTATTATTTCTACACAATTCTACATTCGTTCTCACACAGATATATGCATTCTACATTTAGTTAAACACTCTTATGTATTTTCACTCTCTTAAATTGACACTCATATAACATGTTTACTAGACTAATATGACGTGCTTGTAAATATGGTACACTTCTACAGTTTTTCTTAACTTGCGCTCTCTCAATCCCCCCTTTGATGACTTTCAGTAGTCATCACCCTCAAAACACCATCCCTAAGGTATGGACTGAGTCAGACTGAGGTCGTTTCGGTTCCCCCTCGTTTCATCGTCTCTAGAGCCTTTAGACTCCGGTACTGATTATCCTGCATTGCAGTCAATCTCCTCTCTTGCCTTCTCATGGTTCTTTGCAACCTGTTTGATCTATACCATTGATACAGCCGCACCAATCCCCACAAAGTGATTATACAAATCACTATTATGATAATAGGTTTCAGTATGTACCAAATGATATTCTTTCCTAGGTTGGCAAACCAACCTCCAACTTTACCCATTCCTTGACCTACCTTTTCCCACACTGTTACCTTTGTCAAATCCTCTATTTCATGGTGTATTTCAGTAATGTTTCGAATGTACTTCTCTAACGGTTTTGAATTGTCTGGAATGTAAGTGCAACATTCCTGGACCTTCAAAGCCTTACAGACTCCTCCCTCTTTAGCCAACAGAACATCTAGAGCAAGTCGGTTCTGAAGAACCATTGCCCTTATCGATTGCATTTCTCCTTCCACCAGCATTAGTGATCTAGCAGTACTGGCGGACAACCTATCTACAACTGTTGCCAATCTTCTAATCTTGACATCATTTAGTGCTATTCCTAAGATAGGAAACATAGCACCAAATACGTCTCCAACTACCTCCTCAGCGCTTACATCCCTTCTTCCTCTAGCTGGTGTTCCTCCCTCTATGATTTTCAAATCCTCAGCATGGTATATTTTGGGAAAAACAATTGCCAAATAACATGATCCATACCAGTTATCTGGTAGTTTCACGTATGCATTTCTCCCACAGACAAAATATACATTTGGGATCACCTGCATTTCTTTCAAGAAGTCCTTAGAATAGTACTCTAATTGGAAAGCATGTTCACAACTTACTTTTCCTACAAACACATTCTCGTAATAAGTTTCACTTCTGTGTATGCACAGTTTCCCCTTCTTTTCTCTATCCAGAGCTATTGGACCATTGCTACCCTTTCTTTGATGTGCCCTTTCTTCTTCGGTCCAATCCGTTTTCCATTGACCTGAAGATTTTAAAATCTTTTGTCTCCTGTATCGATCATCCACCTGCCCTACAAACTTTTTCTCAATTTCTGACACTTACAAGTCAAATTATTTCTTCGGGCATGTGAAGTATCTAATGTTTTCCAAGGAAGGAAAAATTTCTGTAATCTGTCCTCACTCTTATAATAATCCCATTTATTTAAATGTTTGTAATTTGGAACTTCTGGTAACACTGAGTCAAAGTTCGAAAAATAGTATTCGAACCCATCTCGTTCATAAAATATGCTCAGCAACAAACTACATGTGATTCCATAAGTCAATGGAAGATGATGGTATCTGATACCTTCGTCTACAGAGGCTGGTAGCCTCATACAGACGTAACAATTTTTAGCCTCCATAGCATCAACATATTTGTATAATAATTTAGCATATGCATTCGATTTAAAGTTCCCCTGTGACTCATCTATATGTAACCTACGAGTCTCTGCTGCTAGTAAGGCCTTATCTTTCTCTGCATTGTCCCCCTTTTTACTAGCAATAGTAGGTTTCTGTGTCGATATAATTTTTGTCTTTGTTGTTGCTTTCTCTTCATTTTCATGTCCCACTACATATGATATAGTAACTACTAAAGCTATAAGAAAAATCACTCCCACTAAAAGTGTGCCTATTATACATTTGGCCCTGCGGTTCGGGTTGCCAGCCTCCATGATCTCAAACAGTGCAGTTCCAGTTTTCTTTCACAGCACAATGTCTCTTGTCGAACCACACCTGGAAGCTGGAAATCTTCTCCGCAAGATCAGTCTTTGTTTTCTATAGCAACAGACAACCCTAGCCCTTCTCCGTCCACTAAATGGAAGCCCCTAGTTTCTTCTTCCACTCGGCGCTAGGTTATATCTTCATTAGTTTATTTACAAAGTCTTTTATAGATCCTTTAGCAAACTGGAATTATACGTGTTCCAACGACTCTCATCACTCCTTCTAATATTTCTAAACGAAGAAGGAGCTCCTCGAGTATTGGACTCCTTGAACAACAAATCGGAAATTCTACTGTGTTTAAAACCAAGTCTCTTATTCCACTCAGGAGAGGAGGATAGACAATATTGAGAGTCAGCAAGCCTTCGACCTCCAATCCTGGTATCAGCAACTCTATCTCCACTGTTATGATGGGGTCAGTTCTGGTCAGGGTCACTTGCCTCACCCTCCCAGTTCTGCGTGCTTCGGACATCTGTAGCGAGGTAGGTCCACTCAGGAGTAGAGTATCTTCTGCAAGGCACTCGCACCCTCCTTGATCTCCTTGGACCTTCCTGTTCCTGTCCTTGTACACCTTCGTCCAGATCTGAATCTTCAGATATAGGAGAAAGAGTTTCTTCTCGAGCTGGCTTCAAGCTTGACCTTTTTTTTCTTTCAGGCCAAGTAGCTGCTCCACGCCTTGTCCTCCTATTTCTTGTCCATTCACTCTGTTTTTGATCACTCTGGACTTGTTCTGTGTCTGAGTTGTTTTCACAGCAGCTTTCTCCTTCTGTGGCAACTTCAGTTTCATTGCCGTTCTGTCCTTCTTCTTCTGGTTCTGTAGCGCTCCCAACTTCTTCAGACACCCCCACAGCTTGACTGATCCTCTCTAGTGGCTCACCGTCCACAGCTGAATCTTCATCTGCGAGAGGAGCTGTTTCTTGTAGGGGTGCTGGAACTCTTTGAGTATGGGAAGCATGGATCCAATTTGGCAGCCCTCCGCACTTCACAGCGGTATTCGTGGTAAGGATGACCTGGTAGGGCCCCTTCCAGCGCACGTCTAGGCAGTTCTTCCGGACATGCTTCTTCACCAGCACCCAATCTCCTGGGCACAGATCATGACACAGGTCACTGGAAGATGGAACCTCAGCAGCCTGCACCTGGAGGGACACAGAATGAATGGCGTCAGACAGTCCCTTGCAGTAATCCAGGATTAGGTCATCTGTAATGTTCAACAAAGCAGTGGTTTGGACAGTTGGAAGTCTCATTGCCCTCCCCGTCAGGATCTCATGCGGAGAGAGGCCTGTCCTCCTGTCTGGTGTGCTACGCATACTCATAAGTACCAAAGGCAGAGCATCAGGCCAACTTAAGGAAGTCGATGAACATACTTTGGCTATTCGGGACTTCAGCGTGCTGTTAATCTGCTCCACGATACCTGAAGCCTCTGGTCGATAGCTACAGTGCAACTTCTGATCAATGTTCAATGCAGAGCAAAGCATCTTCACAACTTCACTGTTAAAATGAGTTCCTCGATCTGATTCCAGGGAGTTTGGCACTCCGTAGCGCGGGATCAACTCTCTAAGCAACAACTTTGCTACTGTGAGTGTGTCGCACCTGCGTGTAGGGTATGCTTCGACCCATCTGGAAAATATGCATACAACCACCAGAACATACCTGAGGTGGTTGCTTTTTGACATTTCAATAAAATCTAATTGCATTCTGTTGAAAGGCCCCCCAGACCTCCCAATGTGACTCAAGTCAAAAGTCAAAAATTTATTTGTGTTGGTACTCGACAGAGGACCACAAAAGAAATCTACATTTTACAAAAAGTGCAATAGTATTAATACAAAGATAAAAATTGTTTTAAAAACCTGTACAAGTTGAAACAGATGAATTCATTCAAAGGTAAACCACACATATCTAAAAGTTCACTCCCCTTAGTAATTCTGCAGCAGCGGAATATAGGATTAAGGTATCTTGTACGAGCTATGGTTACTTTTTGATTGGGACACACAAGTAATAAATGTTCAATAGTTTGGTCACCCCCGGTGCACAAAGTACACAGAGGAGATCCTCCTGGAAGCCATCTGGAAGTAAATGCTAATAGTGGTAAGATACCCAACCGATACATAGTGATCGCTCTTCTTACACCATGTGTCAGGGTAAACCCAATATAAGGTCGAGTTTGCTTGAATTCAAGTTTCTCCACAAATGGCTTATAGATGGTTAATTTATTGCAGTGTAAACAATCCAATTCGTAGCTCAATTTAGGGGTAAAAGTTTTTAAGAACAATTTTAAATGCGCTGGAGACCAGGTACTCAACATTTCAATTTTAATGTTTGCCAACCGAAGTGCAACAGCCAAGTTTTCCAGAAAGATTTGCTTATTAGGCACTGCCCCAAAAGACTCCTTTTTCAACACTGACCTTAGAGTGTTCTCCTTTGCGTGTATCAGGTTGTAGGCCCACCTTATTACATTAGCAATAGCTATAGCATAAGAGCTTATGATAGATAGTTCTAATCTCAGTGCCTGTACAGGTACAGCATCGGAAACTTTCATGATCCTTCTTAATATTTTCCCTTCTTTTTGATCCATGAAAACCCATTGTTTTAAAGGGATGTATTCCGTCGCATATGATAATACAGGTGGTATTTTTACTCTGTATGTGCCTAACAGTGCAGAGAAATGTCTATTCCCAGTTGCACTGTAAAGTTTCAGGAGAGCAGAGGCATGTATATCGGCTTTCCTTTGTAGGTTTAATACCTGTGTTGAATTTGTTAAATTTTTGGAGAGAATTCTTCCGAGATAAGGATAGTTGTCTACCTCTTCTAGTTTTTCTTCACCAATCTTCCAGGTATATTTGGCACTTTGTTTTCTTCCTGAAAAAGCAACCACTTTAGTTTTCTTTATATTTGGTATTAAGTAATTTTCCTTCGAATATCTATACAAAATGTCCAGTGATGCTTGTAGTCCGAAAGGGGTTAGATCTAATAATACAATATCGTCAGCGTAGAGTAATGAGATTATGTTTTGCTGGGCGATCTTCGGCGGTAGATTAGAACCAAGTTGCAATTGGTGAGGCAAGTCACTTAGATAGAGGGAAAAGAGGAGCGGGGCTAAAAGGCACCCTTGTTTCAGTCCATTCTCTGTTTGGATTCTTTTTGTAAGTCCTTTTTCTCCCCCCATCTGGACTTGGCACCAGGTGTTGGAGTGGAGGCTTATGATTGCTTGCAGCAATTGTTCTTGGATTCCAAGCCTCCTAAGTTTTTTCCATAGGGTAGATCGATCAACCCGATCAAACGCCGTTGAATAATCAATGAATGCGGCATAAACTACCTGGGCTTTTAGAGTAATGTACTTGTCAAAGATAACCTGAATGACTGCTATGTTGTCTGTGACCGAGTGTTTAGGCCTAAAGCCTGCTTGACACATGGGTATCAGACCTGACGAAAAGGCCCATTCTTTCAGGCGATCTAATACCTCTGCCGCAAACACTTTGCCTGCTGCATCCATGAGTGCGATCTGACGGTAATTTCCAGCTTGGGTTTTACTTCCCTTCTTATGAATAGGGATGATTATGCTTCCCTGCCAAGATTTTGGAACATGTCCACTCTCAAAGATGTAATTAAAGAGAGGGCATAATAGCTTACTCCATTCTTTCGGTGCTACTTGTAATGCCTTAATCGGGATTTGATCTGGTCCAGAGGCACCTGTGGTTCTTGCTTTGCGTATATTGAGTTCAACCGAGATGACTGTGGTTTGTATTAAAGAACTCTCGTCTTTATCATGATTCATATCTTTACTATTTACTTTAGGTTTTATTGAATTTACTTTGTAAAGATCAGAGAGGTATAGTTCCCAGTCATTCGGGGGAACCGGGATGGCTTGTAAATTTTTCTTTGTACCAGTTAATTTCGCAATTAAGGACCAATATTTACGTTGATTGTAATTACTTGCAGCAATCTGAATATCGACCCAATTTCGATCTTCTATGGCTCTTTTTTCCTTTTGGTTCTCCCGCCTCAATTGATTCTTCAGTCTGTTTATTTCCTTCTTTACACTTGCTGAAAAGTTCATGTATTGAGCACGTAAGAGTTTATTTAATTGTTTCTTTACTTCAGAATGCTTGTGTGAACATACATTTTTACCTTCCTTCTTTTTAGTGTTTCCTCTTGCACCAGATGATATCATACTTAGGATAAGTCTTTTAAAATCCTTAATGATGAATTCAAAGTTTTCTGTAGGATTATTGGAGAAACTCTGCTCCAGGAACTTTGAGTGATCAATCTTCGTCATAATTTTATCAAGGGTCGAGGAATTCCAGTAGATACATCTCCGTTCACTTTCTATTTGAACAGTACTTTCAATGTAAATAATATGACTAGGTTGGGAGGTTTTAGGTATCCAATCTGCTGTTAATTGCATAATCGCATGATCGCTCTCCAGACAAAATTGATTAGATAAAAGCAAAGCAGTATCAAGCAAATCCATACTACTTATGATATAATCTATGATGGATGAAGACCCATTGCCTCGCCTGGTATACTTTGCTGGAATGTCTCCTTCAACAGCTCCATTCAATGTTAGTCCATTAAGGTGCGTTATTGCTGATAATAACAATCCGCCTCTTTTATTGGTTAGAATACCCTCGGGGAATTGTGGAATTATAATTTCCTGACCTTCTTCTGCATATGTATTTGCCCACCTATTAATTTCAGAATTGGAAATTTTACTATTAAAATCCCCCGCGATTAAAAAAGATGAATGAGTATGGATCTCAGTAATTTGCGTAATCTTTTCAATTATGTCCAAAAATGTACTGTCGTTTTCTTTCCCAGGGGGAGCGTAGACATTGAAAAGTAAGATTGCCTGTGGTGAAGCAGTGCTATGTTTTTTTGCGAATATTTTAATGCACTGTAAGTTGTTAGATTTTGTATCTATTATTTCCTGTTCCCATAGGTAATCTTCCCTTAGCATTATGGCTAACCCTCCTTTAGCATGACCTCGATTGGTGGCTAGTGCTAGTTTTTCATATATGAAGTACCCTTTAAGATTGAAAGATGCGGTATCCCATGTTTCTTGTAGAAGCAATATGTCGGGGAGATTTCTCATAACCATGGACAGTTTGTTTTTAGTTCTGCCAGTGATATTCCAAGATGTAATCCTTAGTCCCGTGCTAAACAGAATTTTGTCTGAAGTTAGAGATTTTGTTGCAATTCAGAGTCTCGGAGACCCAAGCCCAGGACTCGATAGTATTATGCTCTTCAGGTTCCATGTCAGCTTTGTACCAAACTGCCCTATGACCTTTATTCACCAGAATTTTTAGGTTTGTAATGTCACGATCTTCAGTTATACCATTTTTTCGCTGGTATTTATTGACTTGAGAATTGGTAATTGCCTGTATTTGAGCATTATACCCATTGGGAGTATTATAGTCCTTTGGATCTTCTGTTTCCATTACATCATATCCGTGCTTGTATAGTGTCTCTTTCTCCTTTAATATTATGCCTGGAAGAACTGTTGACCAAAAGGTTACTATTGTCACTTTATTGTTCTCTTTTTTGGGAAAGGATACAAGATCAATTTCGTTACTAGTCATAGTATCTAAAGGCCTTATATGTCGTAATAAATTGATAATCCTTCCTCTATTGAGTGGTGCCGAATCAGTAGGAAAAAGTTCCTCAATTTGAAGAGTTTTGGAAGAAGGCCCTTCCACCTTTTCATAGTGGCTACTGTTTCCTTCTATAAAGATGTTTTTATTTTGATCCAATTGCTTAGGGTATTTCGTGGGGATATACTCTTTTACTGTCGGGTCAAGTTTAGGAACCATATTTTCATAGTTATTACTGGAAGTACCTTTTTCAACATTTTGAGACTCTATTTTAGTGTCACATTGTTTTTCTTCAGATTTATGAGAGATTACAGATTTTTGGAATTTTAGTTTACGATTTTTCCGTTTTTGGATCCTTCTCTCTGGCTTTCTTCTCCTTTTTTTCCCAATTGCGATGTTCTTTTCCTGGTTCTTATTAGTAAGCGTGTCTTTGTTACCTTCACTCGGTGCATTACTGATGTTAATTCTTGATTCCTGTATTTCAGGAACGTTAGCATTGGTAGACTTATTCTTTTCATGAGTTTTTAAAAATACTGGAAAGTGTTTTATTTTCTGTTGATGTTTTTCTTTAAATAAGTTTTTCAAAGAATATGTCACTGGGTCGTTCAAGTTTTCAATTTTATGTTTTTCTTGTATCTGAATGTCTACAGTTTGAGTACCAAAGTCACGCGTTTTTTCCTCCTGAATTTTTTTGTGATCTTTTGGTATGAGTTGTTGATCAGAATTGGTTTTATATAACATTTTGATTTTATCTACTTCATGGAAATCCTTTTTCTTCTTTTCTTCTACCAAATACTTTAAAATGCCTATTTGAACGTCCAATGTTTGATCGGAATTTTCGAGTATATTTCCAAGGAATGAAAGAACAGATTCCAATATCTCTTGTAGAGAGAATAGAGCTTTAGATATTGGAGGAGCATTATCAGCAGTGTTATTATTATTTTTAAGGTCGAAGAAGTCCATTGAGGGATCACACAAAGCAATAGGTGAAGAGGTTTTTAACTGGATACTGTTAGTTGTTCCTAGATCCTTTTTCTCTGTTGCAATAATTTGATTACTATTATTTATATCGTCGAATAAGGTTACGCTCCCACTGCTTTTTATAGGTGTTACCGTTTTCAGATGGATCGTTTCATGATATGACAGAAGAAAGTCTTTCGGAGTGCTAGATAATTTATTGCTTAGGTCTAATTCCAAACATTCCTCCTTAAGTTGTAAGCTAAGTTTCGTTGGGGTAGATTTTGATGGAGGGATATTAGTCTCCCCAGCAGAGTCTATTACGTTGAGATTAACATCCTTACTTAGCGATAGTGTTTCTTGACTTTGTTTGGGCGGAGTAATAAGTGCGGAGAAATAAGCAGTGATGGCTGGTGTAAGAGTTAAACGACCTTGTTTTATAGCTTTATCGCTGGTATTTCGCACTGCATTTTCCGTTCCCATTCTTTTCATATAGACTGTCCGAGATCTCAATTTCTTAAAACCCATTTGTGCTCCAATTATCGTCAGGGATAAAGAATCTCTTATAACGTCACTGGTATCGTTGGAGATTTTGGTGTTTTAAGGAAATCTTAGTTAACCCCAATATATTCACAATGGGCAGAGAAGAATATTTACCACTGTTAGTAGCGTTTCAGTGACGGCTGAGTAGATATCAGGAACCTGAAATGATGACTGTCAGTGGGGTGGCCCGTTCCGTCCTCAGTCGACCACGGACGGCCACAGACGGCCCGCCCTTTGCCCGGGCTTAGCCCGGCGTCCCGCACGCGTCCCGCTGTGCGTCAGTTGGATGTATTTATAGGAGGAGCAAGGGGCGGGAAGAGACTCCAGGTGCGCTCTGTTGGTCCTGCGCTGCAGCCTGGGTCTCGCAGTCCCTGCCCTTGCTATCGAGCAGCCTCACAAGCGCTGACAATCTCCTTTGGTTGGCAAACAAGCAGGAAAGCAGTGGATTCACGAGAGTCACTCAGCAAGGTTGAGCTCCGAGCGGCACCCGCGAAGCGGGGGCCGCGAGCAGTTGAGGATAGCAGCAGCCAATCACAGGCCGCTTGCAAACACACAGCCAATCAGTGAGGAGCAGGGGCGGGAAGAGACTCCAGGTGCGCTCTGTTGGTCCTGCGCTGCAGCCTGGGTCTCGCAGTCCCTGCCCTTGCTATCGAGCAGCCTCACAAGCGCTGACAATCTCCTTTGGTTGGCAAACAAGCAGGAAAGCAGTGGATTCACGAGAGTCACTCAGCAAGGTTGAGCTCCGAGCGGCACCCGCGAAGCGGGGGCCGCGAGCAGTTGAGGATAGCAGCAGCCAATCACAGGCCGCTTGCAAACACACAGCCAATCAGTGAGGAGCAGGGGCGGGAAGAGACTCCAGGTGCGCTCTGTTGGTCCTGCGCTGCAGCCTGGGTCTCGCAGTCCCTGCCCTTGCTATCGAGCAGCCTCACAAGCGCTGACAATCTCCTTTGGTTGGCAAACAAGCAGGAAAGCAGTGGATTCACGAGAGTCACTCAGCAAGGTTGAGCTCCGAGCGGCACCCGCGAAGCGGGGGCCGCGAGCAGTTGAGGATAGCAGCAGCCAATCACAGGCCGCTTGCAAACACACAGCCAATCAGTGAGGAGCAGGGGCGGGAAGAGACTCCAGGTGCGCTCTGTTGGTCCTGCGCTGCAGCCTGGGTCTCGCAGTCCCTGCCCTTGCTATCGAGCAGCCTCACAAGCGCTGACAATCTCCTTTGGTTGGCAAACAAGCAGGAAAGCAGTGGATTCACGAGAGTCACTCAGCAAGGTTGAGCTCCGAGCGGCACCCGCGAAGCGGGGGCCGCGAGCAGTTGAGGATAGCAGCAGCCAATCACAGGCCGCTTGCAAACACACAGCCAATCAGTGAGGAGCAGGGGCGGGAAGAGACTCCAGGTGCGCTCTGTTGGTCCTGCGCTGCAGCCTGGGTCTCGCAGTCCCTGCCCTTGCTATCGAGCAGCCTCACAAGCGCTGACAATCTCCTTTGGTTGGCAAACAAGCAGGAAAGCAGTGGATTCACGAGAGTCACTCAGCAAGGTTGAGCTCCGAGCGGCACCCGCGAAGCGGGGGCCGCGAGCAGTTGAGGATAGCAGCAGCCAATCACAGGCCGCTTGCAAACACACAGCCAATCAGTGAGGAGCAGGGGCGGGAAGAGACTCCAGGTGCGCTCTGTTGGTCCTGCGCTGCAGCCTGGGTCTCGCAGTCCCTGCCCTTGCTATCGAGCAGCCTCACAAGCGCTGACAATCTCCTTTGGTTGGCAAACAAGCAGGAAAGCAGTGGATTCACGAGAGTCACTCAGCAAGGTTGAGCTCCGAGCGGCACCCGCGAAGCGGGGGCCGCGAGCAGTTGAGGATAGCAGCAGCCAATCACAGGCCGCTTGCAAACACACAGCCAATCAGTGAGGAGCAGGGGCGGGAAGAGACTCCAGGTGCGCTCTGTTGGTCCTGCGCTGCAGCCTGGGTCTCGCAGTCCCTGCCCTTGCTATCGGGCAGCCTCACAAGCGCTGACAATCTCCTTTGGTTGGCAAACAAGCAGGAAAGCAGTGGATTCACGAGAGTCACTCAGCAAGGTTGAGCTCCGAGCGGCACCCGCGAAGCGGGGGCCGCGAGCAGTTGAGGATAGCAGCAGCCAATCACAGGCCGCTTGCAAACACACAGCCAATCAGTGAGGAGCAGGGGCGGGAAGAGACTCCAGGTGCGCTCTGTTGGTCCTGCGCTGCAGCCTGGGTCTCGCAGTCCCTGCCCTTGCTATCGAGCAGCCTCACAAGCGCTGACAATCTCCTTTGGATGGCAAAGCAGGAAAGCAGTGGATTCACGAGAGTCACTCAGCAAGGTTGAGCTCCGAGCGGCACCAGTCCCAATGTGACTCATTGTAACTGGTGTTCTTTTCCCTACGTTCAGTTGCTGACATGTGACACATCTCCTACACACTGCTTCTGCTGCAATCCTAAACTTAGGGCAATACCAAGTCTGCCTAAATACCCTCAGCATGGCATCTCTTCCTAGGTGTACTGGACCATGTATCTGTCGTGCCATTGGACTCACTAATTCCTCAGGTAACACTGCTCTTCCATCTGCTGAAACCCAGAAATCCATTTCACTTTTCACACAACCTGCTGTTTCCCATGCCTTTTTCTCAGAATCAGGTGCGTTTTCTTGCATGTTTTTCAAATCCTCCCAAGTATCCACTGTTTCTAGCATCATATTTAATTCGGTCTTTTCCTGAACCCCACCTACTTCCACCTCCGTGAAAGAATATCCTTGCTCCGCACAATAGCGGGCAACTTCATCTGCATATCTATTACCTTGTGACACAAAATCAGTATTCTTAGTGTGGGCTACACATTTAACTATTGCGATTTCAGCCGGACCTTGTAATGCTTCTAACAGTAAGCGCACAAATTCTCCATTTCGAATAGGCGAACCAGAGGAGGTCATGTAACCTCTCTGAGACCACAACTGCCCAAAATCATGAACTACACCGAAACCATATTGGCTATCCGTATAGATGGTGACTCTAATTTTGTTTCCTGCTATACAGGCACGTGTCAATGCAATGATTTCTGCTACCTGAGCGGAGTGTACTCCTTCCAGGCAAGCGGCTTCCACAACTCCAGTAATGGTGCAAACAGCATAAGCTGCTCTCAACCGACCAGTATCGTCTCTTAAACATGAGCCATCAACAAAGAAAATTTCGTCGGGGTCAATCAATGGCTCATCCACGATATCCGGTCTTGGTTTTGTGCATAGTTCAGTCACATTAAGGCAATCGTGATCTTCACATTCCTCGCCTTCTATATCGTTAGGAAGTGGCATCAGAGTAGCAGGATTCAAAACAGAGCACCTCTTAAGGGTCACGTTCTCCGCAGCAAGAATCACCTGCTCGTAGCGCGTGAGCCTACTGTTGGTCATGTGCTGTGTCTTGGTCCTGGTCATTAACAATTCTACAGAATGCGGTACATACACCACTAACTGGTGTCCCATTACGATATTTTCACACTGTTCAATGCTGACACCTGTTGCAGCAACGGATTTGAGACATCCGGGCAACGCTGCGGCTACTGGATCTAAGGTAGCCGAAAAGTAAGCAACTGGTCTACGGGCATTTCCATGAATTTGCACTAAAACTGATAAAGCACAACCCTCCCTTTCACAACAGAAGAGTGCAAATGGTTTCTCATAATCTGGCATTCCCAAAGCTGGAGCACGACACAAGTCTTCTCTCAGCTGGAGGAAGGCCATGAAACAATCAGTGTCCCATGGTACCGGATCACTCACCTCCTTGTGCGTCAGTTTTTGTAAGGGTTTTGCTTTCAGTGAAAAGTTAGCTATCCACTGTCGGCAGTAACCAACCATTCCTAGAAACATCCTGACTTCTCTCTGCGTCGTAGGCGCATTCATTTTCATTATCGCCTCTATCCTATCTGGTGACACCTTACGCTTTCCTTTTTCTATCCGGTGCCCCAAGTACTGTACTTCTGTCAGACAGTACTGCAATTTGCTCGGAGATACCTTGTGTCCATTTTCAGCTAAATGATTCAGCAAGGCAATGGTATCTGTCTTACAAGCCTCTTCTGTTTCTGACGCAACAAGTAGGTTGTCTATGTACTGGACCAGAACCGAGTTCTGGGGCAGTACCAGACTTTCAAGATTTTTCTTCGACAACTGGTTGAAAATTGATGGGCTATCTGTAAACCCTTGGGGGATTCGACACCATGTTAAAACGCGATTTTCCATTTTAAAAGCGAAAAGGTACTGGCTCTCTTCATCCAATGGGATTGAAAAGAAAGCCTGACAAAGATCTATCACTGTGAACCACTCAGCTTGGAATGGTATCTGAAACAATATCACTGATGGATTCGGTACCACTGGACAACACGAAACAACTATGTTGTTAATTTTTCGAAGATCCTGCACTATTCTGAATTTCCCACTAGGTTTCTGCAAACCCATAATCGGAGAGTTACATGGACTTCCCACGATTTCTTTCAGTATTCCCTGTTGGATCATAGAGTCGATTACAGGTTTTATCCCTGCAATCGTCTCCGGGGTCAGTTTGTATTGGGGAGTTTTTGGAAATTCAACATTTGGTTTAACCATAATCTTCACTGGCTCTACTCCTTTGATCAATCCTATCTCTTCTCCAGTGAAATCCCATACCTCTGATGACACTGCCTCTCGTAAATCCCATGGGAGCTCCTCCACTGTCAGTGTAGGATACAGTTCTATGCATGTTCTCGAATTTACAACCTTGAAGGTAGCGTCATCATCTGTCGTCTCTACCTCTACTCCCTGAGGTGTGCAGTATATGGTGCAATTCAGTTTGCACAATAAGTCCCTTCCTAACAAACACACAGGACTAGAATCACATACTACAAATTGATGTTCATCCGAGTAGTTTCCTATTTTCACTGACACTGGTTCCGTCAAAGGGCTATTCATTCTCTTATTTGCAACTCCTACCACTTGGATCGTTTCCCCGGACATTGGTAGACCTGGAACCACTGCCGATCTCAAAGTTGATCGAGTAGCTCCAGTATCCACCAAGAATGTTGTAGGACACCCTGCCACTTCTGCCTCAACAAACGGTCCTCTTTGATCCACTTCTAGAACTGCCCCGAGGGTACAGTCCTCCTCTCTACTTACACGCCGTCCCGTCAATGGATCAACGTAGTAACACTCTTCTTTACCTGTGAACAAAGGCATTTGTCTATAGACCTTCCCTCCTGTGGCAAGCTTTGGTGGCTGAGGGAACTGAGCTCTTGGAGCCGAAGTCCCCCCTTTGGCCACATTACTTCTTGACACCGTCACCCTTTGAACTGGAACTTCCTGAACTTCCTCCTCTACTTCTATTTCTCCATTTTCAGGGTTATAGGGACACTCGCGTCTCCAATGTCCCACCTGGTGACACTGATGACACTTTGTTGTTTTCTTCAACGTAGCAAGGTCTATTCTAGGTCTCGGGTTTTCCTCGCTGTCTCTATTCTGTCCGTTTGGTTTTCGTCCCATTGTCCCTGTTCCCTGTTGGCGCTGTCCACCCTTTCCAACTGACTGCATCTGCACTACCATCAATTTTTCCTTTAATTTCTTTGCTTTGGACTCTATCTCATCACTACAGTATCTTGCGTATCTCAAAATCTCATCCAAGGGTTTGTTTTGCCAACAAATTAGATGCTGCTGAATCATCAGACAAATATCAGGTCTCAACCCCAAAACAAACTTTGATACAAACTGTCCTATATCCTTGGGGTCCATTACATCTAGTCCACTGTATTGTTTGAATGCTTTCAGCAATCGCTCATAATACTCATGAACTGTCTCCTTTGGTTCCTGTCTTGTTCGATCTATTTTTACCCAATCTATGTCTTGTGGTGGCACCTTTTCCTTCAGCCATGTCATTACCCTATCGTATTTCAACATTACTGTTTCTGACGGTCCATTAGTAAGGGGATTCCTTTCTGGTTCTGCATTTGGCCACTCGACACTAACCTTGCATGTCATCCACAAGTCCCCTGGGACCACAATATCAAACAAGGTGTTCAAATCAATCCACAATACTTTCGAGATCTTCACAAACCTCTCTACCTGCTTGTACCACTCGACCGGGTTCTCCCTTAATTTCGGAAATGAGTTGGTAAATGCAGCCAAATCTCCCCTACTCCAGGGCACATGTACATAATTCCCATTCGATATTTCCCGCAATGGGAATGCCTCCATCTGCATTAGCCTTCCCTCCGGGGACATCCCATTCGCGCACCGCCTAACAGTTCCCTTCTTGGACCACCTCTCTTCCCATTTGTCCAGATCTCTCCATGCTCTTATTCCTGTGATCAATTCCCTTATGTGTGTTTTTAATCCAGTTGTACTCCTCTCCTCTAAGTCCTGATCTGAATACTGCAATCTGTGGTTACCCTGTAATGGCTTGGTTCTGGACAAATCTACCATATACTTGTCTGCCAGTTCAGACAGTTTCTCATGAGTTGCTCTAGCCTTTCAGGTGATGTCCTTTGCTATAAACAACAACTCATCTTGCTCGTACATCTCAATCCTTTCTAAAGCCAATGTGCCATCTATTATATCTTCCAGATCAGATCTTAAACTGGACACGTCAAGTCTTTTGGCTTTTATCACAGCTTTTAGTACGCCATCTCTAGAGAGTTTATTTACATCTCTCCCATCACAGCTCTGAGTCCTACGTCTAGGCTCAGGCGAGTTGTGGGGAGTCCTCCCATGTTCCCATCTCTCCAGGTCCCATGCAGTTCCATCCTCTCTGGGTGTATGGTGAAACACTTTCCCATTTCTCATAGTCCCACAAGTCCCATCCTGCATGGTTTCCCTAGATGCATGGTAAGACATTCCGTTATTCCCCATTTCTTCAGGATTTGCCGGTGGACTCTGATCTCTCGACCCATGGCAAGATCCTTCACTGTTCCCTATGCTCCCACGACTCCAATGCTGTACGTTATCATTAGGTGCATGGTGAGTACACCTAAACCTATCTCTGTATTCTTGTGTCCTTCGGTCTCCCTCACTTTGAATGATGCGAGACATCTTTCCACATCCTGTACTTCTCTCACTTCTCTCCTGCCCATTTCCACCGTCAATATGACGTATAACTCCTCTACTCTCCTGACTTTTACCGTCCCACTCCTGACTGCTTGCGCTAGCCCCGCAGTGAGACAATGTTCCATTGCCTCGACTTCCCCATTCTGCTTCTGCTCTTGGCCTATTGTTCTGTGCTTCTGTCGACGCATCCCATTCTCGTAAGTCAGAACTCAGCTCTTTGTAAGATTTCGGCCGTGGTCCCCTCAGGTCCATCGGTCCTCTCTGACCCCCCTGTTCTACTACGGGACCCACTGCTGAATCCAATGGGGTGCTCCAAGTTACTGGTCCTGGCAATTGCCTCCAGGCATTGGTCGTGTTATTCCTTCCTTCCATCTCAATTCTGTCTCCGTCTATCTGTACCTGTTTTTCCTCCCTCGCTTTCTCTGGGTTATAAATCGACCGTATAGGACCTATGGTAACAGGTACTTGAAGAGCATCTGGCAATCCATGAGACTCAACCCTTTCTGTTTCTGGCACCTTCTGCACCACAAACCTTCCGACCACTCTCTGTACAGGACCCTGTTGAGGTGTCTCCTCACCTTTGGTAGGTACCCAATCCGCTATAGGGAGTGGCCTATACCCCTCTATGTCAGCCCTGTCTTCCTTCGGGAGCCCCGTACCTTCTGTCTCCCTATTGTCTGGAGGTGGTCTATCTATCAACAACCTATTTATGAGTCCGTCCTCCGACTCACTCTCATCATCCTCTTCCATGGGTTTCTTTTCACCTGTAACCTCTCTCATGGGGTACAACTTGTCTACTTCAATCGTCCGTACCCTCCATTTCTTGGCTTCCTCATCCCATTTAGCATCTTGGACTGCCCTTACTGATCGCCTTACCCTTTCTTGGTGTCTGTTCTGACTCCTATCGTGCACCGCCCTAATCCACGCATTAAGGGCCTCAAACTGTGTTGGTCTAGGCAAAGGTCTCAGTGAGGACATGACTGCTTTCAACTGATGCAACACCTCTAGTCTAAACGTTCCGTATTTCGGAAAGGTCAATTCCTCTTTCCCTTCTGTAATCTTACTCCAAGTCCCAAGCCACACTATAGTATGCAACCCAACATTCGTTGCCATATAATGAGCTGGTGTACCCTCCGGCGGCGCCTCTTCCCCGCAATAGGATTCTCTTCTCTTTCTCTTAAAAATCCCTCTCAAACATTTAAAACACTTCATGTTCCAAATCTACGAATTTCTATTTTCCCCGCGTTCGTTTACTTCCTGATGACGATCCACCAATCTCCGTGCGGTTTTCGCTAACTGGCCTATCACAGTGCGGCTCTTCGCTGACGTCACACCAACCGCCCTATCACTGCGCGGCTCTAGCCGTCGTCACGCCAACCGCCCTATCACTGCGCGGCTCTCGCTGACGTCACTCGTCCCAGCGCAGCTTCACACTGACCGACCTATCTCAGCGCGGCTCTCGCTGACGTCACTCGTCCCCCTTTGCAGCAGTTCCCCTCCTTTCTCCGCTCGTCTCCCGGTCATGCATGCGTCCCATTCATACTCTGGAAAAAATTATTACTTCCGACCAAGCGATCACCTTTCTCTGACTGTACGTCCACAGTCTAACTGTAATTGTCACCTTACCCGACGAAATGTCTTTTCTTGTACGTCCAGACAATCGCCTTCTCTGATAGGTTACTTACACACGGTAACTTACGACCTGCGTCCGTTACCCACACACGCACTCTTGCATTCCCCCTATCTCGGTCCTGCGGCGGTCAATGGTACCTCATGACCTCCTTGCTCTGGTCGACAATTACTCTGGATGTTCGATACACCCGAACCACTTAAGCTCTACCCCGAACTTAAGATTTTACCAGGTTGCGCGCGCTCACAACCTTCTCACAATCCCACTACAGGCATTCAACTCCGCATGACATTACAATACAAATACAACACAAAACACCGCAATCTGTTCACACATGACCCTTGTTATACTCACTCTCGTCCGATACTGCTGCTTTTCTCTCGCGCCGTCAGTGCCTTCTTCGGCAGGCCACCTCTCGAGCTCTAGGGACCTTGGGGTAAACTAACCTAGTCTAGATCACCTTCCTCAAGAAGGTAACCATCCTCTGCTACCAACTGTTAACGCGGGATTTCTAGTCTATAGTTATAGATCTAGATCCCAACTCAGGTCGACTGAACCGTTGGTACCTGTCATTGAGTAAAAGGCAATCCACTACTAGGTTACTCAGTTAAAGACTTACTCCACTCTAAAGAAACCACTGAAACTTAGAAGTTTTAAAAGTTTATTATAAAGCCAAACTTAACTGGAGATACAAACATCTCAAAATGAGATTCAAAAGATATACGGGTATCAATACAAACATGAATTTTCTGAATGCTCTCAGTCGGCAAAAGAATATCACCAAAACCAATTCTAGAATTAGTAAAGTTACAAGGATGAACACAAGCTGTAGCTTATGAGTCATTTACAGAAAAGAAGAAAACAGATTAGTCTGTCCCTACTCTAGACTAAGTGACATCCCTACTTAGCAAGATCTTAACCTAAAAAGGTGTCAGCAGTGGTGACTTCCAAAGAAGATCACACACTTCCCTTAGTCTTTGTTTCTAAGTCGATGTCTCGCAGTTCCCTATCTGCCTACCCATCCGCTCTCTTAGGTTCCTCAGATCATCTGCCTTGCCTCCACCCAGGGGTGCTGTCCCTAATACCAAATAACATTTACATTAGAAACGCCCCTAGAGACGCCCCTCACGTGGTGTTGGTTCTGGCGGCAACTTCCATGCTGGTACTCCTTCTAGGCCCATCATTAGCGTTGACCTTGCTTCCTAGGCTTCTCTCCGACAAGACGGTACCCCCAGGAAATTCCTGAAGACTCCTCCAGGCCTGTGCCAGGCTCTCTTGAACAAAAGTCTATTCATCACTTTCCTGATAAAACCCCCTCGCACCTGCAAAAGACACTTTCTCTGTGGGCCCCAAATTCCGGCCTCCACCATATCTTGAAGTCGTAAACCATTTGAACAGGCTCTACAGTTTGTGCCTAACACGACTTTTCTATAACGAGCACATGCAGATCAAAAGGAATGACTTTGTCCTTTTAGGCTTATTAGGATTACATGAAACAAGCCTATGCACTCTGTAAAACATTTAATTTCTTTGTTAAACAGTATCCTAAATTACTACACACACGAATTATATGGAAACACTTCTATAAAATATATTTCAGTTCCATGATCAATAATACTTGAACCACAATAACATTAAAATCCAGATTATGTGGAAATGCATCAGCTTCATGTACTCTTTGTGAACTGCCATGTGGCCCACACATTTCTACGCTTAGCAGAATTACATTTCCCTTTCCACAGCCACATAACGTAGGATTCCAACCTCATCTTATTATTTCTACACAATTCTACATTAGTTCTCACACAGATATATGCATTCTACATTTAGTTAAACACTCTTATGTATTTTCACTCTCTTAAATTGACACTCATATAACATGTTTACTAGACTAATATGACGTGCTTGTAAATATGGTACACTTCTACAGTTTTTCTTAACTTGCGCTCTCTCAGGGGTTACCCTTTTTTAAGAATTATTATAATGTCTGCCCCTGCCCAGCTGACTGGGGTGGATGTCCCTAACTGTGCCTCAATGAACGCTGTCATCAAGTCCGACTTGATTGACTTAAAAAATACTTTATAGAATTCCCCCGCGATCATATCCGGCCCCGCTGCTTTGCCTGATGGTAAGCTTAGCATAGCCTCCCTAATCTCGTCTTCCTCTAAAAGGGCACTCAACATTTCCCTGTCTTCCTCCGGCACAACCTTACTAGGTATATCCTGTAAATATCTCTGGATTT